>NC_090440.1:1755045368-1756245368 GCF_031143425.1 Pleurodeles waltl
ACTCACAACAACATAGTGGATCCAGTGCCATTCAATGATTAATGTATGAGTGCTTTCCTAGAACTCATACACAAACTGCAGCATTCCAGCTCTATGAATGACTAATTATGACAACGAGTTTCAACTGTATTGATAAGAAAGAGAAGGGTGTGCACTATCTGTCCTTACTGAGAAGCATGGTGAAGTAAAGCAGTCCATCGCTTACCTGTCTGCTATATTAGATCCAGTCGACACAGTTGTTCCTGGTTGCCTAAAATCCCTAGCAACCATTTGTCGTGCAGATCAGCAAAGTGAGGGAACTGTGATTGAGTTTGTCCCTCAGTCATTTGAAATTTTTGTGACTCGTACCCGAACTCATCACATGACAAATAACCTCTTGACAAAATATGAGTGAATGGTACTGGAGGCTAATAACATCTCAATCGGTAGATATAATACTTTGAATCTTGTGACGCTGCTGCCTATTCTAAACAATGATGAAGATGATAAAGACCCCGATGAGGATTACATTGATGTAACTGTGTACTAAACCAGGACAAGACATCAAAGCGGTTCCTCTTAAAATGGCTGATCTGACTCTGTTTGTGTTAGTTCTTGTTTAAGAGACTGTGAAGGAATACTGAAAACAGCTTATACAGTTTGTTCTATTTCTGAAACTGTTGAAGCACTGTCCTTGTGTAACGTAACTTCAGCACAAGTAGCAGAACTGATTGCCCTGACACAAGCATGTTGTCTAGCTAATGAACAAAGTGTGACAATTTATACAGACAGCCAGTAAGCTGCAACCTGGTGACTGGATGCTAACAAAGAAACAGGTTTGTAAGAACCATCTGGAGCCACGGTGCAAAGGGCCACATCAAGTGATCATTACAACCAACACTGTGGCAAAGAGAGTGAAGTCTATAGATGAAATGTTGACCACAACCACTGATTATCAGTGTCAAGCACAAGTGCACTGCATGGATCCAGAAGGGAGAGAAGAACAACCTGCTTCAGAAGTTCCAAAGGGGTGAGGAAGAAAACAAAATCAAGAATCACGAAACTTGCATACTTACGAGCAACAAAATGAAATTGAGATTTAAACACCAGTTTGTGAGAAAGTGAAGTTGAAAATGTGAACTTCAAGAACCCCAAAGGAAGCAGTTTGTAGTGAGCCAAGTGGATGATCTAGGGGAAAGCATAGGTTCAGTTGTGAGTGAAGAAGTAGTAGCAGTGGTCACAAAAGGAGAAAGTGAGTGTGTGCATCGAGGAGAAATGTGACCAGAATCCGTGAGAAAAAGTAAAAGGTCGTCCTGGAAAGCTCAGAGACCAGAATCAATTGAAAAAGAACTAGAAGCAATAGAAGTTGATTCTGTGCTTTGAGAAAGTGAATCATCTGTAGCCAACAAATGACAAGAGAAAGCCAAACAGAAAGTACATATCTCCTGAATGGACATATCTAACATCCGCCTTTGAAGATAAGATTCAGATGTGGGAGTCTATGATTTGACAAATTCCTGCCAGATTATTTTTTAAGAAGGAACAGAAGAACCACAGTGAATTTAGTGAAAAGTTCTAGTAAATCAGAACTAAATTTGTTTTTTTTTGTTTGTTTTGTAGCATATGTATCCAGGCAAAGAAATCATGGTGACATTCATTCTACAGACTAAGTCAACGAACTGAACATTATTTTAAAAAAAATATCAGATTTTTTATGTTTTTAGAATTTGGGATTTCCTATTACATTTTTGCTTTTGCTTAGTAGAGGATGGCTGTCAGAAGGAGACAAGGTGCTGCAAAACGCTTTGCAGATTTTTGTTGATAATAATATAAATTACATTAGTTGGCCTCTTGTGTTTGATATCTCCAGTAGGGTATGTTACACAACCTCAAGTTGAATTAGCGATCATATACTATGATATCATACATAATACATTAACACCTAGAGATAGATCTGTAGGTAATTATAAAAAAATCTATAGTGACATTTATTACAACATATACAAATTATGAAAGTAAGAAATTGTTTTATGTGCACATACTTACCTTCTTCAGTTAAAGAGTGTGCCACCTATTCCCTCTCCTATGGTGTTTTAGTTAGCATATTCTACAATAGAGATTTTGTTGCAGTAAACTTTCAGACTTCAACACTTTAATGGAAAATGTGTCTGCATATGAAGATTCTGGTAATTGCATATCTTGTGAGAAAGAGCTTGAGTTTACTAGGAAGTATAACAATACAAGGGTGAAAATACTGAGAAACGTGTAGTTTTGTTGCCATAACTTTCGGACTTCAACACTTTAATGGAAAATGTGCCTGCATATGAAGACTCTGGTAATTGCGTAACTTGTGAGAAAGAACTTGAGTTTACTAGGGAGTATACCAAAAGAAGGGTGAAAATACTGAGAAAATAGTAAGGTACAAGTGAGATTAGGACACAGATTGAGGCTAAAAACAATTTAGGAATTCAAATCTGCATCTGAGATTGAGAATATAGCAGGAGAAAAAAGGAGTGTTGTCTATGGTGTGACAGAAGACTCAAAGTACGAGCACAGTGGAGAAAGCAAAAGTGAAAAGAGTTTGTCAGTCATGGGCTTATAAATAAAGAAAACACGGTTTGTATATATTGGTTAGGGAATGTATTTCACAAAATGAAAGTGGTTTTGATAGAGACGTCTCCAATATGCTGTGTCTTTTTTTCATATTTCGGAGGTACTGGATTCAGGAGGCAGAGACTACACCACCGAGGATCTCGAGAGAAGGGAAACAAGCTTAGTAAGTCACTGCTCTGTCCTTTAAATGAGTGTACCCGTTACCAGCTCCACCCAAGAATGCAAGTGTTTGGGAAACTAGTCTCAGTGGGGCAACAATTAAAAAAGCAAGGAAATACACAAAACTAAAAATATATAGTTATGTCTGTCTAGCTTCAATACTAATAACTTCTGACATAGGTTATTGTAGTTTGCAGCTATTGGTCTTGTACCTTGTTGAGGTATGGACTACCCTGGCATCTGGTTAATAAGTGCATGGGAAAAAAGGGGGGAAGGAAAGGTCCCCGCTATATTTATTTTAAGAGTGTTTGGTAATTTATCTGCCCCACTGTCCCCACGTTTGAATTGGGCACACACTTGGCTTAGCCACGTCCCTCCTGAAACATGGCTAGGACTCCGGGCATCTCAGCAGATAGCTTTGACCTAGAGTTTCCAGGCTGATCTGTCTGACATGTCACAATTCGGCTCTGCTGGTTCACGAAGGTCTGCAGCGTCTTCCGGCGTCTCTTTCACCAACACGTCCCACAACAATGGATCTCCGAAGTTCTTCTCCTTTTCCCTCGGCGTCTCTGACAACACCTCTTCCTCCAGGCTTGTGGCTATTTCTTCTAATTCAGGGGCCAGAGAGAAATAGGGATTCCAACCATAAAAAGAGTAGCTGGACTCCGCCCCTTCCTCCTTGCGGTGGTATTAAAGTGGCAGTATCCTGAGGCCTGTGAGGCCTGTGAGGAGATAAAACGGATGTCACTTGTGAAGAGCGGTGAGGAGGACATGTAATGCAATCTGGAGGGTAGGCCGCCTTCTCATAGAGTTGTTGTTGATGATGAGTTTGATTGTAGAAGAGCCAATATTTAGTGGAATGTATTTTGTTTGTGGTAGGACTGCTTATTTTAAGCTGCCCTGCAAATAGGTAAAGAGCTGGTACTCCCTTGGGTTTAACATGCAAGACACATGAATGATTCTGTTGGTTTAAAAAAAAGTGAAACATGGATGTGGTCAAATTGTGTTGGATCTGTTAGGAGCTGTCATTCCATCTATTGGTGTGGCTTTGGATGATGTGAAAATTAGAAGGTTATCAATGCTTGTGAACTGCCTTGCGCCTAACACTGCTATTGCACTAACTAAAATAAATGAAGCATTAATGGCCTCTGGGTGCTATGATAAAGCCACCTTACATTAAATGTCTGTCTCACAAAGGAGGGAGGATTGTGCTGTGTGTTGAAGGTACAACAGTGCTGTACCTAGATCCATGAAAACAGCAAGCTTAATACATTTTAAATAGTGTTACTAATGTTTCACATGAAACAAAAGCTCTTGAGGAGTATGGTGTGTGGGAATCAGTTGGTTCTTGGTTTAGTAAAATTGGAAATGGATTTAGGAAACGTTGTGAATGATTGACAGTTTTGGAGGGAGTGTTTTGCACATCATACTAACCCCCATGATTATTGTGTTAATTTGTGTAATTTTTCTTAATTTCTTGCTTAAATTCTTTGAAGCACCTTTCTCTAACATGGCCTTAAACTTCGGGTGCAAGAACTTCTTCTAAAACGGCATCTAAGAGGAAGTGCGACAGGAATGAATTAGAAGACATCAAAGCACCAGTTTAGGATGTTAGAAAAATTGAGATGTAGAAGACAGAAATAGAGGAGTCTTTTCATTGTTTACTGTAACACATTTGTTCTGCCTCAGTGATGACATTAGGTTAGAAAGAGTTTAATAAATTCATATTAGGGGATAGTGCTAGCCTGGTGGGTTGAGATGATGTTTCATAATGCGTAACTGTGATTTGCCAATGAAGATATGCATGTGCTCATCCGATGCAGAGAATGCAATTGTTCATTCCTTTCTTTGGTAAAAACTCAGTAAAAAGAACCCTGAATTTGGGGTGAGTCAAACTTTTTTCTGAGCCTCTAGTGACATTGTCCGAATGTCTGTTGATTTGGTACATATGTTACATTTTGACTATTTTTCAGATGTTTCTCATTATTGCACTTATTTCTTTAACTGGGATTCTTCATGGCAGCTGATTTTCTACGATAGATTTACTGAGCTGAGCTATATTTTTGGCTACTGCATTGTACTTTAATATTTTAATACACCATGTTTTTCTTCTAAGTTACTGATCTCAAACTCCCCTTTGGGTCATTCCTTTCTTTAATATTGATCGTATTTTTGCAGTGCTGTTTTGAATCTTGGCTTTAGGGACACATTACCTCTTTTTCTTTTTACGTCAACCCCTTCCCTGACCCCGACCCCGACCCCGCTATCCCGGCACCATTATCATGCAGATTTTCTAAGTTATAGTGCTAGCGCCTTTACGCTCTTCAATGCTGCCACTTGGGGGTACTGTGTCTGAATCTCACAGGTTGATAAATCAGATGTTGAAGAAGTGTAAAGTTGCCTGTGAGTCCGGTCCACGGCAACGTGCAGTCAGTGCTTGCTCGGAGTACATAAGCAAAAGCTGCATGTTTTACCCCTTAAAACACCCTGCCTGATGCCCTACAAGCAGAAAAACGTACGAGTATAACATACTTCCTCGCCCACTGCTCTTGCTGTGCTACTATGCTGCGGTATTTTCAGTTTGGATGAGTATCCTGTTGCCACGACAGAATGAATAAAGGCTTTCAGTGCTGAAAGTGCTGCTCTTAGCTTCGGATTGTTGATGTGAAGCAGCATATATTGCAGAGACCATGGTCTGTGAACCTCCAGTTTAATGTAATAGCTCTACACCCATACTCTGGTGAATTAGATAGTATGCCTACAGTCTGTCCCCATTGGTTTGGGTTGATCACAAAGAAGAAGAATGCAATCTTACATTTTTCACTGGTTGGGAAGAATAATTAGGAAGATGAGGGGGGTCTTTTTTCTGAACCATGTGATCTAAACAATCTTGCTGCAGCCTGGCTAGTGGTATTATTTGGTTGCAAGAAGGCATGATGCTTCACGTCTTTTGAAATAATCACACAATAGTGATATCACCTCCGAAAATGGCAAACTGACTGCTGAAGTGCATGTATAGGTTCTGGTTGTGGAAAATGTTTGGCAGGCTTTGGGGCCAGGGTTGCCTTAATGTCAGTCTATGTTACCATGACAGGTTACCATCCATCACATTCAAAGAACATAAATCATCTCCAGAGACTCATCTCTAGCTGAGACAGGAGACCGATTCCTGGGAGAGTGGTTGCTTAAAAACAAGTGGACAAGGTAGATGTGAATCCACTCGTATCTGAAATGGAAAAAATATCAACTGGTAGTGAGCATACCACCTCACACCATACCTGCTTTGTAAAGATGAAATCAGAATGTCAGATTATATTGTGCATCATTGTTTTGCAGATAGTCAATCCCCTTAAAGAATGGAATCCACGAAATGGGCCGACATGGCGATAGTGAACCTTTTGATGGTTCAATTATAGAAGAATGTGAACGACACAAGCCTGCTCCCACAGTTTTTCTGCACTGTGACAAATGGTGGCAGAGTCTAACCTTCTCTTGGGTTGTGGAACTATCCCACTGCTTGAATTTAAGGAAAATGTGTGCCTCCATCATCAGATTGCATGTCTAATTGTTGCATATGATTTGAAGTTCACTCCCGCACTGCAAAGTTGTGAAGTTTGATCAACTCATTTCAAGTATCAGTGAAGCTTCCTCAAAATTCCACTCTCCTCGGTACTGGTATGACTACTCAGTTCTGCAGGAAATCTCAATCAGAAACTCGAAATGTTAAACTTTGGTACATGTGGCCCATAGTTCCAGACAAGGGGAAATGAAGGAAATGCCATCCACCTGAGCCTTCTTTGTCAGCAGCAGTTTAAACTCATTGTAAGGTACTTTAGTAAAAATCACACTTTATGGCTTCTAGTGCCTAGAAAGGTAAAAAGGGAGTCGTTAACTGTTGGGAAGGTTTCCACTAAACATATTAAGAGGAGGGCGTGGCCATCTAATTCAGAGACATATTTAGCTTAATCTGTGTAGTTTTACACTCTGTTTTAAAGGTCATAGATGTAAGTATTAAAAGCTATGAAAGAAGAAAACAAAATCAATGGATTTCTGTAGAAGTTTGATTGAAATGAAATTTGCTTGAGGCACCATGCTGCTAGCCACCCAGAGGAGACAGTATCTGCTTTTATGTAAAGTAGTCGAATGAAACCTGAAGTGTCAGTGTATGGCTCGGGGTGGAGGGAAAGAACTGAGCCTGAACAGGAGCTGTGCAGCCACAGTCTGTCAGCATCCAGCAGAGTGGTCTTTTTTTCTAAGTTCAAATGTAAGGGCACCTGCTCTTCGATGTCGTCCTATGGGAGCCTTTGCATTTCCAGGACTTAAAATGGGTTCAAGAAAAAGACAATTCCAGGTAGCAAACTGCAAGAACAATATGAAATATAGTGAGAAGACAACTGCAGTAAATTACCCTCTTACATACCAAAGGAAAATCTATCTGCAGCACGGAAACACCTTTCCTTATTCTGCAGGATGCGAAAAAGGGTTTATGGCTGGATAGGCAGATTACTAGATCATTCGTCTGCAAAGTCATTGCCTGTGTCCATGATCATGATCACAAAAACTATGTTGATGGACTTCAGAATTGGAACTGGAACCTGTATGACCAACTATCCAGTAGAACAAAAAAATTATTTCCATATAAAAAGAGGATTTTTAGTTTCAGAGCTGTGTGCTGGTTACCATAAACTGGCCCTAAAATGATTTCCAAACAAACCTGTATTTATAAGAGATTAATTGAAAATTATACTACTGGTTAAAAGCAACCACCAGTGTCAACAGATGAGCAAGTTACTATGGCAGGGACACTTTTAGTTATTTATACTTTTTTTTAAATCCCATTTATCAAACCTATAATACTCATGAGTAAAACGCAAGCTGTTAATTGATCACAATTTCAGCTCAAATTTGGATTATACCGAACATGCCCTAGTTTTGAATTGTAAATATAATTTTATTCACTTCAAAATAGTCTTGTTGTGAATGGCAATTACTTCCTTTACTCGTTACAAAGGCATTTTACTACCACCTTCCTTAGTCAGCTCGCAAAATAGTCTCACCTCAAATTCTTATATGGAGCCTCACTCAAGATGGGAATCAAGGACAAGAGACTGCAGGAAAAAACTACATACAACATTAGGCTAACCTACACGAAATCAATATGTTACTGAGGTTAGGATACTGACAACGATCTACTGACTTCAATGAATGTGCAACAGATGTCAGAGCTACGATCGTCAATTAAGGAGAAAAAGGCAATGGTTTTCAGTCCCTGCGCCACCGACATCAATTGCTCCATAAAACACTTCTTAAAATATCAATATTAACAGAAATACGATTTTGACAAGGACCAGATGAAGAGAACCCTATTTGTTGAACAGATCAACCTTAGGCAGCAGAATGTATTGGATGCTTGGTTGACAGTGCAGTTGGGGTGCAATAATTGCCCGTCCTCTTAAATTCACATAGCCTAATATACTCAAGGACTGCAGTTTGTTTTAAGCGTTATAAATCTCCCTGTGATGTAAAGCCACCGATGTACCAAACGTTTCTGGTATCAGGTTAGATACAGGTTCCTGATGGTGTTGTCGGTGGTGGCTCTGCCACTGAAACACATCCTTCCCCCCACAGGCCCTCGATTTGCTCACAAATTGCAAAACCAGATATAATATTACTTGTGCCCTAAGGAACTAGAACTCAGGCCTCAAACTAAGGTCAACACAATGCCCCCTAAATAATCTGGGGCTCAATGTGGCCTATCGGATGTAATCACATGCATACAGGGTATAATTTTAGGAATAACTGTGAATAACTGCAACATGTCCTTAAATGTCTTGTGGCAAATCGCTCAGACATGAAGATCTCCTGTCTGGTCAGTTCAAACAATGCCAAAGTTATTAGTAAAAGAAAAAATGTGTTTCCTATGGAAATTAGATTCTTGCTAGAAATACCCAGTGAGGACCGCCACTGGGTAATTAATACGTACAATAATGAAATATCTGATCGTTTCATAGTGTTAACTTACCAAGCACCTTCAACAGATTCCACTGTTACTTTACTTAATGGTGCTCATTTTATCGACTTCCCCAAGATGAAAAACGGAGCCGCTTCGTTGAGATTTGAACCAGCTGCTGTTCTACACAGCAAGGACATCAGGCTGCGAGGTGATGTGACAAAAAAGATACATGGCCTCAAACTAAGGTCAAACACAGATGATGAACCAAGGGATTATCAATTTAATTCGTTAAAGGTTCCAAGGTGCATTACTTCTTCAAGTAAATACAAACTGTGATATATACTCTTACACATGGGCAAAAAACAGTCATATGAGTTAAAACACTGCTGTGGTCTAAGACGATAAAGGGCACAAACTATGCCCCTAAACCTGGGGCTCAGTGTGGCACATCGGATGTAATCACATCCATACACGGTATAATTTTAAGAATAACTGCAACATGTCCTTAGATGTCTTGTGGTAAATAGCTCTGACATGAAGTTCTTCTTTCTGTTCGGTCCCTGCTTCATGCAGTCCTTCAACCCCTCAATCACTTCTTTGTCCTAGCTGGGGTTCTCTTCCTCTTCCTGTTTCATCTTCTTGGATAGGTGCTCTCCAATCAGAGCCAGGGGGTCAGCTTTGTAGGAAGGGTTTGAAATTACCTCGTGAAACCTGGCCACCTCCTCTTCTCTGCAAAAAAAAGCAATAGCAGCTATAAGAAGGAAGACTTGGACATACATAAAAAAAACTGTCGCACAATAATGGCAAATGTACTTTGTGACTCCTCCTAAAAGCAATTAAAACCCAGCCCCTGTTCAGCCCTCCCACTGTACTGATCATCGCTACAGTATTATAAATGAGCACGTCTGGGAGTTACAGCAGATGAGATCCATGAAAAACTGACATCTAAAAGTGTATCATAGAGCCCATAGGTGTCAAACCCAGTTCCCAGTTCATGTCCCTTGACCCTGTGTTGTAGGGTACAAATGCAGAGGCGTCTAGAAGACTTGATCGGCCTATGTGCTAAAATTTCTAATTCGCAATGAAATTTGCAAATTTCAACTCGTGCATTTAGATTTTCATTCGGCTACAGACTTACTAGTTTTTTTTTTTTTTTTATAATATATTTTTATTAATATTTTGCTGTCTTACAAATGCAAATCAAGTTATGGCAGAAACTGGCTCCCGTCCGGTTCACGATCATCAGTGTTAACAACACACTGAGATGTTACATGTACTAGAACTTACATCATATTGTTCCTTATGTCTATACTTCAGGGTTGTAATTTCTCAATACTAGACTCGTTAGAGCTTCTTGAATATACATTCATTCCACGAGCGCGCCATAATACCATTTTTGTTTTTACGTCTACATAACAGTCTTTAACTAATACTAAACAACATTTTTACGTGGTGGTGCAATTGAGAGCAGGTAATTTCAGTTGCTGGGGTAAACCTCTTTACATCTTCACCGGGGCGTGGGCTGGTTCTATGCACAATCCCCCCGCTCATTGGTGGGTAAGTGGTCACCTAAATCAAGCCTGTCCTGCCACACCCTTCCCTATTCTACATCCTTAATGGTCTCAGCCCAGTCTCATAGACGCCTCCATTCACACCTCATGCGTGGCTCCTGGTCCCCTCTGTGCATTATACCACAGTAGGCGTAATGTCGTCCCCTTCTCTCTTTTCCCAATCCTGGACCTACTATTCATGCAGTCTCCTCTGCAGATGTTCCTCCTCCCCTCAGCATACGGTCCCAGTTCATCAGTATTTCCTCCCACGCCGGTGCGATAGGGGTCTGACGGAGGCCCCGTGCCTCCTCACTCTTCAAGACTTGTAATTCTGTTCTAGCCCACTTCGCCACATCCCGTCTCCATTCATTCAGTGGGGGACACCTGGGAGATCTCCAGCCCATTGTGATCAACCTCCTGTATAGGACTAGGGCCAGATCCAGAAAGCGACCTTTCGCCTTCCCATGTGGGAATCCCGTTCTAAGACCCAGCAAGCATACAGATGGGGCCAGAGTCAGATCCACCTCAAACAAGCTCGTCAGGTCGGCTAAAACCGCGCCCCAGCCTTGCTGGAGTTATGGGCAACTCCACACCATGTGATCGAAATCAGCATTTACGTCCTCACATCTGGGGCATGTCTTGGGGGCACCGCCATATATTAGTGACAAGTGGTGTAGGGTAAGGTACGTCCTGTGAATGTAATTGAATTGGATAGATCTCAGTCGTGTGTTTCGAGAGACCACCCGTGGGTATGCCAGCACCCTACTACACTCCGTGTCCGTTAATTCCCTGCTCATTGTCCTTTCCCATCTCTTCCTCTGAGATTTCAGTGGGTCCAATGCGTCCTCATTTTGGGCCCGGTATAGTTTAGTGATTAAGTGGGCGTCCTCCCCAGATGTTGATAGGAGGTGTAATACCCTATGGGTAGCAGGTTCCGCATTAACCGTCTCCCAGTGTTCTCTCAGAGTGTGTGTCAACTTCTGGTATAGGAGGAACTGTCCGTGCGGGACTCCACCACTGTCCGCCAGGTCAGCAAAGGGTCTCAGCACCCCATCCCAGAACAGACCTCTGATTGTCTCCACTCCCGCCTTCTTCCAAGCTCCCAACCCCGTGCCCACCAGGCTCTTCCCCCCTACGTCTAACATCAGTGCCGACAGTGGCAGTGTAGAGGAGTAGGGCAGGCCCACCCCCACCAGTCTCGCGCATCCCTTCCAACATGACGCAGCTACCCTCATCATCACGCTGTCTGCTTGGTGAGCCACCCTCCTATTTGTCATGTGTGCTATAATCCGATCTATGCCATCTCGCCATTGACAATACTTCTGTCCAGCTGTCCCTTTCTGGCGAACTACCTGGAGGCCCATTGCAGTTGGGATGCCAGATAATAGGATTCAAAATCTGGAACTCCCAGGCCTCACGAGTGTGCCGGCCTGCAAAGGGTCGAGAGCGTTGTGCGTCTGCGGCCATCATCCCATATAAATTCCCTGAGCAGGGTGTTCAATTCGCGGAACCACGCCGAAGGGATTAGCAACGGTAAGTTAGCAAAATAATAAAGGAGGCGGGGTAACAATCATTTTAGATAATGAAATTCTAGCCATTATAGTTAACTTCAAGGAGCGCCAGAACCCAACAGATGCCCGTAGAGAGCGAAGTGCCCTACCAAGGTTACCATCACGGAGGTCCCCCACTTCATGGAACACTTGTATACCCAAGTACTTAAAGGTGCGTGGGGCCCAAACCACGTCCCCCGGGCACGAGGTAGGGCGTTCAGAACTCGATAACACGTGGAAAACAAATGTCTTGCCCCTATTGAGGTGTAGCCCCGACAGGGTCCCGAAATGTTCTAAGTTCCGCAGAGCCCAGGGGAGTCCAGTCTCCCCATCTCTGAGATAGATGAGTATATCGTTGGCGTATAACGAGATGACATGCTCAGACTGTCCCCATTCCACTCCCCTACCCACTCCGTCACTTCGCATCTGGGCCGCCAATGGCTCGAGGGCCAGGGCGAATAATAGTGGCGACAGAGTAGCCTGGTTCCCCTATATATGGGATAGGTGTCAGATACCATCCTGCCCGTCCTCACCCTTGCCAGCGGGGCCGCATACAATAAGTCCACCCATTTTACCCATCCCTCTCCCAGGCCCATCCGAAGTATCACAGTCCTCAGATAGTCCCACCTGACCGAGTCGAAGGCTTTCTCAAAGTCCGCTGCAAGTAATACTCCCGATGGGGGTCTCTCTTCTCTAGGCATATGTAGGATAGCGAAGAGGCGTCTTAAATTCAGGGAAGTACTGCGGTTCGGGACAAAACTGTTCTGGCCTGCGTGCACTAATGTGGGTATGCAGCACAGCAAGCAGTTGGCCAGGATCCTACTAAGAATTTTAAAATCGCTGTTCAGCATTGACAAGGGGCGGAAGTCAGCTACCGACGCTTCCCTTGATTTCAGCTTGGGTAGAGGGATCACCAGTGCCTCCCTAAGCGAGTCCGGCAACACGCTGCGGTGCAGTGCCTCCGTGTACATTTCCACCAACTGGGGGGCCAACAGCGTCACATATTTTTTATAAAAGTCCATAGGGATGCCGTCTGTCCACGGCGTCTTCCCAGGGGCCAGCTGCGAGATGGCATCACGGACCTCCTCCACCGTCACCGGTCCACCCAGACTATCCCGCTCCTCGTGCGTCAGAGTCGTCAGAGGAAGCTCATCTGTCCTGAGCTCGTCAGGTCTCCTATACAGATAAGTATAGTATTCTTTGAAAGCGTCATTTATAGAGCCCGGCCTACATCCTCGCTCCCCCTTCTTATCATGCACGCTCGTAATGGGCTCACTATCCCCTCCTGGCCTCACCAGCCACGCCAGCATCCTACCTGATCTGCCCTCCTCAGAATGTAATGAAGCTAAATATTTTTGCATATTATGGCATCGGAGTTGTTCTTCAACCTGGGAGTGGGATCTCCGTGCCTGGTCGTACTCCTCACACTCCAGTGCCTCTTCTCCCTGTCTCTGTTCTTCCTTGTGTATTATCTTCTCTAGACTAATCAGTTCCCACTCTAGTGTACGTCTCACCCCAGCTGTTTGTCATAGGCAGTAACCTCTCGTCGCAACTTTAAGTGTCTCCCACTCCGTGGATCTAGAGGAGGTAGATCCCTTATTAATTTTAATATGGTCAGCCAGATATAGACAGAGGGTATCTCTATATGCCTGATCTTCTAGAGTAGCAGGGGCCAGTCTCCACGTCGGAATGGGGGGCCTGTCTTCAGTCTCCCTCCATGTAAGCAGTAAGGGATTATGGTCAGATAAGGTACGTCCAAGATATTCAGACTGGGTCATTCCTTGCACTAGGTTTGCTGTGCACACCACTCTGTCTATCCTGTTGTGCACTCGGTGGAGACCGGAATAATATGAGTAATCTTTACCTGTAAGGTGCTGCTCACGCCATGCGTCCACCAGACCCCAAGAATCCAACCATTCTCTCCATTTTTTAGCCACCTTATGTGTCACTGCCCCTTGTATCGGTGGAGTGGAACGGTCCAGGTCTACGTCTAGTATGCTATTGAAGTCTCCCCCAATTAACAGTTCTACCGTCTCTGTTGGCGGGTAAGGTGACTCGATAAACGCATCATGAAGAGGACCTGATCCTGATTAGGAGCGTAGATACAACCCAGAACAATCGGGGTGCCGTGAAGCTCCCCATCTACAATCACAAACCTGCCCTCACGATCTATGTTAGTAGACACTACCTCAAAAGGGACCCCAGCGCGAACCCAGATCAGTACACCCCTAGCATACGCAGAGTATTCCGTGGCGAACACCTGTCCTCTCCACCTGCGTCTCAGCTTCTCTGCTTCTCCTGCTGCTATGTGGGTCTCTTGTAGCATCGCCACCTGAATACCCCTCCTCTTTAAGTAGGACAAAATTCTATGCCTTTTAGTTGGTGACTCCATCCCCCGTATGTTCCATGTTAGGAGGTTATATTCGGCCATGTTGATATATCATAAGCATAACAGTCTTCCCATCCCCCCCTGGTGACCGGTATACCCCTGGATCTTATCGAATACATTATACGATCAAACCACATCTCCCAAAGCACCAACAGAACTTGTAGTTGTGAAACCCAACTCCCCCTCCCCAGGGCGCCTCTCAAACAGTAGGTTGCCCAGAAAACTGTGCAATAGTACAACATATTCAACAGTTTAATTATAGTTCTCGCCAGTCTGACGGAATGGACGAGAATCCGGTTGGGGGGGCCGTGCTCGGAGGGGCCTCATGTTCGTACGATTCTCCTCACCTCAAGGCCATCTTATGTACTCAGCTATCCAAGTTCATCTGCCGTCTGCGGGGTTACCCTCGGGGCCAGCGCGGAGCAGCCCGAGCCCCCCGCGGAGGACACAGCCGTGTCATATGATTCTCCTCCAGAGCCTTCCGGGGGAGACGCCTCTCTGCTCATGGAGGCAGCTGCCTCCAGAGCCGCCTTCTTTCCCAGTTCCTTCTGTGTCTAGGTTGGTGTCATGCGGGCGGTTCCTGTTCCGCCATCTCCCCGGCCCCTTGTGGGATCTGCTCTCAGCTAGGCCCTCTCTCTCATGCCGCCCCGATTGACCCCCCACGGGCCGCCAGCCACTCCCAAGCCTCCTCGTGGGACTGGAAAAATGTAGTCTTGCCCTCCAGAATCACTTTCAGTGTGGCCGGGAAGAGATGCGAGTACTGGATCCCCTCTCTTCTTAGAGCCCTCTTAACTGCCAAGAATGAGGCTCGCTTGGTCTGGACGTCGAATGTAAAATCCGGGAATAGCGTCACCTCTCCATTCGCCACCTTAATGGGGCCCGCCTCTCTGGCCCTCTGTAGGAGGATATCTCTGTCCCTGTAGTGCAGTAACCTGGCAACCACTACACGGGGAGGCCTACCCGGTGCAAGGGGCCTCAAGGGCACGCTGTGCGCTCGTTCCACTGTGTAGAAGGGGGTCAGGCGGTCCGGTGCCACGACTGTGCGCAACCATTCCTCAAGAAATTCCACTATATTCGTGCCCTCCGCCCACTCCGGGAGGCCAACCACCCGCACATTGTTCCTTCGGTTTCTCCCTTCCACGTCCTCCGCTCTCTGCTCCAGCCGCCCCACTCTGTCCGTTAGACATGTCACTGTGGCCATAAGGTCTTTTTGTTTCGGTGCTAAGTCCGCCAAGGTGGTCTTCGTCTCCTTAACTCTGTCTGCCAATTTTTGGTGGTCTGCCCTCAGGAGTCCTACTTCAACTGCGACTTGATTAATGTCGTGCTGCAATGTTGTTTCTGTATCTTCAATTGCGGAATTTTGTCCATGGTGTCCTGTACTTTAGATTGCGGAAGGTCCTGAGGGTCCCCTCGCTTGCGCTCGGTGGACAGTGTACGATCCATGGTTTTACTCTTGTGCCGGTTCTTGGAAGACATCGAAAATATGGGGAGTTGTACCACTGAGGCCAGAGTGGCAGGTGGGCTATTATTGCGGCTTCTCTTCTATCTGGCTCCTCCGACGCGAGCACGGTCCAGCCTGTGTTACGGCTTCTAGGCGGTGTTGTCCCAGTCCACTGATATGCCGTGCCCTCAGCTACCGGTATCCAGCAGCCCTTCTGTGTGCCCAACAGGGATGAGAAGTCTAGCAGCGTCTGGTCGCGTCCATCCACCAGAGTCAGCCAGAGGGCCAACGCGTCTAAACCTCCACTCGTCCGGCGTAGGGAGTCGCGCCCACCAGGTTCTCCCTCCGGTGCTCTGGGGTTGTCCACCTCTCTTCATCAACCCCAGTTCCTCAGGCCCCTTAGTTGTCTCTGCTTAGTGCTCCCCCAAGGGCTGCAGTGCGACTCCAAGTATGGCACCGGGGTGGCGGCGCGCCCATCCGCCCCACTCCGTGCAGGCACCGTCTCGCCAGCACCACTCCGGGCACAGGAGTGCCCTGCCCGGCCCCGCCTCGGTGCCCTGTTTAGCTCAGGGGTGATGGAGTGTCCACCAGAACTCCACACTCCGCGTCTGCTGTGACGCGATTCGGTGCCTCCAGGCGCCGCACCATTCGGGCTCCCGGGCCCCAGCCCCACACTCCAGTCGTTCGGCAATGCCACGCACTGGGAGGCCGCCAGTCCTCCTCCCCTGCTCCGGGCTCATGGGGCAGCCCACTGCACCTGCCTCACCGAGGGCAACGCTCCGGGACCCCCGCGGCAGATCTTGGCAGGTCCGGCACCGCCTCCAGGTCTCTCGGCGCGTCCGGTGGCCCAATGCAGCCACATGCAGGCGCGCGCAGCTACCTTAGTCCCCGGTCTCCGGACCGCGCGCCAGGCCGCCGGTGTTCTGCACCTCCGACGCCGCCAGAAATCGCTTGTGGAGGCCTGGAAAGGGCTCCGCCGCTCTCCCGCCGGACTCCCCAGGCACCGCCCGCAGCAATCTCACGGGCGGCCCGAGGTCAGGCTCAGAAACTCCAGATAAATTGTAGGCCCCTCCGGAGCCAGGGGATTATGCGTGCGCCATCTTTGGCTGCTTGGCCACACCCCCTCAGACTTACTAGTTCCTGGAACTTTTTGAGAGTGTCAGCAGTGATCCTCAGTTGCCGCTTACAAGGAAAGATCTGAAAAACTTGAAAATTCCCATTTGAAATAAGTCATAGGCATTTCTGCATGCACACTGGAATATAGTGTTCACCTGGAGACATTCCTCCACATACACTATTGTCAATTTTTGGGCCTGTTCCATTACTGTTCCTGCTCTGGAAGTACATTTTCTCCTGCTCTTGACAGGACTAAATCTATGACTTGTCCCGGGTCGCAATAGACACAGAAAATCTTTGTGAATACCCACAAACAAGTATATTTTTGGGTGTTGTTAAAACTTTGAAGGCAATACGGCTCAGGCGAGCCTCTCCCCAGTCTTGTTATGCATGAGTAAATCTTTTAACAAATGTGAGTAGCAAAGTGGCTTTATGCTATTTTCTCCTGTAAATTGAATTTGCACACACACAGTTGTGGGAATTGGGACATCAGTTACCTCAATGCTTACAATATAGCACAACATAAGGTTGACTACGCAGTGTGCAGTACTGCATCACCAGCTGGAGGGGTATGAGCAATTTTTGGTTCTCCTTGATAATGTCAAAGCTTTTCAATTATTTCTTATGCCTCCACCTACCTCCTGTGCTTGGAGGTGGCCCCTGAACTGCGTGAAGTGCTTTCCAAACAACTGGCATACCACAAGAGACCAGTGCTTACTTTGAGCTAGCGGGTGCCAATGGGGTTCACTGGCACTCATTTTTGGGGACCGGCACTTATTTTTCCTCCTCAAGGATTTCCCAAGAGCAAGTGAGGGAAAACATACAAAGGAGAAAGAAGGAGGAAGAGATAGAAAGAGGAAGAGAAAGATGGAGAAAAAAACTAAAAGTGAGAAAGCAGGAACCTACAGGAGTGAGGAAAACGGGTTGGGAATGTCAGATAGTGGATTAAAAGGTCTGGGGTAGATTCAAGACTACGCAGCCTTGGTATTCGGCATGCTGACTAACGGAGGGATTCTGAGCAGAGCATTGGGCACCGGCACTCATTATGCAAGAGACCCTCTTTCTCCAGTGCTGACTCCCTGAAGGAAGCTTCTGCCCTTATTTCTGAAAGACATTTCCCTTTCTGTCCTCATCGCTGAGATTGCCTGCCGTCCTCTGTATGGGCCTATATGGTCCCTTCTCCTTCCAGCCAGCATTCTGCAACACCCTGCCACCCTGATTTTCTAATGAGCTCTTCGTCCTCCTACTACTGTGTCTCCTGTACAATGAGGAAATCTGCTACCCTCTGCCCTGGTTTTCCAAAAACTCTGTTGTTCTCTATCCAAACATCTGAAAAACTCTATTACTTCTGTGTTGAGTCCTGTTAAAAGGGCTACAGCTAATGCATGTGTAATGCAGGTAACTTAACCTGGTTTCTGTGCAAGGTCCCATTAGGACTCCTTCCCAGTAGCAGAAGGACCTAGTATCAGCAGTTGTCCAAGTTCAGCCATGGAACTATCCAGCTACGTATGTAGTGTCTAATGAAGCCCGTTTCCGGGTATTGCTCCGTTTATTGGCAGCTACGATAAAAGAGGGTATTGGTAGAGAGAGTAGCCTGCCTATGATCTCACAGTGTACTCAAGTATGCTGGGCAGGAAAGAATGTTTATATAGACCACCAGAAAGACCAAATGTTCTCACAGAGAAGTGCACTAGTCCACGAATACACCACTTTATGGGTATAAAGCATTATATAAATGCAAAACAATACAATATAATACAACTGAACCTAAAATTAGGATCTAATCCCACTGAAAAGTTTCCATCCACTTTCTCACAGATAAACACAAGCTTGCTCCGGTGCCCTGACACCCTGCGGGTCTAGCCCTCAATCTTTATTATATTAAATGAGACCAACACGAGGGCCTGAATAGGATGGTGATCGCTTATCTATTACCAAAGTAGGCGATGGTCTTAAACATAGCTCTGTATGCTAATGTTTTTAACTACAGACATAAAGAGGCGGGGGAGGGCAAAGGGAGCAGCCTCTGTGAGGTACAGAGACCGAGGTTCTTTAAATGCCTGTCTCATGTCTGTTGTGCACTTTTCGGAAATCCCACCTGCCATCATCATCTCGCACAGGCTTAATAGAGGCACACACCTGGACTTGGTTAGTCAGGGAATCGTGCAGAGAGTCCCTCTTTACATTTCAATGCTTCTTTATGCTCAGTCCGGCAGGCAGGAACTCTGGCCCGGCACAGACTTGCTCAATTGCTCGCTCACTCACTTTGTGGTGCCCCTTTGCTCCCTCCCAAATGGACTCTTGCCATATTCTTCTCACCAGAGTTGATGAACTGACTCACCCACTGTCTTCCAGAAGTCCAAGATACTGAAATCTTAGAAAAAGCACTCCTAAAATGGCTAAACCCGAGCCCATACTCTCATCAGTCCAAGCACCTAGGGACAGGCATCTAGGCACCTGATACAGAAGACGTCCACTATGGGAGTGTAGGGTTCCTTTCGATCTGAGACGTTGTTGCTTCTGTCATCTTAAAGTCAAGCCTTTCGTATACATACTAGCACAATGCCAATCCTATAATAACCTGAGATGCAAGCGTATGTCATTGTGAACTACCTCTTTAAAGACTTATTTTAAGAATGATTATGAACTGCAAAGTGTGCAGTGTGATATTACTGTTAATTGACTACTTTGATTATTTTATTGATTGCTAGAAATTTTGACTGAAGTATTTATCGTTTTAATAATTTTTATGGTCTGGCTCAACAGCGCAGCTGTCGCCAGGCAATTATGTGAGCCTCACTTGTAAGGGGATTGGGCTCCACCCACACACTGAGAACCAGCAGTACATGTTTTGATTGGGCAAATGTTGTGTGCTTCCACAAAAAAGTGCTTACCCTCCACACAGCTGTGGTCATTTTGTTTATTTATCTAGCTGCCTGAGGTTTCAGATATGGCATTTTAATGCTTTTAAAGTGTCTTATGTAACTGATCATGCATGGTGTTTTTCTCTGGCAGCAGCACAGATGGGAGAGGGTAGTCATTAACCTACACGGATGTTAAGCCTAGCTGGACACTGCAACTGTCACCTGACCTTTTAACATACACGGTTATTATTCTACATTTCTTTGCTTCCACGCGAATACGTATCCATTTCCATGCTATTTACTTGTAATGCTTTATATTATCATGCACTATTACTTTAAAGATTGACCGATTAATTAAGTGAATGGGTGTTTGCAATAGAAAGTAATCAGTGTTTATGCAGTTGTTATCAGTGAAGAATAAACAAAAGAAAAATGTGACGAGAAAAGAATAAGGCAGATTACTCTATGAACACCTAATCACTCAGTTGAAGGAAAGTTGTCAGAGTACTTAGGCAAACCCAATTACATACACAGAACACACTACAAAAATAAAATCTTGGGCAGAATCAAGGGAGTTTCATTTTCAAATTAACCAACGTCAATCACTAGTACACCAGACATTTAACAAATCTCTACTAGCCAGAGACAACCAAGCAACAATGAATGTGGATTGATGGAAATCTCCAAAATGTACAGAATGGACCCGAGGATTAAGATATTAATGGTAGAAGGTGCTATACAAATACTGATCAAATAACAAGAGCAAAAAGATATGACTTGGATCTCACTAAAACCGCAGTCTCTCTGACAAGATAGACAAAAATATCGACTGTGCACAGTTTAACAACTTATCAGAGAGCATTCGACAGCGAACATTTTTAATCATTGGATTGGGCAGCATTATAGAAAACAAAGTTGGAGACACAAATGGCTGTCGGGTTCGAATCCATGTGTGTCTGAAATCTTGAGGGTGGGCAAAAGTTTAAAACTTCTACAAAACCCGCACAAAGCTACAGAGTCAATGCAACCCCTGATATTTTAGTCATACCATAATGGGAATTTTAGAATAGCTTGTTTGAGAACTAGAATGCTGGACCAATGTGCAGAGCAGTCCACTGTGAAAAATGTGACCGCTCTGAGGCATCCTGCATTTCCCCGTCCCTGCCGCGAGTACTATGTTGCAACTCTTAAGTAGCTTGGTGGCCACCAGCCAATAAGAATGCTATGGAAATCCTGATGTTTGTTTTATGGCATTAGAGAGTCAGCTGTGGCCATGTACAAATCAATAAATCATTATCCTTAAACCATACTTAATAAACATATTTCCCTTCTGGGCTGCTCTACTGTTTCTGGCTCATAATGTGGGGAGGGTGAAGAACGTGCGTCTCCGCAGGTACAAGAATACCTCAGAGTATTATACGATCTCTGAACCTCTTCGTCAAGAGACTGCTTCAAAGAGTCTGCTTTTTATCATGGTCTTATTTGCTCCAGCCTTTGCCTCCATTACTCTTTTCTTTAATCATACTTCTGACCAATCCATCATCACTTATTTGAAGATCTTGGGGAACAGCAAGAGTTGGAAACTTAAGAAATTAAAGAGGGCTACTTAGGATGTTGTTTTCTGTCCCTTCCGTTGCTTTGATGACCACCGATACCAATGATAGTGCCTGGTTATCGGTAATAGTAGTTGCTACCCAGAGCAATAACGGGTCGTCTATAAGGCAAAGGATGCTGCTGTTGTCTTCTTTTAGCAAAGCAGTGTCCTTCACCAGGCAAGAGCAAACACGATTCTCTTTTCTAAAAGTGTTTGCCCCAATGAGGCAATGGCGTCTATGCCACTATCAACACAGAGATCACATTCAATTTCTCAACAGATGCACTTTGATATACAATCAGACTCCACAGCAGCTCCACAAAATCTTTTTTTACCTGCCACAAAACGTGTGGCGTGCTAGGGGAGTACTTACACGAGCCTGCGTTTCTGGGCAGGCTTCATCTGACTGTAGTCTGTGGGCTCCACCACCTTCTTTTTTACACTTCTACAAGAAAGCAAAATGAACAAGTTTATTCACACGAATGCAAAAGTTAATCTCTCCTATAAGCACCACAATGAGCAAGACTCACACCTCTTCAAATGCCCTATTTGGACTCAATCCGCCCCCCTGGAACATTATAGCTTCTAATTCTCTGTTTAGTTTGCCAAGGAGTCATTTAATTAAAATTGTTCTGTTTTAATACCTCAGGTCCATGCCTTAGAGTAAAATATTTGTATCACATGTCGTACTGTGGGATTAAGTTCAATTTAATTAAGTGGCGTATTTAAACTAAGCAAATGAAAGTGAATAAGTCAGCAATAGACAGTCAGAGCAGCAGTCGTAGCATGCACTTCTATTTTAATAATATCCAACATAAACTATCAGCACAACCAATAAAAACTATCAGCTCCAAAATCAACAAGAACTGGAAAACCTGTGTTTTAATTTTGTTTTTGCAAACATATGCAATAAGCATAAAACTTTCTCCGTAATACAGATATTGCTGCAGGCTAAAAGCGGAATGCATATCTATCTACAAAAAAGTGAAAAAAAACTGTACAAAAATAAGATAAAACCTAACAAAAACAGAGATCAGGCCGCAAGCCCAGGCACTGAAGTAGACTAATTTCCTAGGGGAATATGCATATGTGTGCAAACAAAATGCTGTCACTAACAGGGGAAAGAGCCAATGGTTAAAGTGCAGTGAAGAATTTATGCAAAATGGAAAGGACACTTGAAAAGACCAATAAATGAAGAGAGATGGCATCAGCTAAAACTGTGTTTAGGTCATATCTGAATATGGATGTTACCTCTGTCGCAATCTATCTCCTACCTCCAGCCTTGTCTATTTGTAGCTTGTGCTCATTCATTAATTATGACACCTCGTTAATCTCTCCTCCTAGGGCATCCAGCAGGGGCATTCAGGTAAAAGATGACACCTTCACTGACTCATCCTGGAAAGAGCCTTGGGCCACAATTTCTGCCCTACCATCCCTGCAATAATAATTACTATCTTCTGTATTAGCCTAACAGTTACTCTTACAAAGTTATCCTGCTGTATTGCCATAGGAAACTACAGACTACTACTTAGGTGCTCTTATAACATCCCTAATCTTGCCTTCTGTACCCAGGTACACTGTCCTTTACACAAACTAGTTGTCGACATCTAGAAGGGTTTTACTGTGAATTTTCCTCTGCTTCATTAGAGGAAATTATAGACTACTACTTAGTTACTCCTACAAGAAATCTCCCTAATCTTGCCTTCTGTACCCATATACTCACAAAAATTAGTTGTCAAAACCTACAAGGTCCCATCTGAAGCACATCAGTGTTGCCGCCAGCTTTATTATGAATCGCCGTCAATGTTGTTGAGCGTTTCCTATTAGCCAAGCGGGAAACACTTATTAGGGCCAGCTGAAAGGAGGCCATGCTGGTGGTCTCCTGACCTGCAGGAGTTTGGCGGGCGGTCTTTTCCGCCCGCCAAACTCCTAATGAGGACCTTGGTCTGTGGAGTCATTGTAACATTTCTAAGGCTTCACCTTTGTTTCTCCTTGGTCATGGCCACAGGCCCACTACTTTATTCTCTATGTAAAACTCTGTGTTGCCCCACAGACCCACAAGAGCTCCTGAAGTTATCTGTCCTTGACTAATTTTCCAATAAGCAATTGTTGCTGGAAGTTGTTCCCTCAGCAACTTAAAATTGGTACTTCCTCAAATTAAATAGCAGACTTTTTTCTATCAATTGCTAGCAGCTGCCTTTGGTAGCCGAGCTTCAGCTGCTCGGAACAAAGTACATCACTGCATATGTAAAATCCCCAACATCCACTGAACCTAGTCTAAAATAAATTACATGCAATATTAATAGTTTAGTTTGCCTGGCTGCAGATCTAATCACTACTACGCAGCTAAAATTCAGAATCTATAACCACTGACAGACCCACCTATACAGCTGGATTTTGCCTGGACTGATTAAATCCCTTACCTAATTGAGTTCGTTCTACCAGTCTTTGTGTTTCCCCTGGCTCCCTTGCCTTCACAGAATAATCCTCTTCTGAACCTGCTGGCCCTAATCTTACCCATTCATTCCTGAACACATCCCTGTTTTAAACCTTGTCATTTCCATCTTCACGTACCCTCCTAATTTTTCCCTTTCATTCACTCTTGTAATAAATACTTCACTCTTAGCCTGCTAGCTGAAGTTGATCATTTAATGCCAATGAATTACTTCAAACAAACACAGATCAGGAACTGAAATGCGGGCCTTTGGTAAATGGACTATCAGCTGACCCCCTATCTCACCAAATCAACTTGGTCTAACTCCTAAACTGACACTGGTAGCATGTAGACAAAGTCTGATCATAGACAGAAACCTCTCACTGATTTTGCAAGTGTATCAAGTAACTAGGGGTTCTTTTCACATGCTCAGCTGTCTACACAAAGTCATCCCTTAACTAGGATTCCACTAAAAGGTACAAGCTACTATCAATCCAGTATCCTCCCATCTACATTACGCCAATGGTATATACCTCGGAGCAACCCACCAAAATAATTTAGAAGCTACGGAACAAACAGAATGAATCCAGAATGAATCTTTAAATTATCTCTTTAACCCTAATAACACGTCTCACAGTTCATAAAGCACTTCAGTTTTTTCAGCGGTTACCTAAGGCTAGCCATATCACTTTTTAAAGTAATCTGCCTAGCTCATCATGCCCTTCACTGCAGTGATTACGGTATGGAACTTGCTCCCTTTCAAGAATTGAAGTCATTTTGAACTAAAGCACTAAAAACGTGGCTCATCCCATGTTTACAAAGATTGTGTCACAATTATTTCAAACACAAAAGGTAGACCTCATCATTGACTGCGGCTTCTGTTCTCACACTAATCCTCCACTCTCATGCTTTTGTAGAGCAGTGCTGGCACAACATGTTTAAAACAAGTCCTTCAACCTTTAACACCTCATTCAACACCAACCATATAACTGAGACTATCACAAACATCCGCCCAATTTTGCACTCTAAAAGGGCACTCAGGATCCGTATGCCTCTCGAATGTGTTCCTTTGCAACCCCATCAGGGACATAAGCACTATATAAATGCTGCAATACAGTACCATTCTAGAGCTTGCCTTGAGATGTATCCTTTGGTTCAAAACTTTAAAACGTAATTTATTGTCACTCCGCTTCACTTTCACTTACATCGTGTATCTTCAGGCTGTTGGGAAATTAATTAATTCACTTTCACTTCCAACTTAGTCAAATCCCAAATCTCATTGTCCGTCTCACTGTGCCTGGACAGGGATTCTACTCTGTTCTCTCTGGCTCTCTTTGTGACTCCTTGGGCACTGCTCCTATTGTCTTTTATCCTTAAAGCCCGCCATAGGGGGCTATACCAGCCATTAAAGGCCAGCTGCAATGTTAAAGACTTGAGCCAAAGGCATGGGCCTTTAACAAGGGAGCGGCCATTTAGTGGCAGTTGTAGCGCACAATGGTGGGCTATAAGGCTATTAGAACATTCTGCCACTAGAGGCAGAATGCTCTAACAAATAAAACAAAGGCCTCAGGACGTCTGAGGGGACTGGAATACCCTCGGGATCCCTGAGGCCTTTGTTCACAGCTATTAATGTGAGACAAACATTGGAATGTAACAAACATTAGAAGCCTAGAGCTACTCCACTGTCTTCAAAGGACCTTCCAACATTCCAATACTCTAGTTATGTGTGAATCCCTTTGTTGTTGTGGGCTTCTGACTGTCTAGGGAAAGATTAAGGTTGCTACTCAGCCTCCTTGAGATTCCTGATGCAATCATGGCCTTTTCATTCAGTCTAGGGACGGAATGCTGCTCCTCCACTCCCTCAGAGATTGCTTGGTTTGAGCTCATCCTTGCAATGGGGCCTCAAAAGGGAATGCTGCTCCCATACTTCTTTTTGGCAGTTCGCTATGCAGGCTTGGCAGTCTAACTGGGTGATGGGAAGGATTGCTGTTCCTGCTCTTTCGGAGTGATTGCTCAGTCTGGCTTAGCTAAGTATGGGTGAATGGAAGTTTATATAGTGCAAACCTAGTTGCAAAACAAAGGACAGAGGTAAGGGTACAAAAAGGATGCAAGGGTAAATAAGAACTGTCTTACAGAACCTGGGAAATGGATGCTGCTTCAGCTATTCCTTTGAAGGACAAGGCTGTTTCGCTGATCCCAGGGAAGGGATGTTCCTCTTGTTCTACTCCTTACTGTTACAGTGGGGAGGGGGGGCACTTCGTGGGCACAGAATTATGTGAATGCTCTCAGTCTCAGCACTTATTTTATTGGCTTTATCCACACAACAGAGAAAGGAACTTTGGTACTATTGACCCAGTTGGGGATTCTGTAGGCGTGCTTGACCTCATCTCAGGCCCAGAGAGGAGTACTGTTAATGCTGTGCCTCAGAGTCGCATTATAAAGTTACTCGTAACCATGTGCGGTAATACTGCATATGGAAAATCCTAATATGCTAATATGGTGACGTTAGGTATTTACTGCATGCAGTGTTGATGCATCATTCCAAGGTATATGCCTCAGAATGAAAGCAAACTCAGCAATGCTACATGTATCCCTTCTGTTCTGATGTGTGAAACTCAGAATTATGCATTTTTTCCACCACCCAATTTGCTTTAGGTGTTACCAAGGCTAAGAACTGTGCAGGGAAAAAACATGGGATGTAATAACTAGTGCAAAACTTGGAATCACGAACTACAGCTTTAATGAATCCACGAGCAAGCTCTGAATGTATGCTCAAATCAACATGTTCTATTGCACAAACCTAACTAGGAAGCATTGGAGCTTTGCCCATTACATGAGGGTGGGAATGGCAGACGATTTTAGATCTTATACATCAAGTGGGGATTACCTAGTGCTGATGTCGGGATTCGAACTGGGGTCCCAAGTTTGAAGCTCTAACCATTCAAGGAAGGGAAATTCCCCACACTCCCTTCCTAGATAATAAAAAACAGACTTAACTGGGGTGAGTTGACCCCCACAACTATAGGTTCCAGTGCCACGCCACCTGCCATATCAATGATAACTACTCCATTGATAGGGATGATGTGCTGTTCCTCTGAATGTCACCTGCTGCTTGATGGGAATTTAGGCATTAGTCCAGCCCCTCACTTTTAGGACTGGCTTGCCTGTGCATTTGTCTCCATGACCTATTGTTAATAATTACAATACCGAGTGTTGATGGTAAACAGGATTCACAGACATTGCTTTTAAGTTATGGAATATGTTTTGTGATACATATTTTATGTAGCGCAGTGCAGAACAAAGACCACGTTGCTTGACTTTCAGCAATAATGCTATCAATTTCTATGTACACTGAAATTCTAATTAAAGATCTGTTGTTTTTCCAACATTTCTTCTTATCGTATCTGCCTTCCCTTGAGTCTGGTGTGGTGGGTCGCGGTGGATTGGTGTCTACGTTTAATGCAGAACAGGCAGAAACCGCCGACCAGGCCAATGCAGATTCGGACTAGTTCTCTGAATCATAGTACTCGTCATTTTGATGTCAAGCAAAGCTGCCTTTAGGACACACCGCGTCGATGCCACAGCGCGGGGAATGGGCTCTACCTTGCATGATGTTCACCCACACAAAACGTTCACTTATTTATTTAGCTCGGCGGAATGATTTTAGGGCTGGGGGACAGTGATCGCTAATCGCGTTAATAAGAGAGGCTTTGTTACTCGACCAGAAGGCCCCCTCTGCTTTGTTCGCCAGAACATTCTCGTCGTAATGGGCTCCATTGTCGCGCGCACCTCCGGGGCAGCGGGCTCCCTTTCTCTCCTCCATGAATGGCGAGCATTGTTTCATTACACTTTGGCGGCTTCATTCATTATAAATCAGAATTAAAAACCTTCACAGCAACGCTCTGGGCCCAGCGGTGTATTGGATTCCAGCAAGCCTCTATTATTTATTAATGACGCCTGCAAATCCCATTCAGTGTCTGCTGCAAAAGTGTTCGGAAAAGCGTCTCAGAATAGGACGCGCGGAGAGACGCCGCCGTTGTTTAACAAGCTGTGGGGCTGCAGGACCTAAGGGTGGGGGGCGTTTGAAAAACATTTTCTCCTTGTTCTTGCTGATAAGAACTCCAGCACTTGTCTCAATGCTCTAGAGAGCGGCGGACCCCGACGTGTATGTGCCCTGCTATAGACTTGCGGATTCGTCTCCGCCCAGTCAGCTGGCCCTAAAGCCTGGGAGAAATCCTAAATACAATCCAATGATTGCCCGAGTAAGTGTTAAATCTGGCATAATATGGCATGTCTTCTGGATACAACACTTCTCAAATCGAATCCGGGCCTTTTTACTGAGGATGAGGAAGGAATTAGTAGCCACACCACCCTCACATCTCTACCACAAAAGCAGCGTGCTGCAGATTATCAAAAGTACTCCTTTTTTTGCCCCTATTATGCAGTTTCTGCTCTCAAAATGGCAGCCTCGTCATATTTCATAAATCACTATTCAGTTTCATACAATTATTTCCAACGCCACTTTTGTTCTAAACAAAGGAGGAAGTCCCTGCTCCAGGATCTGCAATGCTTGCATTTTTCAGCCAGGCTGGAAAGACTGCTACGGTCACGTTCCTCTTAAAGACAAAGAACTACAAGGACGCCCCTATCTAGGACTTCGAATTTGATCATCACTTCGGAAATGCTCCAAAAAGATCAACAATGAAGGCTTCCAGGGAAGAAATTGTCAATTTCAAGCTTTTAAAAGTGCCTTCACATCAGCCTTTTCCTTTACACTAGAAAAATGTTTTGCCCCAGGGCAGACCAATGTAGATACTGCACATCAGCCTGAAGCAGCCATGCCTGAATGACACCAGAGGCACCTGACAAGTCAAAATGAGCCATTTTAGTTTTTTAATGGGGCTCAAAAGTGGCAATCTCCTAGCTCACGATGTATATCACTGATAAGGACCACCGTTTACTAGACTATACTTCCGAACCATGAAAACCAGTGCACATGATCACGCCACAAAGTCATGGTAACAACCCTACACAACCATACCAGAGAGTTGTAGAGGTATCCTACAGGAACTATTTGAGTCATAGAATACACACTCCATGACCAGAGATGGAACACAGCCCAAATGACCATACCACGAAATCCATTCTACTTTACCATATTATTGAGTCATGAAATGAACTAAGGGCGGCTATGCCATTTAGTCATGGAAACCAGCTTCCACGACCATATCATTAAGTCATAAAAACAGTCTAGATTAGCATACCACAGAGACTCAGAATCCACCCCACACATCCCCACCCATGGAATCCATCCTACACAACCATGCCATCAAATTATAGAACCTAACCTACACAACCATATCACTTGATTCATGGGACCAGCCAGGCAATTCAGATTTTACAATGTATAAAACAATTAATGACATTTACACCCAAGTCAGACATTGATCTGTATAATGATGGATCTCAAACCTAAATGTACTCCCATAGGCAGTCAGGTGAGTTTGAGGCTCTAGATTTAGGAATAATAATGCAAATGGTCAGCCTTTGGGACAAAGCCACAGGTCTTTGTTCAGTTGCTTGGAACAGAAGTGAGTTACGTATACATAAAAAGCTGCATTAGGTTTCAAGTAGTAAGAGGGTACATAAATGCAGTTAAAATATGCATTATTCATAGGCATGGTAAACGCTGACATGTCAGCTCTTGAATATAAACAAAAGGTATGAATGCAGATAGAGCTTCCAGAAGGACAAATGAGTAGTCCAATAAGAGACCACACTTCAGAACCACTTACGTTTTAGGCTGTTTCCGTGGCATCCTGGGCTTGCGGACAGTGATGAGGTCAGAAAGCTCTGGTAGGGCGTCCACCAGTGCCCTCATGTCTCCTACCACAGGCGTGGCCTTCCTCTTTGCTTGCTCCTTCTGCTTTTGCTGGGCAAGCTTCAGTGTATCTATTTCTGATGGGGAGAGAAGACAGACTGCATTTAATGCATATTTCTCAGTTGTTCCACAGGGAGAGTAATTGGAACAGAAATAAGCATTGGCAAGACTAATAGGTCTCCCTTTTATAATGCGAGTTCCAAGCTGTTGGCTTTCCAAATGCTTGTTTGTAAGGAATTGTTTAAAAACAGTAAAAGAAAAAAAAACTTTTAAATAATAGAAGAAAAGGAAACATCTTAAAGTATCTCAAAACTGTACAATGAATTCTTCATAAACAGCATGGTTTGTTTTTCAAGTGCTTTCCACACAGGAAACTGAACAAAATTTAAAAAGCCTGTTGTATGTGATTAAGCTTAAAAATAACAAAGAGGACAAGTTGCAGGTACTTAAAAGAACACAAAAGCTGTCTGAGGCAGTACCTACCCCACCCAAGTGTCAGAATTTAACGGAACATGCTGGCCACGGCCTAATTTATCTTAAACAAAATTCAGAACTGAAGAAAAGTTTCCAGCCATTTGGTACTCAGCAGCAGTTCACAAAAGAGATTTGAGACAGTTTAACCCTCCTCCAGCGGAAGAAATGCCACCTTTGTGTGGCATTCTTGCAAAATGTGGGATACAGGAGATAAAGCACATTCAAACAGCTAAAGTCTGTTCTCCAGTCAAACACTGGCAAAACTATTTCTGTTGCTGTGCTTTTATGGACTGGCTGTACCGGAGATCGGGCGTTTCCCCGGGAGGCTGGAAGGGTGGGTGCCATTTTGCTACCGAGGGGCCAGTTTTGCAACAGTGCTGCAATATCGGCCCCCAGTAGCAAAAGCAGCAAGCCAGCATAATCCATTCACTCTCGTTTCCAGCCTTTGGGGCCTGCCAGTACTTCACACTTGCACTCAAATGCTGTTTTTGTGGGGCTGGTCTGACAAAATTGCCAGGGGTGCTTTGGGTTTCCAGTTCGGCCCTGCTGGGAGGGATAAGGAGAAACAAGAAAAGCATGGGTCAGGGATGTGAGGGGGGAAGCAGCATATGGAGGATAGAGCATGAAAACACATACACTCCCACGGAGTGCTCAAAGGAAAAGAAAAAAACAGTTCTCTGATGTGAGTGAGCTGTAGAAATCACCCAATCAAAAGGACAGTGAAGAAGCTACGCTACTGGGGAGGGATAAACACAAGAAGAAGGAGGAAATACATTAAACAATAAGCAAGCAAGATTGATAAGAAAGCCAGTCAATGATAATCAACTGGCTGACCCAAAACCAACTCTAATGATTGGTGTCGTACACAACAGGGCTTTGAAAACAAACAAACTAAAAGCTGTCTGCAGGCAAGACCTAAAGGACAAGGTGTTTAAAACATTCAGTAGCTAGAACATATCACACCTTGCAGGAACAGCTGGGAATCAGGCTCCCCAATGTAATAGGAACTGTAAATGATATATAACCCGACTTGTCACAACAACAAAGACATGACAAAGGCAAATGGTACAAATATGTTACATGACCCCTCTCCTTCCCGATCACACCTGAAACAAATCCCCTACCCACCTCTTTTCCAAATTAAGAGTGTGATCGTAGCTCCTAGAAATACATCTTTGTTCAGGAGATGTCACAGATATTTAAACTTAAAGTGAAATGCAAGCGTTATTTGAACATGGCTTAAAGTACAGAACCGGCATCAGCGGATGAGTTACAAAAGGTTCTGGTAACTCAGAGTCCATTCCTATAGAGAAAGGACCGCACCTCTTATGCCATCAAGGAGCAAGTGTTGCATTTAATGAAAGACAAGATTAAATAATGACATAGCTCAACATCTACAAAATATAGGATCTTTAAAAATTGGTGCATCTCTACTAACTTCAGAAAGAAGATGAGGCCTGATTCTAATGATGGTGTTGGTGATCATGTCTGAAACGCACCTAAAGAGCGGCAGCACTGGACTAAATTGAGAGCTAATTATGTTAATCACTGTGCAGACACCTGTACTGCACATTCACATTTGGCATATATCTGGAAGTCTAACAACCCCAGTGGTTAATTAAACAAAAATATATAATAAGTACAGAAACCCCGAGTTTTAAGTTGGAAGCCTGCCACAGGCGCTGCCGAAAGCCATGATTGCTGAATACCAAGGTTGTCTAGTTTTCATTTCACCTCATACCTCTTTCTTCCACCATTCCCCACTTCCTATTTACCTCACTCTAGCACAGAGTTTCCCAAACTATTGGTCGTGACCTACTAGTGGGTCATGAGCTAATTTGTGGTGGGTAGGGAAAGTCCAAGCAATAAAAAAAAAGATGCCTTTAAACTCTGTGTTACCTTATCACATTTGCTGGGGCTCCAAAACAAAGGTAAAATACCAGGCAATGTCTTCTGACAAACTGCTGCTTATTCTTTAAACTTTCTTTCTCTGACTGCAAAATGTGACAAGTTCTTAATGTGAATTATGTGATAAACGTGCTGGAGTACAGTGAGGTGTACTCTTTTTGCAACACAAAATGTAAATAACTGTAAATTACCTGTATGCATTCAACAGTAAGGGAAACAAAAATGAAGCACTTTTTTTGTAATTCTGAAGTGTGCTGGAAACTGAGATTTTATTTAGGATTAAGAGACTTTACTTAGTGATGCAAAAATAATAAATGTTCACAGAAACCTGATTTCCACACATTATCATTTGTGTGATATATAGTTTTATCAGTGAAACTGTATGTCAGTGCAAATTTAGTGGCAATTTCAAAGGAAAATCTGCTTCCTGGAAATGACAATGCTCTCCCACACAATGCTTTAGGTACATTAAAAAGTCGCCGGCCTCATGCCCATTAAAGGTAGGTGGGGCGCAGGAATGTGTAGTTACAAAAATTGGAGTGTGATTCTAAAATATTTGGAAAGTAATGCTCATCAGGTTTTCTTCCATTCCTGGCTTTTCCTTTTGTCACTCTTTCTCTATCTTTCTCTTCCTCTGACCAGCCCTCTTTTCTCACTCTATTGTTCTGGGTCAAAGCTTGTTAATGAAAAATACGTTCTGATCCCCAAAAATGAGGGCCGTTGCCACCACTGACACAAATCAAACACTGACTGTCTCCTGTTGTTCAGACCATCAGTTTGCCACTGCACAAAGCTGGGAGCATGATGTTATTCTTTGTCCAGCCTCCCACTATGCACAACTTTTCGCTAAGATTGTGCCATCACTCACAATCCAGGCTTTCAGTACCTAAAGTATGTAAAGTATACATGAAGACAAGTGCCTTATCATCAATTTGCCAATTTCCCACTGCAAAGTGCATAATACAGTGTATATCATTAATGCACACTGGACACTTTCTAACATAGTAGCACAGGGTTTCCCAACTTGTGGTCCGCAGACGCCAGGGGGTGGTGGGTGGGGTGGGGGTTCCGCAAAGTCTCCTCAGGGGGTCCGCGACGGCTAGAAAACTAAATAATATTAACAGATTAGGACCACGCTTTCAGAAATGATGCATTGGGGGGGGGGGGGTCCTGTATTCCAATAATGATTCAGTGGGGGTCCCCAGGTTCCAGTAATGATAAAGTGGGGGTCCACAGAAGCCAAAAGGTTGGGAACCACTTTTGTACACATTCGTAGAACACAAATATCTGGGAGCATAGCAGCGACTGCCTCCCAAGCTCACAAAGTACACTGGACAGAGCTGGAAATATGCATTATGATATTAGGCCACCTGTAAGATTGTACACAACGTATTTATTGTGCATTATCTCCAATCAGAATCTGATCTCATGGGGGTGTGGCTGGGGAGGAGACCCGGCAAGATGCATCTCCCTAGAGCTGCATCTCCCTTGAGCCATTTATGTTGGGTATTTGGGTGAGGGCCAAAATACCCCCAATAAATGCCTTATCTCAGCAGGAGAGATATCAATACATGGCCCCCTCAGCTTCAATAGAGACAGGACTTGCTGAAGGCCCCCCTGAGCCCATTTGATGCTGTTTTTCACCAAGAATCGCTGCTCCGGGTGAGCAGCGGAATTGCAGTGGCCATTAATGAGGCCATGCCACAAGCTCAGCATGGGCCACAGCCTCGCCCAGGGTTGTAGGGGCCAGATTGGGTGGGGGGATGGGGGGGGTGGCAGCCCTCAATAGTCATCCAATTCATGCCACAGTGAGCTGCCAAGATTTCTGCCATTTCGGTGCACCAGCAGAACAGCGGAACGACTGCCCTGGTCTCCAACTATAGCGTCATTAGCGGGCCCCACAGAGGAAGCAGACCCACAGGAGCAACTATGCTCGTCTGGGCTGTGAACTTGTGGGGGCTGACGAGGGGACCCCCCTCCCAATAACTGAAGGACGTTGCCTGGAAATTGCTCTATGGTGGTGCGGATGGCCCAGGGTACAGACATGGTTGAAGCGTCCCCGGCCACCCTGCTCCTGCAAAGTGTATCTCCATAGCGCCTCGTGAGGGGTGAGCACTTATAAACAGTTGGATACACAAGGCATATCCCTTGTGGTGTGCCATAAATGCCCCCTTCTTTCTTTCTACGGCCCTCGTCAGCAACGTTACTGAGGCTAGACACTTGAAGGCAGCATTCTTCCTTATAAAGTGTGGAACAGATCTAGTTGACATCTCCCAGCCCCTTAAAGTGCGCCAAACTCGAGGCTGGGCAAAGTCAGCTCAAGACACATATTCACAAGCCAGGGGCGCTAGCCTGAGTCCAAGTTGAAGACATTGTAGCCGAGTGCTCAGTGTTATGCGGCCTGTGAGGACTGATCTCTCCTTGCTCCACCTATACTGATGGCGACGAACAGGGCAAACCCCCCGTTCTTCCTCAATACGGGACTTGCCTCAGAAAACGAACCTCCCTTGTCCAGTGGAGGGGGGCCCCCAGCCACAACCGCCTCGCCAGGGTTGAAGCTCAAAATCCTATGCTCCAGCTTCTCCTCGCCAAATTCTTCGAGGATTTTACTTTGCTTTGGCAAGATTTCACAAGATCCTTAACTGATCTCGACCAGTCCTTACATCAAGCTGATACTCGCCTCACAGCTGTGGAAGCCACAGTGGCAGACCATGCTATCGACAATGTTGACCGAACTGCCTGCATAGAGAAACTGGGTTGAGGGCCGTCTGCGCTCAACGATAAGATCAACATTCTCAAAAATCGCTTGATGCACAACAATATTTGCATCAGAGGCCTCGCATCCACCATTCTACAAGCTGACCTTGAGGTCCACATACAAGCTCATTATGCTAATCTTCTCCAGCTGCCCGACGACTCACTGGTGTTCCTCGATTGCACCCAAAGGGTGTTTTCCACCTTCCAGTGGCAGAAGAACCTGGCGCTGGCCACTCTGGCCACAGTACACTACTTCCACCAGAAGAAAACATTTCTACTAGCCACCAGGCAGCACTCACTACTTACTGCAACAGAAGATCCTGTATCATTAAGGCTTCTGGCTTCACATCCACTTCACGTTCTAGGACAAGAGAATCGCTGCCCGCACACCTCAGGAGGCTCACAAGGCTCTTGGACTACCCTCCCTTTCTTGCGCAGCCCTTTCCCATGAGTCGAGAGATCTTGATGTGGTGGATGGGAGGGTGGGGGGAAGCTGGCATTTCCAACCTTCACTGCAGGTCAAAAAGAAGGCATGTAAATAGAGGTGGCTAGTTGAAAGACACCATTGTTTACCTTCTTCGAATGAAGATACTCTGTCTTGTCCTCCTTTTCAGAGGAAGGGGGTTCCATAGCATGTCGCTTCTTTAGTGCTCAACTACTATGTTTTTTCTCTCCTGCCGAACATCGATTTCTTCTAATGAATCTGACTGAGTACAAACTGGGAGGGCGGAGCTCGTAGGTTTTCTCAAGAGCCTGCTCTTTCCTTGTTGGCTTCTGATATTTTTCTCGAGAACTCTTTCATTGACACTCTTTAGTGTGCAATTCTATTGCCTTTCTTGCCGACCGGGTTAACTTTAGGAAACCTGGCTTCCCACCTTTTTTATTGTTGTTCTTTTGCTTCTATTTGTTCTTATTGACACACACATCTGCATGATGCTCCAGTTGGATGAGCAGGGATCATGCTCTGACAACTCTGCTTTTTACATATGTGGGGAATCACCAACCTACTTTTCCATGACCACTCAACATATCATTTCCCTCAATGTACACAGCTTGAATACGCTGCTCAAAATGAGGGCATTAACAGATTGGCTACACCATAAGGAGGTGAATGTGGCACTCCTGCCACCTCTCCTATGAGCTGATACGAAACTTCTTCATTCTTACTGGTACCCTACACAATTCCACTCATCTTATACTCACAAATCCCCGGGGGGGTTACTATCCTCCTCCATCGACACTTATCCTTCAAATTAGATAGTATTTACAAGGATCGTGAGGGACGACAGATAGGGCTCCATGGCATGTTTGGTTCCACCCAGCTGACTATGGTCCTAACGAGGATAGGGAGGAGTTCTATGCTGACTTTTTCCTGAGGCTCTCTCACTTTGCACGGGGTGAAGTGGTAGTGGGAGGTGACTAATATCCCACTGGCCTCTCAGCTCGATTGCTCTCACCTCCAACAGGATGAACCTCGCACACCCACAGCTTTAACTCAGGGGACCCTAGACCTGGCCCTTATAGATGCCTGGTGACATAATCACCCCTAGGAGAGTGACTACAGGTTTTACTCTAATGACGTATTCCCGACTGGTTTACTTTTTAGTTTTGCAGTCCGTACTTCCCAGGCTGGTCCACTCTGACCATGCCCCGGTCTGGTTGATGCTAAACCCAGTTGTTCCACAGTGACCATTTGCTAGGCCATGGATCTTAAATGAAGTCATGCTTCGAGACACGTTTCTCTATGACTGCATCAAAGATGTTAGCAAACGCTACTTTCCCCAAAACGTCACTGGAGAGGTGTCACCGGCGACCTAAGGGGACTCTGCGAAAGCAGTCTTCTGGGGTGGGAGGGAGGGGGAATTTAATTCCCATACAGCCACATTTGAGCGAGCAGCTAAACTCCAAAAACAAGAATTAAAAACATAGATACAACAGGTGGAGGCAAGACAAAGGGAGGGAGGCTCCCATAGAACTCTGAAGGACTTGCACTTATTTAGGTGTGAACTCAAACATATTTTGATGAAAGAAGAGGCGAAGAAGCTGCTCTACATTAATCCAAACTACTACAAAAAGAGAGATAAGGTGTATAGGCTCTTAGCTCAGAAATTGCACATACGCTCCACAAGTAATCACATCAGGGAGATTGCAGACGATGAGGATTTTCCTCAACATGAGACAGATTATTTAACTTGAGTTTTTCCATCGCTATCACTCCATTCTTTACCAGGCCTGTATCTCAATGCCCAACATCAGGATGACTCCCTTCAAACGTATACTCCCTTGGACAGAGTTGAGGATTTGCACCTCCATGAAGAAGATATTACCCCAGATGATGTTCGGGCAGCGATTAGTAATCTCCCCTTTCCCGGCCCAGATGGGCACTCTGGAAGTTTTCATAAAGCTTATACCACACTCTTGATTGAACCCTTGGTAAAGAAGTTCAATTCCTTTTTGGTTTCCGGAGTGGTTACTGATACCATATTGAAATCCCATTTTTCACTCCTCCTAAAGCCAGGTAAACCCACTATACAATGCTCCCCCTATAGGCCCATAGCACTGTAAACTGTGATGTGAAATTGTTGGTTTCAGTCCTTATGGCCTGTCTGCATCACGGCTCGCATTCTATTATATCACCGGCTCAGTCTGGTTTCATCTACAATCGTCAGGCAAACAATAAAACACGACTAGCAGTGGCACTTAAGGAGGTATCTGAATGGAGAAAGTAACCAATCTCTCCTATCCCTCAACGCTGAGAATGCTTTTGACAGGGTTGACTGGGTGTATCTTTCTAAGGTCCTTGATAAGATCTACTAAGGGCCCAAGATGAAAGCTTTTATTCATGCCAATTTTCGGAAGCCTACTTGCAAACTCAAAATCAATGCCTCCTTTTCTCCACAATTATGCTTAGCCGGGGCACACAGCAGGGATGTCCTTTAACCCCCTCCCCCCGGTCTACACCCTCATGATGGAGCCCTTAGTGGTCAAGATTCAGTCCAACCCTGTAATCCATTCATGCTCATAGACGGCAGAAAGTATAAGATGGCTCTCTTTGCCAAGGACATTCTCTGCTACATTACCAACCTAGATACCACCATCCCGGCACTGATGAGGGAGTCGCATTCCTTCTCTCAAGAGTCGGAGTTTCAAAATCAAGTTCAGGATTCAACTTCTACCACAAGTTTGTGACCTAAATATCCACAATATCACTCCTCTTACTTCCCTTTCCAAGGACCTCTATCGCTAGGGCAAGCTAAAGATCTCCTGGCTAGGCAGCCTTAATAGCTTCAAAATGAACTTAATGACCCGCCTCCTTTATGTTCTACAAAGCTTCCCCTCTAGTCATCCACAAAGCGACTCTCCTACAAATCTGCGCCAAAATGCTTGACTTTGTGTGGAGAAGTAAGTCCCCGGGAGTAGTAAAAACATCACTGTGTAGACCTGCAGCGGAGGAAGGCTTGGGTTTCCCAGATGTCCTCACATATATTTTAGCTGCACAACTACACCCCTCCTTCGATTGGAACTATGACCCCGATGGTAAACCTTGGGTTCAGGTGGAACAGGCTTTCTCCCCATCCCCTTTGTTTGGGCTTTTATGGTTTCCAGTGTCGGCTTGGATGGGAGCTCCCCAACTACCACCACTGACATCTACACCTCTGGCATAAAGGAGCGAGGTGCGACAGTGCTGTACATTCCTGACATCCATTCCTGCTTATGTAGTGAATCCTAGTTTGTTTTAATGGGATAACAGGAGTTAGCTTAGCCGTAGGCTTGTAAACTCGTGCCCCCGTCATCTAGTGACTTTTAACCTACTTAGCTTGCTTTGTCTTAGCTCATTTAATTATTTATTTCCTCTAAGATGGCTGCCTTGTTTATAGTTAAGCCACTTGTTATGAGTTTTATTATCAGTGTCACTGCGCCAAGTCGTCAAGATCAAGCACGAAAGACAAACAGTAGGTGTTCACACTTAGGGATTTTCCCTCTCTATACTTTCGGGGGATTGTTGATATTAATTGCCGTCCCAAGCATGCCTGTTATCTATTGTTTTGGAATACACCTACGTCAGGGGACCTTGTAAATCTGTATAAATACATCACACTTTTAGACAGATAATCAGAGGGATTCCGACCAGAGGGCATCGCCACCATCGCTGATACCGATGCTGCAGTCATCTTGACGCTGACCCAGTCTTCGTGTCCCTGCGGAGTCTGAGATAGAGACCTCATTCCAAGGTAACAAGGGTTGGGGGCTCCTCTCATGGACACGGCTTTGGCAGATTAGGTTTAGCAAACCCAGCTCTCCTTTAGGTAGGAGGTTAGGCCTATTCTCATTAGGGTATTAGGGCATATTCCATCTTATACATATGTATATATATATTTCTTTCATATATTGCAAAATGGTGGGGGTCTTCATAACAATGACTCTCCACTTCACAATACTGTTGCTTGGTATATTCATTATCCTAATCATTGCAGTTCATGCAACTTATCGCAAATTGCAGTTATGTTAAATAAAAACTATTATAACTTCACTGCATCTGTGTTATTGCCTTTGTTTGTATGAGACATAATATATCTGTGAGAAAAGGGTAATTTCCGTTTAACCACGACAACCCTGAGATATCTAACTTTGAGACAAGGGTAAGCGACTGCCACGAATCACCTTTTACTATTGTGTTTCTGGTGAGGTGCTGCTAGTGAGCCGGTAAGGTTGGGACAACAGTTACGACTTGTTGTAGGAAAGACTCAGTCGCCTACAAACAAAAGTACTGTTATCCTTAAACCAGCAGTCTTGCTCAGAACAAGAGTCCAAACTACGACACTTACTCCCTTGACACACAGCCTTGCCTTTCTTTCAGGCATTCCTCGCTCTTCTAATTGAGGGCAGTGCCGTTCTCCTGCTTTATGAGACTTTTACGATGATGGGGACTTATGGTCACAGTAAAATTTGGTTGTTAAATTTGCACTGAACAGACAGGACACCTAAAGGTTGAGTCAGGCGCTCCACTGGGAAGGAAGACCCTCGGCATTCTTAGCCCTCCAGCGCAATGATGCACACATGGAGTCCCTCTACCTCAATAACACCCACCATAGAGGCATATCAAGGTTATACAAATATATTTTGAATTTGGCATCTCCCCCCCCCCCACCAAATACATGCCTATGTACAGCAATGAAAGGGTGAATTGGACACCGAGATACATGGGCTGCCATATGGCAGAGAGATCCCAAATCCTCGATAGCTTTATAGCTACCAAGAGAACGATTATAAAATACTAACGTGCTGGTACCTTACGCAGTGGGCTTGCAAAGACGTAGGGGGCTCTGATTTGTGTTGGAAGGGGGATGGCGAAAGAGGCACATTTCTTTATACTTGGCGGTCATATCCGGTGATCCACACATTCTAGGAGGAAGTCCTTCACATGATACAAGCCATTACAAATGTCTTGTTGCCCTTTGACCTGCTCATAATCCTCGCTGGGGACCTGGGGGCAGATAGGCTTTTCTCAACAACGACTCCACAAAGGTGCCTGTTTTCAAACTTGTTAATAGCAGCATGATTATGTGTGGCCCAGATGTGGAAACAGCAGCAACCCCCTTTCTTGAACATGTGGTGGGGAAATATCTGGTCCCTCTATGCCATGGAAAATCTAACGTCAATTGTTTGTGATCAAGTAGCTAAATTCTATGTCACATGGCGCCCTTTCACTACTTATGTACAGCGTTTACATTGGGCGGGAGGGCTCCACATGACGATGTCAGAGACTCTGACAGCATCGGAAATCCATATCATGGCCTCATCCGACGGCGATGGTAACTTCTCCGTGACCAAACACTTATCTTGATGGATATGGCTCACTGGGACGGTTATATTGAGAATGTAACCATTGCTTTTGGCATGAGTGTACGAGTTGTGTACTTTTCACACTGCTCCAACCGGAAATGTACTGTGTCATGTTACTTTCTTCAAAATGCAAAATGTAACTGTTAAAAAAAAAAAATTCTGATCTCCCACTGCATGAGTTACCTTCAGTTGATCACACATAGGGGGTCATTCTGACCCTGGCGGCCGGTGACCGCCAGGGTCACCGACCACGGGAGCACCGCCAACAGGCTGGCGGTGCTCCCTCGAGCATTCTGAACCGCCGCGGTCAGAAACGGAAAGTCGGCGGTCTCCCGCCGACTTTCCGCTGCTCGGGGGAATCCTCCATGGCGGCGGAGCGCGCTCCGCCGCCATGGGGATTCTGACACCCCCTACCGCCATCCTGTTCCTGGCGGGTCTCCCGCCAGGAACAGGATGGCGGTAGGGGGTGCCGCGGGGCCCCTGGGGGCCCCTGCAGTGCCCATGCCAATGGCATGGGCACTGCAGGGGCCCCCGTAAGAGGGCCCCACTTAGTATTTCAGTGTCTGCTTTGCAGACACTGAAATATGCGACGGGTGCAACAGCACCCGTCGCACCTTCCCACTCCGCCGGCTCAATTCTGAACCGGCGTCCTAGTGGGAAGGTTGATTTGCCCTGGGCTGGCGGACGGCCTTTTGGCGGCCGCCCGCCAGCCCAGGGCAAATCCCAAAATACCCTCAGCGGTCTTGCGACCGCGGAGCGGTATTTTGGAGGGGGAACATTGGCGGGCGGCCTCCACCGCCCGCCAATGTTAGAATGACCCCCATAATATTCAAATTAAGTATACCACCAACCGCAAAACACCCTGGTCCACTCCAGAGTCATATGATGGTTTCAAGTTAGAGAGCTCTGACCAACAAGTGAGCAGTGTGCAAATATGAAACCAAGGAGGACACAAATCTTGAGACTCCACCCTCTCCTAGAAACTAAAAAAAGATTGTTCACTGATCCTCATAAAAACAGACAATTCTGGAAGGGGGCTCACTGGGCAACTGACATGTAAGCTGAACATGGAAAGGGCGTAACATTAATACAGATTCGTAAGCAGGTGCTTCCACAACAACATCTCATGCAAAGACTGAGCTAGTTGTTCAGTGCAGAGTCTGCTCTTCAAATAATGATTGATCATCCATTCTCAATAAACACGGATACAAGCAGAGAAGGATAGAGATATGAGCCTGAGAGAGGTGTTATCAGACAAGTGACCTTTCTATTGTGGAATTAACTGAGATCGGAAATCTTAATTCATATGCCTCTTTGGTTCATGAGTCCCTCCTTTCCTTTTAAGAGAAAAGCCCAATAGTTCCACCTCTAGAATTTTATCAAGTTGAATAGTGGCCAACTCCCATTTTTAGGGTCGAGCCTGCGTTGCATGCGCTCGCGCATGCGTATTGCAGCGAGACGCTTTTGTATTTAGAAAAGGGCTCGGAGCCCTGTCAACTTCACGTCAGTGTTTTTTATTGGTTCGTGGGCTTGCCTAATAAAATCTGCTTGCTTTCATTAGTCGAAGGCAAGCATACGTCATGCCTTTTCCGGTGGCTAGCCCTCCTCGAGTGCAGCGACCGAGTACAGAAAACATGCGAGGATCGCTGTTTTCCATCGGGCTCGTGGACTTCTTTTTCTCTAATTTACGAGCGCGATCTCGCTTAGCAGAAGTCGAGCGCTTTAAATTGTTAATTTCACTTTTTTGGGTTGTGTAAATAAATGCACTTTTGCCCGATAGGTGAAAAGTTGGGTTAGGAGTTTACAATGCGATCAGCTCTAACATGAGCAAACGCGAGACCCGTTGCATTGTAAATGCTTGTTCTAAAATGTTGCTATCCCTCGTCCTTTTTTCACTTGGTTGATGGATTACCCTAAATCCTGGGGGAGCATACTATTTCTAAATCTACCTCTGATTCAAGAGGGATCCAAGTCTCCACAATAAAAACAATATCCCACTCAGACTCCAGAAGGATGTTCAGCTCAGTCACATGCTTTATCAAGGAGCGGAGGAGAGGAGAGGCCATGTTGTTTGGGTTCCCTAAATCACCTCAAAATCAACCTAAATGTGAGTACCATACACACAATAAGAAAGCGACTCCCCTAACTTCAAATGCAAATTCAGGCTTTACTATTGGTACAGGAGTAACCTAAGGCTGTAATGCAAAGTAAGCTGAGCAATAAACGTCCATGTGTCTGAAACTTTGTCTTCGGATAGTTACTTAAGTAGCAGTAACTAACTGTAGGGGCGTCTGTGTCCCTTTCATTTACACATGTGACATTCGAGCCAAAAGATGACAAAAACAGAGAGCCTACAAGGTAACCGAAAGCAGGAAGTCTCAAGTGTCAAAGCACCCGAATCCAACTTCATTTATTACCAACAAGAATAATAATATTAATACCAATAACAATGACAATAATAATAATAATAATAATAAGTGTAATACTAATCATAATAATCAAAACATGCTTGTTAAAAGACATGGCACGCATTAACAGTCTCAAAGCACTGAAAATAACAGTTGCCACCATTACCAAATATAGTAGTCTTCAACTTAGGGACCTCGGTAGTAGTATGGTGGTTTTAACGTTGCTGGGATTGTACCCCGGCACCTACAGATCCCTCCAAATGTCAGTGAGAAAAGTTTAAGTCAATGAGCAAGCTCATGTGCTCATTTTACCATCAGTTTGGTCTTTCTCTGCGTTAAGCTGTAGAGGGCATAAAAGTGGACCCAGAAAGAGTGGGTGGGATGGGACACGTGTGTACGGGATCTGCAGATTTGACTATAGAAATCACAAAGTAGGCTTCACTTAGTCTTACACTTTATGACTCCATTCGTTTACAAGTGGACACATTCTCATGTATCAATTTTATGGGAGCCCAGTGCCCTCAGACCAACAACAAGCATTGACAAAGTCAGCAGGTCTTGCCTATGCAAGAGCTATTGGCTTTGCCAGTGTGTTTCAGCCACGTTGTGCACCAGCGTGGCTGCTGTTCAGCATGGCTAAAAGTTAGTGGCAAAGATGAGAGTGGCATAGAGTGGAATGGCGAAAAATTTAGTAAAGTGCTGTAGAGTGGAGTGGCATAGTGTGGAGTCGCGTAGCATGGCATAAATGTACAGTAGAGTGGTGTAGAGTGCACTGGTGTAAAGTGTTGCAGAGTAAAGTGGCACAGAGTTCATTGACACGGAGTTCAGTGGACTTGAATGACATTCAATGCAGCTTCAAAGAATGCAGTGGTGTAGATAAGAGTGGTGCATAATAGAGTGCAGTGGTGCAGAGTGGAGTGGTGCACAGAGGAGCAATGCAGACTGGAGGGGCGCAGAGTGGAGTGATGCAGAGTGGTGCAGAATGCATTGCCGTGCCACAGAGTGCAGTGGCACAGAGTGGTGTAGAGTAGCGTAGGGTTGAGTGGTGCAGAGGACAGTGGCACAGAGTTGAGTGGCACAGAGTCCAGTGTCGCAGAGTAGTCTCGGTGGCACAGAATGCAGTAGCGTAGAATGGTGCACAGCAGAGTAGCATAAGTGGTGCACATAGAGTATAGTGCCATTAAGTGCAATGGTCTACAGTAGAGTAGTGCAGAGTAGAGTGGTATAGAGTTTGGCAGTGAGGAGTGCAGTGTTGCACAGTAGAGAATCAGTGTGTAGTGTGGAGTAGAGTGGCGAAGAGAGCAGTGACATAGAGTACAGTGATGGAAAGTAGAGTGCAGTTGTGCAGACTGCCCTGGTGTAGAGTGCAGTGGTTAAGAGTACAATGGCATAGAGTGGAGTGGCACAGAGTTGATTAGAGTGCAGTAGCATAGATTGTTTTAGAGTATAGTGAAGTGGTTAGAGTGTAGTGGTGCAGAGCAGAGGGCAGTTGCGTTGAGTGGCATAGAGTGTAATGGCGAAGATTAAAGTAGCGTAGAGTGCAGTAACAGAGTGCAGTGGTGCAGAGTATATTAGAGTGGCATACACTGGATTGGTGTAGAGTGCAGGAGCATAGAGTTGAGTGTTATATAGTAAATTGCATTGGAGAAGAATGTATTAGCATAGAGTGCAGTGGCGTAAAGAGCAGTGTTGCAGAAGGACGTAGAGTACAGTGGCATACAGTGGAGTTGTGCAGAGTAAATTAGTGTGGCCTAGACTGGAGTGGTGCAGGGTGTAGTGGCGAAGAGTGCAGTGGGTAGAGGCATAGCATAAAGTGGCATAGAGTGCAATGGTGTAGAGTGCAGTGGCGTGGAGTGGTAAAAAGTGAAGCGGTGCAGAACAGAGTGCAGCGTTGTGGAGTGGTGCAGAGTGGAGTGGCGGAGAGTGAAGTATTCATGATGTGGTGTGGTATTTGAGAAAACACATTTTCAATTGAAATGACCATTACATTTGCACAGACATACAGTTTTACTAATAAAACTATACAGTGCATGGACGAAAATGTGTGGAAATTGCATCACCTAGTTTAATTAATCGTTTTGATCATATTAAAGTATTGTTTTTGTCACACCAGAAATAACACAAAATGAGCTTCATGTGTGCGTTCATAATTCTGATATAGTCTGAAATACATACACAGTTCATTTAAATGTTGTTGTGTGCTAGAAAAAAAACAGTAGCACTCCTTCCTACTGCCAGTATCCAGCAAGATTGTCAAATAAATTCTCTCACTTAGAAGAGAAAGAAAAGTAAACAAGCTTTCTTCGAAGACAGCACCTGACATTTGATCTTGTCTTTGAGTGCACAGCAAATGTGATGAGATAAGAACAAGATTTAAAGACCTATTAATAGAAAGCGAGTTCGTGGAAGTATATAGAAAACACTGTTTAGGTGACGGGAAGGACAAACTGAACCTGGAGAACCTAAAGTAAATAAAACCAGCAAATGTAAAGCCAGAAAATATGAGTTACAAACCACAAAGCCAATGGTAATCAACGAGCAGAATGCTTTCCCAGGTAAACTTTCTGAAAGTCTCCAAGATGTCTTAAGAAAACCAGACAACTCAGCCGTCTGGTAGGCTGCGACCTAAAAATCACCCCACAGGTTCTCTGGAAGGAACAGATGAGTAACAGTAGAATTGACGCAGACCTGGAGTAGTCTACTGCAACAACAGACTTCTGCTGCGATCAATATCTGGTAGAAGAATGCAAGAGGCAAGCCCATTAATCCTAATAACCTTCACATAAGTGTAAGAAGATAATGGTTCCTTTGATAGGAAAAGTATAAGGAACGCGGACCTTGGGCAGAGGGGCGTGAACCGTTATCTGTGGATGGAGATTCTTTGATTCTTTGCTGGAGAAGCAGTGTGGAGTCCTTTGCAGCTTTGCCCCAACGGGACATTAAAAGAGCATTAGCTTGTCCTGCAGGCAATGGGCCGCTTGCCACCACTGGTGTCGGGAATCTCACAGATGCACGACGCACATGTACTGTCTGGCATCTGCAGAGATTTTGGTGGCCATGCTTGTGTGTGGCACCTGGGAGAGGGAGGAGCACTGAGGGCAAGAATCAAATGTAGCTACTCCCTGAAGGGGAAACATCCTTTATCATGCAGTCTTTTCTAAGCATGCATTTACCACGCCTGGTAGTACAAGTTACTTATATTCAGTAATGCCTTACCTAGTAGGGACTTTAGCCACAGATTTCTTACCTTTGGGTTTTCCCTAGGAGTCAGACTGGATCTGGAAATTTTTCTTGAGCAGTACCCTCTGCGCTGGTAAGTGGCGTTGTCTACTCCGTGTAGCATCGTCGGCAATGTCCGTGCTAGAAGTGACGTGCGTGGTGCCTCTATAGGCGCCACCCCAGAGCGCTAAGGTCAATTTCTTTTTGTGACTTTCTACACTAGGAATGAGGAGCCACAAAGAAAACTGATCACTGGTGTGGAAAACTAGGGCCCTGAAATGGAAACAACCTTGACCTTAAAATCTGCTCACAGAGTGTGGAGGATTAGTGGATCAGTAAGGAATCTGCGGATCGACATAATCTCTACCACATAAGGGGTTACTGAAGGCAAGTAACTTGTCCATCTGATACTGACTTCTAGCTGCAAATTCCTTACCTCTTAATAGATACACAAGCAATACCTCCCCGGAGATGGGCCTGAGAGACAGATTTCAGATTAAAAAGTCCTGCAGGACCAAATGGGCAAAGTGCCCATCCCAACAAACATGATTGGCAGGCAGTAGTGTTTGACGAACGTGTGCAACAAGGTCCACATTGCTGCCTGGTAGATGTCCAGGACTGGAACTCTGCGTACTAAAGAAGTGTTTGCAGCTTTTGCCCTGGTGGAATGAGCACGCAAACCCTCAGGGGGTTGCTTTTTGGCCAATGCATAGCAGATCTTTATGCAGAGCACGAGCCAATAGGATATGGTCCTTTTCTGCATGGCCTTCCTCTTCTTCCCTCCAACATATCCCCCAACGAGTTGGTTGTCCACCTGGACCTCTCGTGCTGTCAAGGTAGAAGGACAATGCTCTTTTAGAGTCCACACAGTGAAGTCACTCCTGGCCTGGCTGATGAGGGGTGACACCCAAAGCCGGTCACAGGATGCTTGTTTCCGGTCCAGGGAGAACCTTGCCTGGCAGTTCGGGCTGCCATGTTCCCATAGGGAGAAAGGTCACTATTCATTTGGATATGGCTGGGCCCAAACTGGACTGGCATGGCAAACAAAAAAAAAACAATGGATTTAGGTCCAGATCCGTCACTTGAGTTAAATGTTTGACATTGTTCAGCATTCCGCCCATCATCTGGTCTTTTTCCATTTGTTGCCCTAAGTGAGAAGGGTATGCCCGGACGTGGCTCCTGGGCTCGCTATGCCACCAGATTCAGGCTAGCCTGGCTGATGAGGGGTGATACCCAGAAACCAGTCCCAGCAAGCTTGTTTCCGGTCCAGGGAGGACCTGTCCTGACAGATGGGCTGTACTGTTCTCATGGGGAGCAGGTCAAGACTGATTTGCATATGCCTGGGTCAAAACTAGAATGCTATGGCGAGCAGAAAAATGATGGATTGAGGCCCAGATCTGTGACTGGGGGTGAATGTTTGACAGTGTTCAGCATTCCATCCATCATCTGTTCTTTTTGCACTTCTCACCACCATAGCAAAGGAGGCTCTCTCCTCCGTAGCTACGGTAGGAGAGATCATACTAGTATTTGGAAAAGTATCCAGTCCGCTGGTGTCTGCCAGGTCCTCACACCCTTCCAAATTAGGATCTAGCGGCTGGTATTATTCAGGGGCCAGCGACCCTCGCAGTTCCGCCCCAAGTCTCAACCCACTGGAATAGAGTTCTAAATACGACCTGGAAGGCAAAGACACAGTCAGCGCCGGAGGTGGTGCCTGACAACGCCCCTCGATTCGGAGCTGGGGATTAGAATGGGGATGGCGCTGCCGAGGGGCATCGGCGGTGTCAGGAGTGTCGGAATCAGAACTGGCGCCGGGGATGTAGAGGTGGTACAACCGACGCCAGTTCTGATCCATCACTGGATTTAAAGGGCCCTCCTGGGGCTGGGACCAGAGCCGCCAGTGGAGAACCAGTAGGGGCCCCTCCTGAACACATAGGGCCCAAAGGCGCACCAGAGGGAATGGGCTGCAAATATGAGGTGCAGGGCCTCATAAAACTCTTGGAATTGGGCGGGGGTCGCTCCAGCTCTCTGAAACTCAAGGAGGAGTGAAGCCGGCCCAGGTGCTGGCCCAACCGCAAAGCCAGGCCTCAAATGACAACGCTCCCTCATCTTGTCGGATGACTTAGATGGAAGTGGTGAAGTCGTAGTCTTATTCCACTTTTTACTCAACCGCTTGCGGTGGGGCTTACCTAGGTGAGCAGACAACTTCAAATGAGACGAAGATCTCGAGCTCCGTGACCGATCCTGGGATCATTCTCTGACCTGGGATCGAGACATCGTGGCGTTGCAAGGTGAGCCACTAAGAGATTGAGGGACTGCTCCCTTAAGACCTTTCGGTTCATGGCTGGGTGGGGCATTATCCCATAAAATGCAATCGCAAAAACTATATTAAAAGAAACACTCACAGATGTGTTGTTTTTATATTTTTTAAACTAAAACTTTAATAAACATTTTTCTAATAAACATTGTTATTAACAGTGCATTGTGTGAATTATCTCTTACTTTACATTAAAAAAACTTAGAAATTCATGGCAGTAAAAACAAAGGTTAAAGTAACGTTAGACTTCAGTGAAAGTTTCAGTTACAACATAAAGGTTTAAACTAAAAAACTGAAATTCACCAGTTATAAATATTTCAACAAACTATAACTTGTGCCCTAAAGTAACTATGACTCGCACCCTCACCATGCACTGCCAATTACCCCACATATTACATCACTCATGACATGATCTATGACATAACTGACAGCATGACCGGAACATCTGAAATTACATTATTTATGACAAGACTGTGCATGACGGGCGCAAGTTATAATTACTTTAGGGCACAAGTTATAGTTCCTTTAGATTACTATAACTGGTGAATTTACGTGTTTTTTTAAGTTTAAAACCTTACGTTGTCACTGAAATTTGCACCAATAACGTTAGTTTAACCTTTATTTTTCTGGGTATATATTTACCTTTCATATACCTACCATGCGTGGTAAAGGCATGTGTTGTAATGCCATACAACTCCCTGGAGCATGGCGCCAAAACTTGTAAATGGGCATGGGGCAAAATGTGATTGGCTTTGTCAAGACCCAAAAAAGGTGTGACAAGCAGAAAGAGGATCTAGCTGGTGCCCACCAAGGAAGCACTCATACTTAAAAGGCAGCAGGAGCCAAATGACGAAACTCGACAACTTCTGATACAGAGAGAAAGTGGTGCAGGTGTCCCAACTTCAGGGAGCACACCTATAAGTGCGGGGACCCTTCAGGAAGGCTTTTACGGGTTTCAGGACACAATTAGTAAATACCCCAGATTCAGAAGAGGCTGCACACACAAACACAATAAAAGCAATCAGAGGGGGAATCCATACAGTTCAGTAGGAGCTGAAAAGATATAAGCCTCATTCAGGCAGAACATTATTTACACCAGAAACTAGCCTGGCTGCGGTTTGTAGTCACTGAAGCAATAGTTGTATTTTAGGCAGATGAATGCCGCAGGCAGATCCAGTAAAACAAACGGGTGCATAGATCATAAGTGACTTTTACCGCCCCTGACTTGTTTCCAAATAATGGACGGGATGCCAATTCTAGGGTTCTGTGAATTCACACGAATCCAAGACTAGAATAAAACCAAAGATTACAGCAAACTACACACAAAAGGCAGGATTGCAAGGGGTGGTAGTTGATTGAATTACTTGACTGAGAGGGACTTTTTTTAAGAATAGGCTAAATTTACTCTTCTTTGCTAGCAATAATTAAGCATTCAACACAAGCATCACAAGTTGGTATAAGGAGACTCTGATCTCTTTCTAAATTTTAGGGGGGAAAATCTAACAGCTACTCATCAATTCAAACAAAACCGCTACACACACTTGGCAGTGGAAAGCTTTCCTACCTAAAAACCTTGTATTTGACTGTGTTCTGGCGCTGATGTGGGTGTACATTGTAGACTACAAGGTGACAGAAGCGCAGGTCCTAGGGCGCATGGTGACTGCTCAGGCATACAAGGTCTGAAGGGTAGGTTCTGTAAGTGTGGGGGCTGTGCAAGGTCCAAAAGAAGGGAAGTAGTATTGTACTCTGCGTACAGTCGATTGAGGGTAGGGCGGTGTCTCAGGGAGTAGGGTGACTGCTCAGGCTAATGGGGGAGGGCAGTGCCAGATAATGGGCCTAGCAGCAACACGGCGTCAAGGAGGTGCAGACAGTGCACAATCCAGAGGAAGTGCTGTTAGCTCGGGCTGGGACCACCCCAGGGTCAGGAGGGGAGAGGTGCATGATGGCAAGAACAAGTTCTGAAGGTGTATGGGCCTAATGAGTGCCTGAGCAAGGTTCAGAGGGTCGATAGCAGGTGAAGTTCTAACGAGGGGGTAGAGTTGCCTCTGAAGGAGCCGCACAGGGCATGGGGGACAGCATTCCAAGGTCTCAAGGGGGCAGTTGGCCAGTTCTCCACGGGGCATTAGAGCACGGAACGATAGGGCAGCAGCACTGGGTCTAGAGGGGGCAGAAGCACAGGGTCTGGAGGGAGAATTAGGACTAGGTTGATAGCAGGGGAGGAAGCCCCTGGTCCTGGGTAAGGGAGCAGTGCGGGCTTCAATGGGGCACTACAGGGTCCCGGGACAGAGCCCACTGTCCAGTGGAGGCAAAGCACAGTCCGAGGGAGAGAGCAGTGCGGGATTCAGGGGAAGGGGAAACAGTGTACAGCATCCAGTGAAAACCAGGCCCTAGTGGCCCAGACAAGGAGAAGAGACTACGTAATACAGGCAGCAGAGAAAGGGTGCAGCTCAGCTAGCAGCATTGCACGCTTCAATCCTTCACACAACATGAAAAGAGATTGGTTCACAGCAGTAGAGTAAGCTTTATTTCCTTCATAGACTTTCCATAGCATACTTGCAGCCGTGCAACCTTTCCTCCCATCGACAATGTAATTCACATGGATCACGGTGGGAAGAGGCAAGAAGAGTAGGCAGAAGGGAGGGTGGACACGCAGTGAGCGGGAATCGAGTGGGGCACTGGCAGTTACGTGGGGCACTGTGTGACTGCGAAGGAAATATGGATGATGCGTCTCACTGCCATCAGCTCCCCAATCTATTATTATTAATATTAGTATTATATGTGTGTGTCTAAAGATCAGTCTTTCTATCCATTCTCTTGGAGCTAGTTATCAATTAAGAAGCAAGAAGGATTAGATATGTTCTGGCATCAAAACTTCGCAGAGCAAGCAACTTAACTGTTTCAGTGAAGGAAAGAACAAGAAAATCAGTGTGTGCAAGAGCAGCCTAGGACTACAATGTGTAGCTGTACAAGTATAGAGAACTTGTGTTGGAGTGATGCTGTTGCCATGTGTATCATTACTTTCAGCCATTGTTGCTCACATTTCATATATTACCCAACGTTTTTGCTAAAATGGGACCACATATTTTATGTGGGAACAAAAAGACATCCACTGAAATGTGAGAAATTTGGGTGTAGATTCCACAAACTACTTCCTGCAGAAGCACTTATTTCTTGGAGAAACAGCCTTGGCCATGCAATTACTTTATTACCTGTGTTTTTACCACACATATGCCTTTACCACGTATGCCTTTATAACTAAACAAAAGGTATATATAAGGTAAGTGAGTGTGCAAGTGTATATATATATATATATATATATATATATATATATATATATATATATATATTCACTAAAAAAACTAAAGGTCACAGGGACATTATAGCTAGAAAATAGAATTAAAAACCTTAGAAATTTACTAAAAAAAAAAAAGGTAACAGGGATGTTATAGTTAGGTTCAGATTTTAAACACACAAAACCACAGAATTTCAGCAGTTATAGTTAGTTATGTAAAGTAACTATAAATTGTATCCTATGGTACTATAACTTGTGACCCGGCCATGTACGGTTTTCTCATTAATAATTTTAGAGGAAATGTTGCACTAATATTATCAGTGATTTCATAGATGGCATGAGTGATGTAATGTGGGGTAATTAGCAGTGCATGGCGAAGGTGCAAGTTATGGTTAGCTTAGAGCACAACTGATGATTGTCACTTATCCAATTTAGATTTCGTTTACAGTTCAACAGAGGTCTAATGGCTCACTGTGGTTGTATCAGTACTTGGGAGAGGTTGTGTTCTTCATAGTGATTTAATAATACCATCTGAGAGGAGCTGCCCGTATAGAAGTTGAATTGGACTTTATCTTCTGAAAGATCGACGTTTTGTTATTTCTTCACATGAACTCTTGCCACCTAATCTGTTCTGGGAGAAATGTATAATTAACTGTTCAACTTCTCGGAGCAAAATTATGTGGGATGAAAGTGACTTTGATTGGCAAAGTACAGTAAAAGGGTTCAGTCTGCAATTCATGCAAATTCACATGAAGTCAGCCTTTCATTGCGGCCTAGCACAATAATGAAGAGATGACACATTTTCATTGTAAGGCATCAAGTGGCTCTGCAGGCGTTGGTGAAAGACAACAATTAAGAACCTTGCAAATCGTTTCTGACGTCAACTAAAAAAAAAGAGGCTTATGAACTGCTCTTTTATCTTGGAGTCACTTAGTAGCTAGGCCCAGATGCATAGTTAATGTGCATCTGAATGTGGACTTGGATTAACGCAGGAAGCCAATGCGCCGACGAAGAAGACAGAGCAGGAACTGTCTATGTCAGAAGATGAGAGCGCCCATCTCCCTGCACTAGGACTCATTCAGGGCCTTCCTTGCTCCCACACTGACCTTACCCATTCACAGTCAGTTTGAAGTACCGTGAGAGGCATCCTCTTTAGAAACAGTTTGAAATTGAGCTTCCTCCATTACCCATAAAATTCCCCAGGGAATTATTATCTCCCCACCCCACCTGCCCCACCCCCAAGCAAGTACTTTGCCTTGCATTTACACATGCCCACCGAAGTGGTATTTCATGATGCATCCTTCATGATTTAGGATAATTCTTATACCCCCACATCCACTTTGTCCTGATGAGACCCATTTATCCTAACATGGGCCGAAACGTGGCGGATATAAAAGAGTGACAAAACAACCCAGCTAAGGGTATCAATATCTACTAAACTGTTTTGACAGTTCTACGTGGTCGTTTGTCAGTCACAGGTCAACCCTGTTATGTTTGTACCACTCATAAACAATAACTCACTATGTAATGGGCGTCACACTGCACTGAATCACTTAAATGATTAGCGGATATATGTATGTTTTTTTTAAAGGACTGATAATTGATGAGACTAAAGCGTTTGTCATTTTATGTAAGGTGTTCTTTTTTGGGGGGTTTTCGTATTCTCTTTGTCATATAAGAATTAACTGCACCAGGTTACTCAACTCCTAAATAGTTTTGTTTTCAAATGAACGATACATCTGAAAACTATTGCTGAATAGTAAGTGCATGTTTAATTGGCTCATGGGGGAAAAAGAATGCTTCAAGCAGCGTTATTTTACCTGAAAAGTTGTTTGAATGATACCTGAAAGATGTATTCATCTATTTTAGGGAAGAATTAACTTAACATGAAGGCCACTTTTTCCTTCATCTGTCCCTTTCATGCTCGCATTGGTGAAAAACAAACAGGAACCGGGCCGGGACTGCCGATGAAGCATGATGGATCAAGCCCACGGCCTGTGCGCGTGGACAGTGGGCTCGCAGTGGGAATCTGTCAGAGTTATGAAAGGATCTGCCGTCCTTTGCTTTCCCTGGTCCTGTCTGTAGCACAATTTGTCAAGGATAGCAAGGACCAAGCGCACCGGAATCACCATGAATTTCTCCACTGACGTGTCAATATTTACTTTTTTTTTTTTTTTTTTGTTGACATTTCACGTAGCGCAGCCCATGCTCGGTACCAGGGATCATCATAACAAGCCGTTCTGCTGACCCCAGAACCTCAATCCCGGGCTCTGAATCACGCGTCCTCCGGCCTCTGACGAGGAGCTGCAGGAGAGATGCGCGCGCTTCAATGTTGCTCCATAAAACTGACCGTTGTGCGGCTGTGGAGACCAGTAGCGTGTCACGGGCCCTACTGCTGCTGTTTGAATGACCAAATACATCAATAGCCAGACCTCTGGCACCAGGTGCCACTGCACCAGTGGAAATAACTCCCTCGCGGAGACTGCAAACAACACTGTTCTACTCGAAAACAGGAATATCTACTATTATTTTGCCTCGATTCGGCGCCGTTGGCACTCGCTCGCGTAAAATACGGAGCTAGAATGTGACTGCAAATCTAAGCAGAGGTTCACCGTCTGTTGCCCTTGATAATCACCAGATGGCTTCCTGCTTCACGTACTAATAATCTGTGATTTCTGTGATATCGCACCGGCTGCATATTGTGCGTGAGGGGGGCTTTTCAGTGCATTTTTGTTAAACACTGTATTTCCCATCTTGCCACATAAAACGGCGAGGAAAACCACCTATTGAAATGTTCTTTAGAAAATAATCATTTGACTGCTTACACGTCACGCAGCAGTCGCCGCATGCTCTGTCATGGGATGGTTTTCCCAAAGTGAAGAGACTAGCTGGTGTTAGTACACACATTTCCACCGGTGACCGTCCATTTTTTGTTTCAGTGAAGAAAGCCTAGAGTAATGCAAATATTCGGTCTTTCTTGAGCCGCCTTTCTCCACTCCCTATTTATTTTGGGGCACGATGTAAAAAACAATTGTGGCTAGGAAAAGAGCAAGCATCGGCACTGGCAAGCTGCTGAACTGGCTACATGTTTTCTATTTTTTTAATTGCAACTGTATGTCACAAAATGGAAATAAATCAAAAAATAAAAACGTGGTAGCCATATGCTTCCAAAGTCACCATCTAAACGTCGTAGGCCTAGGCCTCTAATGGAAATTGTAAATATTACAAATAATTAGCCATTGCATATAGCAGGTGTACTTAGAACAAATATTGAAACTTTTAGTTTCAAAACACACCACAAGAAAACTGATTGATATTGGCGCCCGGTAAAGGTACTTTGAATTACTGTATACCGAAGACATGGTTTAAATTCGGGGCACAATTCCGGGGTGCTCGCGTCTATCCACTCTTTTCACTGGGTGGACACCATCTACCCTGCCAAGAAGTTGGGTCCTACTAAAGTATGCTTAACTCGTGAACAAATTCAGCAGTGCCTGCAACTTGTCTGCTTTCCTTCCAGCAATGTGCAGGTGGTAAGGGGTATTTGTTATTTCCCAGCTGGGCCCAAAACAAAGGTCGAATTTTAGGGGCCACCAGGCCTCCTTTTGTTCGAGTATCCTGGCTGGGAGCTAGCTGAAGACACACCTCAATACAAATGCAATGGAGGGAAAACAAAAGTACGCAGCTTGTTATCACTTCACAGGTTCTTAAGAGGGGCATGCTTTTGACTTTGTTCAGTCCCTGTATCTGCACTGTAAGAAAGTCAGATGTGTTGGCCTGTCCCAGTATTTACACAATTAACAATTTAAATCCCTGTATTTTGTTTTATTTGTTTAATAGCGCTACTCATCCCAATGCAGGGTGTCACACTGCTCTACATCACACGCACACATTATATGACAAGAAATCATGTGTGTAAATCAATGTACAGCAAGTGTTACATAAGAGAGTGAGGGTTACAAGGTGTAGGAGTCACATGTCCTTCATAGCTCACTGTGCTATACTAGAAGGATTTCAGTTCATGAACTGCAAGTGTCAAAAGGATCTCTGTGTTGAAAGCAGTAACCCACTTACCTATCTCCATAAAATAAACATTTGTCACCAGAATTTTACATGATGTGCTTTGCAGGAGACATATTAACCCTCTAAGCTACTTTGATTTAAAACTAGGGCTAGCCAAGACACAGATCCCTCTAGCAAATGTGTTAACCTCCAGAGTTGTTTTACCATTATTATTCCTTCAGATTTACTGGGCAAAAGAACTCTGCAGCAGGTGCCTTAACTCTGTAAGATATTTTAAAATGCTGACTTTGCAACCAATTAAGCAGAACAGCTTTACTGCCATGTTTCTCCATGCTGCTAATTTCTTTGTGGAAGAGTTAAAAAAAAATACATGTGTAAGTTGATGCCCAGATTTTGCGTTGGGGTTGTGTCACTTTTTTGGAACAATTCCAATGCAGAATTGCATTTGTTAAATATTGAAATGCACTGAAATGTATCTTGATATGCCTACTAAACTTATGTGTGAGGTCTTAAGATCTGATGTCGCTTATTGAGATTTCACTTCCTGTGAGGTCATGGCTAGTGATGCCACTTCCTGTGATGCCATGTGTGATGTCTTGCACTGTGATGTCACACACCATGATGCCACTTGCATACTGCCTAAATTAGTTAGTCCCCCCACTTAATTTTTAGGACTTGTGCCCCATTTAAACTCACAAGTTGACAAAAAAAATAAACAATGGATAAAGAAAGGAAAGATAAGACCATTGGTAGAGTAAATAGTTGGCACAATAGCCCTGGGACTGAAGTGGATTTCCTTTTAGGTGAATGTGCACGTTATCAAGTAAAATGCATCACTTACAGTACAAGCGAGCCAATGACTGAAAGCGACTGACCCATTGCCCCATGCTTTAGGCTATGATAAGCGGAAGCAAACAAAAATGTGAATACTAGTTGAACTGAATGCAGATACCTCAATTGTCATGTTTGAAAGTTTATGTTTGACATACTGATGACCAACTACTTCTAGTTGGAGAATACGTATGGCCTGGCCTGGCATTATGCTGCCTCTCTCCCAAGCTTGCTGCGCCTGTTCCTCCCTCCTCCTTGCCATCCATTGTCTAAGTCCATGCCCCTGCTCCCTCATTATAGCGCTGTGCAGCCATTGCTCTTCCCGCCTGCCCTAAACAGTTAGCCTTCTGCCCCATCCACCTCCTCCCTACCCTCTGTTGTCTGAGTCTATGCATCAGTACCCACCTCCTACCCTGCATGGTCCGATGTGTTGCCACTACCCTCCATTTAGTTTGATGTCCCAGCCCTCTCCTTCGGCCTCTGTTGCCAAGTTCTTTGCCCCATCACTGCCATCCTGCTTAGCCTCTGTGCTTAGCTTGCTGCACCTACCCTCCTTCCCCCTGCCCTCGGATGTCTGTGTGCATACCCCTGCTCCTTCCTTTATGACCAACATGTTCCATGGACCTGCTAATGCCCGCCCTATCTACTCTGACTGTTCTGTTGAGCTGCCACTGCTCCTCCCACCTGCCTAGCATGGTCAGATGGCTGCCACCTGTCTCTGCCATCTTCACCCTGCCCGTCCGAGTTCCACACCCCTACCCCTCCTTTCTGTCCTCCATGGTCTATTTTGCTGCCACTCCCTGGTCTGATGTGCTGCAACTGCTCCTCCTGCCTGCATAGTCTGTTGTGAAGTCCCTTCCCCTGCCCAGTCTTGTCTTTGCCCAGCTCCTACCCTCCACCTTCTGTCCTCCATGGTCCCTTGTGCATTCCCCAGCCCCCTCCCTCGTGACCACCATGGTGTAGTGAAATGTGTGTGTTTGACTACTGACTTCGTGTTGCACTCCTTTGCACCTGGCTTAGCTGTCCAGTGTTCACCAGTATCAGACTCAATTTTGTATTCAGTTTAGCCTTAGCTTCATTCTGCCTATTGACTTTATCATAGCATTAGACACTGCCATGTTAACGGCTGCCCGTGATTTTCCACGTTGTCTGTCTTGTTTTCATTCAGTCTTGTTTTCGTACTTTTTTCCCACCAAGGGCTTTGGTTGATAAGAATGTACTCAGACGGCAGGGAATGTCCTTGCTTGGACTTGACATCTTGGGATTGTGTCCAAATCCCAAAGTGTTATTTTCAAAGCATACCTAAACTTGCCAGCATGTTTGAATACTTCTTGCGCAACTTGAGGGGTTTTTCCAGAAAGCTCCTTCTTTATTTTTTTAAGATATAAAACAGATCCCGATCAACAGTAGGAGATTCAGAGACCTCAATCAGGATTCAGATGCCTGATATAGATTTCCAGTGAGGGTAGAGATCTCTCTTTCTCGCAGTCGAACGGGGTCATCGGCTTGCTGGCAGGAGAAAGACGAAGCACCTGACAAGCCCTACGGTGATACATTTTTAATTCATTATTTGCTTTGCATTATAATATAGATACATATAATTGCTGTGTATATTGCAGTGGAGAATCATTCATGTATGTTTTTCATTTAATTGCTGTGACCATTTTTAAACGTGTGCTTTCAACATGCTAATCTCCTTTTAGGAACCCTGCATAGTGAAATAATAAATGTCTTCTTTGGACTAAGAAGTGCATCCCAGAGATTTTTTGTCAGTACATGAGTATTTCAGCTCGGTCATTAGTGAAAGCAAAACACATGGCCATTGTGCTGCCACTAACCCTCACGCTTGCCATGCATGGCTTTGTGTGCTGCCACAGCTCCTGCAACCTGCCCTGTGTGGTCTGCTTGTTTCCCTGACCCCTCATAACTTCCCTCCATGGTCTGTGTCTATGCCATTATAGTTTCACTGTTGCCCTCCGTGGTGTGTTGTGCTTGCCAACCACAATCAGCTTGCTGCTCTTCCCTGGCCCCTTGACCTCTATTTACCATGTGCAGACCCCTATCCACACCCTCCTGCCTTATCTGGTCCATTGTTGTGCCCCTGCCCCCTCTCTTCTACCCTTTATGGTCCATTATGCTGCAACTGTCCCTCCTCTCTGTCTGTTATGGTCAGCTTGCTACCCTTTCCTCTTTCCCCTCTGCTGTCTGTTGTCCATGTGCACGGCCCTGTCCCCTCCCTATTACTTTACATGGTTCATTGTGCTGCACTGCCGTCGCTCTTGCCCTGTGTTGTGTATTGTGCTGCTGCAAACCCTGACACCTGTCCTGTAAGGTCAGTGTGGTGCCTCTGCCCATTTCCTCGTGACAAGTCCAAGTCCCTACTCCATTCCTCCTGCCCTCTGTGATTCAATGTACCGTACTTGCCAACATTTTAAACTTGGTAAGAGGGAGAGTTTGAAAAAAAACGGTGGAATTAATTTTCCCCATTTACTTACAATGAAAAAGAAGAGAGTTTAGCTAGGAGGCAGATAAAATAAAGACCTTTTGGGCATAAAAACATCAGGAGTCTCCTGCCTTAATCAGGTCTGTTGGCATGTATGGTTGTACTGCTAGTGCCTCTTTCTCCTGCCCTCTGTGGTCTGTTATATTGCCACAGCCTCTCTTGCCTGCCCTGCATGGTTTGTTTGTTGACCCTGCCCCATTTTCACCTACCATCCATGGTCCGTTGTGCTGCTACTGCCCCTCCCACCTGTCCAGCATGGTCAACTTGTTGCCACTGCACCCTCCTCTCAATTATCAGAGTCCGTGCCCCTGAACCCTGCCTCCCCACAGTATTCTAATGAACAACTAGATTGCTAACATTCTATGTTTATTACAAAACTGTGGCATGCCTAACACCATCTTGATGTAATCAAAACTGTAATACCTAAAGCATTTTCTTTAGAAATTATAAAAATGAGAGTGTCTTATTCCCATAGAAATTATGGTTAGTTCTCTAATAAACTAAAATGAGAACATATTTTCTGAGTTCTTAAATAGCAACAAAGCACTTTTAAATTATTTGCTATCTTGATTTTTGTTTTAATCCAGTTGATCACTTGATAATATGTACACATAGGTGAGAGAATGTGGGCCTATGGCCAGAGCTGCAGACTCTGCAACTGGGGAACCAGGTTTGAGTTTCGGCGTCAGCACGATATCCTGTGATTTTAGGCAAATCACTTAATCTTACCATGCCTAAAACCAAAATGAATGTGTCTGTGTGTAATGTACCTGATGCTCACGTAAAGCACTCTCATACCTTTGAGTCAAGTCTGCGCAATATGAAACTGCAAAATTGTTTTGCACACTTCTGTCATTAGGCTATACTTGCGCTACATCTGGATGATATTTGTGCTACATTTGGGCTCCTTTTTCTCTAGTGGCCCTCTTGGGAGACTTATTGTTATGAAGCTCTCTAATCTCTTTATTTACTGCAGTAGCCTCAGTAGAAAATGCTTTCAGTTTTCCACTTCGATTCCACCAAGATGGCGTTCAGATTTGACAAACCTTTAACATGAATTCAGAATGTTAGCACTCTAGTTGCTCATTAGAACACTGTAGTATATTGCTGATTACCAGGGAGTTAACTGGCAGTCTGCTGTTGGTGTTGAAAGTGCATGTTCTGTCTGCATGTCAGAATGTTTTAATGAACTAGAAGAGGAAGATATTTGGGAACTCACTTAAAACGTGTCCTAATTTTTCTTTCTACAGCACTAACCATAATTTCTATGACAAAATGAATCCCCTCATTTTGTTCCTTTCGTAATTAAATGATTTATGTTTTACCAGTTTGACTCAATCAAGATGGCTTCAAATGTGCCACACTTTTGCATTACGTAAGACTGTTACTGCTCTATTTGTTCTTTAGGACACCCTGGGAGGCTGCAGTAGAACACAATGGAATTAACTGATAGGCCACTCTTGTTGGAAGTACATGTTTTTCTGCGAATGTCAGACTTCATTCTCATATGGCTGAGAAAGACAGGGTGAATTTAATGAAAATATGCTTTCATTTTAGCTTCTGGAGCACCTTCCATATACATCTATGGGAAAACCGTGAGAAAACAGTTCTCTCAAACATGATTCATGAAATTCCAGCAGAAGGCTTTTTCACAGGGTAAACTCATCTCGGAACACACTACAATTCCTAAAATCAGTATGGTTCCATCAACACATGATTTATATTGGAACTAAAATCTGTTATCACCCTTTATACGTTCTCCTTTTTGTGACCCTCAAAATGTGTCATTCACTACAATGCATTTTAAATTGGGAGCATGCCTCAGAATCCTGTAAGTGCTGTCACAGCATGCTGGACATGTTGAGTCCAGCCAATAAAGAGGGGGGGGGCATTTGGGACCCTCCCTATAAGCCTCTTAGGATCTGGGTGTGCTCACTCTGCCTACTTACATATTTTTTAAATTAATTTTCAGGACACAGGGACCAGGTCCCTTAGTCTTGTAATGACTGCCAAAACATATTGTTCAGGTTGTCACCAACCAATCAGGATTTACTAGTCTCCTTTAAATTGGCCAATCAGAGCATATCTGAAGACCAACTGTCCAGAAATACATATTTCTTTTTCCTTTAATATCTGAGAAACTACTGAACGGATTTACACCAAATAACAAAAAGGTCGCTTTCTGGACCAAGACCTACCTTTCTGCCAAACTCGATGTAATTCTGTCTAGCGGTTCAGGCTGCAATTGTGTTTAAAACCCCTAAGGGAAACTGCATGGGGAAAAAGTGTTTTGCAATCTCTCCCTTATTCTCAGCCCCTGCTTGGCGTATCACCCCAAAACGTTTACCATAGCAGCTGAACCGAATGTCGTACTAATTTAAAAAAATTAGTGAAGATTCGTCAAAGTTATTGCCATAACAAAAAATGTTTTTCCTACTAAAACTAGGTCGTAAGTTGTACTACCTACTGGTGACCGCCAGTATGTAATATATATATATATGTATGTAAAATATATATATATATATATATATATATATTATATATATATAAAACATTTTTTAATTTGGGTAACCCCACCTTTTTTTAAAAACTTATTATAAAAATAAATATTTTATTTTGTGGTGAGCCCCAAAACCCACTTTTTTGTGACCTTCCCACCCAATTCCTTTACTCACACCTAAACCCTAAAAACACCCTTACCACCCTATACCCTTACCCACCAATAAGCCCCAAAAACCCTTTTACCACCCAATTCCCTTACCCACACCTAAACCCTAAAAACATGCTTACCACCCTATTCTTTTACCCACCTCTAAACCCTAAAATTACACTTACCATCCTTTTCCCTTACCCACTCCTAAACCCTACAAATACCCTCACTACCCTATTCCCTTACACACTCCTAAATCCTAATATATATTTATACTCACTGAAAAAACCCAAAGGTTATCGCTACAGTTAGGTTCTGAATTTACTCATTCAAAACCAACTCGTGCCCTAAGGTAACTATAACTCGCACCCCCGCTGTGCACAGTTTTTTCCTCATTAATCTGACTGCTAATGATTCATTGATATTTTTAATAACATTACAGATGTTGTCATGATTGCTGTAATATCTTGGGTAATTAGCAGTGCATGGCGAGGGTGCGAGTTAATAGTTACCATAGGGTGCGAGTTCTAGTTGCCTGAAATAACTCTTACTATAACCGCTGAATTTCTATGGTTTTGTACGAGTAAATTCTTAACCTGACTATTACGTCCCTGTAACCTTTGGGTTTTTTCAATGAATTTCGTTTTTTTTTCTTCTTTTTTTTAAGAGTAAAGTAATTTTAATCACTATACCTTAATCCAACCACCGTCGCGCAAGGCCTTTGGCCAACCCCTTATAACCACTAGGCCACAGGTGACTCTTTACTTTGTAGTGCCCAGAAGTATCTGTGAAATTCAACCCACAGATTTTGATGGCAAAAAGACGTAATTGTTACATCACAAGGAATGTTAAGCATTCAAAACACAAGGAAATAGACATGCTGCCATGAGATACCAGGATTTCAGCCTTCAGCCTATTGACTGACAGTCCGAGAGCTTTACTAGTATGTCACAAGTGCCTCTGTAATGCTGTCCTTTAAAACGTAAGTATAACATCCTGACCAAATATATTGCTGATGTGACGCTGTGAAGCCCCTCTCTCTCTTCCATCGCATTAAGGGATGGAACAGAGAGAGTGACAGGACCGCAGGGGGAGCCTCAAGGTCCCCGCGGTCCTTGCGGGCTACCTGTGTCCTGCAGGAGCTGGCATTGCTCCCCCAGGCAGGGAGCTGCTTTTAATATTAGCTTCCTGCTTGCGGAAGCAATGTTTTCATCTGTCTTTCCTGCACGCATAGTTGCATGCAGGGAAGTAAGATGAAAACCCCGCTTTCTGCAAGTGAGAGCTGTTTGACAACTATCACTTGCGGAAAGGGCACTTTGTTTGCTTTTGCTTGGTGGGCACCCTGGGACATAGCAGGAGCTGGCCCTGGGAGGTGGTGGTCCCCAGGGCCATCATGGCTTGAGGGAGGTCACGTGGCCCCCCTCCAACTGTGAATTTAGCCTCAGGGAGGTGGCGGTGTCCGCTGCTGTGGAGGTCCAAAATGGATTCCCTATCTTATTTTTTTCATGTTTGCCCCGGGGAGGTGGTGGTCCCTGGGGCTGCAGGGGGGTGGGGTGGGGGAATGAAGAGGAGCACGCAGCCCCTTGCATTCAAATAGAAGGAAGCCCCGGGGAGGGAGTAGTCCCTGAGGCTACGGGTGGGTAGCGCACCCTTCCCTGCATTCAAATAGAAGCAGGCCCGAGGAGGTGGCAGTCTACGAGGCTACAGGGTGGTGGCCATGCGGCACCCCACATTTAAATACAATCAAGCCCCAGGGAGGTAGTGGTCCCCAGGGCTGCAGGGGGGTGGGGGGGGAGAACAGGCACCCCCGCATTCAAATACAATCAAGCCCTTGGGAAGTGGGGTTCCCTTGGGGCTGCGGGCGTGCCCTCCGCATTCAAGTACAATAAAGCTCCAGGGAGGTGGCAGTCCCTGGGTCACTGGAAAGCCCGGGAGGAGGACCCATGCGCCCCCCCATCCTTATTTTTTACTTTGCCCCTGGGACCTGGCCCACCCACTTCCATATTTTTTTTGAGGGACTCAGATGGTCCCAAAATGGTTGCCAAAATTTCTTCATTGAAGTGTTGACAGCCAACCAGAGCTGTGCATTTCCGTGCATGAACTCTTCATAATTTGCTAAGCTGTCACGGCCAGAGATATACACATTTGGATTTCCATAAATTTCTCAAAAACAGATTTACACCATGTATGCAAAAGCATATTCTGCATACCGAAAGTTACCTTTCTGCCAAATTTGGTGTAATTTCGTCCAGCGGTTCGGGTTGTAGTCGTGTTCAAAGGTCCTATGGGAATCAACATGTGAAACTTTTTTGACCCATCCCTTTTTCACTGCCCCTGCTTAACAGATCACCCCAAACTTTCTGTCTGGAACAAGAATCACCGGCACACTTTTTTTTGGAAAATATTGTGAAGATTCGTCAAGCAGTGCCAAAGATATAGGCAAGTCAAAAAACGCTTTTTGTACGGAAACATGGTTCTATCTATAACCACTGGAAAAAAACAAAGATCAGACTAATGTTATAGTTCGGTGCATCTGTCAGTGATAAGATTAATGTTTTGGACTAAAAAAAACACACAGACATTCACCAGTAATAGTTAAGAAAGCTAACTAAATCATCCGCCTCCGCCATGCACTACTTATGACCTCACATATTACATTACTCATGACACGGTCTATGAAATCACTGATGACATCAGGTGAGGCGGGGGTTGGCAACAGGGCCTGGCCTGTGTCCAACCCACGGGGAGACAGCCAACACCCATTAAAGGGAGCCAATCCCATACTGCGATTGGCAATTTGTCGTATGTGGCGTAGGGTTGGCTGCAGGAACTACCCAAAGGCAGTCAACCCCCCTCCACGCTGGGCACAGCCTTTGGTCTAACATGGAGTGGGGTTACATGTTCAGCCAGGCCTTGCTTCCAATTTCCCGCAGGTAGCCAACCTCATGCTGCACACAGCTTTTGGCCATGCGCAGTGGGGGTTTGGCCACAGTGCTTGGCTTGCCGTCTGGCCCTGTGGCCAATCCCCACCCAGGTTGACACCCATGCACAGCTTCTGGTGTGTGCAGCACAGTGTTGGCTTTGGGCTCCTGTGACCCAATCCTCAGGGGCCAAAAAAAAAAAAGTATATATATATATGGTCCAGTAGAAGGCGTTTTGCCGAAACGCGTTGACAGACATCTCATTCGGGACTCTGAATTACCTGTATAAGCTAAATAATAAATTTATGAACTAAACACGAGCGCTTTGGACTCAATTGACTTCGACACTTGGGAGATACGTGATGGGATCGGTGCAGCCGTCAGATGGCTATCAGTCCATCTGTTGAAGAAATAATATATATATATATATATATATATATATATATATATATATATATATATATATATATATATATATATATATATATATATATGTATATATATATTTATTTCAACTGCTCCTGCTGTTCTTCCAACGCTGGCCTTACGGAGCTGGTGCACCATTATGGGCGCAGGACCCATATTTAAATATCTCAATTTGAATTGTAGAAAAACGGCACTCCCAACAATTGTTGAATAATGACGAGATTTATTTACAAAGCCATTCTACAAGGCTTGTCAAGCCTGGACGCGTTTCGACCATAACGGTCTTTGTCAACAGCCAAAGTCATTATAACAATCTCCCCTCAACCTTTATAACCTAGTGCATCAACATAAAAGAAATACTATGAAAATTTCATGAAACCAATTTGCACTTCTAAACACACATAACTAACAATGTTACTTCCCCCACATGGTTAATCACTGATACACCTACAGTGTTAAATTATGATTGTATACAAACGCATGGGCCACTTAACAATCCTTATCAGCATTAATATCATCAAGCAATTATTCATCCATTACCCTAGTAAACATAAAATTATGTATCATACTTCTACGATTCAGATCTACGGGCCCAAAAAAAAAAAAATATATATATATATATATATATATATATTTTTTTACATGACATTCATCCCTCATTATTTTCTACATCTAATTATAATATATTTCATGCAAATTTATGGTGGATATCAGCCAATGTGAACAAAAAGTTCCTCATCCTTATTAAGACCCCAAGGATGGTGACTATTAAGGCAAATGATGTATTCGGATTCTAGTTTCCTGAGTCTTTTTTCTCTGTCCCCACTTCGCGGTGTGGGAAGTACCCTGTCTATTCCAAAAAATGACATCCTATCGCTCAAACCTGCATGATTTGCGTTGCAGTGGCGGGCTACAGGGTAAGCGGGATCATTATTCTGGATAGCCCGCCAATGTTCTAAAATCCGTTTTTTAAGGGAAAAATGGTACTTCCTATATATTGTAATCCACATGGGCACAGAATAACAAATTGCAAAATCCGAATTACAACTAAGGAATTTCGTGATCCTCTCTGTTTTTCCAGTTGGTAAAAAATAATCCTTGCGATTTATGCTGTTTTTACTGGCCTTACATTTAGTGCATCTATAGAAACCTTGTTGTTTGTCCAGGAAAGTCTCCCTATTTCGCTTGGAGTAGCTATGTACTAACATGTCCCGCAGGGAGCCACTTCTTCTGTATGTCACATTAGGCTGGGGGCTTACTAACTGGCCAACCACCTTGTCAGCTCTGATTAAATGCCAATATTTAATCAGAATTTTTCTTACTGCGAGGGATTCTACATTGAATGTTGTTATAAAACAGAGTATTGGTGTTATCTCCCCTATCTCTCAGATGGAGGAGACCATCGCGCTGGGACATTGCTACTTGCTGGCATGCCTTGGATAAAACTCTTTTAGGATAGCCCCGCGATCTGAATCTGTGAATCATCTTCCCTTGTTCATTCATGAAACCCTGAGCTGTACTACAGTTCCTTTTAGCTCTGAGAAGTTCACCATAAGGTATACTCCATTTTAAGTTTGGCGGGTGATGGCTTGATGCATGTAAAATGCTGTTACCAGATGTGCTTTTTCTATACAACTTTGTCTGAAGAGTACCATCCTCCACCCGAACTTCTACATCAAGAAAATCAATACTTTGTTTATCTATCTTGTGTGTAAATTTCAGATTCAAATCGTTTGAGGGTAACCAGTTCAAAAAATCATGCAATAATGGTTCGAGACCATCCCAAATTAGAAAAATATCATCTATATATCTGGTCCAAAAAGCAATATGCTCAGACCATTTTTCTTTCTCATCAACCCAAAAAAAAAAAAAATAAAATATATATATATATATATGTAGGGGAGGAGGCATGCAGCCCCTCCCCCAGGGCTGGTTTGAATAGAAAGAAGAGGGTGGTGTGTGGCCCCCTTACCAACCTTTAAAAGGCCCCTTGAGCCCTATCCCCTGAAGCCAAATGCAAATAAACAGGGGAGTAGGGTGTGCATCTCCCTATCCGATTCATAATAGGTCCTAGGGACAACATCCCCCAGGGACAAATACAATAAAAAAATAAAAAAGGGAAGTAGGACCATATGTCTCCCCTCTCTAAGCCTTTTTGAGCCCCAGAGACCCCATCCCTGGGGCCAAAATCTAAGGGGAAGGGGCGTGCGGCGCCTCTCCAAGAAGCCTATTAGGCCTTGGGGAATCCTATTCCCTGGGGCAAAGGTTTACAAACTTCATACAAACAGCCTCTTCCCAGAATAAGGTGTGGAATTCCAGAGCACTACATCCACAATTTCAGTTTACATTTCTAGGCGAATGATCTGCAGCTAACCTAGCATTGTGTGCATTAATCTGCATCAGCACAGAGAGCCTGATTTGAGGTTAGCTTTAATGTTTATCTGTGATAGAAGTCTGCAAAAATGATTAGCAAAACTTGCATGTTAATCTGGAAAATGTAGGACTATCTCTGTGATTTTAGGCAATTTAGGATTGAGGGAATGGAAATATGGACAAATGGCACATTGGTTCCGGCTATCTCACAAATGCCAACGGGTTATCTCCCTGTGGGGTTTCTGGCGGTTACTGATGTAAATCGAAACATTTATGAATAATATTTATGAGAAAGTGGACAATTTGCAAGGCCTATCTACTGAATTCATAGTAGTATACAAGTGCTCTCTGTTGAGATTTGGAAATGTGGCTCAATCAAACAATTCTGACAAACTTAAGAGTATCATCTATGGGAATCAGAACAATTTTTATCAATCAATCAGCATGCATTTATATAGCGGTGCTTCTCACCCTAGCGGGTATCCAGGTGCTGTGCTGCTGTGCCACTTTCAGTCTCTTTCTAAAATGGGTAAGCAAGGGTGAGGTACGGAGGGAGAGGTTGCTCCAGGACTTGGTGGCGTGGTAGAAGTGGCAAGCTCCTGTGCGGCAGCATTGGATGTGTGCTATCTGGGCGAGGGCTTGGTGAGAGGAGCGGAGGTTTCTGGGGGATCGGTAAAAATTCAGGCCATGGTTCAAGTAAGAGGGACCTAGGTTGGGGAGAGCTTTGTAGGCGAGGGTCAGGATCTTGAATAGACATCTTTTCTGGATGGGGAGCCAGTGGAGGTTTATGAGGTAAATGGTGATGTGGGTTCTCCTGGTCAGGTTGAGGATGAGTCTGGCTGCTGCGTTCTGGATCGTCTGGAGCCTTCTCATGAGTGCAGTAAGAGAGGATGAGCTGGGTGTCGTCAACGTAGGAGACTATGTTGAGGTTGTGTTTACGGATGCTGTTTGGGAGTATTGACACGTAGATATTGAAAAGGATCGGACTGAGGGTGGAGCCTTGAGGGACGTCGCAGAAGGTGTACTTGGGTTGAGATGTGAAGGGCAGGATGAAGATTCGCTGGGTGAATCCGGAGAGGAAGGAGGTGATCCATTTGAGTGTGTCGTCAGTAATTCCGATCTGTTGCAGTCGGCTGATGAGAGTGCGGTGGGAGACGGTGTTAAAGGCTGCGGAGAGGTCGAGCAAGATCAGGGCAGCTGATTCTCCTCTGTCAAGTAGGGCGCGGATGTCATCGGTTGCGGTAATAAGGGCTGTCTCGGTGTTGTGGTTGGCTCTGAATCCTGATTGTGAGGGGTACATTAGATTGTTTTTCTCCAGGTGTTTGGTGAGTTGGAGGTTGATGGCTTTCTGTAGGACTTTTGGGGAAAACAAGGGCAGGGTAATGGTACGACAGTTTTGGAGTTTGCTGGGTTCTGCCGAGGGTTTCTTGAGTAGGGGTCTAACGTCTGTGGGTTTCCATGCATCCAGATAGGTGGCTGTGGTGATGGAGGTGTTGAGGATGGTGGTAAGATGGTGGCTGATCTTGTCTCTTTAGAGGATGAACAATCGGTGGGGGCAAGGGCCGGTGGGTGCGCTGGAGTGGATGGAGTTCATTAGGGTTTTTTGTGTTCGCCGTACTGAGTTGTTTCCATGCAGTGAGCGGGGGGACAGCTGGTGTGGTGGAAGGGATGCAGAGGAGATCGGTGGTTTGGGGAATTGAAGTTTATGTAGATGTTTTGCAGAGTTTCTGTGAGGGGGGGGATCACGTTTTCGGTGTTTGACGGGACGGTGAGCTCTTTAACAACGGTAAAGCGTTCCTTGGTTTGGTTGAGAGTTTATTTAAATTTTATACCAATTAGACCTTAACTCTAACACAAATAATCACCAATAAGTTCAGAATCCATATTTACCATAGATTACCCCACACCACATTTATCATAGTACATCAATGATCAATTACTAGTGTATCAACTTTGAAGTGACCATACATAATCACATCAATTTGTTTTGTTATTGCCACTAGGTCTGGGCTCTCGACATAGCAGGTAAGTATGAAGAGGCCTAGCTGCAGGGTGGGTTATAGCAGTATAATTTTCAACAATCTCATAGCTGTGTAGTAATTAATTTATCTAGGTCTTGTGCAGCACAGGGATAGTACTCGTCCACCGCATTGCAACCCTTTGCTTGGCCAGCAGCAGCAGTATCGACGAGAAGTTCCTTGCAGTGCATGGTACCTCCAATGTATCTCCCAACAGGGCCGCCAGCAGCGTGCTACCTACGTGGATGTTAATCATTATCCAGTCAGATGAGAATATTTTGCACCAATATATTTGCACAGGAGAACAGAGCCATGCAAGGTGCATAAACCCATACTCTCCTCATAACATTATTTTTTTGCATCTAATGGGATCCGCACTGGTGAATTTGGTGACTCGCTCAGGAGTGACATACATTATGTGCATGAATTTAAAATGTATGAGTTTATGTTAATGACTGAATAGGATGTCACGTACTTGGGGGAAGAAGAACTTCCACCATTTATCTGAATTTTGGTACCCCAAGATCTGTCTCCCAATTATGCTTGCCGAAAAAGGCCCCAGTCTCAGGGATTGGGCGGTTTCAGCATAAAGAAAAGAGACCCCTTTCCTTATCTCTGGTCACTGATATCTTTTGGTTTCAGTAGCCATCTTTCCTGGAGGCTGTGGGAATGTTGGCCAATCTTTTTTAGCTGCATAACATGGCCTGCAGTATAATAATGTAGCCAATGGACTACCTTCCCTGCAGGATTAATACTCATTCACAGATATAAAAGAACCTTCTTGGAAAAGGTCACCCACTAAGGGAAAAGTGCAAGCTTGCAATATAGTTGCATTGCCAAGTTCCAGCAAAGGGAGTAGGCTACAGGGTTATGGAAATCCGAACATTCTAGTGTCTGAACAATGTGGATTATTAATCTACACAAATCTGGAAAAACAGAACAGGGTATCTATAGGACGCTGGTTGAAGCATGGGTTACATAATGGCATTCTGGAAAGTTCATCTGGGAAATACAGGGCGCATGTGGTGGTGGATCATTCATGGAAAGAGGAGAGAGTAGTAATCAAAAAGTGAAATTTCGAAAGCTTAGACTTCTGTACAGCACTGCTTCCCAGTGGTGGGGAACTCTTTTGCTGCTGCGTAGATGCCAAATACCATACATTGGTGATAAGTCATATATACATTGGAATGGATATAGAAAGTAGAGACATTTCCAGTTAATACACCCAGAGACTGTTCCACCCCACATACTCCCTGCATCCTGCAATGAGCTGCAAAGGAAGCCTGCATCAGCTATTGTCAGCTGTGGTACATTAAGGAGGGTTCTTACTCTGCAGCCATCTGTCACGTCTGAGCTTCACTTTTTCTTTCTTCGACAACAGTGGTTTTTCCTCAGCACCTGCAAATGCAAGAAAAGTTTGAAACTCTTACTGTGCACGAAGGTTTGATTTATTACACAGTTACTACCAGTCCGCAAAGTCCACAATTATCTAATTGATTAGGAAGAATGACTGATCATCTATTGAGTATCTAGCATTCAACTAGAAACACAATTATAGAAATACAGTATACCATGATATTAGAATGAGCATTTTATAATGAAACTTTGTTCTCTTAAGATTTGATTAGTTATCTGTTTGGATACTTCCACTACAGAGGTCTAATTTGGGTCTGTTGCACTGCAGAAATGGGGCAACTTCGTGTCCCTCACTTCGGGCTGTAAAATGAACAATCCACGTGTATCGTAAGTGACTATGACGCCTTATGTAGATGCAACCATGAACGAAGGAACGGGGGGGGATCCTTGCACCTCCTTCTGCCTAACTAGTGGACACAGAAGGGGAGACTAGAGTAAAGACAGGATAAGTGACATTGGGATCTGTGCTCCCGGCTACCAACGATAAACCATAGTAACTCTCAACCAAAAAGGTTACACACGGATACAACCAAAAATTGTGAACGTTAATTTCACAATGGGTAACATAAATCAAAACAAAACAGAACATGACAAAAACAAATAAATGTTTCTTTCAATCATCAGAAAGAAGACTAGAAGAAACTACAACCAGCAATGAGCGTTATTAACCAAGCCACATCCTTACCCTTGGTCTACATATCCCCTTCTGTTCTTGTGTGTTATGTCCATCTCGAACAGGGAAAGAGACGTAAACTGCTAGCATCAACCAAAGGCAAGCTGGAACAACAGTGCATGCACAACGCCACTACGTAAGCATCCAAACCTCACCCCTTCATGCCATGAACAATTGCCCATATGGCACAAACTTCCTTTCTGCTTGAGTAAGAAGCCTCACGAAGGTTGGGTGGCTTAAGGAAAAGGGCAAAGTTGGACAAAAAGTACTGGAGTCTGTACAGTCTTGCCCTTACAATCCGGGGCCTTCACAAGCAGCGAGATCATAATGGGGGCATTGCAGATATCAGAACTTCAAGTCTTAGATGACCCAAAGAGGTTTATGTCTGAGGGGAACAAGGCCGCAACGCCCAAATGTCTGTAAACGAGAACAAGTACTGTACAGCAGACTGAGGCCTTGGTTATGAGTGCCTTTGTAATGTGTGGCACCCATGAAAACCCCTCTTTGCAAGGATACAGTTATGGGTGGGTCAGACCTGCCACTATTTACCAGGTGAAAAATCATGGGGAATATTGGGACATGTAGACTGTGGTGCATAAAGCACCAACATTGGCGTGTTATTCCTCATTGAACAAGGAAAAGACTCACAATAGTGTCTTAGCTATCGCTTTATTTACCACATTACTGGCAAACCACAGGGTATCCACGTTTAACAGGAGGAATAAAGAGTAATCGAGGTCTAAGAGGTAATAACGCCATTGGAAAAGGCAGAAAGGGAACAAAGGAAGCTGCAGTACTGCCTTGTTTCTCTAGAATGCTAGCCTGGTTCCAAAAGGCAAGAACAAGTAACTCACTATGCAGCTGGTGAGCCAACTACAACCAGATGCCTTCTGGTAGCAGCAGGAGAGGCTAGAGGCTAGGGTGGTTACAGGAACAAGAGACGTGCCTGGGCCACTCCAGGAAGCACACCAACATCCCACTATGTTTGGGAACCCATTGAGCAACACAAGGAAAGGATGCATTCAATAGCCCTCTATATACCCACAGACAGCACGACTGCCAAGCAAGGTTGTTTGCAAGACAATGGAAGGAGGGAGCTGGCCTCGGTATAAACTCCATGTCACACGTAGCACCTAGGCAGGCCTCCTATTGTAATCTGGTTGCCACTGGTTGAATTTCTGCAGCTGCCGTCTATGGATAAAGCATATGAATTGAACAAGGAGCTGGAAAGATGAGACAGGACCCAGTATGTACAGAAAAATGTGCACGTGACATGGGGAGCATCATGCTATTAGGTGGTTCTCCCACTTCTGAGAAGTAGGTGGTTTGGAGTCAAGAGCAGACATGCCTGTGGCACAAGATACAGGAGAAAACCATAGGTGAGTCTGGGGAACACCTGCTGAAGTAGAGAATACTGGTAGAGAGTCGGACTGTAAAAAAAGGTAAGAGATGAGAGCTCTGGAGCTATTACAGAACAAAGAGTCTCATTCTAGATCGCCTTAATCTGTCCGATGCAATTTCGTAAACCCAGGAAACCACAGTTCATTAGTATTTATTAATTGTTCAAACAAAGCCAGTTTAGACCGTCCACCTAGTTTACGGATTCCTGCCCAACTGGACCAGGGAAGCAACTTCAAGGAGCTAGTCTGGTGTGTGAGTAGACCGATGTATTGCTCCAGGGCCTGTCTTTGACTATGTGGTTACAGGCTTAAATTCTCCTGAGGTCAATTATCCATATGTCGATAAAAAAGGTCCCTTTGAGTTGGGTAACAAATAACATTTTTTATCAGTGGAAATAAACAGCTTTGGCAGTGATTATGCCATTTACAAATAGACTTAAGTTAGGCAGTGAGGGGTGGGAGGAAGGGAAGTACCTCTCTGGAAAACAGCACACCCAGGATCCACAGAAGAGAGGGGGGCCCTCACTGATCCCAGGAATGAAATGATGGAACACAAGGAATAATGGAGAAATTGTCTATCGTCACTGGCCAACAATTTACTAATCAGGCACACTCAAAAGTTACATCATCCCCAGCCCTCACTCTCTACTCCGAACAATTTAAAGAAAGACTGAAGTGAGTCTTATATATATGGTACCACTCATGCAAACAGGAAAAAGAAAATGAATGTTATGGCACAGGTGGACATAGTCGATAAGCAGCAAAGACACAAATAGGCGATCTTTCACTTCCACCCACTCAGTATTGCTGGCTTTAAGAAAAGCAATTCATTTACATTTGTAAAATAGCTCCACTGCACTGCCCTGGTATAGGCAAGTTAAATCGAATGTTAAGCAATCAAACGTAGGGTTCACTTCACTTAGATTTTGTAAAAGCAGAACTGTCTTACTCCTCCAGTCTTAGGTGTGTATTACAGACGAATTTCCAGGTCTAATCTAAATCACAAAACATTTTCAATGAGAAATTGACTCTCACTTTAGGATTAAGGGATAACTCATATTTTTTTTAGGAATAAGACATTTTTGTGGGCATATTTTATTGCACTTGAGTAAGTGACTGCCTTTTCTAAAACAAATTTGTTACTAATATTTCCATAGCAAGAATATACTGAACAGGCTAAGAGGCAATTTGCTACTTAATACTGACTATTTACAAGGTTGTCCTAAGAATAGTTAAACTTTCATGCTGTGTGACAGTAGAGGGGCAGACGCTGTGTCCAACGAACAAGAGAAAATATTTGTGTTTGTGCGAAAGGATACTATATTGTCTCTTCTCCTACTGTAATTTGAATTCCAGAAATTCATAACTTACGTGTGGGCTAATTGAAGCATACACAAGCCTGTGGGGAGCCAGAGCAATGCAGCCATCCTCTAGTTTGTTTAAAGTAACTACTTTTAGTTTTTCTGTTTAATAGTCTCTTTAGCTTGTCTGTTAAGTGACTGCTGTTAAACAATTGTTTGCCCACACATCAATTAGTCTTTAGAATTTTGTACAATAAGAATGTATTTGAGCTGGCGACTTTTTGTTTAGGTCATGACTGAAAACAGAGCCCACAGTATTACCGGGAGGAACTCCTAGCAAATAGTAATAAAATGAAGTAGCCCGATGGATCAAGTTACCCTGAGACACCCATCCTAATTCGAGGCACAGTAGGGCTTGCAAGGTTACACCATTCAATCCAGAGCAACGGCCCAGGTGCCTGATGAGCTCTAGACACTTATCGAGAATACGCATCCGCCATTTTCCAGAAGAAGGTAGTAGCAGCATAAATGAGCTATTTCTAAGAAGGAACAAGAAGTTATGCATCAGTATAATGACAAAGCTCGATCCAGAAGGGAGCGAGGAACTGGAGGGAAATTAACTGTGTGGCGTTAAAGTGGAGACAGGAAGATATGGGAAGAACAAACTCTCAAGCTAGTTCCAGAAGCATTTATGTGACAGAATATTGTTTTACCGCTTTGGGACTGAAGAAGGTCACCCTAGGTAGGCTGTAAGGCAGGGGTCCCCAAATTTTTCTGTAACAAGAGCAAATTATGTTCAACCAAAATCATCCCGAGCTACTGATATTATCAGTGTTGTATTTAGTGGCGATCAGGCACAATTGCAATCAGCTATGTAAAAAAGAGGCCTTATGTACATGTAATGGCTCTAAATTGGTAATCCATAACAGTCATAACTGCAATGCCCCTGGCACCAAGGTAATAATATTAGTAATAAGTCTCCCCAACATTGCATGATTTATCACTCAATTATCGTTTTAAATATCTTTTGGAAATTCAACCATTTTTTTTTACAAACATAACCTTCGAAGTTATGAAATGCCACAATTTTCCTCTAGAATACACATTTTTCAATTTTGGTGTACATAAATCAATTCAACCAAGCAGAAGCTTTAATTTAGTAGACGGTGTTAGCTATTGGAGGTAGCTGGATAGCTACCAGCAGCTCACGAGCTACTCGTAGAAGCTTGCTGCAAGGCTTCTCATACCCACTAAATGGAGGTGACAGATGTGCCAACAACAGGATCCTATCAAATATATACGCCAGGAACACTCAAAGCATGTCAAAGGCTTACATGAAAGGGACTCCCTAGTGGAGTACCTTCATGACCTCAGGGAGCACCCTACAGAAAAGACGAAGACGCAGGAGAGCCCAACGGAGGCCATGATATGCCTCAATATGGTAGGTTTAGGGGCCTCTGCTGCTTTTTTCAATGTCTATACCGGAGCGTTGCTGCAGAGGCTGGAATCCTGATTGCAGTGTGTGGTAATGGTTATGGGACCCTTAAACCCTTCTGTGCCCAGGACGTAATCGTTACGTCCTGAGGCACAGTGCTCGTCTGTGACAACAGCAACTGTAACGACCGGAAGAGAAATGCAGAGCCAGAGGGGCTTCATAGGGAAGGAAAGGAATTTCCTTCCCTTTGAAGTCTCTCTCTGTGTTTCAAAAGCCGGATTGTAAAGCAATCAGTCTTTTGAAACGCCCACTAGACACCAGGGATTTATTTTTCAAATGAAACTGGCATGAGGGGAGCGACCCCTTGGGCAAGGGTCGCTCCGGGGGGGGGGGCATTTTTTTTAAGGCCTTTTCTGCCCCCCCAGGGGCAGATCGGCCTATTATTAGGCCGATCTGCCCCCAGGGGGTGCAGAAACCTCTAGGCACCAGGGATAAATTATTTTTTATTTTTTTATTTTAGAGGTGGGGAGCGACCCCTTAGGCAAGGGTCGCTCCCACAGGGGGCAAGTTATATTTAGGCCATTTCTGCCCCCTTTGGGGCAGATCAGCCTATTTTAATTAGGCCGATCTGTCCCTAAGGGGCGCAGAAACCACTAGGCACCAGGGATCTTTTTTTTATCGCCAATGTCACGCAAGGGGAGCGACCCCGTAGGCAAGGGTCGCTCCCCGGGGGGTGGGGGATGTAGGGGCGCAAAATTATTTTAGGCCATTTCTGCCCCCCCGGGGGCAGATCAGCCTATTGTTATTAGGCCGATCTGCTCCCAAAGGGGGGGCAGAAACCTCTAGGTGCCAGGGCTAGTTTTTGTGTGTGTGTTTTTTTTGTTTGTTTGTTTTTTTAGAGATGGGGAGCGACCCATTAGGCAAGGGTCGCTCCCCTGGGGGGCAAATTGTATTTAGACCATTTCTGCCGATTTTAGGTCAATCTGCCCCCAAGGGGGGCAGAAACCACTAGGCATCGGGATCCTTTTTTTCGCGCCAATGTCACGCAGGGTGAGCGACCCCGTAGGCAAGGGTCGCTCCCCGGGTGGGTTTGGGGGGGCAAATTTATTTTAGGCCATTTCTGCCCCCCCTGGGGCCGGCTGAGCTAGAAGCCAAAATCCACAGGTAGGCACTGTTTTCTGTGAAAAAATGTGAGGTGTCCATGTTGTGTTTTGGGCCATTTCCTTTCGTGGGCACTAGGCCTACCCACACAAGTGAGGTACCATTTTTATCGGGAGACTTGGGGGAACGCTGGGTGGAAGGAAATTTGTGCCTCTTCTCAGATTCCAGAACTTTCTGTCACCGAAATGAGAGGAAAAAGTGTTTTGTGGCCAAATTTTGAGGTTTGCAAAGGATTCTGGGTAACAGAACCTGGTCAGAGCCCCACAAGTCACCCCATCTTGGATTCCCCTAGGTTTCTAGTTTTCAAAAATGCGCTGGTTTGCTAGGTTTCCCCAGGTGCCGGCTGAGCTAGAGGCCAAAATCCACAGGTAGGCACTGTTTTCTGTGAAAAAATGTGATGTGTCCACGTTGTGTTTTGGGCCATTTCCTTTCGTGGGCGCTAGGCCTACCCACACAAGTGAGGTACCATTTTTATCGGGAGACTTGGGGGAACGCTGGGTGGAAGGAAATTTGTGGCTCCTCTCAGATTCCAGAACTTTCTGTCACCGAAATGAGAGGAAAAAGAGTTTTTTTAGTCAAATTTTGAGGTTTTCAAAAGATTCTCGGTAACAGAACCTGGTCAGAGCCCCACAAGTCACCCCATCTTAGATTCCCCTAGGTGTCTAGTTTTCAAAAATGCGCTGGTTTGCTAAGTTTCCCCAAGTGCCGGCTGAGCTAGAGGCCAAAATCCACAGGTAGGCACTTTGTAAAAAACACCTCTGTTTTCTGTGAAAAAATGTGATGTGCCACGGTGTGTTTTGGGACATTTCCTTTCGTGGGCGCTAGGCCTACCCACACAAGTGAGGTACCATTTTTAATCGGGAGACTTGGGGGAACGCTGGGTGGAAGGAAATTTGTGGCTCCTCTCAGATTTCAGAACTTTCTGTCACCGAAATGAGAGGAAAAAGTGTTTTTTTGGTCAATTTTTGAGATTTGCAAAGGATTCTGGGTAACAGAACCTGGTCAGATCCCCACAAGTCACCCCATCTTGGATTCCCCTAGGTGTCTAGTTTTCAAAAATGCACTGGTTTGCTAGATTTCCCCAGGTGCCGGCTGAGCTAGAGGCCAAAATCCACAGGTAGGCACTTTGCAAAAAACACCTCTGTTTTCTGTGAAAAAATGTAATGTGTCACCATTGTGTTTTGAGCCATTTCCTTTCGTGGGCGTTAGGCCTACCCACACAAGTGACGTACCATTTTTATCGGGAGACTTGGGGGAACACAGAATAGCAAAACAAGTGTTATTGCCCCTTGTCTTTCTCTACATTTTTTCCTTCCAAATGTAAGGCAGTGTGTAAAAAAGACGTCTATTTGAGAAATGCCCTGTAATTCACATGCTAGTATGGGCACCCCGGAATTCAGAGATGTGCAAATAACCACTGCTTCTCGGCACCCTATCTTGTGGCCATTTTGGAAATAAAAGGTTTTCTTGATACCTATTTTTCACTTTTTATATTTCAGCAAATGAATTGCTGTATACCTGGTATAGAATAAAAACCCATTGCAAGGTGCAGCTCATTTATTGGCTCTGGGTACCTAGAGTTCTTGATGAACCTACAAGCCCTATATATCCCCGCAATCAGAAGAGTCCAGCTGACGTAACGGTATATTGCTTTCAAAACTCTGACATCGCAGGAAAAAGTTACAGAGTAAAACGTGGTGAAAAATGGCTGGTTTTTTTTACCTCAATTTCAATATTTTTTTATTTCAGCTGTTATTTTCTGTAGGAAACACTTGTAGGATCTACACAAATGACCCCTTGCTGAATTCAGAATTTTGTCTACTTTTCAGAAATGTTTAGCTTTCCGGGATCCAGCATTGGTTTCTCACCCATTTTGGTCACTAACCGGAAGGAGGCTGAAAGCACAAAAAATTGTAAAAATGGGGTATGTCCCAGTAAAATGTCAAAATTGTATTGAAAAACTGGGTTTTCTCATTCAAGTCTGCCTGTTCCTGAAAGCTTGGAAGATGGTGATCTTGCCACCGCAAACCCTTTGTTGGTGCCATTTTCAGGGAAAAAAACACGAGCTGCCTTCTGCAGCCCTTTTTTCCCAATTTTTTAAAAAAAATTAAATTTTCACTGTATTTTGGTTAATTTCTTGGTCTCCTTCAGTGGAACCCACAAAGTCTGGGTACCTCTAGAATCCCTAGGATGTTGGAAAAAAAGGGCGCAAATTTGGCGTGGTAGCTTATGTGAACAAAAAGTTATGAGGGCCTAAGCGCAAACTGCCCCAAATAGCCAAAAAAAGGCTTGGCACAGGAAGGGGAAAAGGCCTTGCAGCCAAGGGGTTAAATGGAAGGTAAACATGTGTACGTTCCAAGGTATGTCATTGTACTGATGATGTAACAGAACCATGAGCGGACAGTTGATGTGCAGCTCTGGAGACGATAAAACAGATTTGGAGTATCACTTGTTTATGGTGTGAGGGGCTGTTAAATGAATGACTCACAACGGATATACAGCGAGGTATCGTTCTTACACAGTTTTTAAATCCAGCATTCAATGTCAGTTGAAATGGGTTTTTAACTTGAGTAGAGCTCGTATTTGTAGCTGGCGTTTTAGTTTGCATTTGACAGTTAAATCAGTTCTTTTTTGTGATCTCGCTAGTCTCCAGCTCATCATTACAATGGTATGAATGGTCAGGGAGCGTGCTCAAGTCTTGGCTCCATGCAAAAAGGGTGCGTACCTTCAAAAACAAAAGTCTGAAAAGTTTGTTTGCACCTTCAAACCCCACCAAGACGATCTGCACCATGGTTACTTGCAGACTGCTAAATTGACGTGTAATTCTCGCTGCCATTATTCCACATGGCCGCAGAAGAAGCTGAGGTACCGCAAAGGCGGAAAGGACACTTGGGAACGTGAAAGTAGAAAACCTTTAAACTTACTCAGCTCTTTACACACCTGAAGGTTACAGCGGGCAAGACAAGCGTTAGCTTGCCTCAGCAACAATGATGAATTGTAGTAACCTTCAGGTCTTAAGACTATAAATAACTGCAAATATTCTATCACCGTGGGAGCCCTGTCGAAGCAGTAGGGCAGTTGCTGCAGGCTGGCAGCATCACACACGGCCCAAAAATGTAGGAAGGAGTTTGTACAGAGGAATTTGCCTGTAAAACAAATTAAATGCAGGGAAACAGATCTGCTATTGTAATCTCTTTTTCAGCATGTTTCCTACCTTTGCCCACACTGAGCTTTCTGGGAATGTAATGTCTCCCCAAACTGATTTTACAGGCTCTTGGTTCTGTTATAGACTTACACTTTAGGATGTACACATTCATTCGACCTCTGTATCAGGCCTTGAAATCCACCATAGTGCATAAGGGGTAATCTTCCGAGCTTACAACAGGGGGGATTCTTTGCCAGGTACTAGTAGACCAACATAATTTGTAAGCTACTAAAATCGTATTTTGCATTTACTGCCTCCAGTAGAACCTTCCATAAACACCTCAGGAAAGGAAAAGTAGACATGGAAATCAGCATTACCTGTGCCACATTTCAATAAACCAAACTCTCCTGTCTTTTAGAAACAAACACATTTGCAACTTCCGGATTTCAAAAATAAATTCTGCACAGAACTTTCTGTGCTGGTCCACCAGACACAGGAGCGGGGTGGGAGGTTTGGGGGATACCAGCCCGAAGGGTGGGAGGGTGGGACCAAGCACAGGGAGGGGGGGTGGGAGGGTGGGACCAAGCACAGGGAGGGGGGGTGGGAGGGTGGGACCAAGCACAGGGAGGGGGGGTGGGAAGGTGGGACCAAGCACAGGGAGGGTTCCGAGCACAGGGCGAGGGATGGGAGGGTGGGTGGGTGGGGGGACCGAGCACAGGGCGAGGGATGGGAGGGTGGGTGGGTGGGTGGGGGGACCGAGCACAGGGCGAGGGATGGGAGGGTGGGTGGGGGGACCGAGCACAGGGCGAGGGGTGGGAGGGTGGGTGGGGGGACCGAGCACAGGGCGAGGGGTGGGAGGGTGGGTGGGGGGACCGAGCACAGGGCGAGGGGTGGGAGGGTGGGTGGGGGGACCGAGCACAGGGCGAGGGGTGGGAGGGTGGGTGGGGGGACCGAGCACAGGGCGAGGGGTGGGAGGGTGGGTGGCGGGACCGAGCACAGGGCGAGGGGTGGGAGGTTGGGGACCGAGCACAGGGCGCAGGTTTACCAGCAACAGGGAGCAGGTTGGGAGGGTGAGGGTGGGGACCATTAACAGGGAGGCGGTGAGTTGGGGGGTGGGGCGGGAAACCAGAAACAGTGAATGGGTGGCATGTTGGGGAGCTTAACCATAACGGAAAAAAGTAGTGCCTGAAAGGTAAACAGTGGAAGAAACGAAGTAAAGAGGCTTTGCTCCCATGGAGAGACAGAAAAAAAGAGGAAGAAAAGCCCATGTAAGCTAATAAAGAAAAAGCAAGCAAATGGTAAGCAACGTGGCAAGGCTCCAAGCCCACTGTAAACTGACAATAGGTTTTTTCGCAACCAGACAAGTCGCGCTGTCTGGTAGGCGAGGACAAATGAGCACCATTGAAAGGAGCAAAAGCCACATCTGTTACTTACAGGCCTGTGTAACTGAAACAAGTGCTCCGTAAAGACCAAGTTGTCATTTTTCATCATTTGTCACTCATGCCCATATGCCCGAAATCCTCAATCCTATGTTTCAGATTACATGCATGCACAGTACTGTGTGCAGACTATACCTTTCTGCAAGCTGGTCTGATACTGGGTACTTGCAAGCGTAAGGGGCTTGCGCACACGGAAGTGCTGATCTTAAAGTGCTATGGTTGCTTGCAGTACTGCTTTTTCATGTGGTTTTTAGGTCAGGTCTAGTCAGCGCACATGCACTTTCTCTCAACATGCTATAATCTACCTAAGTGGGTTTTCACCACGCCTCTCACTTTCATTCATTCCTTGGCCTGCCTTTCAAAATTCCTTTGATTTCTTTGGTAAATGCTTTACTTTTGTCCCGCCTTTTGGCTGCTTTCTTCCTGCCCTGGAGACTGACCCTGTTACATGGATTATTCCACGATCGCCCATATAGGTTAGTGTTGGCGCACTACTTTTTTTCTTTGGCCTCAGATTGTTTCGTTTTCAGCTCATGTTCTACTCCGTTTCCGCAATGGTTCGTTTCGTGGCACTTGGCTCCTGTCTGGGGAAACGCGCTCAGCTGACGTCATTTGCCAATCAGAATGTAGCTGTGTATGTTTGTGTAAACAAAACTTTAATTCCTGATACACTTTTGGAGGCCATGTAGCTCTGCGGCATGTTTCATGTTTCATATTATTGTGCATTTTCAATTAACTGCTGCTTGGATTGAAACTTAATTGTTTTAGTTTTTTTTTCTTCTTCTAAATGCACGGGTAGAGCCGACACTGAGACTCGAACCAGTTCCAATGCTGGCAGCTCTAAATGTTGTCCCACAACCTCTCTCCAAGTCAACTGGCATTTTTTAGGGTTCTGTGTAGCAATTGTACCGGTCTTCAATCCCTGGCTGCACAGCACCCAGGATAATGTGCTGCATGGTTAAACAATTAAAAGGTCCCAAAGGTGAGACCTATTGGCAATGCCAATGCTTGTAATTTCTGCCTAAAGCACTCACTGCTCTTAGAGCAGCTCTTCTCCTCAAGCTATGAAATAAGAGAGGGCATGTTGCAGATATCCAGAGACAACACCTTTGTGAATTGTGTGATCTGACTTCTTAACATTTAGCTGCTGCCATTAACTGAACAGAAACATGGGTAAAACTGAAACTCAATGTCTGTTTACTGGGGACTCCACTTTTAAACTGTGTAGATTAGTGTGTGGCAAGTGAAAGAGGGATCCTCATCAATATCACTATTTTAGTGTTTTGCTTTTAGTTGAAGTACCCATAATAAGATGGCTAGATGGGAAGAATGCTGTTCTGTGTGGCGAATCCCAATTATTGATTCTATAATTCCAGTGATTGCAGTTCTGCATCCTGCAACTTGTCTGGTGGTAGGTGTCCTCCGATTTGGTCACATCACTCCATCTTGCTCATGTTCCTTTGTCTTCCCTAAAAAGATAGGCTGTTTTTTCACAGTCTGCTGCCTGTCTTATAAGGCCATCCATTTGAGGAGGCACCTTTTTTTGCTAGTCTCCAAACAAATTGTATTTGGAATTGCAAGAATTTCTATATTTTGCTTTGAAGAAAATGTCCTTTCTCTTTACAGAAATTTCCGCTTTTCCACTGAAACCTCAAAACTGAACGCTCTCCGACTGATATTAAAGTCACAGCTAAATGCTTGCATTATTATGGTTTAAATCTTTTTATTGGGGCTAGCCCGTCAGATACAAACATTATCCCACCTACAACCAGTGGCCAGTGGGGACGTAAGAAATAACACATAGGCAGCATAACCTGAGAGAGGGGAAAGAAGGACATATGAAAGCAAGGTAGAATGATTTAGGGGGGTATGACTTACATTTCAGAGGAATAATATTAAACTCAGAATCGGCGGACAGTGAACAGGACAGGAGTAGCTTAGAGGATGGGCAGTGTAAACTGCCAGACTATTACCTTTGGTGAATAAGGTATGTGTGCTCCTGATGTGTGAGGCGGAGTACCCGCAGGTGTATCGGGCAGGCCATCTCCCAGAATTCGTTTGATAGACACCATAGGCACGGCCCCCAAGTCTTATCAAACAATGATAAACTATTGGATACCACAACCGTCAGTTTCTCTATCCCTAGGAGGTTCAGTATTTTTGTAGCCAGTCAATCTTCGAAGGAGTTACTTCAGATCCCCAACGGACCAGTAGCGCCTGCTTAGCAGCTCCCAGCGCTAGCATAGTGGCTCGCCCCCTACCAGATTTAAGGGGGTATGTTAAAGGGTTTGGAAGGCCCAGTATAATGTAGCTAGGGAAAAAGTGGAGATCAGTGTCGAACATAGCGTCTATTGCCGATTATACCTCTGTCCAGTAGTGGTTCATTTTAGTGCATTGCCAGAGAAGGTGCCGGTTTGGCTGCAGCGGCTCCAACAGGCGTTGTCACTGCTTGTTTTCCACTTGGCCACCCATGCCGGTGTATAGTACCAGTAATGAGATATCTTGAGGAACATCTCCTTACTGGAGGTGCTAAGGGCAGAGGCACAGGCCTATTGCTCCATTCCTTAGTTGTGAAAGTGCTTTTACATTCTATCTTCAAGTGGCTTTGAGCAGCAAAGAATGTTCAAGAATGTATAAATGTCTGACAGAAGACGTTTATTGGAAGAGCGAGTGAGCAACCACTTCTCAAATGGTGTAAGGGGATGTCCTCCATGTGCGTGGATTTGTGGTTGATTGACCCAGTGAGTGATGCAATATGCTGCCAAAAAGCAGAGGGTTGAATACCATAAGCTGACTGGATTTCAGGGAGCTGTGAAGTGCAAGGGGAAGTCTGGGTTCCCTATAACTGGGGTTTGCGGCGAGACAAGATTGGATCATTTCTGGAGAGTTTGTACTTTGCCCCAAACCATTAGTGTAGCTCAGAGTATCGGGGAAATGAATACTCCTACTGGCCACTGACGCTTTGGGAGCCATAGCGCCTTCCAAAAATGGATGCCTGCCACAGCGAGTCAACAAAGCATCAGTGCTTTTCGGTGGCCGTAACCACTCCACTTTATACCTCAGTCGAGCTGCTTAGTAGTAATGCAACAAATGGGGGTTCCCTATATCCCCTTCTGATTGAGGTAGGTAGGTTTGTTTTTTCGCCATTCGCACCCTTTTCCGGTCCCAAATAAAATCCTCTATGAGGTGTTGTAGTTTATCAATTACCTGCGGGTGGCAGAAGTCGCAGTGTTTGCTTTACATATAACATTTTCAGTAGTCGCTACATTTTATTGGCGGTCAGAAGCCCCAGCCAAGAGAGACTGTATTGACGCCACTTACACAGGTCAGAGCGAGTGGTTGTCAAGATTGCTGCATAGTTGTGGACGACAGTGCGCTCAACAGTGGAGTGGATTTGTAGGCCCAAATAATTTATCCCCTATGGGGATTAGTAAAATGGAAACAGACTTTCCAGTTGTGCCTGTTCCATTTTTGGAACAGAGAGGGTCAGGATGGCGGACTTCTGCAGATTGGTCTTGAACCTAGAGGCGAGGCCGAACCTGGTAAGCTTGTGCAGCATTGCAGGCAAAGAGACACGTTGATAGGACTAGGTCAACAAGACATCATCCTCATTCAGTGCCACTTTATGCTCCCTATTCCCCATGGTAATCCCAGATATGAATGGGTTACTACGTATCTGTTCCGCAAATCGCTCCATATAAGGAGCAAATAGCAGGAGGGATAGAGGGCGACCCTGGCTGGTGCCCCTGCAGACATTGAAGGGTTGAGACATGAGCCCATTCACTCTCAGTACTGCCTTTGGGGAAGCGTAGTTGCAGTGCATTCATTGATGGAGCCGGGCTCCAAGACCGAAGAGTTCCAACACCAATCACAGGTATGGCCAGTGCACCCGATCGAAGGCCTTCTCCGCATCAACAGTATGTCAGCGCGTCTCGTTTTGTCCAACAGATGACATATGTGTTTGGTGTTATCACTACAATCTCTTTCAGGTATAAACCCAGTTTGATCAGGGTCTACTAAGCCCCGCATATAAAGGGCAAGCTGGTGTGCCAAGATTCCGGTGAAAATCTTAGCGTCTACGTACAGCAATGTGAAGAGGTGGTAGGAGGAGCAGAGTTTAGGATCTTTGTCTGGTTTGGGGAGCATCGTAATCGAGGCCAGTTACATGGTATCTGTTAGAGTGCCAGTAGCGCTGAAAGAGTTAAACAAGCACAATGGGGGTGAGTACAGTCCCAAATGTTCTGTAAAAGTCGGAGTTGAAGCCATTGCCTCCTACCTGTCTGTAGGCATTGGATGGCCATTAACACTTCACTGACTGTAATATCCTTGTCTAATAGGGAAGCCTCTTCCTGAGGAATAGTCGTCAGAGGAGTGTGTGCTAGGTATGACGCGACAATGTCATCGTCAAGGTCCTCTGCTAAATACAGCTTGGCATAGAATTTCTCAAAGTTCCTTACAATCTGATCATCATGTTGATGTGTGGAATGGTCAGAGCTTCTCTTCCACTCTATTCCGGGCCACTATAGAATGCAGTTTATGAGCTATTAGGCACCCAGCCTTGTTCCCTCCCACATAATACTTCTGTTTAGTACGAAGCGTTGCATATTCTGCTCTGTCAATATCTATTGCTTTCAATTGAGTGCACGCTGCCATAAGCTGACGCCCCATCATAAAGAAGCCTGTATGTGCAAATCAAATCAAATCAAATCATTAACATTTATAAAGCGCGCTACTCACCCGTGCGGGTCTCAAGGCGCTAGGGGAAAGAGGGGGTTACCACTGCTCGAAAAGCCACGTTTTTAGGAGTCTCCGGAAAGCGGAGTGGTCCTGGGTGGTCCTGAGGCTGGTGGGGAGGGAGTTCCAGGTCTTGGCCGCCAGGAAGGAGAAAGATCTCCCACCCGCCGTGGAGCGGCGGATGCGAGGGACGGAAGCGAGTGCAAGGCCAGAGGAACGGAGGAGGCGGGTGGGGACGTAGAAGCTGAGGCGTCGGTTGAGGTATTCCGGTCCCTTGTCGTGGAGGGCTTTGTGTGCGTGGGTGAGAAGTCGAAAGGTGATCCTTTTGCTGACTGGGAGCCAATGCAGGTGTCTCAGGTGTGCGGAGATGTGGCTGTTGCGGGGTATGTCGAGGATGAGGCAGGCCGAGGCGTTTTGAATGCGTTGCAGGCGATTTTGGAGTTTGGCGGTGGTCCCAGCGTAGAGGGTGTTGCCGTAGTCCAGGCGGCTTGTGACGAGGGCGTGGGTCACGGTTTTTCTAGTGTCGGCGGGGATCCAGCGGAAGATCTTGCGGAGCATGCAGAGGGTGAGGAAGCAGGCGGAGGACACAGCGTTGACTTGCTTGGTCATGGTGAGAAGAGGGTCCAAGATGAAGCCGAGGTTGCGGGCGTGGTCTGCGGGGGCCGGTGCGGTGCCGTGGGCCACCAGGAGTCGTCCCAGGCGGACGGGGTGTTGCCGAGGATGAGGACTTCCGTTTTTTCAGAGTTCAGCTTTAGGCGGCTGAGCCTCATCCAATCTGCGATGTCCTTCATACCCTCTTGTAGGTTGGTCTTGGCGCTGGCGGGGTCCTTGGTGAGGGAGAGTATAAGTTGGGTGTTGTCGGCGTAGGAGGTGATGATGATGTCGTGCTTGCGTACGATGTTGGCGAGGGGGCTCATGTAGACATTGAAGAGTGTCGGGCTGAGCGATGAGCCTTGAGGTACGCCGCAGATGATCTCGGTGGGTTCTGAGTGAAACGGAGGGAGGTAAACTCTTTGGGAGAGGTTTGAGAGGAAGGAGGCGATCCAGTCCAGGGCCTGGCCTTGGATCCCGGTGGAGCGGAGGCGGGTGATTAGGGTGCGGTGACAGACGGTGTCGAAGGCAGCCGAAAGGTCGAGGAGAATGAGGGCGACTGTTTCACCGTTGTCCATCAGTGTTCTGATGTTGTCTGTGACTGAGAGGAGGGCGGTTTCCGTGCTGTGGTTGGTTCGGAATCCGGTTTGTGAAGGGTCGAGCAGGTTGTTGTTTTCCAGGAAGGTGGTCAGCTGTTTGTTGACAGTCTTCTCTATTACCTTGGCTGGGAAAGGCAGGAGAGAGATGGGGCGGAAGTTTATCAGTTTTTCTATGTTCTTCTATGTTCTTTACATTAGATTTTAATTCAGTGTGTTTGTTGCACCTTTCTTTATTAAGGCGTGCTGACAAGGTAACAAAGTGCCCTCTCAGAACGGCCTTTAATGTGTCCCATAACAGTGCTACAGGGGTGGTCGGCTTGGCATTTGTAGATAAAAAGGAAATTATACCTATAGCAATTTCAGTAACGTTCTTATCATATGTCAAGAGTTTGGTGTTTAGGCTTCAGGAATGTGGAAGTGGTTGTGGAGGGCATACCTAATTATAATGGGGGAGGGATCCGAGATGGCAGCTACTTCGATTTCTACTGACTTTGTGGCTTTCGTATTGCATGGAGAAGTAAGGTAAAAAAACTATTCTAGCGTATGTTTTGTGCGCGGCAGAAAAGAAGGTGTAGTCTTTGGCTGTTGGATGATGTAGTCACTACCCATCTACTAAGTCCACCTCCTCCAGTCATTGCTTACATGCTAAAGAGCCACAGATTGTCCCATACGCTGAATATTAAAGTACCCACCTACAATAATGTCGGAGTTGGGGAGTCCAAAACATGAACTGTAGCTTCTGTTAAGAAGTCTTCCTGGTGATCTTTAGGGGCATAATTATTTGCTAGAGTGTATGTATTAGCCTGCAAGTCTATCCTCAGTGGTAGTAAGCGCCTCGCTATTTCAATCTGTGTTTGTATTACACTCCCTAGGAAATGGGTGGCTAGAAGGATCGCTACCCCTGCTTTTTTCCCCCGGGCCAGATGAAAAGTACAGATGATCGAACCACCTAGAGTGTAAGCGCTTCCAGTCAGTTTTTAGGAGTTGGGTTTCTTGTATGAGACAGACATCACATTTGGTACCCTTGAGAAGTGTTAACAGTGCCAGCCCTTCAATGGGGAATTAGGACCTCTGATATTCAAGCTAAGAATGTTCGGCATTATTCAATGGGTAGAAGACAGCCAAAAGAGCCAGAGAGTAGTATGTTCTGTGGATCAGCCCTGGTAGAATAACGTGAGATGCACTGTTCGGTGTGCCTGTATAGGGCAAGTCACTGGAATATAGACGAGAAGAAAACACAAAAAAGACAACAAGAGTGTTCACTGCCTAGGAACATAATACACAAACTGGAGGGTCCATGTCGACGGCAGCACCTGCAGCACTCCACCATTATATCAGAGACCAGGAGCTCCGTCACCGAGGTACAGTAGTAGAAATACCAAGGTAAGCTGGTCCCCATATGTCTGTAGTGACCACAGCAAGTAGAGGAGCTTGATGGAACCCAGAAGGCCCATCGTCTGCCGGGATAACAGCATGTGAGCGTCATCCGCTACAAGGTTTCAGTGTTCACTGTCTGGTTCGAAGACACTGTCACAATGGTGAAGCTGATGCAGTAGGGTCTCCCTTTCCTCATGGCTCTCAGTCTCTGAGGGTTTACAGAACATCTTGTTCGCCAGGGTTCCAGAGGGTGGGACACAGCGCCCTGTGGTGGCAATGTAACAGAGGAGTCCTCTGGGGTAGGGTCTATATTCAACAAAGAGCAGGCCTTATCCATGGTACGGATGTTTCTAGTTTCATAGTCCCAACGAATCGGATGCGGAATGGGTGCCCCCACTTGTATCTGATGCCCTTCTCATGTAAGAATTCAGTCAGCAGACGGACAGTTTTTTGACACTGCAGTGTTATCAGGGTCAAGTCCTGGAATAGCCATATCTTTGTGCCTTCAAAATCAATAGCATTTTTTTCATATACTGCAGCCATAATAGTTTATTTTTGCCTGTAATAGTGAAGACATGTAAGGAAGTCTTGAGGCTGCCCTGGGGAGTTGGCCGGCCAGCCTGGCCTGTGAGTGCGGTCAAGTATGATATATCGGTCTGCCAGCTTCAGAGCTATGTGACAGAACAGACGTGTTACATATTCTTCCAGGGACCTCAACACAGCCCGTAAGGGTACTTTCTTGATGTGAATATTGGATCTCCTAAAGCGATTTTCAAGATCTTCTAGTTGATAGCACAGTTCCATGTTTATGTCTCGTAGCTCCAGTGTCTCCTTACTGTGGACCTCTAGGAGTCATTGGTGCATTCCATGGTGGCTACTCTCTGTATCAGGTCACCAATGTCCCTTTGCAAGTCTTTTACCTCTGCCGCTATGTCACGTTTGATCTCAGCGATGTCTTCCCTTAGGGTTCCAAACAGGCCCTCCAGGTATGCCTTTGTGATTGGTGTATCATCCTCTTGAGCACCTTCAACAGTCACCTCCATTCGTAGGATTTAGTAGACTGTCCATAGTTTCCTTGGTTTGGTTTCTTCGGTTGTGGCTTGGCGAACATTTCTTTTACTGCGGCGTCTTTTTTAGAGTGCCTGTGTATATTAGCGACAAAGGTGCAAGTGATGTGGTGCCTCTCGCTTCTAGAGCCCGTTGACGGTTAGGGGGCCAAGGAGATATGTTGAGTGGACGGCTTGAAGGTTGAAGGAGGACCATCAGCGAGCCCAAAAGGAGGAAAGACAGAGCTTCAGTTTCCCATACGTTTAGGTGAGTACCCTTCAGGATCTAGCCGTAAAGTCTCATTGTTACGTAGGTTCTATGTCACAGCGGTCAATATGTGGGCAGAAAATGTAACTTTGTATGCCAGATCTCCTAGCCCTCACCTGATCTGCTCCAGGCCAACTGCTCCAACGACCACAGCAAAGTCCTCCTTGGTGCCCTTACAATGCTGGTCTATGGCAGAAACTAAATTCCATAAGACAAGGGTGTTGGTAAATGGTATGGGTGACGATATTGGCTTGGTTGATGTGTGGTAGGTCACGGGTTTAGCAGGATTCCGGCGGGGCCACCGCCCCTATTGTGCACCTCTTTTCACACAGTCAGCATCGTCGGAGCCTCCCAAATAGTTGTGCGCTCCACACTGCAGGTATTGGGCACCGGACGGCGCTGTGAAGTGAGGGGATGTAGTCTTCTGGAGGCCAGTAGAGGGTGACCGCGTGGGCCTGTAGAGGCAGTCCGCGTCAGTCCTCTAATTATCAGTGTGATCACTCGCTATGGCTGTGGAGTGTCGGTACTTAGCTCAGGGGGCCGCCCGCCTGCCTGAACGTGGCGTCATTCTCTGCTGCGGGTAGGGGGCGTGTGGAGGCTCCAGCTGCATGAGGCTGTCAGGATCACTGTCTGGTCCCCGGGCCCGCTCTAGGCACCATCTTGGACGAGTCACGACTCTTACCACTGCGGCAGTGCAGTTCACGGGTCAGTGGCCACGGGTCACGTCACCACACACTGCTGTCCCTTTTAGCCTTAGGGACTCTATCGGAGCTGTTACAGGGCTTAAGGGGCCCTGGGAGACATGTTGATCGTTTCCTTCAGTGCTGCAGGAGATGAAGCTTCATGAGAGTGCTCCTACTCTGACGCCATTTTAGACACGCCCCATGCTTTTATTTTTCGTGTAAATCAGAACTACCCAATGCGAGTCAGTACTCAGTCAGGAATGGATAAGTATTATACAATAGTTCTTTAAAATGGCTTTGACCCCCTGGTCTTATGACCTCTCCTGTGTAATCATGCCTACAGTGCTCCAGTTAAGGCCCTTAGACGACAAACTCTTGCAATTCGCAAAGCTCTCAGTGCTTTCCTCAAGTGAGGTTGTCTGAAACACCCTTACAGATGCCACTGGCTCCATGATAGGAGTAATCATTCATGGTTAGGAAGTAGTGTGGCTTTGTATCTTCTCTGTTGCTCCTTGTCCAAATTCTAAAACATTGCCCAGAAAATGAGACTACTTAGGGAAAACCAAGATGACAAGTGTATTCCTGTTGGAACCACTAAGAGCCAGAGCTCACATACTGTCCAACACCGGTAGGCATTTCTGCCATCCCAGTTGCCTAAAAACGGGGGATAGGTTTAAAGACATGAGTCACAGCTAATGCTCATAAAATGCATGGAAGCAGGACAGTGGCCTTGTATGGCCATCCCCTACCGTTGGTGATTCATACAAAATCCCACAGGCATTTCAGGAAGCACTGCGGCGGAAGGCTATTTGGCATTGCAGGATGCGGTCCTGGTGGTAATGCTGTGAAGTGTAAATCTCCCAAGGCATCTCATAAAGCTTTCCTGCTACAAGGGTGGAATGGCCCCTCAGCATCAGCCCCAGTGAAGGGACTCCGAAAAACTCTGTAGCCTACGGCCCCACACGCCCTCAAAGTATTTAAGTATAAGGCTGAATCAATACCTCACGGCTGTCCTCAGTGGGGGAGCTTGTGGGACATAAGGTTTGTAAGCAAAGGTGGAGGGTACGAGACAGGAACTAAAATACCAAGGGATAGTCAGACCATGATGACAGAGTCGATGGAACTCCTCAGTATGGTACCAACCAAATGCACAGTATGAAGATAAAGAAAAGTAAACTACCTTACTAAGGGCCAGAGACTGAGTCTGATGAGAGACTAAGGACAGATATGCAATGATGGGGGTTAGGTTACCAGCGGCGCACATGGGAAGAAGGGAGCGGTAGGAGGGAGATATGGAAGGGTGGGAAACAAGGTGAACAAAGAGCGTGGACGAGGGAGGAGGAAACGACGAATGCATCTGAATGAGAGACACTGTAGGGAGCCAGAAAGAGCTGACAGAGAGGGATAATGTTGTAAAGTAATCCTTCACGCATTCAATGCAAGCACCCAAATGGAGGTAGACTGATACACTAAAACAGCCAACAACATTAGATGAGAGATGAACACCACATTGGGCTGAGCCAAAATGTGAGTGTCAAAGTCAGAAGCCAATGGCTGAAAGATGCTGGTGGAAGAAAGCCAATGGTTGTAAGGGACGGACTCAAAGCCCACTCGTGCATTGCAAGCAGTAGGTCACGTTGGCAGTTTGGCTGTTAAAACCCAGACCTAGAAAGAGGCAGGCCGTTACACTCATTAGGGAAGTTTTCAAGAACACTTATTTAAATATGTTTGCATTTATTTGTCATGTACATCTCAACTTGACAAGAAACGCTGACCACTTTTTGGTAATCGTGTGTTTACTAGAGGGTGCTGCGCACCAACTTTACGTATAGACATCAACTCGTATCCTGGTATGGGATTATGTAGGAGGTTGTCAGTCTTTAGGAGTGCAGATTGCCAGCAGAACACAGCACTGGGTCTTTCTGAACCATGAGGTTTCACTTTAAGGGTTTCCAGAATAGTTAGAGGGGAGAGGTCAAGATGAAGAGTGTTTCTGCACTGAGCGCATTGTACATTGTTGTTTTGTACTGATGCGATATGCTGGGTAACTAATCTTAACACATGCTCTGTATTGAAGATGCTGATGCGTTTTGTAAATTAGCAAGGTGACAGATTGTAGATAGATTTGAAGACCGCAGTGAGAGGCACTAACAGTTGCCTTTTGAATAAGAAAGTCAAACTGCCTGGAAGCAGATGCTGGAGGTGCTTGAGCAAAGCGGATAGCTTTGCCATGGGAGACAAAGGAGTACTGGGGATGGATGAAACAGAGCGGCTGGAAGCAAAGTTTATATAGGACATAGATGTTAATCAGGATCTTGTGGGATTGAAGGGAGGAGTGGCTGCATTCGGCTTATGTTAATGAGCTGCAAGCGGGCAATGGATACCGTGGAAACCAGATTCTGTTGGGTGTGGAAATGTATCCCGAGGTTACTGGCTGAGGTAAGGACGTGTGTGGTGGAGGCTGAGGGAAGGGATGTGATATGGGTGTAGGAGGCTGTGAGATTTAGATTACAACCATTTTGACAGAGTTTAGTTTAGTACAGGCAACCTGTACAGGTGGTAAATGACTGTGAGGCAGTCATTAGATTTTGACTAGAGGTGGGTGAAAGCTAGAAAGAAAACGACTGCTAGCACGTAGGTAATAAAACAGCTGAAACCAGGATATAATGCCTTCCAGCAAGTTAGGGTAGAAGAAGTCAGTGACTGAACCGTGGGGGACATCCACTGGAAGTGGAGGTCAGTGGACAGTAAGTACAATGCCAAGATATGGAGAAAGAGCTCTCAGAGACATCAAAGGATAACTAGCAATGGTCAAGTTGGTCACTATCTGAGAAAAAAACGGTTTCTCTGAGAGTCAGGTAGTCCATTATTCTCAAAGCACCAAAGAGTTTGAGGAGGATGAAAACTGAAAAACGGAGTGATAAAGAAGCTGGAGACTTGTGGGAGAGCGGTCTCGGTTGACTGAGGAGGTCAGAATCCCCAATGAAGGCTTAGAGCTAAAGGAATGCAAATTGTTAAATGGTTTGGAGGAGAAGGACCAGAGCGAATCAGGGCTCTAATTGAAGTCATGGGAGATCTAATGTAGTTAGAAATTAGATATTCGTAAACTGGGCGTATCTATGGGAGGCGTTGAGGCCTTTGGGTTAACCTCAAATATGATCAAGACCATCCAGATACTATACAGGGCCCCTACAGCAAGAGTGTTGGTCAACGGGGAACTCACATCTTCTTTTCCGCTAATGAGGGGAACCAGAACTACTTTTCAACTTATATATTGAACCCTTTGCACAGGCAGTATGGCAAAATAGGTCTATACTTCTCTTTAGGCACCTGGAGTTTTTGATTAAAGTTGCCCTATACGCTAATGATCTGATTCCTAATACAGCTAATCTAGATAGCTCAGTAGCAAGGTTGGTGCAGCATGCTGAAGGTTTTGGAAGCTATCAGGGTATTTAATCAATAAAGATGAGACAGGGGTGATGGCATGGGCAGGTGCGAGTCACAATGTCCCATTGAAAAATCTGATCAGATACTTGGGGGGACCAAATTCCACATAGCTTAGATGAGTTGCCAGGGTACAACTTAGCCAATATCTGTAAGGAAGTTGATAGATCTTTGTGAAGGTGGGAAAACCTACTACTAGGTATATATGGTAGGGTAAATCTCATCAAAATGATGATTCTTCTGAAGGTGACTTTCTTGCTTAGTACCATACCACTGCAATGCTTGGAAAACAGATAGGGAAGCTGGAAGGTCAAATATTTCGTTTTATATGGGCATCTAAAGGGGCAAGGATTGCCTAGAAGCAGCTAAGGAGGCAGTTAAAACAAGGGGGGATGAATTTGCCTGACTTTCAAAAATATTGTTATGCATTCCAGGTTAAAAACGTCCACTTCTTAACAAGGACCCCATATACTAGCTCCTTGGGCCAGCTGTATACTGCAGTGCTTCCAGCTTCTGGTCGGGAACATTTTTAGTATAAGTTTGGTGACCCTAAGTTCTTTAAGTGGGTTCGGCTGAAGGTTCTTTTGTCCATACTTAGGATCTGGGTTACTGTAAGGAAAATGATGGGAGTACATTACTATTCAGATTGGGCTCCCATTTGGAATTCTCCTGAAACTTCGGATTGGTTAAAAGATAGTCTTAGTCGAGCACTGCAGAAGGCAGACTTTAAGAACTGGGGGGATTTTAAAGTTGGGAACCCTTGATAATATGGCATGATTAACTGGAGTGGACAGATAAGGCGGTAGCAAAGTTTAAATATTTACAGCTGTGTTCATGGTGGTCCGTGCAGGACTTAACAAGGGAGAGCTTATGGGAACACAAAGTTTTGTTAGGGAGCCTAAAACTATAAATAAAGTTTTATCATTATGGTATTGGGACATGGTCACTGCAGAAGACTCGAAAGGCATGGAACCTTATTTGATTTGGATGAAAGACATTGCGGGATTAGCATCCCAAGAGCTGTGGCAAGTATCCTTTGAGTTACTCCAAAAAACAGTGAAACTGACCTCATTAAAACAAAACCATATGGTCACACTCTACAGTAAAGGGCATATTGGACTCCAATAAAGATGGCCAAACACTCACGAGGAACATTTAGGTGCAAGAAATGTGATGCAGACAGTAAACATATGTTTGTGGATAGTCAAGAATTGGTCGTTTTCTGGAGCTGCTGTTTATTTTAATGCTGTTAGCAAGAAGATAAATCTGTAAGAATAGGGTATCACAGAGTCCCCTCATCCCATTGAGACTGGGTAAGGGCTGCCAGTCTTTACAACCAATGGGATGCAGCCTGTGATAAGAGATACGCTGAGAGCAGATGGTCTTCTTATATAACTTGGTGCAACAGAGCCATAACGGTCCAATAATTCCCCTGTTACTATGCTGAGAGTATAGGTACTGTGCGTACAACATTCAGCACGTGGATAAGTCAGTGTGGGTTGGTACTGTCCTTTGCTCGCCTAACAGAGGTTAAAGCTACTGGCTTAGGAATGAGGCCCAAAAAAAAAAAAAAATAAGGCAAATTACCATAGTAGTCCTTGGCATCGAAGATAGCTACTTTGTGTATTCCTGCATTCCACGTGAAAGAGCTGAATAATGTTACTCACAGTGATGGAAACCAATGGCTGGACCACTGCCCCCATGCTTGTATGCTATAGACCGTGAAAGAAAATCTTTAATCAGACAGTAACAGGCTAACAAGCTAGAGGAAGAAGAAGGCTGACTGAAAGTCTATAAAAATAAGACTATTTTACATAAAACTCCGTTCAAACCAACAGGTCTAGTAGCAGACTTAAAATGGGCACTTGATTGGAACCACTCCAGAAAGCCATTTTATGATAAAGAGTGGTGTGAGAGTGGGAGATATTGGATAAGAATACTGTGGGTTAATGAAAATAAGGCCAGTTTGCAGGTTGGCTGCAGGGGAGTAGCTATCTACAGTGCAGCATGTGAAGAGGCACTTAGGCCCGAGTATGTGCTAAGAGGCAACTGCTTTTGCTAATGAAACTGGAGGGAAGGGGGACCTTTTCCATGTTTGCATTAGGGACCATTGCAATCTTGCTACACCACTGACTGGTTGAGGCATTGTCAGTTTCTAATTAGATAAGATACTGACTTTTTTAAAACATATTTGTATAAGGTTTTTTGGTATAATAACTTTGTCACAAGAAAGTAGCAGATTCTGCGATCAGTTATAATCAGAGTAATCAAAGGCATATACATTGTACAGTATAGTAGTGAGTTTGTATTTGATAGGTACAAGAGGCAATCATGTTGACAAGGAACTTTCAATTGTAATGGTAGTCTCGAGACAGTAGTGCTTCGACCACAATACTATCCGGAATCGCTAATTCTGAGAATAATGGGGGTCATTACGACCCTGGCGGAAGGCGGAGAAGCGGAGGTAAGACCGCCAACAGGCTGGCGGTCTTTCCTCAGCGTATTATGACCATGGCGGTTACCACCATGGTCATCCGCCACATCTCCGTTCCGCCCGCCGGGCTGGAGACCTGGGTCTCCAGCCCGGCGGCCGTCACTATACCGCCGTCGGTATTTTGACCCGGCTTACCACCGTGGATTTCCTGCGGTAGGAACCGCCATGAAATCCATGGCGGTAAGCACTATCAGTGTCAGGGAATTCCTTCCCTGGCACTGATAGGGGTCTCCCCCACCCCGATTCCCTCCCCTACACCCCCCAAAGTTGGCAGGGCCCCCCTCCCCACCCCGGCCCCCAACATCACAAAACTCACACACTCACACGACACGCACGCAGACACCACCAACACACACACGCACAAACACCGACATACATGCCTACATCCACACACTCAGTCAGACACGCACACCCATATACAAACATACATGCACACATCCATACAGACATACATACAGACATACACGCACTCATTCCCAAAACACGCAACACCCCAGCAAGCATACACGCACTCACACACCCCCTCTACATACACAGACGCACACCCCCATGCACCCACACAACACCCCCCCACCCCTGCCCCCTAACGGACGATCGACTTACCTGTTCCGTCGATCCTCCGGGAGGGGACGGGAGCCATGGGGGCAGCTCCTCCGACATCACACCGCCAACAGAACACTGCCACGCCGAATCACAGGACGTGATTCGGTGGGCGGTGTTCTGTTGGCGTGGCGGTGGAGGTGGAGCAACCTCCACTTCCCCGCCGCCCGCCAGTATGGCTGTTGGCGGCTCTCCGTCCGTAAAAGGATGGAGGGCAGCCAACAGTCATAATACGCCGAGCGGCAAACCGCCACTACTGGCGGTCTTCCGCACGGCGGTCCCCCGGCGGTCTTGTAAAAAGCCCGCCGAGGTTGTAATGACCACCAATATATCCTATTAAACTAACTAGTGTAGCGAGGAGGACGTACCAGAGCCAGGTGCTTTCTTCTTGTGACCATTGTATGGTTGCCTGCACCAGGTCAGCACTGAAGGGGCCATTGCAGTCTTCCACTGAGATAGGATTCATATGAACTGCCACAATGCTCTGTGTCTTTGGGGCGCTGAAAAATCCTCACTGCAAAGTGTTCCTACATGGGGTGGAGAGCTAAGCCCATACAACCGGGTCAGGTCTTGAAATGACTGTGTCCAAAATTGACACGGCTAGGCAGTCATACACTGGAAGCAGTGCTTAATTTGTAAAACATTAAGTGCCAGGGCCCTCGTCGTGAGGCTACTGCAGCTTGTACCACCCACTGCCTCTGTCAGGACTGCTAATGGCAGTACCAACACAACTACTAACCATCACACTCCTATAAGTGAGTAGAAGTGTGACAACTTACACTATTCTAGAGCCCAACACTATAAGGAAGGCTTGGGCAGCAGGTATTTGTCCTTTTTAATGTAAATGTAATCTATAAACGACTGTTGTATTGTTCATTTCTAAGTTAGACAGACAATCCACCATGTGGCAGACTGTCATAGGCGCTTGTTTTGACGATAAAGTGCCGGTGCCGAGCACCAGAAACCACCATCTCAAATTAAACACTGACTGAAAGTCCACTGGGGTCCAATAACAGAGAGGCCCTAGGGAAGATTTTGTTAATGTGAGCTGGGAAGACAGAGGGCCGAAGTAGAATACAAATTTGAATTGATTGAAAGTGGGCATTGTGTGAGGGTATTTAAGGCTCTAGCTCATTCCTTGTCATTGCAAGACTCGCTGGAATTCAGCCTACCATGTTTCAAGAAGATGCTACAGAGGGGCATATGAACATGAGCATTATGAACGGAATAGCCAAGTCACACAGTGTTTATTAAAACGTATGTAATGTGTGTGGGTCAGCTGATGAAAAGTTGGCTCCTCATCCACAACTGCCCGGGTGGCTCAGAGTGTATGCGTGGGAAGGCTGTAAGTCTGTGAGGTCCTGGAATGATAGAAGGCGATTATTAGTAAATTGATCCCCTGTGGTGTCCAGCCCCACCATCAACCAAGGCGCCAGATGCCGGAAATCTAGATGAGAGTGTTGATCAGGTAGGCCCAGTAGTGGGATTTTGGGATCATAAAGAGTTTATGTCTGGTGAGAGCACGGACTCTGACCAAGAAGCGCAGAGCCACCTCGACTTGCCATGCCAACCCCTCCCGGGGAGTCGTGTCAGAGGAAGGGCCAGTTTATTTATCTCGGGTAGGGTTAGGGGCGAATAAGTCACCCAGGTCTTCTCCAGTGCAGCTCCTGGCAGCCATCAAGACAGCCATTGGTGCTGGGCTGCTAAGTAGTAGGCTTCAAAGGGGGGCTCCAAACCCTCACTGTGCAGCCGGAGGTCGCAACACCGATAAGGCCACTTTGCAATGATAATTTGATCATATGAGATCACTTAATACGGAGATATATGAGGTCACTTAATAGCGAGGCCAGTTCATGAAAGAAGTGGTGTGTAGGAAGTGTGCGCAGGAACTAAAGTGAGGTTGAGGAAACAGTACAAGGAGTCTAGGTACCATTAACATTTTAAAAATGGCAATATGACCCATTGCCGACAAGGGGGTCCTCCAGAAAACCACTAGGGCAGTCCCAGAGGATTACTGCGCTTATAAGGTTATTATCCTAGATATCTTTGTCCCCGTGGGAAATACTGATGCCCAAATATTGATATGATACTGAGTTGTTTTATATGAATACCACCTTTTCTGTTTTGTCAGCACATTTGCCATCTAAGTACTGAGTTCACAACCCCCATCCATCTCTTCTCACCACTCATTTAGGCAAAACAGGCTTGAAAAGCTTTTCGGTCGGTTTCTATACCGGTTTTGCCAATCCCTGGACGATCTCCTGAAAACACCTGTCATCAAGAGGCTTTGACCTCTTCCACAACGAAGCCGGTCGATGCACGCGGATTATAAGGGCCATAGGTCAGGATATGGCCTTCAACCGCCGGAAATTGAAAGCAGCAGCACGCACTTTGAAATAAAAGAACGGCCTTAACCAGTCTGCTTTGAAAAGCGCATCCACCCCACATGACGCGAGTTCCACGAGCAACACCAATCCTTCCCCAAAACAGTCTTCCCAGTCTTCCCATGCCTGCTTCTGGCCGTCCATAAATTCCCGGATCTGCTTGAGTTTAACAGGCCTTTGATGAAGGCATGCTGGGTAGCCCCATGACCTGGCTCAAACCCAAGCTGAAGGTGATCCAAAATGTCTATTCAATCCCGAAATACCTGAAGCTGTCATGTACAGTATCACAACACTCATGAAAGAAAGACTCGCAACCTCAGAAGGAAATGTTTCTATCGTAAGAGCAGCCGACTGGTCGAACTACGCAGTGAGGTTTCAACTACAATTCCATCTGGGACTGCAAGCTCACCACTTCCCACAAATCAGCTTCATAGTTGCACGAGTACAACTGGCTTCACTGTTTATGGTAATAGAGACGAAAATATGTTTATTCTGCATGCGCAGGGCTCACTGGTTTCATATGTTTAAGATTAGTACTTGTCTGACAAGTGCGTCTGAATACTTCCCTGAGGTTAATATGAGGTCTTCGCCATAATTACACACCAGTGATACTCCGAGCTAGGAGCCAAGAATCGCTGGAGGGACGCCCGACAGCAAAGGAGCGCCAAGATTTCAGGCTGCGACTGTTTATTAAACCTACGGCTCTGTTATGACTAAAGCTGTATTGACGGGGTGACTTACTGTTTTATTACAATGGGTTTCTGAATTGTGAAGTCATGAGCCAGTTCCACAGAAAGGAGGAAAATGAGTGCGCGGAAAGAGTGCGGCAGGGTCCGACTGGCCTATACGGCGATCAGTCAGTGCCCGTCCAGTGGTCAGACAGATGTGTGAGCGGGACTGTGGGCCTGCTTGATGGCTAGGTGGGCCGGTGTTTAGTGCTGATTAGCTCGATCCTACCCATGGACGTCAATTCACCAAAATGCCAGGGGTAGCGTAAATGACATCACATGCCTTTTGACCTTCAATTTCACATACAAAACGGTAACATATACATACACACTCATACTTACATACACACACACACTCTCTCTTAAGCGTGCGCGTAAACACACATCCGCAAGCGCGCACACAACATACGTTTAAAAGCATTTTTTTTACTTACCTCAGTTGCCAGGGACGGTCATATTCCAGCTAATTGTGCTCCTTTTTTATTGCACTACTAGTGCATAATGAAACATTATTATTAGTGTAATAAAAACATCAAGGAAAAACTAAGAGAGTTGAGTCCCCACCGACGTTCATAAGGACCAGCTGCCACCACTGTCCCCGGCACTGATTTTGCCCCATCTAAGGCCAAGGGTCGCAACTGGCAAAAAGCAGTGCTAGGGGGTCGTACATGACGTCCATGATATTACCATGAACATTCCTTGCAGCAGACATAAATGCACGCAGTTTCTCATACCTTGTAAAATACCCATACAGCATGTCTTTACAAGTTAAAAACGGGCCTTATTTCCAAAGGTGGGACACTTTTATTTTGGTGCCCGTTCCTATATTTTATCCCAGTCCGATCTTGGAGTGTGGGCTAGAATGGAAGATTAGAGAGGCGGTTTTCAGGCGGTCACTTGCTGAAAGCCGAACCTGTTGTGGTCTTGCAATGTCTCAGATAGCTAAGAATTGGTGTTGTAAGAAGTACCAGAAGAAAACGAGCTAATTGCAGTTTTATGTACTTTCTAATGCACTAGCAAGAGGTATAAACTGAAAGATAATAATAATACTAATTATAGCAATTGGCAAAGTCAACAGCTCTGGCGCTGGATGCCTGCAGCCTTTTAAACTTTGTCAATGAACATCTCTTTTGCGATGGTTTTTGCAAAACGCTTTTGTGGGGGAAGCAATAAGGCCTTTACCAATATTAAACAAAAATGGAAAAAGCAAAAATATGTTTTGACTACAGTTGCAAGCACACCAGTATTTCACACCAAATTGTCTTTGTAGTCCACATAAGCAAATCTTTTATTCTTATTTTCTTTCGTGAAGCATGCTCTAGCAAGCTAACAGGAGTTTTGTCACTTGGTGGTAACCCAATGACTTCATTAGGGTAGAAAGAATACATTGAAGTACATCAGTTCAACACCGAACGCTGCCACCACCACCACCACCGCCCCGTGCCCCATCGCACTTTCTCTTGCGCTCAATGCCACTTCTTCTGCAGCAACCCCCCAAGCCACCGCCGCACACACCTAGCACCATATTTGCGTGCATGCTTCTCAACACCAAATCCCTCTGCAAGCATGCCACCGAGATCAGGGACCTCATCAACACCCACTCCCCAGACATCCACTTCCTCACTGAGACCTGCCTCAGCCTGTCTTTCACTCCCGCCATTCACCATAGCCATCCTGGGTTCAAAAGCCTCACCCTCAACAGTCCTCACAAGAGGGAGGAGGCCTCATAATCATCCCCAAGAATACCATCACTTGCACCACCTCTCTGGATGAACAAACTGCGCTCATGGAACACCTGCACTTCCAACTGCAGATTAGTCACTCCACAACCATCACCTGTTCCCTCGCTTACAGACTGCTAGACCCCACACCTCCTTCAGCCACGTCCTCATCTACATCATCCCCCCCACTGAAATGAGGGGCCAATGACTTCCGCCTACTCGGTGATCTCAACATTCATCTCAATGACCCCATGGATTGCAATGCCACTGACCGCCTAGAATGCCTTGACAACTTTGGCCTCAAGCAGCTTGTAAAAGGCTTGACCAATGCAGCCAGACACACACTCGACCCAATCTTCACGTCCAGCAACACGATCACCTTTGGCCACATCTCCCCGCTCACATGGATAGACCTCTCCATCGTACAGTTCTACATCAGTACCCCTCGCCCCAACATACCCAAACTGACCATAAAACTCAGTCGCAATATAACAGAATCAGAATGGAACCACACCCTCAAATCCAACCAACCATCCCTCACAGGCAACCTACAGAAAGACATACCCACCTTCAGCAACTGGATCTCAGACTGCACCAACAACCTGACCTCCATGAAAAAAAAAATCAGACACACAAAAACCTGTGCTCAAGCATGCTGGTACACGAGGACATCAGAGACTCCAAGCGTTACTGCAAGCAGCTGGAAAGAAGATGGAGGACCAGTTGAGATCACTTCTCCAGAGACACCTACAGATTTACTCTCAAAAAGTACCATGCACAGATCTAAGAAGACAGGAAAGTGGCCCTCAGACCAAAGAAATCAGGACAGCGGTCCTCATGATCAGACTCGAATCCTGCTCCAACAGAGACAAAGAACTTTTCAACATCATCAAGGAATTCACCAACCTGACAGCCGCCACCAACACCATCACCCCTGCAGATCTTCTGCATATGCCTTTCGGACTTCTTTCACAACAAAATCTTCAAGATCTACTCAAACTTCACACCCCAACCCACCATTGAGGACAACACCAGGCAGCCACCCACCGCCACCTGGAGAACCCACCTCCTAAAAAACTGGAGTCATTCACCACAGAGGACAGCACGAGAATCACGCAGATCATTTACTCAGATCCCTGTCCTCACCACATGTAGAACCTAGGTGGCACACTGGTCAGCACCAACCTCACCACAGTCATAAACTCCTCCATCCTCTGTGGATACTTCCCAGATGAAACAAAACATGTGGAGGTCACCGCTCTGCAGAAGAAACCCTTGACTAATCCTATAAATCTCAGCAACTGCAGGCCTATTGCGCTCCCACCCTTCTAAGTCACTCCTGAAAAGAGATCAACAAACAGCTCTCCACCCATCTTGAAGATCACCGCCTCTAGGACTCCATCCAATCAGGATTCCACAGCAACCACAGCACAGAGACCATCCTAGCAGCAACAGACATTCACCTAATCATGGACAGAGGAGAAGCTGCTGCGCTCATCCTCCTCAACCTCTCTGCAACGTTCGACACGGTCTCCCTCAGCACCCTCATTGCAGACTTCAGGAATCAGGAGTCCAAGGACTTGCCCTAAGTTAGATCTCTTCCTTTCTCTCCAATAGCACACAACAGGTCAGAATCTCCACCGCCATCTCTAAACCGACGAAGCTCATCTGTGGAGTCCCCCAGGGCTACTCTATTAGCCTAACCATGTTCAACACTTATGTGGAACCTCTCATCTGCATCATAAGAACCCACAACATCAACATAGTCTCCATTGTCGATGACACTCAGCCCATCCTCTCCCTCACCAACATGAACACCACCACCAGAAATAAATTCACCACCTGCATATTTGACGTAACAAACTGGATGCAAGAGAACTGCCTCAAGCTTCACAAGGATAAAACAGAGGTCCTGATCTTCGGAAATATGGACTACAGCAACACACTTTAAGTCAGCATCTCCAGCCAACTGACTCAAAGACTCCAAACTATTCAGAACATTGCCGCCAGACTCATCCTAGCCATAACAAGAAGCGCATGAATCACAACCTACCTCGCAGAACTGCACTGGCTACCCATTCAGAAAGGCTGCAAATTCAAGCTTCTCATCCAAATCTAAAAAGCCCTCCCCACAATGCAGGGCAAGTCTACCTCAACAACCAACTTCAGCTGTATCAATCCTCCAGACATTTATGCTCCACTTCTCTCTGCATCACACAAATCCCCTACATCTGCAGAAGCAAGACAGGAGGTCCTGCTTTTTCCTTTATCACAGCCAAAAGCTGGAATGAATTCCCTCTCTACGTATCAGGACCATCACTAAATTCCTCAACTTCTGCAAGAAGCTGAAGACCTGGATGTTCAACTTGGTGCACCTCCAGACTTACCGTCCTGCTCTGGCACTGGGAAACCCTCATGGGCGATAAGCTTCTCCTTACAAATCTACTTAACGTAACTTAATAAGTCTATCAAGGTCATGCAATGACGTAATTGAGTGGCTACCTTCACAAAAGTGTGAGAAGTGAGTATACCCGAAATAAAATCATCCACAGTGCTCTAAAGAATGTAAAAAAGCAGTTAAAGTGTGTAAGGTTCAATATGTTGAACATGGGCTTGTGCAAAGATAGTCCTTAATGGGCAAGATGCCTATATATCACAATATTCACATTATCACTGACCAAACACAGTACACTAGGCATCAGAAAAAAAGGTCATGATTAGGTAAAAGGGAACATTTATTACTGAGTGATTTAGCCAGAGAGTGTCATATTTCAATTATTTTGGGGGAATGACCAGTTCCAGTCTCTGCAATCATTTGAGCCCTACTGCAGTTTCCTGAGTGCAATGAGCTGTGACCCCTGCCCGCAATGTGCTCAGACCCTTGCTCTTTCAGTTTGGTTTCAGTGCACAGATGACACAAACGGTTACCCCAGGCCATATAGCGTTCATGTCTTTGATACGGCTCCTGATTCAGATGAGATGACTGCTCAAGATGCTGAACCACACCTACAAGGCCCTGCACCAAGAAGAACCAGCATAAATCAACAAACGCCTGACCTTCCACTAATCAATCAGACACCTCCGATCAGCTTCCTTCTCCCCACAAATCCATTGAGCCAACTGCAGAGGGTGCTTCTTCTCGCACCTGGAAGCCAAGGCTTGGAACAACTTCCCCCTGCATCTCAGGACCACACCTTCACTCCAGCAATTCAGAAGAGAACTAAAGCCCTAAAAGTTTGAATGATCATATTTCCACGCAGCAGCATACAGCTCCAGTGCCTCAAAACCCTCATGATTGGTTTGCTGCGCTCTGTAAATGTTTGATTGATTGATTGAGAATGAACCCTTTACAGCTCAGAAGACTATCACACTTTTAAAGGCTATCCATGTGTAATTTCAGAGAACAAACAAATCAAGTTCTGAAAGAAGGTCAACCAAATTATAAGTAGGAATCCAACTTTGTACTGCAAATTATTTTTTTTAACATCAAAGATCAATATTTCTGTTTTAAATCCATGCACCACAGCCATGGGAGACTAGTATAATTCTGAAGGGTTTAATCCTGATTGAGGTATATTGAAGAAACCCATGGTGCCTGGACAAAGCAGACATTAATTATGATTGGTTCTTATTTTTGGAGTAAATTACTGTGTTCGTGACATACTTGAAGTTAAAATTTAAAGTAAAGATTAAGGAGGAAAAGAGTCCAAATGCACCTTTGTTTCACATTTTAAAAATTACATTAGACTTTAACTCTATGACGAAACAATAGAATTAACTCTTACGTTCCTGTACAGGGTTCAGTGAGAACCCAAAGGACCTGTTGTTCTCTCTAAAATATATGTAAACTACATGTAAGAAGCTCAAAGAATGAATTTCAAAACTCATACATAGGAACCTGGGGTCAAGTCCCCATTGGACCTCAGACAGCACTTATTTCAGCGGAAAAAGCAGAACTATGCTTATAGAAATGCTGTGGTGCTTACTTCATTGACATAAATAGTGCAGAAAACTCTGAAAAGATGTAGTTCACAAAGCAGGATTTAAAAATAATACCAAAAGAAAAACAGTGGTTTTCAAAATTTATTAGGAAAGGTTCAGTAAATAACACTGGCCATCGACTGGAAATCACCGCGCAGAAAATAAAAGTTTTTTTAACCTTTAGTTATCCTTATAGCTGTAAATTAACTGGCAACCAGTTATTAACATAGACTACTACTACTACCACTTATTCAGTCGTGGAAATTCAGGCAAAACGAGCGTAAACTCACTGAAACAACCGAGGCTACGGTGGGGTTGCAATGACAGTAAACAAATATTTTAGAATCAGACATTAAGTTACAACAGAACTTAGAAAGAGGCCCTTCGAGTTTAACATTTCCCGTGGGACGCACCACTAAGCTTAGTGAAATTTCCCGTGCACTACACACCCGTGTTCAATCCAACACAGCTGGAGCTAAACATGATTGCACGCACTTCTTCGTTCATATTACACACAATAGAAGCACGACAAAGCATAAGGGTGTACTTGGGAAGTGTGCTTGGAGGCTTCAAATAAACTGCGTGCGTTAAAGGCGGTGAAACCACAGTGGTGCCTGACATGCAGGTGCCCAATATCTAGTTAAGTATATCTCACCCTTTAATAACTGCGCTTCTGTGACTCATTATTTTGAAAACAGTTTTTTTTCCTTGTTTCATTTTCATCAGCAGTTTGGAAGTTCGCAGTTAAACAATGTCAAGATATCTTTGCTGTGATGGGAGGAGTCCAGTAGCAGCAATAACAGTGTGTCCCAATTTCTATATCAGGACCGGAGGCTTTGGATTATGCTTTCTCTTTCTTTAGTGAAAGAACACAGCAGCCAATAAACGTTCAAATAACCAAAAACTACATAACCCAACATTCCCAGTAGTCCACTCTGACCAATCCCTGATCTACAGTCCATGTAAATGTCCTTGAAGTCTAAGTCTTTCCTCCTTCTTTGCTGCTTGCAGCCTCTAGTTAAGTGCCCAGTTGACAGTATCGTGTTTTTTGTCTTTTATGATTTATTATTTGTGGCTGTGGAGCAGGAGCAGGAGCAGGGGTCGAACGGCGCTTGGTAATTGTTCTGGTCTTTATTTATTGTATGCGGCTTGGTTCAATCGGTTGGGCGGGACCTGGTCCCGAGTACTGGCGGAGATTGCCAAGGAATTCTGGCACTATTGCCTTCGACATCAGATATTGGTGATGGCATAATACATTCCGGGAAGTTCCGATGTGAAAGCGGATTGGAACTCTGTTTTTGAGGGACAGCAGCGGCTGGAAGCTTTACCGGTCTGTATTCTTGATGCTTACGAATCAGTGGGGAAAGTGTGCGATAGACCTCTTTGTGTCTCGCCTCAATTCTCAACTTCCCCTCTTTTACAGTTGGAGACCGGACCCGTTAGCTCTTACGACAGACGCTTTCTTTCAGGTCTGGACAACCTCTCTATCGCATGCCTTTCCCCCCCACCTTATCCATGATTCAGAGGGTACTCTCTCAGGTCCGGAGACAGGGTGCGGAGATAATTTTAATAACACCTCTATGGAGGGCTCAGTCGTGGTTCCAGTGGCGATGTCACTATCTTGTGCCCCTCCGATTCTTCTGCTGGTGTTCCCCTCTTTACTTCTGGATCCGGGTATCCTCCCTCATTTTCTAATAATAAGGGGATGTTGTCCCTCATGGTGTGGAGACTTTCAGGGGATGTTGGCAAATGCTGAATGTTTCAGGAGAGGCTATCTTCTAGTCCCAGTCAAGGGCACCTTCCATTCATAAAAGATATGAGGCTCCTTGGAAGCAATGGATGGATTGGTGTGGTGAACGGAGTATTGGTCCCCTGGGGGCACACATTACCATGATTATCAATTTTTTATCGCATTTGGATTCACAAGGCTTAGCTTATGGACTATCAATAATTTATAAAACAGCAATTTCTGCTGGACATCCTCATATTGAAGGCAATCCGGTGGGCGAGCATCCTTTAGTTTGGAAACTTGAGAGGGGTATCAGGATGGTCAAACCCCCTCACCGGAAATATTCAGTTTTATGGGATGTTGATACTGTGCTTCGTTTTCTTCTAAATTGGCCTTGTAATGAAGATTTATCTCGTAGGGAATTGTCAGCCAAACTTACAGTATTACTGTGTCTCGTTTCATGCAGAAGAGTATCTGATGTGAGAGCCCTTGATTCAGCAGGTAGAGTATTTACTCCTTTGGTGTTGCTTTTTCATTTCAAGGTGTACTAAGACCGCTTCTAGATGTGTACCTTATCCAGCTTTTCCACATCATCCTAAATTATGTGTTGTAAAATGCATAAAGGCATATGAAGATTGTACTCAGGAATTTCGCAAGGATGCTCAAGGACAATTACTCATTTCCTTTCAGAAACCATTTTCTCCAGTCTCCTCTGCCACATTGGCTAGATGGGTTAAATGGTTGTTAGCTGAAGCAGGTATTGATGTTTCTTCTTTTGGGGCACACTCGGTGAGAGGTGCTATGGCTTCTAAATCTTTTGAGGTTGGTTCTCGGTTAGCAGACATTATGAATACTGTACATTGGTCTTCTGATAATACGTTTAAGGTTTTTTATCATAAACCTATTGTGGATGTAGCTTTGGTGGTGGTGGATCAGCTTTGAACTAGCATAATTCGAAGCCTCTGGTCCTGACATAGAATAAAAGTTTTCTAGCTATCGCGTCAAGAATTGTCAATTCTATTAAGGGCACTGAGGCGAGGATTATCCCACCCTTTTTTTCAGTATGTATTCTAGAAACATTTTTGATATTTATTTCATACGTGAAGTTATCAACATTTGTGACACATATTTGATATCTGTGTATAATCTGATTTCCCTTCCCTTTTTACGCATTCTATATGAGATATCAGCGGTCTGTTTTTTCTCTATTAGGTTCTGATAACAAAGGTGCATAAGGATTCCAGGTGTCAGTGACCAGAGAGTTTGACAGTTACCAGTTGGATCCAAACTGAAGATCTGGACTGGATTGAAGAGTCGTTTTTCTTAATCAGGTTGTCTTGTTTTGTTATGGCAAAGTAAGAGGAAGGGCTAAGGCTTCAAGGACATTTATATGGACTGTAGACCAGGGATTGGTCAGAGTGGACTACTGGGACTGTTGGGTTATGTAGTTTTTGGTTATTTGAATGTTTATTGGCTGCTGTGTTCTTTCAGTAAAGAAAGAGAAAAAATAATCCTTGCCACTGTGTCCTTAATAGAATTGAACATTCTTGATGTGATAGCTAGAAATAATTTGTTTAATGTTCCATAACCCTACGGTCCTCATTGTATGTTTATGCTTTAATGGGAGGTAGGAGTTGTGCTTCTATTTACCCATACTTTCAAACAACTTCTTTTAAGAAGACAGTCTTGACATTCAGACTTAAACATTAGTAACTATCTAAGATTTATACCTCTTTTTCCATCTTTAAAAAAACATTTCTGTTGAATGTTGGAAAGCAACTATTCTGGATGCTGCAGTATAGAGCAGAAACAGGTAGCAAGCATCCCATCTCCTAATTTAAGGAGCTGCTTTTATTATTACAATATTCAAATGTTCTAATTTTAATCTTCAAACTTTAAGCCCTGGCTTCTTATTGTGGCCTGAGCCCATAATCAAAAATGATGTGACTGAAATTGATGTGATTGGAACATAAAGATGAGGCTCACCAGAAAGCTGTGTTTGCGCTTCCCTGTAAAATGTCATACTTTCCACCACAGATAGAGGACTGAGTTCGCCGAGTTTAAAAATGCTGTCCATCTGTGATAAAGTAAGCCAAAACAGCTTCACTATAGCATCACGATTAGTAAACAATTTCTTGGAAATCTGAGTTTATATTAATATGTATTGGCGCATTGTGGATGGCAGGTCTGCCCTGCCTCTGCCTCCAAGGTATGTAAACCTAAAGCAAATGTGTTCAATTTCTAGCGGGAAAGGAAAGGATGTCATCCTACTTCATGTGATGCTGGCAGGGTTAATGGATATATGACGTCACCTGCTAATTCTCACAGTATGATAAAATGAGGTACGTGCAAACAGGTGAATAATGCCACGGCCACCTCTTGGTGTACCTATCCGAGGAAAGACTTTTCAGACATGGACATGCTGAGAAAGCCTAATAATTTTAGACCTTTAAAAACCAGACAGGATTATGTCATTGACCCAAATACATGATACCCAAAACATAACCCTAAAAAGCTCTGGGTTAAATTCACACAGTTCTGGAAATCTCTCAGAAAGTAAGTGAAGACAAAACCTTTCTGAGAAGAGTGCAACATGAGAAGTAAGTGCTTGGATCTCAAATAAATCAGTTTCCAGGACTGAGCTTTATGCAGACTGCACACCTCTGACACTCTGTTGTGTAATCAGAATCCCCCAAAAGCATGGTTGGATGACCTAGCCACTGATTTTAAGGTCGCTTATATTTTTGTGTACTGGCACATGAAAAATGACGTGTTTTCCTGCTCACAGGAAACAGAGAAATACCGTACAAAATCACCCAAACCTGTATGCCTTGCCCTCCACATTGCGTCACATGGACCCTTCACTCTGTAGTTGAAGAGACGGGACTCAGGTAGGCTCACATGCACATTCTCTACGGCAACTCCTGCTAAAACAGGTGTTTTCGGTATACGAGACTAAATGGAGTTGCGGGTACACTGGTTCTCCTGGCACCTGCCATTATGCTATTTAGAGCCGGATTTCATACCTAGGTATTGGTAACCCTTGGTAAAACGAGGCTAGTGAGTAAGGTTGTCCTTTCAGCATAAGAGGTAAACCTCATGTCATGGAATTCAAGAACAGACACTGATATCATAAGTTGGAAAAAGCTCCTTAAAACAAAAGGACTTCTGAAAGAGGTACCAACCCAAGGCAACGAGCTGGCTGCGCAAGCTCTACGGCACCTTTCTATCACTGTGAGCCATATTGATGTGACTTTAGCCCTCAAGCAAGATGTGATATTGTGTATATGTGGTATTTTTATAGTAAAAGCCTAAATCTACAGGAACCCTGAACAGGGTAAATGATTGTTTTGGGGCTGACAGATATAGGTATTTTGGGTGGTAAACATATGGTTACATATTGTGTATATGATGCTGTTTGCCTATTGCATGCTCTAACTGCATAAGGATAACCACCATACCATGCAGTCATGTTACTTTTACCCGATTATATTTATCTCCATATATTGTATGATTTTTTTGTTGAATCAATAAGTTTGCAGCAAGCCCTAAATAAACAAGCATTGGTAAAGCCAATAAGTCTTGCCTATGCTACAGCTACGGCTTTGCCAATGTGTTTTAGCCATGCTGTATACCAGCGTGGCTGCTGTTCAGCATGACAAAGCTTGTGGCGTAGAGTGGAGTGGCGTAGAGTGGAGTGGAGTGGTGCAGAGTAGAGCGCAGTGACAGGTTGGAGTCGTGCACACTGGAGTGCAGAGGCATGGAGGATGCAGAGTGGAGTGGCGCTAAGTGGAGTATGCATAGTGTGGTAGCACACTGCCATTACAGACAACACATTTCCATTTGAAATGACCATCACATTTGCACATACATTCAAGTTTTACTGAAAATCTTGGAACCATGCCCTTCAGGTCCCTCTCAGCTCACCAATGGTTAAGCAGTGGACCCACTGACCAGATTGTCATGATTAAATATAGTCTGCGATGAAACTTTGAGGCAACTGTTTTATACCTCTTTGATATCGTTTTTCCTCATGTTTCAATCACTTTTTGCACAAAGACGAGTGCTGTTTTTTTTTAGAGATTTGTTTATGCTAGTTGTTGATAGTGTTGCTTGCACTTTCTCTTGTATGTATGGGTTTAAATAACTAATACACAAATAGGCTTGGACTTGATAAAAGTACACTGCTCATACACATTAATGTGTAGAAATGTCATCACCTAGTGTATTGATGTGTTTTGATCATATTAAAATATTTGTTTCCACCACACTTCAGAATGACAAAAAGTGCATTATTTGTGCTTTTATAATTCTGATATATTCTGAAATGTTTGCACAGTTCATTAAAGGCATTTAAACTTTGTTGCATGCTAGAAAAAGTCACATAAATCCTCTCACTTTGAAGTTGGAGAAAGAAAAGTAAACACAAAGCTCCCTCGGAAGACAGAGCCTGACATTTAGGCCTGTTTACAGAATAGGAGGACTCTTAAGGGTAAAGTAAAAAAGAAATGCTTTTTGTGAAAGACAAACTCAGGCTGGACAGCCTAAAACAAATAATGCCAGCCAACAGGAATCAAGCAAATGTGAGTTGCAAACCACAAAGCCAATAGTAAGCAATGAGCGGAATGCATTCCCAGGGCAGTTTTCCAAATGTTCCCAGGATGTCTTGTAGGCTTCGACCTAAAAATTAAACTATTGTTCAGAACTGTCCATGTAGTCTTAAGGTACAATGTAGGGGACAATCCAATATTCATGTGTGATGTCATTATGTTTTTCTGTTAATATCACATCAATTTAAGTAAGAGTTTTTTTTGTTGCAGTAATGTCTTTTTCCAATGGTTGAAGGCATTTATAAAGTGTGAAGTCTACCAGAAACCGGTATCTTGGAGCTGGCATAATAGTCTACATATTAGAAAACAGAGTACACAAAGGGCCGAGTTGCAGGACTTAAAAGTCATGAAGCTAGCTTACGCAAAAAAAGGTTTTTAACCTATGAAAGGTATTGTGATAATCAGCAGACTGTAGAGTGGCAGATAGCTGATTCTATGCTTTGGCTGCTGCCACATGAAAGATTTTCCTTCCAAACGAACCATTCTGCAATGCTGAAATGCCCTGAGAAACTTTAAGGAGAAGCGCAATGAATGTACTGGTTCATATTTTCTGATGCAAGCTCGTACGACTGGGACCCTGGTAGGGAGAGTCTGATAAACTAGGCATAAAGACTTAAATGTATATCTTTGGGCAACTGCTAGCCAGCGAAGCTAGCACCAGGCCTCAGAAACATGATCAGATGTTCATAAACCGCAAACCAATCTAGTAGAGATGTTTTCGGTTAGCTGTAACAAGGCAAGACATTTGCTAGATAGGCCAATATAGCAGATATTAGCATAACCAACACTCAACAGGATAGATGCTGCCACCACGATTGGTTTCTGTTTAGGAGAAATTACTTTTAGACTTTTTCTCAAAAGCTTAAGATGAAATGCGAGGGAAGATCCCATTGTGTTAATCTGTGTTTCTAAGGTGCGTTTCTCATCCATCTTGAACCAAAGATTGTAACCTACATCTGCTGGGACAATGGGAGTACCCACACGGGAGAGCCACAAGTCAGCAAACATTGGGGAGTCATGACAACAAATAATGATCTCATTTTTTCTAAGTTTGAGTTTACAGATACTCATATGATTGACCCACAAGACAGGAGTTTAAGGAGATCCTAAACTTCTTCAAAGGCTGTCAAAACTAAAAGGAAGCTGGGTGTGGTCAGCGAATGACATATACTCTAAGCTGAAAGAGCAGATAAGATGTATCAAGAGTCGAACATAAATGTTAAATAATATAGGCTAAGAGGAGGCCTAGGCGACCCCCTAGATGACCAGCTTCTTTCAGCTATAAATGAGCTCAACTCAAAAGCTGGACTACGATCTTTCAAAAACAGAGGAGAACCAGCTGCGAGCAGTGTGCCTCAGACAAACATGAAAAGTGCTCAATCACGATCGTAAGCTCAATAATGTCAAATGGTGCTGAGAAATTCAAAAACAAAAAATCAGCATACTCAATACTCAATCTTACTACACGGAAGATGGATACCAATGCAGTTGCTTTGTCCACACTAGGTGTTAACCAATAGACATTTCACACAGGTTGTAGTGTTCTAGATGGTCTTGATAACGCGTCCAGCCCTTATAAATTACCTGTACCTGGACACGTTGGAGGTCGGTGAAATCTTTTAACCGAGTCGGGCTCTCCTCATCCTCAATAGTCGAGTCACTCAAATCAATAATCAATAACCGTTGTAATCGATAATCAATACTCAATTAATAGATCAATTTAATACATCAGAAATCAATAACAGTTGATATTTCTGCGCACCATGACCTTTCAGTCATGAATAACCACACCAGTTTATTAAAAGTTAGTGAATTTATTTCCCTATATTAACAAAGCTAGCACGATATATATGTGTCTCAAAACCATTTGATATATGTATATGAACATTACTAGCTGTCCATAACGGCGGAAGAAACGCAATCTACGTAAAATCTGAATAATGATACACTCTGTTATAGCAATGCAAATCACCAATGTGACTAACTGTATTTGACTAATTGCATACATTCGGTCAGCATAACAAGATTTCAATTCTTCATGATACATTGAATGAATACCTCTAATTAGCATTGGCATGTGGGACTTCATGCAAAACGAATTTAGTCAACACAAATTTGGAAAAGTTCTAGCTAGGATCCTATCAAAATAGCAGTTGGTACCTAAAAGGAAAAAAAACACAATGCATAATACATTTATCCTTTCATATTTACCAAATACAATCAGCATTCAAGAAAAGTCTTCGTCCTTCAGGTACCGGTTGATCAGCATGGGGCAAATTTCAAAGGGGCAAAGTTAAGGGCAAGCTTCCTTGCAACGGCAAGGAGAATAGGGCAAAGTTACTGCATGGGCAAGGCAGGGCAAATCAAAGTTAAAGTCTCTAGGTTGAGAATTCTTAAAGTCTCTTTCTCTCAGATAGAGAAAAGGGCATCAGGGTGTCGTCCAAAATGGAGTCTGGCATCAGGCTTCAAACTGGCATCGAGGAAAATGGCTGACTTCTCTTTGTCCGGTGGGTTTAAGTAAGAAACATTCCAAATTCTGTAGGGTCTTCCATTGGAGGGTTCATAGGTTGGCTTCAAATTGTCCAATCAAAAATTGTCTTTTACTAGCGCCCATTTATGCATACACTGTCCTTGGCGCCTTGGAACACAAATTGTATCATGGTTTGCCAATTATTTTACTATCTGTACCTTCATTGTCCGCACCTGCAGAGACTGACCTTGTATCAAAGGGGATGTAACCGGCCTAGCACGAAACCTTGGAGATAAGTGTACCAGCCAGTTTCTACTGGAAAAATACAACTTCAAGCAAGAATATATTTCATTAATTCAAGGAAAAAAAGAATCACGCAGTTAGAATTTGAAACCAAGCAACTAGGCCAAAGCCTGTACTAAATTTAAGCTAAGCAAAACAGTTTTCAAACAAGAAATCATGGCATACATTTGCGATTATGACGGATTAATACATTTTTAATACTTCATGATTAATAAAGCTCGTTTATAATGATGGCGAACTGCCCCGAGGGCACAATTTCTCTTGTACATTATTTCTTTTACTTAAAATCACACTTCAATATATATGTCGGTTACACAGTATACATGAATATATATCGAACCCTCTTTTTCTGCGTCATCAGTCTCATGGCCATTTGGCTAAATATTTCTTGCCGAACTTGGCCAGCAAGATGAGACAGAAGACAGGCATCGGATTAAAGGGAAGAGAAGGATACGAGTGCGTCTTCTGTATAATAGGTTTTACTACTCTCTTTCTCGGCCATCTGAAGCTTTCTGGAATGGAAATTGAGACATACATCAGAATGTGAAACAACAAAGTGGAGGTAGGTTCAGCCTCCAAGTGACCTTTCCCTCTGTTCCATAGCACATATATTGTGCAAACTGATGATAATTAATGAAAAGAGAATTAACTTTATTAATATTTGAAGATTGTTTTTATGCATTATGTTTTCTTTCTGAAAAAGACAATGCATGAAAGGACGGCAGTAGTATTTAACGCATATTCCCTGGTTGCAAGCCAGGTATTTAACCACTGGTCCATGGTCTGAAGTCTAATTTTAGGAGGCATGCCTTTGCAGTTGTTTCTTAACGTCTTTCTGCTGTTTCATAATTTATTCACCCCAAAATGCTTTTAACAAGGAGGAAAAGAGCAGTTTATATGAAGGTTTTGCAACGTAAGGTATTTGTTAATAGCAAAAAGAGCCAGCAGTGACATATTGTAAGGTTTAATTTCATTATGTGAGACTGCCATGAATTAACTGCTCCACAGGAAATGATGGAGCAGGCTCTAAAGGTTAGTGTGTACATCCATATTTCTCTATCTCTCTCTCTCTCTCTCTCTCTCTCTCTCTCTCTCTCTCTCTCTCTCTCTCTCTCTCTATATATATATATATATATATATATATATATATATATATATATATATTACACATATAAACGCACTTAACTGTGTACATGTGATGCTATCACTGTCCTCTTCTATTTTTGTCCCTAATTCTCACCTTTGTAATGACAAAAATGCATTCAGGTATACAGAATTAACGACCATTACCTAAAGTGGTGGAAAGTGAAATATGGTTGCATAAATAACCTTCACTCCTAATTAAACTTAAGTTTCGGTTGCCCTAGCACTCTATGTGTTCTTAAAATTAATAAATGGTTTTACAGAGTGCTGTGAAGTCTATCTCTGCCCTTTCCAATTTCTGAAAAGGACAGGAGTTTCTATAGTATACTTTAATGATTATTAATTTAATGACCTCGGATGGACTGAAGTGTGAGTCTGCCCTTCCGAGGCTCGTAATGCTGACCTGCTGCTCCCCATGTATCTACGCAAACAGCGTGTAACACTCCATTCTTCATTTATTTAGTGTTACACACAGAAACGTTACATAACATTTAAAGTAATCTGGGTGGCATTGCACGATGCCTCTCTCAGGGTGAATATATGGATTCCGATAAGAAACGTACGAATTTATTTCTAGGCCCACCCATCTGCGGCACACTTTACAGTCGGCTCTTTGCACTTCTCTTCAGCCAAACTAGTTGAGATGCCTCAAATCAAAAACCCCGATTAAGATTTCTTACAAGCTAACCCTGAGCACGAAATCCGTCAATTGCCCCTGGTATTTAGGAAAAAATAAAATTGTAGTTATCTTATCTGATTTCACTATTCTACATCGCCCCCAGTGCCAGGACACCTGTTCATATATCTGCAATTCTTAACAAATCCCCAAACATAACATATTTGTAGAGACCACCGCTTGATTATGCAAACAAGCTAATCATACAAAAATCAATACGAAAAAGTCATTTCAAAAGTAACGATTTACAAACCAATTTTCCAACCAATACAGGAAATGGTATTTAGGTAAAACACATATTCCCTGGCACATACCACCACGTAGCTGATCTTTGACCTGCTTTGGCTGTAGCAGGGAGAGACACTTCAGAAGCAATCTGTTAAGAGGGAAGGTACTGTCAGGTACAGTTTACCTGCACTTCTTTACTACTGAAGGGAGAGTTCCTGCACTGCTCAGCAGAAGTGAAATACATGTAATGGGAGAGTTCCTCGACTTCTCATACTTAGTGAAATACATGTAATGAGGGAGTTCGTGCACTTCTCAGCAGTAGTGAAACGCATGTAATGGGGGAGTTCGTGCACTTCTCAGCACTAGTGCAATACACTGGAAGAGCTTATCCACCTCTCAATAGCAAACAGCTGGTCTTGGATATTTAATACCTACACTTCTTGATTTCCATCTCAAGGACCCATTTAAGAACTGTGTACATTTAGAGTCACTCGGGGCGAGAGGGGCGTTCCCAATATGAAACAGTTGAGAATGTATTGTGGAGGTATTCTTAACAATACAAGAGTAAACTTTTATATTAATTTAACCACACGCCCTGGACAAAAATGGGATGGTTTGTCATCTTTCGAATGAATTGAAACGCTATTTTTGAGAGGCATCATAGTCGACGTAGTATTGCGGGAGTTATAGCGAAGCATCCTTGTGGAGCCCAGGATTGAGGCGAACGCTCTATTTTTCTCATCCTCCCTTATTTATGCAACGATCCTGCTCGCCAGCGACAGAGCTATTATTAATTATTGCTTGTCACGACGGCAGTATTGTTCGAATTAGATCCATTCTGAAGTACACATATAAAGAAACACGCACGTGAATATAATTACTGTAAACCTAGTTTTACTTCAAACAAGCACTGATAGAAATTGCCCCTGCCTTCTGCAGAGAATCTCTCATACGTGAAGTTTTGGTATTTTCACTAATTGGGATCCGCCTGCCATTCCAGTATGAATTCTCTGCTCCTACGCATATCATCAAGGAAGCCCACTCTGTATTCTAACCGTGTAGTGACATGAATATTCAGGCTTCCAGAAATAGACCTTAGTGCATCCCCCAAGGGAGCCAAGCGCCACACAACTGACATCACACCTCTCTTTAGTACTCAAGACTGGCTTGATCACAAGGTAGGCATCTAATCAAAAGGTAAAACAGAAATGCCTTAAGTACTTACACTAAATCCTCTGTTTGAGAAAGTACTCTACTCTGTCGTGCTCACAGACACACACTTTAGTGACTTTTTTTTTTTTTTAAATACACACTGCAGATGGGAAAATTTACTTGCACAAAAAAGAGCTGGTGGCTTGATTCTCATTTTATTAACAGGGAGAAGGAGCACTTAAATCATTCATTGCACCTTGCACAGACTAGAGGATAAGCTCCACGTTAAATAAATGACACAAGTGCCCAAGGCTTAGTCTGTAAAATAATACCACTTCTAATATTATTAATAATAAATGTAGAGGCCTAATTTTTCCTGAGGAGCTTGTAGCTGGCGCTGCAGAATGCCAGGCTGCCCAATACCAAAGCTGCTTGGTCTTGATAACACCTCGTTCCTCATTTTTCCACCACCTGACAAGTCCCTGCCTCCTTAGCTCACTGTTGCAGGTTCTTTTTTCACCCCTGCTTTCTTCCTCCGTCAATCTTTTCCTACAGATCTCCCCTCTTTCTTTCTGCCTTCCTCCATCTTGTTACGGTAAAATTCTAATGATGAAAACTATGCCTCAGGCCCCAAAACTTAGGGCCTGATAACGAGTCTGGCGGTCGGAAAACCCAACTGCCAGACCTGTGGTGAGGAGACCACCGTTGAGGTGGCGGTCTCCCCACTGGCCCTAATACAACTTTCCCACTGGGCTGACGGGCAGGAACAAAGGTTCCCACCCATCAGCTCAGTGGAAAAGGTGTGGCAGCCTGGTCACCGGCTCATAAAGGAGCCAGGGCAATGCTGCCACACACAGGGTGCACCAGCACCCATGAAATGCACACTGTTTGCACAGCAGACATTGCACATTTCAAGGGTGCTGGGCAGGGGGGGCCCTGCACTGCCCATGCCATGGGCAATGCAGGGCCCCTCTGTGGCCCCCTGCACTTGTTCTTCACCAGCCTTTTCATGGCAGTCAGTCCGCCATGAAAAGGCTGGCGGAGAACAAGGTTGTAATCAGCAGGACAGCACTGAGTTCAGCGATGCTCTGGCTGATTACAACCAGGACCTCAGTCAGCCTGTCAGGATCACTAATCCTGGTGGGGACGTGGTAGGTTGGCAGGTTTGTCCGCCAACCTCGTAATGTGGTGGTCGGACCACCAGAGCTGTGGCGGGTCCAACCGCCACTGCGAGGCTTGCGGCCTTCGGACCACCAGCCTTGTAATAAGGCCCTCAGTGCTGTACCCACCTACCCACAACCACCACCATAAATGAATCAAGTGTCTACTTAACAGATTCAGCTAGCATCTGGACACTTAGGATATGTTCTTGAAACAGAGGCAATTTACAGGGAGACAGTAATATGGGGTTGGAAATTTTCTACCATAAACCCTCTTGAGGATCCTAGTTAAATGCAGATTAGTAGTTCCATTCTGAAACTACAACCCAACCAACTTCTCTTTTCCAGCTTAAACTACTGAGCAACTAAAAATAACATGTTGCAGCTTACGGATATTGACAGTTTTAAACAATTTACAGCACTGATGGTTCAGGGAAGTGGCTGAAGTCAAAGGTCCACCTACCCAACATGAAGCCTTCAAATGGTGTGCTGAGTGACAGCCTGCATCTTCCACACAGACAACATTAAGACAGTGCTGCATTATCTGCATTATCCCCCCCTTTAGGTCTACAGAGATCTGTAAGGGTACAATGGGTAACCTTGGTGGGTCAGATCAACCAATTTTTATTCATAACCAACTTGCAAAAGTATACCAAATATTCAGTGCGAAGGAAAGTGCAGAATAAAAAAATGCAATTTGTCACGAGAATTTGTTTCGATTTTTGGATTACTAGTGTTAAAAATCGCATAGGTATAGATAAGTTAAAAACTGAGAAGTGGTGTCCCAATACTGTTGAAATTGCAAACAAAAAAAGCATAGGTAATGCCAATGGGTCGGTTCTGAAATCTACAGACTTTGCCAATGCTTAGTGTTGTCCTCCAATACTGCTTGGAAAATGTGTGCAAGAGTAGTGGAAATCTTCTAAAAGGGTTTGTGTGAAACATTACAAATTGCATAAAAAGACACACACTTTGGATGTGAGTGCGTGCACAGGGGCCAGCTTTCAATACATTATGTTTAATTTAAAACATTTCCGTTTAAATATGGCTGCTGTGTATGTAAATGCATCTGCAGGGGCCATCTTTTAACTGTTGAAATAAAATAGAAAACATTCGGGATGCCTGCCACGCCTGCATGCAGCTATTACGTAATAGTAAAAAACATTTTAGGAAGTAAACCCGCCAAAACTGCAGTGGAAGGCAAACAAATAAATATATAAAAACAAAGGAGCTAGTCGGTCGAGAGGGTAAAAGAGTGGGCAAGGAAAGGAAGAGAGAAAGGCGGGAAGAAAAGAAAGAGGAATGGGGAGCATGACGAGCAGAAGGAGAGAGTGGAAGAGTAAATAGTGCCTCACATGCTGGGCAACGCGAAGCCTGATGTCAGCAGTGGAATGATGATTCATTTTATCACTATGGGCGTGATTTAGAGTTTGGCGGACGGGTTTCTCCGTCACAAACAAGACCGATATCCTGTCCACCGTATTAGGTTTACCATAGGATATTATGGAACTGTAATATGCCGACGGGATATCTGTCATGTTTGAGATGGAGGAACCCCACTTGCAAAACTCTAAATCAGGCCCTTAGACTAAAATGCTCAAGGGTAGGAGAAACACAATAATAGGGGGGGAAACCATTAGATCAAAAGTAGGGAAGTCAGATAGATTGCAAAGAACAAGCCTCTTGAACTACTGTTCCAACCTTGGAACTGTAGTACAGGGAGTTATGAATTCACACCCTGAATCAGCTGAATGACACCTACTCTAGCAAATCACCATTGACGAATTTCTTGTACCCAGTGTGGGTGCTTACAAACTGTGGCCTCCTATGCATCTGGTATGCCCTATTCACACTCCATATACGGTTCCTTTCCTCCAGCAGTACATCCCATTCCGTGCTCCGCCCTATGCATCTGGTATGCCCTATTCACACTCCATATACGGTTCCTTTCCTCCAGCAGTACATCCCATTCCGTGCTCCGCCCTATGCATCTGGTATGCCCTATTCACACTCCATATACGGTTCCTTTCCTCCAGCAGTACATCCCATTCCGTGCTCCGCCCTATGCATCTGGTATGCCCTATTCACACTCCATATACGGTTCCTTTCCTCCAGCAGTACATCCCATTCCGTGCTCCGCCCTATGCATCTGGTATGCCCTATTCACACTCCATATACGGGTCCTTTCCTCCAGCAGCACATCCCATTCCGTGCTCCGCCTAGGGAATATTCAGGGTCTCTCTTTTTAGGACCCCCAAATTCCCAGATGTGACTTTCTTGCCAGTGAAGCTGCTAAATGATTATCGTTATTTATTTTATATAAAGGTGTTTTTATAGACTTCTTTCACCATGTGTTATTAGTGCATTTTACAATAAAAAATGTAACGTTGGATCATTAACTAACGGAGGGCAAAATGGTACAGACTCCTGGGTTAGGAAAAGTGTGTGAAGCACAACTTCCTGTGCACAGCAGTGTCCCACTGGGACTCCTCTGAGGAATCCATGCTTGCTTGGTCTATCATCTGGGATCACAAAATACAGATTCCATTCATTAAGATCGAATTGTTTCCTTTTTTAACTCTAGCAACTGAAAACATGAACATGTCAGTTAATTTGAGATTCAACTATGATTATTAATAAATGTGATCACCAGTCACATAAAATAGACAAGTACGGAAGGCAAGATGCCAGAAGTCCAAAAGATAGTGCAGTCATCAATGCGAAACTCGTTTTTACAGAGAGATAAACACTGCTGAAGTCCCCAGACCGGTCTCATACAAGGGGTAAGTTTAGAGCTAGAGCACTGCAGAGGCGCGTGATGATACCCGCCACCTAGCTTTAATGCAAGTATATGACAAATTAACTGCGCAGTGTGCTGCCCCAATTACAAGCTGTCGCCACCACCCCAGCCGCATCAATTGCTTTTTTTCCTGTAACCTAGTTTCAAACTGGACCCCTACATCACACATTGCTGCACAACTACGACGTCACGTTGGAGATACGCCAAAAACAATAAGTCCCCACCCTTCTTACGGTGAATCGATTTACTAATTTAGCAAATACCTATTCAGGATAGTTTGAACGCTCGTGTTGGTTAACAACTGCAAATTGCTCTACAACAGAGCACTAATGAGAGAAAGTAAGGATTGTATGCCAAAATGTCACGATAAAAATATCGTGCTCTAAAGATAGTTTACGACAATATAGCTTCACTGGTTGTAAATTTTATATTAATAACTCCGATTGAGACATATTTCTGAAAAACAATATTTAGGGCACTATTTTTTGTCAGACTACATTAAAGGGCACTGACATCCAGCACTGCAGCAGAGAAGGAAAGGAGTGACAGAGAGAAGGGGGCATGAGGGGAGGAAATGAAAGAGAGGGTGCGAGCTAGTGAGAGGGAAAGTGCCACGTGCTCGGCTCCGAGTCGGGAGTAAGCGCCAATTGTCCTTCACAGAAAGGCGAATTCCTGAAAGAGGGCACAGCGAGGCAACCAGCCGGGCAGTCGCGTGCCTGTGCCTCTAGGGAGTGCAGCTTGGGAAATCAATGTTGTCCCCCTCTGGCTGGGGAAATGAAAACGTGTTTGGTGCAGACTACATATGGGTAACTGCGGGGAAGCTGGCGGCTGCAGCCTCGGAGCGCGTTCCCAGGCCCTGGCAGACGTCGCTCCCAAAACAAAAGCCGAGCACGCTGCCCGCCTCACCTGCCAAGCGCTCAGACACTTAGCCCGGGTGCAGATTATCTGTTCTGCCCAGGGCCTTCCTCCGCTTCCACTCCGAAATAATTTGGCTGATGCGCAACAAAGGATAGTTTACAAGAACAAATGACAGAGCCGAGCTGGGTATCAATTATGAAATGCTCAAATTGCAATTAGCGGCTCCGGGGTTGGGTTACGAGGCAAACAAAGTCCTTCAGGCGCTAGAAGGGTCTCGTTTCCAAGACATCGGTCAATACCAGGCAGTATTTCTAGCTCCAGTGGCATCTCCGCTCTGGAGATGTTGTAAAATAAAAGCACAAAATGAGACAATAGAATAGCGAACACAGCTTTCCCCGTCGGAGAACTGCCCAAGTCTGAGCCACAAAAATCAGAATAGGGGAAAACCGAGTGCACAACACTGACTGACCGCCCAACCATCTTGAATCGAACTTAATCCGATGACCATCTCCCTCCGTTGCTACTGTCTTGTCTGACCACAGCTGCTCTCCCTGAGCTTATGGACACCCACCACTTGGGGTCTATGTCACTGATCTCAGCCTTGCAAAGTCAAACAGTAGAATAATGCAAGCTTTAAATATCTGACCACTACTTTGTGGGCTCTTCCTTCCTCTATCCCTCCTTTATCCAATCTAATCCAACTAACAAACTCAAGTGTCCACGCTCGAATGAACAACTTTGATTTGCCTATTCTAATCCATCATCAAGGACGTAGCTTGGTCAGTATGACTGGGGGTCTGTAAGCTTCAGATTTCCCGGCAATCACGCTTGCATATGACATTAAAATACCTTATACAACAAGCAGGGAGCACAAGAGGTGCTTAAGGGGCAGTGGAAAGGGCGAGGAATGTATATTGGTAGGTGCACTAAGTGAGAGAATATTTATTGAAATAACCAAAAAATGTTAAAGTCTTTCCAAACAGAGTCAGGGAGAGAGTGTGCGTGCGTTTTTGTCTGTATTTGTAATAATTCCTGGAGAAACCTGGCAGACACCTCACCATACCTGACTGAAAGCACCTGCACCCAACTATTTATCACAAAATACATTTATTTAACACCCCATAACCCCCTGAAGCAAGGCCTCTGTCCATCACTGATCCACTTTGGATTCCATAGTAGTATAGTGTACTACTTGCCGAAAAGCACTTCAATGCCTCGCAAAGGATAGTAAGCGCTATATAAATTCAAAGACAAGTCCTCCCGAAACAGAGACAGCACTTTGAACGCACATGCAGCACATCCCGAACATGCAAATCTTGAGCTATAAGGCATCCAACAGCACTTGTTACAGTCACCTACTTATCAAAGATGCACAGATGCTGGGTACTAAGCACTCACACCAATAGACTTAGGTCCTCATTATGAATGTGGGGGTCTTAAGACCGCCACATCCGCTGTGGCGGTTTTTACCGCAGCAGACCCGGCGGTAAAGATCGCCGCATTACAGGTTGGCTGGTTTGGCCAAAGCCAAACCGCCACAACGCTGCCCGGCCTGCCAGTGAGGTCCCGTTGACGCTGCCGGCGTTGAGCTCCGCTTGGCCAGCGGCAGTCCCCAGACCGCTGGCCATATTAGGAGGCAGCATACCGCCGGGCTTTTTGCACCCCCTCCCTGATCCGCAGACACGCAATCATACTACACCCCCTTCCGAATACTCGCACTCACACACGCAGCCACACCCGCATTTAAGCTACCACACGCACTCACTCACGCAGGCACGCACACACAGACACCCCTCCCAATGTCGGACGATCATTTATCTTTTCTGTCGAGGAGGTCGTCTAGGAGGGGATGGGTCCCATCGCTTACATCACCGCCATCCCACCGCCTTCAGGACACTGCCGTGCCGTATTACAGCTCATAATATGGCGGTCGGAGTCTTGTTGGCTTGGCGGTGCTGGTGTTGGAACCGCCTCTTCAACTCCGTCGGCCAGGTCGACGGAGTCGGATTTCCACACGTAAACAGGCGGAAGTCCTCTCAGCACTTGTAATATGGCGGTCAGCAGACCACCAACAATGCCGGTCTATTGGATGCAACAGCTTTGGCGGTCTTCAAGAAAGACCCCCGAAGTCGTAATGAGGGTCCGAGTATGTAGCCATTTAGTGCAGACTTCTGGTGTCAGCCACCAAAAACTCCCATACCATTAAAACGGGCATAGCCACACCTACTGACCGCACATCTCCACAAAAAAGTAACTAGCTTACTAGACAGCAGTCTGGGGTGAAAAAGCAGATCCTGGGTTACCAAACAGCACTGTAATGCCATACTAATGGCATTCTGAGCACTGTACGAATGCTTATTGAAATTATCACTTAATATACTTCATATACTTCACTTCATACTGCAATATGAAGTTCTCATACAGAAAGTGTCTATTTCTAAAGAATGTTCTGCTAAACCCACTAAGAACTTGAAATGTGCAGAGGTGGCCGCCGGGCCCACAATGCCGTATGTGCTCTGGGAGGCGCAGGGCGCAGGGAGGGGGGGCTTGCGCTCTGGCTCCCCGCGGGGCACCCATAAGGGGTGCCGCGTCGACGACCCTACCGGAGAAGTCAGCAGGCGATGGATCTGGAGGAGAGGAGGAGGTGCCACAGGGAAAGGGATCGACGCCTGGGTGTATGGAGGCAACAAGTGACTCCTATCTGTCCCGAAGTCCGGTGCTGTAATTTAAAAAGTGGGAAGGGAAGGAGGGGGAGGGCGAGGAAAACTTACATTGAGCACGTTACACTATAACTTCCTAGTATCCAACGTGCTTTAATCCAACGCTATGGAAGGGTCCACCACTGCCCACTAGGCTGGGGTTTAGAACTCGCTCTGTTAGTGAGTAAGATATTTTATATGGGCGACAGATGCTTCTTGGGGGAAGTATGGGGTGGGAAGGGAGTTGAGGAGTACGGGGGTTCAGGCCAGGTAACAAGGCTTTCATTGTTGTTGTTGAGGTTCATCGTTTGTTTGCTGTTACTCACAACTGCACAGGGAGGTTAGTATTCACTGCTGTACAGCGGAGAGCACAACATACACCGTGACACTATGCTCACACTACTGGGGGAGGACCCAAAAGATACCAAGGAGGACCTAGGGGTAGCAAGTCGATTGCCATAGGCCAGTAAACAAAATGGGGCCGGTACACATCATCTTGTGGAACGCTGATGGTTTTCTAGATAAGATCAAGCGCATGGCGGTACTCGCATGTGCCCACCGCCACCGGCCTAACATACTTATGCTGCAAGAGACTCATCTCCTGAGGGACCGCTGTCCATTTCTGGCTCATACCATGCCGGGTTTGTGCACGGCTCGAGGGGAGTAGCGATACTGCTGCACTGCTCTTTTCCAATGGTGGGCACCCAGGTATGGGGGACCCACAGGGACAATATGTGGCCCTGACAGGGAGAGTTGAAGGCCTCACGATTAATGTCATTAGCGTATATATGCCCCACCCGCAGCAGTACGTGGGACTCTAAATGATCTAACCAACCTGCTCCAAGACCTACTCCAGGGAGCCACCATGCTAGGGGGAGACTTCAACGCAGTCCCTGACCCCACGTTGGATGTGACTGGGTCCCCATAGGCTCACAGGCAAGCCACGGCCACCGGATTGTCGGGATGGCTGGCGTCCACATGGCTGTGCGATGCATGGAGGGTGTGGCACCCACGGCATCGTCACTTTACACACACTTCGGCAGCCTATCATACACAGTCCAGAATTGACCTTGTTTTATTGCCGGCCACAGATTGCCGCCATCTCACACACATTGAAATTTTACTGTGCGGGATATCTGACCATGCACCGCTTCGGTTTGTTATGGGGTCCGCTCAAGCGATGATTCGCCCTATGTGGCGGATGAATGTGTGGTACCTGCAGCACAAACCTCATGTCCAACAACTGAAGCAGGCATATTTCACCCTCAACAGGGACTCAGTTCCATCTCCGGGAGTCTTTTGGGCTGCCAGTAAAGCGGTGGTGAGGGGGACGGCCAGGAGCCTTATCCGCTCCAGAGAGGAGTCCCAGACCCTTCACAGTTTTTGATACTTCATCGATACACACGCGTACTCGTGCTTCACGTTTTGACTCATTGGAAGGTGGATTGATATAACTGATATCAGCAGATAAGTTGCTTAACGGAATTATTCTGGGATTCGCTTGTAAGGAATACTTATGATATAGGACGCATCTACATATATGTTTAGCCCTGATGAAGTCATTGGGAAACTCCCGGACGAAACACGTGTTGGCTATCAATTTGGATGCGGCTGCTAAAATTTAAATAATAAGCTATATCATCCTTTGAAGAATATGATTGAACCTTGATTTGAGAAAATCTGGACTGGCAATCAATTTGGATGCGGCTGCTAAAGTTTAAATAATAAGCTATATCATCTTTTGAAGAATATGATTGAACTTTGATTAGAGAAATCTGGACTTGGACTTTGGATCATAGCAATCTTGGAACAACAGATCAATTAATTCTACTATTTGGATTTGGACAGTGATACTGTAATTGGGGATTATGTTGGAAATAATCCTATTAATTTTCAGAAATATATGACAAAACATTACCTATGTATACTGACTTATGAGTACTATTATTTTTCATGTTATAATAAGTGCCTCTTGTACTTTATATTTACTCAGCTGGAGGCCCGGGCCGTCCAACTGGAGGCGGAGCAGAGAGCACAGCCAAGCGAAGTAGTGGCCAGACAACTTCTGCTGGTCCGGGAGGAGATCCGTGACCACTCTCTGAAAGCGGCTAAACAAATGTGGCGAGCAGCCAATTCCAGGGTGTATGGATGGGGGGACAAAAAAGGGAAGCTGCTTTACTGGTTGGCATCCCATCACCAATCATCTAGAATTATCCCCGAAACCTTGAACATGCACGGAGAACTTGTCTCCAAGCGCAAAGAAGTGGCAGACACGTTCACATCATATTACAAGGTATTATATCAAGCATCGGCGGTGATTGAGTCAGATCATGCCCGCCAATTCTTAATAGACATTAACCCTCCCCGAACTGCCCCCTGTGGAGGCAAAAATACTTGATGAACCTCTAACGGGTGAAGAAATTGGGGACGCTATATCTTCACTGGGGGTGGGTAGAACTCCTGGGCCTGACTGGATCCCGCTGGAATATTATAAAGTGTTCCGGGACGACCTGGTGCCGCACCTTACCACCCTATATGAGGAAGTGGTTTGACAGGGTTCCTTTCCAGAAGGGTTAGATGTTGCCACTATTGCGCTGCTCCCCAAAATTCAACTGCTGTCACAGCACTGTGCCGACTACAGGCCAATATCCCTTAACAGCAAGGTGAAATTGTATGCCACGATTCTCGCCTCGTGTCTTAAAAGGGCGCTACTGCTGCTGATTCACCCAGATCAGTGTGGATTCATGGCCAACAGAAGCATGCTGCACTGTGTATGTCGTTTGCATACATCCCTAGCTCGGCGCCACTAGTTTTCCCAAAACCTAGCCCTTTTATTCATTGATTTTGAAAAGGCTTTTGACACTGTTGGCTGGGGATTTCTTTTCCTAGTATTACAACATGCAGGTTTGGGGTCGAGATTCCGTTGTCTGGTCCAAGCCTTATATGCAAACCCCAGGCCGGAGTGCAGGTCAATGGTACCCTATCCTCTCTATTTCCTATTCGCCGGGGAACGCGCCAAGCCTGCCCCCTGTCTCCTCTCCTTTTTGCCATGGCCATTGAACCTTTGGCACAATTGGTTAGAGTAGACCCACTATACAGTGGTTGGAACTGGGGACAGCCTCTGAAGACCATGTGGCCCTGTATGCCGACGATGTTCTGCTCTATATGAAGGAACCCAGTGAAACTGGCCCAAGGAGCTTCCATCTCCTGCGCTGCTATGAAGAGGGACCGGGGCTCCAAATGAACCCCGCCAAATCGGTGTTGGTGCCTCTAACGCTGTCGCAAGACTTTTATGATTGGTAGGGGGCGGTGCCTATTTGCCGGCTGAGCTTTAATTACCTTGGTATATGGGTGGCCCTCCTTCCGGAATTTACGTAGACCCTAAACCTAACGCCATTGCTATCCCAAATCAAGGCGGATCTACACAGATGGCAAGTATTGCCGCTAAACATCCTGGGCCGCGTGACCCTATATAAAATGATGGTCCTACTGCGCCTTTTATATGTGCTCCAAAACTTTCCGTTTTTGATCCCATGTCCCTGGTTCCAGACATTGGAGAGAACTACCACCTCATTCCGAGACACCGGATAGCATTGCAGCACTGCCAAAGAGGGGTTTACGATGGGGGATGGCATGGCTAACCCATACCTGTACTACCTGGCGACAACTCCTAGTGGTACACGACTGATTTAACGAGGGTGGACGGATCCGGCCTATCAGTTAGAGCTAAACACATTGGGATTTCCCCGTATTCTGGGTCTGCTTTATGGCCCGCCGCTTCCCCGGGACATGGATCCAGTGACCAGGGCGGTCTTTCTCGCATGGCGAGCTGCGCTGTGACATACTCAGTGGAGCAAGGTCATCATCCAACAGACTCCACTGTGGCAAGACACATGGCTGAGTGAATCAGCCACATCGGGAGGGTTTGTAAAATGGGACCTCGTGAGCATTTCGCACCTTGGGGACATATGAGAGTGGGATGCTATGCGATCCTTTCATGATTTGCAATCTGACTTCCAACTCTCCCGCACGCAGTTCTTCAGATACCTCCAACTGCGGCATGCCCTGGGCAAGCACTTGTCCCGCACAGAATCAGTGCCAGAATACACTCCACTAGAGGCCAAGCTGCTAAAGGAATATCCCAAATCTACAAGATGTTAACTAACAATGCTCCAGGTAACCTAAACCATATCAGGAACAAATGGGAGGGCTGGTTGGGACCCATTGAGGAGACTGACTGGGTGGAAGCGCTAATGGCACCCAGAACATTGGGGGAGTCTGCAAGACTGCGTGCTGTGCAGCTGTACTTTTTATATGGGGCGTACCTATCCCCTGCCCCGCTCCATCGGGCGGGCCTTCGTCCCTCTGCTCAATGTCCACGGTGTGGGGGGGATTCAGCAATTTTTTTTCATTTGGTCTGGATAGACCCGTTAATACAGGTCTGCTGGGGTAAGATAAATTGTGAACTGAATGTAGTGCTGGGAAGGGAGCAACAGATGTCCCCAAAATTGGTCCTGTTGGCCACAATGGAGGAGTAGGAGGGCACAAGAGCCGACCGCGCGTTTGTTGGTATTGCCATGCTGATGGCCAAGAGGGACATTGCGGCCACCTGGAACTCCCCCAAGAGGCCGTTCTTCCAGAAATGGAGGCGCAGAGTTGACTGGTGTGCAAACCAAGAAAAATCGGTCTGTAAGGCGAGGGGCTGTCCCCATAAGCACACAAAAATATGGGGGAAATGGTTAAGTCTTCTCCCGTGAATGAGCATAACAATGTTGTGGATCAGTCATATCATAAAAAAGACATTGTCATTATAGATATGACTCTAAGCTTGCTGCGCCAGGCCTTACCTGTGCAATGTTTTTCTCCTTCCTTTTCTTCCTCTTCCTTCTTTCCTTTCTTTCAATAAAACCAATAAAAATTGTTTATAAAAAAAAAAAAAGAACTTGAAAATGTGACGATTAGACATTACGCGTGACATCACAACGTTTTCCTTCACTGGGTGCTTTTGACACAGAAAAGCTCATCAGTTTGGCCTTTAAATCTATTCTGTTATGGAGACAAGCACTTTTAAAATTATGAGATAACATAGCGCTGTGACATGGCACTTTGTCAAACTGAAAATAGGGTGACCTGGACATTTGTGGCTCCTGGCAGTTCCCCTAAAGATCACACTCTGGCCAAACTACAGGTTTTACTGGACAGCACTACCCAGCAGTACAGTCAGTAATGTGGCTCTGGTTAAAACATCAACTGAGTTTATTCATGGCCGTAGGAGAATAGCTTTACTTCATGGCAGCCACAGGACTAACATTTAAGCCATTTGGTTAAGTCCTAGCAATAACTCAATTTTGTAACGGTGCAAGGATTTTTGTTGTTCTAGGATAAAAAGGCATTTTGTATTTGAAGGCTCCATGTCACCTTTGAAAAAAGACCAACATACTTCTGGCACAGGGAACCTCTCTTTGGCTCCCTTGGCCAAGAGCGCTGCGACTTCCTCGTGGAGAAGTGCCAGATAACCTCTGGTAAGCGGCCGTAAAATGGAGGCATGGCCAGAGGGGCAGTCTCGAAAGGGAGGGAGTAGCCCCTTCGGACTATTTGCAAAATCCACCTGTCCATTGTGATGGATTCCCAGTGGGGCAGGTGATGGCGGATCTTGCCCTCAACTGGTCCGAGATGGTGGAACTGACTAGGAGGGTTTGGAGGCTGTGGCAGGGACGGGGGTGGACTGGGCAGACCTCTGGTTTCCTGTCCTGCGAGCCCGTGGGATTCCACGTCCCTGGCAGTGCAGTGTCTGAGTAGTATGTGCGGATCAGTGGCTGGCACGGAAAGGATGCGACTTCTGTGACCACGAAAGGGGCGAAAAGCAGACTGTGTTGGGCGAGGGCTACTGCGAGGCCAAGAGACCGAACCGTAGCCCGGGGCTCCTTGAACCTCTCGAGCGCAGAGTCCACTTTGTTTCCGAAGAGACAGGTGCCATTGAAGGGCATGTCCATGAGAGACTGTTGGACATTTCCCCAAAAAAACAGACGTCCTCAACCAGTCATGGCGCCTCAAGGCCACCGTCGACGCAACCAATCTGTCCAGTGAGTTGGTCGTGTCCAGTCCACAATGAATCGTGAACTTAGCTGCATCCCTCCCATCAGCAACGGCTTGGGAGATGATGGCCCGGGCCTCCTCCAGGACCTGCGGCAATACCTGCACAACCGTATCCCACAATGAATGGGTGTAGCGGCCCAAGAGGCATGCGGTGTACATGGACCGCAATGTCAGATTGGAGGAAGACATTTTTTTCCCAAATTGATCTAGTCTTTTTGATTCCCTATCAGGGGGAGAGGAGGGGAATGGGCCAGAGGAAAAGGAAGCCTGGATGACAGGAATCTCAGGCGTGGGGTGTTGGGACAGGAATTTAGGGTTGCTCAGGGTGGGCCAATGGTAGCGGGCGATTGTCCTATTCACAGGAGCCCCTGTGCTGGGTCTGGAACAAGTACCCAGAAGGACATCAGTGAGGGCCTCATTAAATGGAAGCGCAGGCTCCGAAGCGGTAGCCCCAGGCTGAAGCACCTCTGTCAGGAGATTAGTCCTGACTGCAACAGAAGCAGGCTCAAGGTCAAGGACCTCAGCCGCACTACTGACCACCAGGGAGTAAGACGCTCACTCCGCCGTAGCCACAGTAGGAGAAGAAAGCATGCCATCATCTGGAGAAGTATCCAGACCATTAGCCTCGCCCAATTCCTGTGCCCAGTCCAAGTCAGGGTTGTCTAGCTGGTACTCCAAAGGGTCCAGCGTCCCCTCCAATCCTTCCCCAAATTTGTATCCATAATAAAGGGTCAGAATCCAACCTGATTGAGAAGACCACATCGAAGTCATATCCCGCGTCGAGCGACGCCATTCCAGTTCCAGGTCGTTGGGGAAGAGGATTGGGTCGACAACGATTGTGGGCCCAACCTGCATCAGGAGCATAGAAGTCTTTGCCAGTGCCGGGGAAGGCCACGTTGGCACGACCGGCGTCGGCACAGATCCGACAACGGATCCGCAGGGGTCCTCAGCGGTAGGGGCTGAACCCATCGGCACAGAACCCAAGGAGCCCCTATCCGATCCCCTGGGCATTAAAGGTGCTGCAGAGGGGTTGGTCTGCCCAAAGATGAGGAACTCCTTCAGCTGGGCAGGGGTGGCTCGGGCCCCGGGAAGTCGGGGAGGAGCGGACCCAGAAGTAGGCTCTGTGGATGGTGGCCTAGAGCATCGACGTTCTTCCCCCGTTGCATCGGCCGAGCAACGGGGTGAAGTCAAAGAATGTTTGGCCTTTTTCGACTTCTTCTTCTTATGACCCGATTGTCTTGAAGATTTAGAATGGGACGACGCAGAGTGGTGTTGGCTCCGCAAGCGGTCTTGTGACCTTCCTCTCAAACTAGACCAAAAGCGATGTGGAGTCAAGCGCTGGGCTGTCTTGAGCTTCAGGGACCGCTCCCTCAAAGCCTTCGGGTTCATGGCCCGGCACTCAGAGCACAACTTCGAGTCGTGGTCAAGCTCCAGACACCACAAACACACGTGGTGCAGATCTATCACCGACATCATTCGGTGACAGGAGTCACACGGTTTGAACCCGTGATATCCCTTGATGCACCAAAAAGTAAAAAATAATGACAAAAATGTCAAAGTTAGTCAAAAAATGACTAAGGGTAGCTCTTCTCCAGATCTGCGCGTGGCGTGGAAAGAAAAGAACTGACGTCAGCGCGCCAGGGTGGCACCTATATACGACTGCAATGTCATCACAATGACCACGACCCCAACTTCGCACTCGGCATCAGCCGACGCCACCTGACAGTGAGCAAGGGTACTGCTCGAAGAAAAATCTCCAGATCCAGTCTAATGCCTAGTCAAATTCTAAGGTAAGGAATTTGCAACTAGACGTCTCTACCAGATTTGTTGTTTAAACACAATGGGCTTACAGACTGCCCATAACTTAACATTGCTTAGCTGCTGTGTTTGTACCATTTGTGTCATTCCTGTTTGTAAAGCCATGCCTTTGTCACGTACTCTTCTTGGGGCTGACTCTTCCCTGGAGGATGAACTAAGCACTTGTGTCCTCCCACTGCTCCTGTTTTTGGGGCTACTTTTGTTTGTGTTCCAGCACTCCACATGAGTGGTTGTGTTTTCCCCTCTGCCCCAGTCCATTTCTCCTCCATCCCTAGCTGTCCACTCCCTGTTTCATAAACAACCCCCACCATCCACACTTAGCCCTCACTTCCAACCTGAAATTGTTTGTGTTTTGTCTGCGTATTTCTACGCCTAACTGATGCACATTGTAGATGTATACATGTAGAATATATATGTATACATAGCCAGCGCATAAACACATTAGACTCATACTTAGTGCTCATGTAAAGTGCTCGGCCTTCAGCAGAAAGACAGATACATATATCCTGGCTGATTTCTACAAAGTGAGACCAGAAAATGAGGATAAACAATGGCTTTTCCCGCTTAAATTGTGTGCTCTTGGGTTAGATAAAAGACATTAACATTGACAAAGCCAAGAGTTCTTGCATTACTGAGGGCTACTGGCTTCGCCAATGCTTGATGAGATTTGTCGCTACTTAGTGAAGGTGCCTAAAGTTGGAAACTTACCTTGCCTTACAGAAGAGCTAATTCTGCCCCAGTGTCTCCAGCTTGAAGTTAATTCACTGTGTGCAATTTAGAAATATTGCCTTAGCCTAAATGCAGTAGCAGCAGCAGTCATATTCGGATTCCGTGCTAAACCAATGCTACCAACTTGTGCCAGTCTCCTACATGTAAAGCCTTACTTGCATGCCTGGCGTTGTACGCAAAAAATGCCTGAAAAACGTGTTTATCTCTGAAAATTTTCATTTTCCTATCAGTTTGAATGTCACCCTATGATTACAGTATCTGCACCATCATAGCCCTTTTGTTTCAGTCTCGTCACAACATCTCCATTGGAGCCTTGAGTATGAAAACATATAAATTTGCACTCTAGCCATGTTGATTTTGGCTTTTATGCTCCTGGGATGCTGGAAGATCTCCTTGAGGCCAGGCTCTTTGATTCACAAACTAATTGTCTTTATATTAAACTATTTTCAGACTTCTAGAATGGCATGGGCACAGACTTCTTTCACAACCGTGAAGTTCTAACATAAATATTGTATTCCTGAACATCCTAATACAAGTTTCTGACATGGAAGGGCTGTAGCAGGCACTGGTGCAGATGATAATGCAGGCAAATGATCCTGTATTCTTACTTCACATCTACCTCTATCGTTCATTCAATCATTTGCCTAGGCACTTAAAAGACTGCACGTGCAACGGTTGGAGAGAGAAGTAGAATATCCCTATGGCACAGAGGGCCCGACACCTCTTAAGGGGTCGACACTGCATTGTCCAATCCAAAACCTTTGACCACCTGCAAGGTCACCAGCCCAAGTGAAATTTTAGCCCCACCACCCAACTGTGCAAAGACCATTTTTTTGTTTTACGCTCTGCTGCAGGGTTGGCCACTTTATCGACAACGGGCATCTCCCAAATCTATTACAGAATATAGAGCAACAAAGTATTCTGCAAATGCAGTACAGACCCACAGGAAGCCAAACGCCTGGAGGTAAGATCCAGGAATAAGGGTAATTATGCTTTGCAGTACATCAGAAGTCTGAAACTGAAGAGTAAATGAGGAACAACAGTAATTAGCGATATTTTTTCTAAATTATCACATCGTCTATGGGACTTCCAGGCTGTCCTTCGACAGAAAGAAAGCTGTTTACATCAGCAGGTGCAACGAAGTAACTGGGTCTATAAGACTGTGGCTCCCTTGGAGCATGCGTAGTGCTATAAATCTGTTGGAGTAATATGCTTTACAGTTCACATCAAGCCATCACTGAGTTGCACCGGTCCAAGACACTCACATTGGCTGCCCTAGAGCACAGCTTGACTCAATGATCTAGGCTCACCAGTGCGAATTTGACCGCCATCTACTTTGTGATGCATCCATTTGCACATTTAACCTAGAAATGCATCATTTTAGCAACAGTGTAATATTATCAGTATTTCTAAAACTCACTTCTGCCATTTATTAGATCTTCTGTGCTTATTTGTGTTGTTTGCAGTATGTTCTCTTCTCTACTTATACTTTTTTCCTATATATATATATATATATATATATATATATATATATATATATATATATATATATATATATATATATATATATATATATATATACATATATATATATATATATACATATATATATATATATATACACACATTTTTCTTTTTTCCCTTTGTTTTCCTCCCTCTCACCCTTTTTTCTCTCTCCCTTGTTTCTCCTTATTTCTTCTTTTTCTTTTGTTTCCGCCCCCTATTTCATTTAGTCTTATTTAATGTTATCTGAGATCTCAATCATTTGGAATTGGTGCGTGTAAATAAGAGAAGCTCACAAATTTGGTTTTAACATTTGTTATTTATAGATTTAGTTTTGTGTAATTTATGTGGGGATTGGAATAAGGGTAATTTGTCTTCACTATGTAGGGGTATAAAATTGGAAAGTTGGTGTGACTACATATCCCATAATGGCATGTAATAGGAGAAACTATAAATTAAGTTGTAAATGGATCACTTACCCACTGTGATCAAGACCTTGGTGGTTGAAAGACGTTGGTGGTGTTTGGGTTACTTGTTTCTATTGTGAGAATAAACATCAAACTAAGCTTGTGACCAAGTTGCATCACTTGTTTGTCACAGCCGCGGAGTTCCATAACCTTATAATGAAACTCAGCCTTGTTCCTCTATATGCTTATAGAACTCCTCTGTGACCTGCAATACCCTTATAATGTGCAGCAGGTGTACTTTATCCCTTGTGTTCTGCTCCTGGTATTCTCACTCCTGTTGCACCCCACTGGTTCTCCCCACAGTCCTGTCATGATCGTTACCCACTTTGACGTCATCCAATATGGCAACACAAAGGTGCATGGGACAAAGGCAGCTTGCACTGCTGCTGCTATAACAGGTTTATTTAAGCAAGAGAAGCTTTTCTTCCTGAGGTCTTTGCTGTAACTGGCCGGTTAATGTGAGAGAGGCTTGTCTTGCTGCTGCACCTACCATCACTGCACGTTGCTTCTGCTTCTCTGTAAGTGAGGGAAGCTGCCACTGCTGCTGCCCTTGCTTTGTGTGAGGGAAACATGAATAGCTTTTGCTCACATTGTACCTGTTTCCTGAGATAAACATATGCTGCTGCAGCTCAAAGCACACTGATTCTGGCATACATTTCTTACAGCCATGGGGCTTTACACATTGATGATACCTGTGGTGTGATTTGTGTATGTGTGCAGCGGAGTGCTTTAAGGCTGCTGCTGGCTGTGTGGTATGTATTTCACATGTATATTGATGGGTGCTTGAATGGAATGTACTTCACCTGTTTTGTGTACTGTACAATACTTGTGAAAAACTTTCCCCTTACAAATGTCCAAACAATTAGCCTTAGAATTGCTGGTTTTTCATAGTGGTATGGTGTCTTGTTAAAGTGGATCAAATGGTTTGTGGCGGGTTACATATAGTGAGCTTATTGTGTAAAAAGTTACGTTTATTTTTGTGGCATGAACAGTATGTTATTATGGTGACCACCTCACTCCAAGTCATTAAGGACACTGTTTCCAGGTCATGGTTTTTATATGACAATCTAATGCACTCTGGGTATTGTAATCATTTTGCTTCTATTGAAATACCTAGACTTACATTCTTGAAAGTGTTGAACGATGAACTCCGTAAGCATGAGGTGCCATTTGCTGTAGGAGGCATGCTGCTTCACTTCACTTTCAAAGCAGACTAAACTTGTCTGATATGTGACCTAACAAGAGAATGATTACAAATCTATGAATAAACCCATTCCTTCATCGGTACCTCATACCCAGCTTTGCTGCCTATTTCCACTTAGGGACCTAACCTAACCTATTTTGCAGTGAACAAAACTCCCATTTGCAAAATCAAAGTGTTTGAGACCGTAAAATATGTTTTTCTCAAATACTTATCCAATTTTAGGAGTCAGTAAACATTAACCAACTCCTATAATGGAATTAAGATTGCTTTCCGAATCGCAAATTGGAAGGGACATGTTATGTGCATCCCTTCTAAACTTCGATTCAGTTAGGTATGTATCAATAATTTGCAACTCGAATTCCTTTACCCACTGATACTCAAGTGACAACGGATCACTTTCAAAGTGATCCAGCATGTAGACGCTGTCACAGGAAGATTTGACATCAAAATCTGCCCAACACAGTGCTGATCAACCTTGCACTCTCTCATCCATCACTTGGCCGTGCTCATCACTGCTGCAACTCATCCCCTAGTCTACAAGTCACTCATATTGAAGGAACAATGTTTGTATACTAGGCCAGACAATCAAAGCATTTGTTTCAGTATGATTTCAGGAGACCTTTTCATCAGCCAATCAGTGTCCTAGCCTGTCCTGTGAAGAGAAACTGTGGGTCTGATTACGACTTCAGTGGAGGAGATTACTCTGTCCCAAAAGTGACGGATATACCGCCCACCGAATTACGAGTCGATTATATCCTATGGAACTCGTAATACGGTGGGCGGGATATCTGTCACATTTGGGACAAAGAAATCCCCTCCGCCAAAGTCGAAATCGGGCTCTGTGTTTGGTTGATGCACAAAGCTACTGCTGAGCTGACATCTAATGCCTACCAGTCTCAAAACAAAGTCTGTGTTTTTGTTTTCTATCTAGAAGCACAGAGCATGCACGGATGCCACTCTTTCATCAAGAATTAAAGAACAAAGTAACGCCAGGTGTTCATGAAAGTGTAGTCAATAGACAAGCCAGGCCTGAACATACGGGTCTCCCCACATTCCTTAGAAGAAGGTGGGTCCCTCTAAGCACCTCCGACTCCTACCCGTACGCTGGCAGCGATAAAGAGATGAACCATGTCTGCCCCGGCATTCTCCTGAGATAAAGTCAGGTCTTGCCACAGAGCTAAGAATCCGATGAATGAAAACATCACCAGTGCTTCCAAAACCACCTACAGTAGAGCTAAAGACACGGTGGGCGGGAAAGGGCGAATTAAAAAGAAGGGCGCAAGGACAAAAATAGAACAGAGAATAGGAATCGATCAGGAATTAGAGCCTGCCACCGACCTGTGTTTTCAGTAATCAGCGCATATGAGATGACAGCGAAATGGATGATAAACCATTCCTGGAATTATGCTGATGGAGTTGGTGGGGGCCGGGAGGCCGAGAGATTCACTCAATTTAACATCAGTGTTTTGTGTAGGATGGGCCACTGTGTAACCTGGGAATAGCACCATGGCTCCACGGCGGCACTGGAGTGGGGAGACAATGCTCAGAGCAAGGTCGTGGCGCAAAGGTCACGGAAACAGCTGGGCGTGTCATGGCGATCTCCGCTTACCTTGTCTTCCCAGCGGCTGGCAAGGGGAACGCTTTGAGGGTTGGGCACCAACTGAGCAGGGACACATTTTCAATCGATTTCGCGTCCTTACACTGTGTGCTCTGCCCTTACACTGCAGCTGCGGGCGGGATAAGCGCTTGCGTGTAACCGGCAGTGGCACAGTGGACTATAGTCGACCATAGGAGTCAGCTTAGGAGTGAGCTTCGTGGAACATTCGTTTCATTTCATAGCTGTGAAGTGTGCGGGGCGGGACGGGTCTGGAATGGCAAAAGAGCGTTGTGCACGGAAATACGGGTGGCCACAGCTATGTAAAGGAGCAATCAGCATGAAGCCCTTCAATGGGGCATCCGGGCCCGATACGCAAAGCTTCTTTTTCTCCAAGAGTAGCACTGACCTCAACCTGGTAATTAAGGGTTGGTCAGGAGAAGTACCGCAGTAAATTTTACTACACGCGTAGAAAGATCTTTGCAATTTGCAATTCACACAAGCCGATTGGAAAACGATCTGTAACCTGTTTGGGACTGCAAAGCGTGACAGAAGAAAGTCAGTCTGCTCAGGCGGCCGTAGTGGACGTTCCGCTTTACAACCAGAGATCTCCACCGACCCACATCAGAGTCAAGGACGTGACCATCAACCCCTCTGAGGAGTAGCTGGAAACACTGGGCAGGAAGTGGACTCACGAAGGAGTGGGGTAATGTTCGACGGATGATGATACAGGGAGCGAGGGCGCTTCCACATGCTTGACTCAAATGGAGCCTTCTAGATCAGGGCAGGGATGAAGTGAACGACATCTTGTATACAGTATGAAGACAGTTCTGAGCATGAAGGGATGTCACCCCTGAGTGGGCGTTCAGCCGGGCACAAAGGGCATATGGTGACAGCCAAATCGAAGGGTGACGACGGTGTAAAGAAACATGGGAAAGCATTGTATTAGTGAGGGCCCTCTTGACAAGAACCGGTATAGAGCTACAGTAAGTAGAGGCAGGTAGTGTGGGGCTCGAACAGCATTATAAGTTTGAGCAGCTGAAAGATAGGCGAGCCTTCAAGTCGGTCTCACCGGAGGTGATGTACCAGAGCCTGTCTTGGTATGTCAATCAATCTGACATTCAGGTTTGGCGCCTAAATTCTTGGGAGGAAATGGGGTTCAATACCTGCAAAGGTTGAACGATGACTGTTTGTTTAAATGGAAAAGTGGACTTTCTGGGGTCTCTTGTGTGAGGTTGCCACATAATTGTAGCCATTTTGTTATGCCACATGAACTTCAACAATACCATCCCAGGACACTCATGGGGATGCCATGTACCCTTTATTTTACCAATACAAGTGTCTTTCTTTCAGTGTCAAGAGACAGCGTTTGAAAATGACCCATAACATAACACAAAAAACGTTTAAATCAAGTGTTCCTCCTTACACATCTTCTCTTCTCATGGTCTATCACTGTGGTTGCAACCTTTATTTTTGACTTCCCGGCTTTGCCTCGTCCCTATCCTTTCCTTCCTGCTCTTATGCTTGCTTTTATTCTTTTTTTAGGTTTGGCTAAATAGTACAAGCTGTATTATTATAGTTTTTTCAAATACACAGAGGAGGTTTTAGCGCCACTCGGAGTAGCATTACTGTCTCACCTCATGTTATTGGCTTTTTGGTGTATCATTTCACCTCCTAGAAAGAGGTTCCACTGGAATACATGAGGGGCTACTTTACACATGAATAGTACACTCTATCCCCATTCTGTTTTTCACATTCAATTCTTCATCTCCTATGTCATTTTCCAACCAATGCAATCCTCTAGCACTGGCAAAGCTTACACTGCAGGCTTTAATGTGATGTCTTCAATTTACTGTCCCCCTCTACACTCCCTTGCTCCTTTCTTCTGGAACACCTGATTGTACAGAAAGAACATCTTTGGAAAGCAAACACCAGCTTTATGAGGTCAAACAATCCAAACTGTAAAACTAGCACATGTCTCTTCTCAATGGCAGTCACTGCAGCCTGTGCAACCATTATACATATAAAATAGCTTCCTGCCTTGCCTCCTTCCTGCCTACTTCACTTATTTTTGCAATGACTATTTGCAATTTTCTAGACCGTCTACATGCCGCGCACTAACAACATGATGCAGAGGTCTGAGCATTTGATTCAGGCTCTCTGAGTCCCTGCTTTCCTTGGACTGAGTACTTCGTTTGGCTTCCAGTTCCACCTACTCCTCTTCCTTCAGCCTAGGCACCCATCCCAGTTTCCTCCTCTAAACTCTGCTTTTGCCAGTCTACTGTAGCTCCATGGATTAGGCATCGAGCCCAGCTTTCTGCTCACCCAGTTCTTTCCACCAACGCAGCAGCTAAAAAGCTCAACACAGCTCTTGCAGCCTCTTTCTGCCATCATCTATTTATGTAAAAGCAAGGCGAAAAGCATGAAAGAGCCACTTCACAACCAGCCTGTGATAAGATCACAAATTCTCTCTGACATCATTAATTATCTCAGTTGATCATTCGTACCATACTGTGACCAAGATTTTATAAGACTCCTCGCTGTCTTAATGACCCCAGTTCCTTAAACCAGCACTTTCCAACGCAATATGGGTGACAAATCCCCATTCCGACTATATAAACGTCTCTGTGTAGTTAGAACTGTATGGACTACACTTAGTGTGACAATACAGCAGTTCTCTTCATCACATTCCCTGCACTCCACCGACGCAACATTGCTCGACACATCATCTGGGGATTTGTAAAATGCATGTATACACCGTAGCAAGTCTTGCTGTAAACCCTGACTGAGTCTTGCGGTCTCTCGGGTACAGGAGACTCTAAGTATATCTCCATGTGCTGTGTGCCCTCAGGCAAGGTATAGTTTTGCTCAGTGGCGTAGCGTGGGGGGTGCAGGGGGGACCGGCCGCACTGGGCGCAACATCTGGGGGGGGCGCGCTCGCGAGTGCTAAAATCCACGGGTTAGGGGGCGCAAATTACTTGCCTTGCCCCGGGTGCTGACAACCCACGCTACGCCAGTGGTTTTGCTCCCTCCTCCTCGTCTTTATTCTAGTCCTTTTTTTATTTAGATTTTTTATATAGTGCGTTCTAGACCCCATCAGAGATCTTTACATTTTTTTTATATATTAATGCAAAAAGGGTCCAAGAATGCAGAAGGCGGCAAATAGCATAAGGCAAAACATAAGGATACAATGTAGCATTATCATGTACACATGACAGCAAAGATCAATGATAGTAGCACCAACAAGCACATAAGTGGACAGATATCCAGTGCCTGCAACAAGTCGCCATCATATGTAAGTAAGGCATATTCAACACCGAAGCAGGTTGCCTTTAGTGGTAAGGACGAAACATAGATTGAGGCCTATGCTCATCCTGCTCCACCTCTATACAGAAACAACCCTGGATCTGGGGAATGTCTTCTTGTGATCAGAGATTGATAACCTGGTGTGTATGCTAATGCCATACAGCTGCTGATGCTGGTCTCGGTGTGCGAAATATGGAGCCCGTGGACTTTCGACTATACGACGAGGACATGCTGCAATGTATCTCCCCCTCATGAAATCAGAGGCCTACGGATTCCGGTTAATAGCATTTTTAAGGTGCTTTCCGAGTTACCAATAAAGTGTATATGGGGTCCTGAAAACAAAAAAGAAATGGAAGTAAACCGCAGCTCTTCGTCAGTTTCCACGTGCCACTCCTTCTATTTAGTTGAAAGAATCCGAAGATTAGAAAAGACCCACTTTTTGCCCGAACGATCACGTTTTTCGTTCAGGGGGTATCGAGGGCAGGTGGAGGATATAAAGAGATGAAAGGAGACACGACACTTGCATATTCCAATCTCCCAAGTGCACGAAAAACCTGCCTTCGCAGCGGCAATATTTGAGAATCGTCATGACAACCAGGCTTCTCAGCAGGCAGCCCCGGTTCCGGAGAGCCATCCATCTGCTGCAGGAACGGGAGACACAATGGTGTCAGGCAAACACTGGGGACACGCTCCCCCGCGCCCCGCATAAATCACCTTCACCAGGTCCTTCAAACAATATTCCTTCGGACATGTTTATTTGTGCGCAGGTAGACGTGCAGCGCCTCTGTTAAAGCGCAAACAAAATAATGGAAAGGCTGAGAAACAGGTGAACCGGGCCATAGGTCAGGCAGACCTTTCCGATGAATACGCCGGCGCGCGCCAGCTGTGCTGCAAGTGCAGACCCCCAAACTGTGGCGGTATTTACTTGCTGTGGTATTTAACTCAAGCGGGTGGTTTATCGCCCATCCCCATTTCCCCCAGTCCACCCGGAGCAAAGACATCCCCTAAAGCAGTGGTTCTCAACTTTTTGACTTCTGTGGACCCCCACTTTATCATTAATAGAATCTGGGGTCCCCCACTGAATCATCATTGGAATCAGGGGACCCCACCTCCCCCCACTGAGTCGTTAGGGAAAGATGGGACCTAATCTGTTACTATTATTTAATTTTCTGAGCAGTTACGGACCCCCTGAGGAGGTTTCGCGGACCCCCAGGGGTCCCCGGACCCACAGGTTGGGAAGCACTGCCCTAAAGCCGTATTTCAGTTGAAGTTAAAGGCGTATTTGTAGTTGCTTTAAAGCAGGGGTCTTGAAACTGGTGGGGTGGGGGGGTGGGGCTGCTAAGGGGGTCTCGAGTGATTGGGTAGGGGGCGTTACAGGATGTGGCCAAAAGTAGCATAATACAGATATCAATGTTTTGTTTTAAGCAGGAAAGAAATTATTGTATTTTTAAAAAGATAACAGACCTTAACTGCAATGTTTAAATAAGACTAGACAGATTTATTGCTATCGTAATATAATAATTGTGAAAAATATACATACATAAATCAAACTGCAATGTTAAAACTGTATTTTTCAAAGGGGATTCATCTAAAAACTACCACAATGAAGCAAGGTCTGATTACACATACTATCAAAGCAGAGTTTGAAAAGGAGAGGCAGATATACACGCACCTCAAGAGAAAACATACTATGAAGGAGAGCAAGGAATACCACAGGCGTATTAATAAATGTAAAAAAGCAGCCGGAGCAAGACGTTTATATACTTGGTGTTAATACAGTAAAAGGTGGGGAGGGGTGGATAAGTTAGACATCACATTTATAAATAGAGTCAGAGGAGTAAAAGAAACATTTAATTATTTCTGTTACGAAAACATTAAAGTAGTGTAGAGGAATTAGAGAAATATCTACATTAGAAGAGATATACAGTAAAGCATGGTATGGAACGAATCAAGAGGCCTTCAAACGCATTACAAGAAGAACTCATATTTAAACCACCCATGAGTAAGAGTACAGTAAAGGAAGGGGGAGAAGAGTCATGAGATCTGCCTCAGGGTATGAATAGACTAATGGAAGGCAAGACATGTAAACACCTCAGGATTATGAATAGAGTAAATGAGGGGTGGAGGCCTGAAAGGAGCTTGCACTTTAAGTCTATCAACCAGGTAAGCAAGGGGAGGGGCATGAAACTGGCATTTAAATACCGTGTGCATATGAATAAGGGTTAATTTGGAGAAGAAATGTATGGGGGACATTTAAATATCACAGGGGTTGGGTTTGACTACAGTTAAGGACGGCGAGAGGAGGCATTCAAGACTGACTTAAATATCTCATATATAAATAAAATAAAAAGAGGGGAGAGGAGCTGAATAATATATTTAAATACTTTTAAATACCACAGTGTGCATGACTGAAGTTATGGATGGAGAGAGGAGGCAAGCAACACTGATTTAAATACCTCAAGTAAAAACAAAAGTAGGATAGATAGGCTTGCAAACAATATTTAAATACCTCACAGGTTTGAATACAGCAAAGGATGGGAAAGCCAAGGCAGGTAATATTAAATACACCAACAGCATAAATACCTTAAAGACAGGTGAGGAGGGCAGAGACACGCCAATACCACTGTTGTATAAAGTATAGAGCGGGGAAGCACGAGACAGATATTTAAATACCTCAGGTGTGTAAACACAGTCAGAGGGCGAGGCAGGACAGATATTTAAATACCTCAGTGTCACTAATACAGGGAGGGAGAGAAAGAGCAGACGTGACAGGCACTGAAATAACTGGAGCATGAATTGAGTAGAGATAGAAAAGGAGGATACACCAGTGCTGACCAAGTTGAAGATTAACTATGACCTACCTGCCTGTTGCAGGGAACAGAGAAGTGGGCTTGATATATGTGCAATCAGCAGCATGTATCACCAATCTCTATGAGTTACAAACCTCAGGACACAGTATACAAGCCCACCGCGCCCATGCGGCACTCCAATAAAGAGGAAATTGGAGCAAACAGCAAAAAGGTGTGTGGTTGGGGGTGTGGAGAGGAATTAGAGAAATATTTAAATATATTAGGAGAGATATACAGTTTATTAGAGTGATTCAAGCAGCATCCTCCGAGATCAAGCTTCCCTTGCATACATATCAATATAAAATGTCATCGTTCTAGCAATCCTTAGAGCATCTTGTGAGGTTGGACAAACCTGTTGTTCTCTCGGTATTGCTTTGGGCATTCTTTGATTCAGTCGTCAGTGCCTCAAATACCATTAATAAAACACCTTGCTTTTATAAACGTCTATTCCCCTTGCCCTCGTACTGTCCTTCGGAAATAGCATAAGGCACTGCCAAGACAACTTGTTTGTGAGAACTTCCTGAAACACACAAATGTTCTAAAAGCGGCATCGTTCATGCTTTAAAAAACGACCTCAAAGACAGTCCTTTAAACATTGGATCTGCCTTCCCTTCATAATAGAAGGTACATTGTGATCCAGCACAGACTGGGAGTAAAGGATAAATGAGAACAGACAAAATAGAAGACATTTCATTGGTCATGTAAGCATCAATGATCCCTTGAACCAGTAAAGAAAACTAAGACACTGTGGGCTAGATAATGTCTTGTAGGTTGTGGGTGGGAGCGAAGTGTCAACTGAAGTGCTGCAAAGTTGTGTATTTTAAAGTCAGTTTATAAGCGGATGATAAAGTGTTTGTGGGAACTTTACAAAGAGCTAAACAGCAATCAAAAGGAGTACTTGTAAAACCTCAGGCCCTAAACACATCCAGGTGAGAAGCCTTACTAGGCACACATAGCAGGCACATAACCGCACTCATTGTGCTAATGAACTCTACACAGTTCAAATATACATTTTACATAATATTTAGCCTAGTAAAATACATAGGACAAGCCATCTTACCGCTATAGAACAGCAAACGCTCACCCTTTTTTCACAAGGAAGCCAACTGCAAAAGGGAGGTCAGCCAACACGGACCCACCCTCTTTCAAAAGACAAATGCATGCACAGGAAATATGCTTGGAGAAGAGACTCCAAACTGCAGCAATGTATAGGATAATTTTGTCATGGCAGCTATTAAAGTTGCTGCCTCTAAAGGAATTTGAGGTGGTTTGCTGTTTTTTAGAAACATCCACGGGTGAACAGCTTGCCATCAAAACTATCTCCCCACTGAGTTAGGAAATTAGGTTAGTTTGCAGTTTTTCATTGTGTTCATTTGTCTCTTTCTCCTTCACAATAAATCCCAAATGCCTTATTCCATCCTCTACCCCAGGTATCTCCACGCCATCCTCTAAATGAAACATTAAACAAGCGAACTTGTGCCACGGGAAGAAAACCACACGAGGGGTTGTTCTGAGGCTGTTCCGGCACAGATTACAAATGGATAAGTGTGAGAGATTGGTCTAAAAATGCCTCACTCCTGAAGTACTTGGGCAATATGCTTTAACCTGCACACTTCTGCGAAGCAGTTTAAATCTGAGTAATATGGAATGCCAGTGATACATTTTCTTTAAAAAATGAACGCTACCTTCACATATTTTAAAACTTCCTTACACACACGTTTTCTAGCAGAGTTCAAGAATTTTTTGTGAATTTTTAAACTGGTAATGTGCACCAGCCGTCAACGGAATATGACCTCAGTGCGTTCACAAGAGAGTCACGCGTGCACCTGCCGCGTCCCCGGCAAGGGTCACTCAGAGGTCAAGCGAAGTTCTGAAATGGCAGATGCGCCATCTGTTCAATCCTTTTCTTTTTAAATGGGACAACGTAAAATACAATCAAGAACGGCCTTGTTACAATCAAATCACTTTCAATAAACAGAGGACACACACTGCGAAGACACTGCAGCTATAACCAAAACGTCTGCAATACAGAAACTCTCTCAACAAGTATGGGAGATATTTTTGATTGTTAAATAATGTGTGCCTACATTTTTCATTAAAAAAGATTTCACTACACTTTACGAAACTATATTTCTTAGGCATGATCAATCCAGGTTTGACTGTACTCCTATTTCTGTGCATCCATTATTTTTCATTTACTCTGGGGGAAGCTTTTTTCCCCCAAATATGACTGTGCAAGGCTTTTTCTTTTTGTGCCTCAGTAGGGCATCTGTTATATTATACTGTCATTACTTTGTAACCAGATTCGTATGCTCACATCCACTGACATTATATCAAATAGGGATTAACTGTTATATATTTAGTTCAATACTGTTGCATAGTACTGTACTGTGATTCGTTGAGCTATAAAACATTTAGTTCATTTTATGCTGACTATGTGATTTTCATAGTGTATTTTATTATAAATGGAACATTTCTGGAGGTGAGCCATGGCTGGTTTGCCCTAGCTTTAAGTGACTTTTATTTAAAGTAGTTTGTCTCATGTTTAGGACTGAGACTACTTTGTCAGGCTTAATGCTCCATTTGGCTATCTTCAATGTTATTTCACTATAATCACTAATTAACCATATTCATGCTTTCTGTAATGAGTTTGAATCTTTTAATAAACATTCAAGGCTTCTAACTTTACCTCCGACTCTAAAAGGCGTATTTTCCTGATTATGCTACTGGTTTACTGATGATTTCTGAATCCGCTACAGGTATATCAGCTCATCTATTCTTGAGGCTAACACCACCCACGGTCCCGCAAAGGCACTTCATCTTGTATCTTAACTTATTTTCAAAGATAGTGTCGACACAACTGAGAAGTGAGTTTCTGTTAAATTACTTATTGGTCATCTTCATGGCTCTGATTTTCCCTCCCTTCTCTTAGCCAGGTGAGCACTTACTATTGAGGTCTATGTGATTTGCAAGTCACGTGCTTGAATCCCAGCAAAATTACTCAACCTTCCATGTTGCTAAAATGAGGACCAATTTTGTATACAAAAAATTCTAGGTAAAGCTATTTGGCGAATATAGTATATATTAATAATCATAATAATGATACTGCTTAATAGTATTACTTGAGGTGGGTTTAAGTCAAGAGAATGGCATGTTGTTGTTTTATTTCTAAAAATAAAACTCGCTACGTCTTTTTCTTCTAATTCCCTATTTTAACAGTGAAGACTGTAGCAAGAGCAACTTTGTTAAATTTCTATTTTAAAATTGCTTTGGTACATGAGAGGAGGCGAGGGAGTGTCATAAGTACTGGTATGAGGGAGGGAATTGGAATAATGAAAAATAGTAATAAGTAACTTAAACATTAAGTCCTCATCCGCTTTGACATCCCAGTCCTAACTCTTTGTGTATATACCACAGGATTATGCCTTCCACTCAATTTCACAGATTAAAAGAAACAACAGCATCTACACAGAGGTATAGTACTACTGTAGACTACTGCTTTCACAACCCGGGAGGACCATACTGCTAGGAATCAGAATAAAGCTTTGTTGTTTGTGGAAGGATAGCAGAAAGGAACTGGCTGACTGCTTCAAGATCAACTCATGTGTGGTGAGAAGCGGTCTTCCAGGATGAGGAATTGAAGACAGGAGCGTGGCATGTTAGTGTTGAAACAAGGCCATCAATATCAGGAAACGGGAATGCTACAGCACTGTTTCTCAGTCCAGTTCCTAGAAGCAAGAGTGGAATCTGGTAGCTTTTGTGTAAATTACTGTTGAGTGTATCTTTACAATTGGATTTTGAATCCTCAGCAGTTCTTGTTCTTTGGAAACTTAGAAATTCTGCTTTTTTTTCTAAAAACAATGCCTGATAAACCTTCCAAGCAGGAAGAAACTGCTCATGTGAAGGAGGTCTAGCAGACTATGACAATGGAATCTTGGTATGCACACAGAAAGATGATATTGGCATGATATTGGAATCGTGTTGTGAACTGTTGCACTGGGACTGAACGTGGATTCAAGTGGGTGAGATTAACTGTGAAGTAACAGTGGATATATGAATCAGTTATAAAGGATTACAAAGAGTAATCATTATCTAAAAGCTGTTGTGATTTAACCAAGACATTCACATAAAGAAGCGGCAGATATTACCAGTTAATATTGTTTACAGTCCCATAAGTATCTGTCTGCTTACAAGAGGTCAATGTAGTAAGTTTGTCCTCATTTTACAGACATGAGTATAATAAAAGAAAGAAAGCAGACAGTGAAGAACAGAATAGAACAGTAGAATCAGGTGATTTAGAGTACATTAGAGTCTAGTTTAGTAGTAGATTTTAGATGTTTCAATATCTCTTTCTCCATTAAAGGAGCAGATCACACCATTTAGTGATTTTCCTTCGATGACAAATGCTGTTTTCTCCCTTTTCCTTTCTCCCCCACAATGCACATAAGAAAATCTTGATTGACTGCTGTTACAAAGTCTGAGAGGAAGATCGAGTTGTCAACAACCCAGAGACTCCATTGGAACAGATCAGGTTAGTGGCATTAACAGAACAAGTCTATGCACCTAAGAAAGTTGGCTGAAACCAATAACATACTTCTCTCCTCCAGTTAACAATGCAAGATGGGAGAATAATATCAGAGAATAATATCAAAAGTTCACTTGCCTGTTAGCAAAACGGAATAGGAACTTCCTCATGCCTCCAGTTTCGAAGAGGATATACTGAAGGGAAAGCATTATCTAGCACATAACACTGGCCATTGTGTGAAAATAAACATTCCTAGACTGACCAAGGATGACCAACCTCTCTGAAAAAATGAAATAAAGAGGGAATTAAATTTGTAGCTTTAGGTCTGAACTGATTGCTGCCAGGAAGAACTTCACCTGGACATGACATTAAAAAAACACCTTTCAGTAAGCTCATTGGACATACCACAGCAATACAAATTCGGATGGGTAATAATATACTGCACAAGAGGACAGTCTAGGCTGAAGACATTGAAGGCTTCCCTTGTACCAAACTGTAAAGCAGGACCCAACTAAGTGCCGATTGGGCACTCCATGTGAACCTTGAATACAAGAGAAATTATCTATAGACCCTTCTGCACTGACCAAGTATCATCGACCTAAGCATGGAGTCCTCCATATATGGAAAATGTCCAAAATGAGGTACCGTGAACTGCTCGGCAAAGGCTATTCAACTGCGTAACTTAAGGGAAGGGCATTGTCAAAGAGGAAACAGAATACACACTCTGGCGTGCCCCCATTACAATGAGTGAACATTACTATATTCTTACATAAAAGTCAACACAGCAACACATATCACTATACAGAATAACATCACATCTATGTACACAATATCAACACCACCAGGGTTAGTGGGTTTGTATAAGTGTTAGTAGAGGAGTAAGGGGAGTAAGGGTAGGGTTAGGCAAAGGGTACGGGTAGGTTTAAGGTTATATATGATAGCTTTGAGGTAGGGTGAGAAGGTTGGCTTAGAGTTAAACTTGGTATAAGGCTTGGGATAAAGTCAAGCTTTACGGGTTAGATTTAGAGTCAGATTTAGGGTTAATGTTAGGTGTGAGATAAAGATTAGTGTTAGGGTAAGTTCTAGGGTTTAGTGTAGGGCGAGACATAGGTATATGTACAGGCGAGTGTTTATTTTAGGGTGGGTAATGTTAGACTAGGTTTATGACTAGGAGCAAAGTCAGAGCCAAGGCAGAAGTTAAAGTAAGGCATAAAGTTAAAGCCGACATAGATGAGCTGTAAACATTTTTTGACACATTTTACTGGGTTTTAATGATAACACAAAAGACAGTTAATATCTTTAGCCCATTACGTTGGGTCGTCCATGACATCAAACAAGACCAGTTCTGTGCCCAATTATCCCCCAACCAGTACATTGTATATGACACATCAAGTTGTGACAGAAAAGACCAAGCATTTTTCCAGGAACCAAAAATCTCAAATAGTTTGGTTTGAATATGATACCTCTGTATTGGGTCCAATCACCCTAAATTTTATGATGCTTACGTTGGCGCGCCTTGTCTATGTAGACAATACCATGGTCCAAAACATTTGTTAAGCCCTCCAGAGATGGAGGGTTTGAATCCTTCCAAGCCTGGGTCAGGTTATTCTTGGCAACTAGGCCAATCCATAACAATGCCATCTTGTATACTTATGTACAAGAGGGTCATTATGGGATCCTGGGGGAGCTGCAAACTCAGCCTCCCCCCCCCCCCCCCAACATGGACAGCAACCTCTCCCAAAAGGAGACAATCACCCCACTAGACCAGACCGTGTGCATCAAATCTCTGTTTGATGTTAGGCATCAAAAGCAAACCGGTCCTCTTTTCCATAGTCGATATCTGGAATATGTGCAGCGTAGGTAGTTCAGTTGATTCAGCCTATATTGCGAGGCCACCAAAGCCTCACATGGGGAGGAACACCCCTCTCTCTAATCATCATCTGACAGCAGAAACAGATCTCTCTTCCAAACCTTTTGCAAACATGCAAATGTGTCAGGCATGTTGCTAATTAGTGATCTGTAAATTTGGATGATTTAGTTTTCTTGGAGCTACTGTCAGTACTTTTGCCTTCAGAGTGCTAAAATCCAGGAGGTATTTAAATCCCACTATTGTTATACCTACGTCTCTTGCTCATTGCAGTTCGGAGACAGGATCACCAATCAAGAATAATTACCATTTAGTCTTGTTTATACAAAGACATGAGAAGTCGCCAACATTTGGAGTATTTGTAACAGTTGTGGGCTTAACCAGCTTACATCACTAAGGAATACTCTCAATTCATCTGCATAAAGTGTCACTATCAGCTATCCCTAGTGCCCAGACGAAGCCCTGAATCTGGGCATGCAGCCTAAGCCATTCACAAGTGGTGTAACTCTGATGACGAAGAGTAGGGAGGGCAGTGGGAAACCCTGCCTCGTGCCTTCTTGCACCATAAATGTGTGTGATGTGGCCATTCCAATCTTGACTTGGAGTAACAGTCAATCCCACCTCGCTGAATTAAAGGCTTTTTCGAAATCAGCTAGGAAGAGTGCCAGTGGGACCTGTATTCTGTCAGCCAATGCAAGTGCATTATAGATCCATCTGATGTTATGCTGCGTTGTGCATTTATGCATAAGGACAGATTACTTTGTCTTGATCAATAAACAGATTATCTTGGAGAGTCTGTTCGCAGGGGCCTTTGCAATCACTTTAGTTTCGACATTCAACAAGGAAATAGGTTGGTATAATGAGCAGTGATTGTGTGGGTGGTTCGGTTTATGTATCACCATAATCTCAGCCATGCAGAGATCTCAGAGTAAGCGTCTTTTCACCAATACATCTTAGAACATTCTGGACACTGGATCAGTGAACTTCAACACTGATAATTTAAAAAAAATCCATCTGGAAGTCATTGGCTTCGGGTTGTTCCCTGATTGTACTTCATGGAGGGCCTCAGCGAGCTCCTCCTCCGTAATCACCCCTTCCAATGCTCTTTCTGGTACATTTAGGCTCGCAAGTGAGAGGTTTCTCACAAATTCCACCAGCACCATCAAATCTGGTGGTACATCAGGGGAATATAGGGGCTATAGTAGGATGAGACCTCTCGGTCGATATTTGAATCTCCTGCAACCACATGTTCCTCACTAGTGTTAAGGGAGATTATCAGATCATGTTAAAGGAATTAGAGCACACTCAGTGGAACATTTTAATGGCCTTTTTAAGGTATTCATATATTCAGCTTTGAGTCGGCAACCGTGTACTTTTCACATCTTTTAGCAGTGTCTGCCTTTGATAACTCAGTGGGTTACCATGTTTATTCCTGTTCCAAGTCAATGCTGAATTTATGGCAATTTTCCAGGACCAATTGTTCTAATCTACATAGTGGTTGGCATCTAAACTTATGTGTTTCTAATAATTATCAATCACAAATCACCAGAACTTGGTGGAAAGTTAATACCTTGCTATTATTATGGAACCAACCCCATTTGGGTATCACTTGTGTCCCCTTGACTGAAGGCAGTACAAACGCTACTTAGCGTGAGGAATGCGGAGTGACGTCCACTGGTCAACCTACTCACACTATGCTTGTCTGGCAACGAGCCCCCTAGGAGGTGCCCTTCGGGTACTGCAACATCAGTCCGACGAGGAGCATGCCCTGTGATGAAGCATGACACCCTTCAGGGTATGTGAGGACTCTTGCTCCTGAGGGACCAGACCTCTCCTGGTACCTCAGACTTGAACCGTACCTATTCCATTCTTTATCTTCTCTTCAAAAGGAACAACATACCCTTGTTGTGAAATTTGAAAAGTACCTGGGCCAGGATCTGCACTCCACCTATACTATGAATGTCAAAATGAGGTTTTAAGAAATAATCAAGGAGGGAAAACATTTGTGGGCCCTGTAGTAATAAGTGCATCCACTGATTTGGGAGTAGGATTTTCCAAGCATTGATTAGACTCCGGATACCAATGAATTTAGTGACAACTGTGATTCCGTCAGGCTAGTCATTCATTCTATCCAAGCGATACCACACCTATGCCGCATGGCCTTAGGGAGAATAGAGAAAGTAGGGTGCAATGATCTGCAGATATCCAGATGGTAGTTGGGGAGAGGGTTGGTACTTACGCACAGAGAAGAGACACAGATGATCCAAGGAGAAGACCTGTTACCGCTATGTATCTGGCTATATTGTTGTGCCATACTCAGTTAATCTTAAACATGAAATATTTATGGAATAAAATGGTCATCCTGCTGTAACTTCCCTGGAAAATCCTGAATGAAATGTTTGTGATAAGCCCATACCTACAAGGAATAGGCACCGAGTCCCCAACAAGTGGATGTCTTGCAGAAATAGAAGGTCGGGTGGTGGAGTCTGGTAACTTGTAGAACCACCCCATGTTTAATACGGTCTGGAGCCTATTGACTTTGCATGTGAGAACTCACACAAGGCCTATGTCAGACTCTGAGCCTTCAGCATATGGGTATAGGAAGGATTAGATGTACTGTCTGGCGATGGCTAATTACATTATAAATGAACCCAATCAATGTTGCTGTAGCTTGATTAAATGATAGTATATGTAGGGACATGTAACTCAAATGCACAGGACCTTATACCCTCAACCAACTGACTTAAGTTCAAGAGGCCAATCACAGGAACTGCTGCCTGATGAAGAACTCCTGGGCAGCTAGCTCTGTCTCACAGGTGCCACAAAAAGGCTTAGAGGGCCATTGAAGGGGAATTCTTCAGATGGGGATGTATCCGAAGTGTCCACTCCAAGAGTCCTGATAGCCGTCACCATTAAAAAAAAAAAAGTACATAACACAACCAGTGTAAATGACCACGTGCCCTGGATCACATAGTGCTGGTAAAGTCGAGAAGTCACAATGACAAACCAGACCGTCTGACTGTGTAGTGCCTCAGAGCTAGCCCTCTTCTATGGAGGAGTCCAGTGAAGCGAAAGTAAAGCCTTATGTCCCCCTAGGAGCAGAACAGCCAGGGTCCATTGAAGAACCCTAGAAGGTCATAACCTTTCCAATGCATATCTTTCCCTGCTCCCTGGTGAGGGGAGTTAACTTACTAATTCCTGAACAGGGAAATAGGGAAGTAGCATGTCCTATGCACGGGTGAGACACCCACAGCAAGACATAAGCAGCTGCCTCAGACATGCTGATGGTCATCCATAAGGTTCCACAAATAAACCACTTTCCATCACCACAGTCGAAGCATATAAAGCCATACCTAGCCGTATAAGTGCAAGACCAGAAGGCCTTCTACCTGCATTTGAGCGGACAGGACCAAGCCTCTTGCACTGAAAGACTATCAACCAGCACTCTTCACAGGGAGGATAAAAAGGAGCCAGAATGTCCTCTTGGCATAACAGTGTGTCCTCCATGACCGAGTCAAAATACTAACAGCTGTGAAAGTACCCATCTACAGCTGCCATGAACTGAACATTGTGGAGAGAATGTGATGACGTGCTCGGACAGCACTCAGTTAGTGCAACACTCCACTTCTCGGGCACTTGGTGCTTTACTAAGGCCCTCATTATGAGTGGCCTAAGTAACAGGGGGTGGATCTACTAGACAACTGAGCATGTGACAAAATATATCCATGTTTGTAAAATTGATCAATACTCTTTGTTAATTTCACCAGATGACTTCATGTCACCAATTATTCTGTGATCCATTTTTGTTTAACTACTCTGTGCATTTTGAGGGTGGTGCTGGTGAACATAGAGTGATCTAAACTAACTAAAAAAATGTGGAAACAATTATTTGAAAGAGAAAAGCCCATAAATGGAGCATTGGGTCCTTGGTGTTATGGCATCATCTATTAACCTAATTTTAGCCTTGTAGCCCATTGCAGAAGGCTATACTGGTTGTTAAAGGCCCTAAACCTGAGTTACAGGCCTGAGCTGGAGGTAAGGGCCTATAATAAGAGAGAGGGCCTTTAACATCTGGCTATTAGAACATTCCACCCAATGAGAGTAGAATGTTCTGAATTAAATAGGGAGCAGCAGCAAGACAAACACTGGAAGGTTGGAGAAGAAGACTTATACCGGCCAGTTCCAGCCTTCAGTCACTTCAGTGTCTTGAACTCATTTACTGTACGCAAGCCCTGCAAGCAAAAAGAATAGATATTAATATCAACAGGCGTTTGCTATTGGAAACACTAACCTTACCCCAGGCCACTGCTAGACATATTAAACAAATAAGCCATGATTCATTTCCATTCATCCATACTATGGCTCCTTGCTCAGTTAGTTTGCTCAGCAGCACGTTTGCTGCCTGGCTTCTCAGCTATTTCCTTTTAGGTCTTGCTCTGTTACTCACGACTACACATTAACAAGGTAGTAAACAGTAGTGTTACTGCGCTGACTGAGCACGCTCAATCATACAAATTAATATTTTAAAATACGACACCTGGGGATATACGTGTTAACTTTCCTCAATTGTTCTACTATGGTGAATTTTTCAGCTTAAAACACACAACAATGATTGCGTGCACCAGAGGTGCAATTTCTTCTCCGGGGCCAGCACAGAAGCTGGACGCCGAGTCCCAAGAATACGATAATTGGCTAAAAGAACAAACCGTGCCACGTTCGTGACCCATGTCTACAGGGCAGTAGAGAGCTCTCTCAAAACACGGAGCATGTGAAATAGGGCCAAAAATACATTTCCTCGATGGCAGTGCTTTTTTCAGTTTTTCGTTTTTTACTAAAACAGATGAGTATAAAATGTACTCTTGTTGAGAAAAGATAGTGCCCAGGTTCGGTGCTGGGAGATGCCACCTCAGATGCGCGCGTGCCAGCCTGCCCTCCAGCGGCACACCTGCATGGTTTGGAGGTGGGTTTCTAAACCTCAAGTGAGGTATGCTAGGCGTTCTTTGAAATAAAAGTGACTCCTACAAGCAAGAGAGTGCACCTGGACAGATTTTCCTTGGTGAAATAAGGCACGTCTTCAATATCCGTCGACATTTTTGTCTGTCTTCGCAGCACTCGGGGCTTGTTCAAAGTGCTATCACTAAAACATCCCCTGCCTATACTGAAAGCAGCCTACCAGAGGGGCGAGGGGGTTGGGGGGGGGAGGGGGGAATAGAGAGAGAGAGAGAGAGAGATACCACTGTGATTAAAGTTTCGCGATATAAGTGCCACGCATCGCAGATCGAAGTAACGCAGTTGCTTAATTTTGTCGCATTACCGCAAGACCCTAAGGCTGTCACGCATCAAAGCTATTTATAAGCAGGTTGCTGACAGTCTCTCAGTGCCTTGCGGCCATTCTCAGACCGATTCCTGCCGTGTTTCGTGGCTGACCATTACTGACTGCTGCTAATGATATAGGTATTGATGACACCATGATACACATAGAGCATCAGTCGAAGTGAGAGGGCGTAGGGGGTATGAGAGGCACGATCTGCCCCATTTCGATTTCAATTTTACAAATTCAGTTCCCACTCTTCATGTTAAAAGGCAATTCCGATATCTGAGATGCCTCAGTTGAAATGGAGGGGAGAGTGCCTCCTGTGCTGTGAAGACAACTGAACTGAACAAGAAACAATCATTCTTGTTACGGTGACTGCTGCATGAAAGAAAAGTAAATGTGAAAATGTAAAGGCTGCTTGGATGCCGGTATTGGCTTAAATTGATGGAGTCACTTGAAGAGTATTCTTTTTGCGCAGTATTGTAAGGTGACCCGATATGCTGTCACATGCTTTTAATGGACAGTTATAAAAAATGTTTGCACTAGGTAGTCTGTGCATTACTCAGATCTATATTTTGGAAGCATTTTTTAAATCTTAAACCTAAACCTTTCTGTGCCCTTTGTGGCAGCTTATCTTATACTATGTCTAGTGCCATTTAAAAATAATGACATACTTATTTAAGATGCTTTCTGTCACAAGCTGGTAACTTGTAATAGTAAAAATATACACATCACTATTCCCCACTGCACCAACCAAAACTCAATTCTGCGGCTCTCTGATCACACACGCAGATACATGCAGTGATCACATTAACCAAAAGAGGTTTCATAACGTAAAATAGTGCATCTCTCACTGATTAGTTTAACTTGTGTTTATTTTTCCATTCAAGGTCTGCGTTATTTTACATGCTGCCACTTGAAGGTGAAAGACCAACAAAATAGTTACAGAATATTTTGTTCATTTTAGCCACACCTCTGATCCCACCCCTCACAATTGCTGACCCGTTCCCATTTCCATCAGGATCACATTTCCCGTACTTTTTTTTGATCACAGGTCCCATATGTTTTTGTAATGCACTTTGACTGCTAATATACAATTGTATCAAATTAGTGTAGACGCTCTTCTGGTGGTACCTCCCCTGACCCTCTTAGAGCCATCTCCTCTCCGTGATAAGGTGAAGGGCTTTTCATCACCCCACATGCGCTGTTAAGCAGCAAGATTCGCCCACTGGCACCTCGTCTGCCACAGAGTGTCACAGAATTGAGAAATGTTCACTGACAATGGGACAGTGTAAGTCCTGGCACAGCTTTGATAAGAGCAGCCAAGAGGAGATGACATTAACAGCTTTGAGCGGCTGAAGACTAGAGATCAGTGGTAATGATATGTCAAAAAAATTTGCAAGATAGGCCCTCGAAAAACCCAGACACGGACTACAGTGTCTCTTTAAGTTTGGCACAGGGGCTCTAAATGTAGGACACATTAGATATTTAATCTTCCGGGTATCTTGCCCAGAGTAGGGCTGTCCCTCTCACGCCCAACCTGTGAACAGTGCCAGCCTGAGAAGTGCATTTTTGCCGTCACAAACAGACTGGTGGGCTTCAAGCAGCTGTTCTTACGAAAATACGGCTGAGCTGATGGAAAGAAACAGACGTTCAGAGAAAGAGAGCGAACGTTGAAACTAAGTGGTGATAGTGAAATGGCCTAATGACAAGTTCCATGAGTGAATTCCCGCTCTCTGCCTGGGTGCTGCCAACATAACTCCTAAATGCTCACATCAGCCTTTAGGATAGACTAGCACCTAAAAATATAGCACTTTTTAACATTTCAATAAATGGTAACTCTGCACCACAGTTCATATCCCTCCACCACTGCTTGGGAATTGTGGAACAAAGAAATTTAATCCGATGGCAACAGTTCTAGACTTTGTGGTGGGGGATGAGTTCATCCAGCTTCCCACAGACTCTGGGTGGTTGTCAACCAGTCTCTTAATGGGCTATCTTCTCATCCCTTTGTAGGTCAGTATTACCTTGCTTGTAGAGGAGGTGCAGTTACAGTCACTGTGGTGATGTAAACATCGGAACAGACTGCACCACCATCCTTGAACGCACCATTCAAAGTCCTTACAACAAACCCTTCTCACTGCTTTCTTTTGGAAGAACAATTTACTTATCTTCAGTAACACCATCCTTGAACGCACCATTCAAAGTCCTTACAACAAACCCTTCTCACTGCTTTCTTTTGGAAGAACAATTTACTTATCTTCAGTAACACTCTTTTAAGTGGATACTCTATCGATCTAACCACAGATTCCTTACCTTGTAAATAATCCCCCAGACATCAGACTACAGCTGGAAACTCACAAGCAGTACTGCTCCAAGCCAGCTTGTGGCTTCATGAAGCTTCAATCAGATGTCCTGCTCGGAAAGTGACAAGTGGGCTTGTCCGTGCCCTCAGGCACACAGTCAATTGGCAGACTGGTTTGACCATTGCGCAGATCTCTAAGTCGGGACCATTGTAGCAGGTCAATGTTACAGTGATTCACCAAGTCATAAACGTGTACCTGCACGCGGCATACACCCATTTCGTAAATGGTTACCATAGAATTACATCAATGACTTCAGAAGGAAGATCAAAGGAGATTAGCTGCTACCGCTCAATCTCCATGCATGGAGGTGGAGAGTTCAGAGGCCTGGGTGCAGGACTATGGCCTGTTGCTGCAGAAGTAGATTCTCTTGAAGTGGCAGTTTCATAGAGGACAGGTGCTCATATCTAGAAGTTCTGAATATCGCACTCTCATGGCCCAATCGGGAGTCCCTAGGATGACTACGATGTGGTCAGTCTTGATCTTCAGCAACACAAAAGGATGATGGACGGAGTGCTGAACAATGCAAACACTCACCCCCAGTCACAGATCTGGATTTAATCCATCGTTCTTTTGCTCACCATGCCACCCCAGTTTGGACCCAGCCATTTGCAAATCAGTCTTGACCCTGTTCCTCATGGGAACAGTCCAGCCCGAACTGCCAAGCCAGGTCCTCCCTGGACCGGAAACAAGCATCCTGGGACCGGTTTCAGGGTTTCACCCTTCATCAGCCAGGCTAGCTTGAATCCAGTGGCACAGTGAGCAAGGAACCCACGTCTGGACGGAGTGCTGAACAATGCAAACACTCACCCCCAGTCACAGATCTGGATTTAATCCATCGTTCTTTTGCTCACCATGCCACCCCAGTTTGGACCCAGCCATATGCAAATCAGTCTTGACCCTGTTCCTCATGGGAACAGTCCAGCCCGAACTGCCAAGCCAGGTCCTCCCTGGACCGGAAACAAGCATCCTGGGACCGGTTTCAGGGTATCACCCTTCATCAGCCAGGCTAGCTTGAATCCAGTGGCACAGTGAGCAAGGGACCCAAGTCTGGGCATACCCTTCCCACTTAGGGCAACTTTAGCAACACAAAAGGATGATGGACGGAGTGCTGAACAAGCAAACACTCACTCAGTCCTGATCTTCTTAAGAATTTGAGCCAAGAGGGAAGAGGCAGGAAGACATACAGGTGTCCCCAGGCTTCACTCTAGGCAGAATGTTTCTAACAGAGAGCCTTCTTAGAAACTCTTGCACACATAAGTGCTAACATTGCGCTTTCTCAGTGGTGGAGAAAAGATCATGCTAGGGTTGTCGCTATCGCTGAAAAACATCCTACACCACCTCCAGGTGTAACCATTACTTTTGATCTGCTGGGCACTGGTGACTGAGTTTGTATGCCCGGGTTTTTAGAGATCCCACCAGATGGTTCGTGACCATCAAATGCCCTTGTGAGTCAGCCACTTCGAGAAGCACAAATCTTCTGGGCACCGGACTCAAGACCCACTCCATTCTGCTTCCTGTAGTACCACATGGAGCTAGTGTTTTCTGTGAGAACATGTACTAGCCTTCTCTTGATGGATGGTTGGAAGACCTTCAATACCAAATTGACTGCCCTCAGCTCCAGTAAACTGATGTGAAAGTCAGCTTTCACTGGAGACTGGAGTTCTCTGATCTTCACCTCTCCCAGATGACCTCCCCAGCCCATTACTGATGCACCAGTGACCACTATCAGAACTGGGTGGGGTAAGGATAGGGTCTGCCACTAACCCAATCGCGATCTAGCAGCCACTACTGAAGATCTTTTGCAGTCTCCTCTGAAACTGAGATGGAATATGGTAGGTTCACAAGTGGAATGCATACTAAAACTTCGGATCCCACTGCAAAGCCCACATGTGCCATCTGACATGGTTGAGTAGCAGGACACAGGAGACCAATAGTCCCAGTAGTATTAACACCATCCTACCTGACTTCCAAGACAGAGGTTGCAACATCAGGATTACAGCCCTAATGTTCTGGACTCTCTGCCAGTAGAAAGGCACAAAACTGCACAGTATCCAAGATATTCAAATTAATGAGAGCATCTGCAAAAGAGTTAGGTGTGACTTTGGCATGTTGATAGTGAACCCCAACGATGTCAGGTGTTTCCCCGTCGTTCCCAACGTCTGGAGGTGGTCTATTGCTGCCTCTGGTGATCCCACCTTCAACAGCCAGTCATCAAAATAGAGGAAATTGTTACACCAGACTTCCAAAAGTGCATTGCAACCATCATCATCACTTTTGTGAATACCTGAGGGGCACTGATAAGGCCAAAGGGGAGCACCACAAACTGGAAATCCTCCTGACCCACAGTGAACCACAGTTAATGCCTGTGGGCTTGCAAGACCGGAATATGGAAACATGCATCATGCAGGTCCAATGTTACCATCTGTATTCGGGGTGAACAAGACCAGGGTTATGGAAGCATAGTGAATTTGTCCTTCTGCAAGAAAGTGCTGAGAGGGTGGAGATCTAAAACAGTACAAGGGTCTGTGTCCTTTTTTGTCAGTATTGGAAACCCCTGGTGTAACTAATAAAGGGGCAAATCTGCTGAGAAAATTGTCTAGTAAAGACAGACAGTCCCAGGGAACACTCTGTGACATGACTGTCCTTAAAGCATTCCAGACTGAGCACAATTTCTAAACAAAAGGTCAAAACCATGAAATGACATGTCCATTAAAATGCCTGGACATCCTCAGAGAAGCCCGTAGCCCTCATCCAGTCATGGTACAGAAGTTGCACACTTGTGCCCATTACCTGACCCAAGCAGACAGTTGTGTTGAGACCAGACCTTAAAACGCATTTTCCCACATCCCCATCTTCCTGTATGGTTTGGGATAAAGACATCCTAGGTGATCTGGGACTGTCAGCAGGATTCAACCAAATGCATCCCATAAAGCAACCGAGGAGGCAGTTGGCAATAACTGAGCGCGAAGCAAGACTAGCTGATAAAAACATGCATTTGACAAAGGTTTCCATGTGTTTCAGTGGAGTTATGGGAAAGGCGTTAGGGTTGACTGTTGGTGGATGCCTAGGATAACCAGAACATCTTGCGTAGGGTGTTGTGTTACACAAGTCAGGATCACCTCATGCAGGACTGTGGCGATTAGCTGCTGCCTGTTGACTTGTAACTCAGAGCATGGCTTTGCTCAAGTGGGTACCCACTTAGCCCTCATTAAATGGCAAGAGAGGATCAATAGGTGCCTGGTCAGGCTGAAGAAACTCAGTAAGGGTGTTAGTTTTGACCTCCATTAAAGAGAGCTGCATGACAAGGACTTTTGCAGCCTGCCTCATGATCTTAGCAAAAAAGGCACTCTCCTCAGTGGCAGGGCCGCAGGAGACAAACCCAGTGTCTGGGGAAGTCTCCACATCACTGGCCTCCTGTAATTCAGCATACCAGTTGTCCTCATCATATTGTGAGGCAAATTCATCCCACTCATTTTAATCATTACTGTCCGAGTCTGGCCCAAAGGAGCTGATGTAAAGTATGAGCTCTGCGGTGTAGAAAAAGCAAGTTATTGTAGCCTGAAGGATTGGCTATAGGTTGTGCTCAAGTGGGGTTGTGACGTAGCTTCAGTTGAGACGAAGCTGTCTCATAGACAACCATAGTTAACAGCTGCTCTTCCGGAGCCAGCAGCACCAGCACTGATGTGAGAGGGAACTGGCTTAGGAAGTGGCAAAGGACATTGCGCCGGCCGGAACCAAAGTTGATACCAAAGCCAGTGCAGAACCCGAAGTGGGTTGAAGACGGTGCCAAGGGAGAGCCTAGCAGCGGGACAGCGACTGGAGGCCCCTGTCGATCCTTGGGACCAGAAAAGAAGAGTGCCAAATAGGCACAGCATGACCTCAATGGCCACACTGATGCCCTTATACCATCTCTGGAGTTCATGAGTGGCGAGAAGGGCCTGATTCCCACTTTGACTTATCCTGCTTATTATTAGACTTACCCAAAGTCTCCAAATGCAGCAATGATGCGGGAGCACATCTGGGGGTAGGAATGGGATCCCTCTTTCAAATTTGATAGTTCATGTCATGGAGTCTTCCAGTGCTTGGCAACCGAGTTTCACCTCACAGTCCCATATGGCTTTCAGATCATCTGGGCACAGTTGTCACGGGCCCTGGAGTCGTGCTTTGACCTGAGGCACCAAAGGCGGATATCTATGACAGATTGTGGAGATCGTTTTTCGGAAGTGACATAATTCCCTTAGAAAATGCTAAAAATAATTCTAGAGAAAAATACTCATGAATGATGAGAAAATTAGAGCTCCGGATCGGAGTCCGAAGGTATGGAATGAAAGGAACTAACGCCAGCCTGCCTGGCACGCTGTTCACTTCTTGAGTTTAATAATGTTACTGAGGAGCTGCACGATGTCACCTACCAGCCAGCAGGAGTTAAAAAAAAAATCTTATCTTCATCGTTGCTGCCGTTACCGCCGCAGGCTCCCAGCCTGTCCTCTGGCCAATCCTGACACTGCTCAGAGCAGCGCCAGGACTGGCTGGGAGCGCCCAGCCAAGGGGCTCTCAGGCAGACTGGGAGCCTGTGCATGCCTAATGCGCAGGTGCGTTTGGCCAGCCCGAGACAGCAGGCCAAACACACATGCGCTCTGAGGGGAAGTGCAGTGCACTCCCCCTCACTGCTCGTCATAGCCCTGGCCTCGCCCTTTTATTGTTTTTTAGTAAAATGTTTGCAGCATCTGCTGCTGGGGGGGGGGGGGGGGGGGGGGGCACGCTCCTCTGCCCTAGCGGAGGAGCCGCACCTGGTCTGGAGTCCGGTGTGGCTGCGCTCCAGCAGCTCCCTTTGGAGTGTTAAGTGCCCAACGGCTACCCCAGTCACTCATCTTATTACAGATCACCTCAACTGGCTGTGGGCCAGTAACTGGCATCAGTAGTTGCAGGCAGATAACTGATGAGTTCCAATACCCTTGTAAGATTCTTTGTAAGGCTTTGCTAGCATACATTGTACTCTTTGTACGTACATCTTTTAATATGGTTACCAGTACTCAATTTTGCAGCTAATTGATTAAGTATTTCAAGACAACCATGGCTGACTTAACATCTCTGCATTCTTGGGAACATTCTTCCTCCTGGGAAATTGAGGAGTCATGTAACAGTGAAGCAAAAAATGCAATGAACCATTTTCACATTACGTTCAGCCCTATCCATTGTGACCCACTGGCGTTAGTCAGGTACACGTTTGTGTTTATTTTTTTGGTATAGCACAGAATAGACTCGCTAGCATTGGTATTCCCAGTGAGTTCACTTTGTAAATAATTTTGTGCTATGACGAAAGCACCTTAAAAGTGTTACTATGGTTTTGAGACCATTTCTACACTGAGCAAAAAAGCAGCAATTCTGAAAACGAATCCCAATGAATTGAATTTATTGCTTTGAATTGATTGCTTTGTTCTATACGGAATTGTGTCATTTGAAGAGTCACACATAGATCACCCAAATGTCACGCATATGTAGACTGAAAATCTGGAACTTTCACTCATAAGCAAACTGAATAGTTGGCAACTATGTATAAAGACTAAAACGATTGGCCTTGTGAATGCTTAAAATTAAATGTAATTGCCACACATCCAGAACATTCCTTCAAACAGCTGTTTGAAACCATCATCTTTTCTCCCAGCCCAGAACAGATAAGCCCACACCTGCAAAGTTTAGAGGTGGGCAAGCTAGCCAACAAATTCATAAAAAGAGCTAAGCTAGTGCTGCGTCACAGCTCTGACCTCTACTTAAGAGGCAAATTCACGAGCCAAACTAAGATAGATTTGGCATTTAAATCACACAACATGTAAAAATTATGAGGGTCTGGAAAATTCCTTGAAGATCAAACAAATATTTTTCAATTTTAATATGTTATATGATATGACTGCATTGAGTGGCATTTAATAAAAGCAACTCGTTGCTATACAAAATGGGCAGTCAAAGGGCAGTCCGCAGGGTGCTTGGTCTGGCTGTACTTGGGTTGGCAGGTCACCCTGCGCAAGAGTCAAGCCAGAGCCACCTCTAGCAAAGTTCACATCAAATCCCCGCAGGTGGCAAACCGGTGTAATGTAAACATGGTTTAGACTCACTGATTATAAGGCCCACAGGAAGAGATGTAGCAAATACCACTTTATTAAACATACCCTCCAAGATTACTAGTGAAACATTATAACTTCATTTTACACAGCATATCTTTATTCATCAAACGCTTTAAAATTCAGTTCTTAAACTTGTTTAACTAAGTTGTGAACACAGCATTGTAAAAATCTACTTAATAACATTGAAAATATTTCAGAAACATCAAAGATCTACAACAAAATTTCACACTGAACCAACTACTACCTTCCTGCCAAATTTAGGGCTTCATATACAAGGATTTCAAATATGAAATCTTAATTTGCCACTTATAATGTTTCACAATTTATGATTTCTTATTTGGCGTGTAATAAAATGTATGTGGTATTAGTAGTTGCAATTTGTGCACCAACTTTTATCGAATGGATTTCTATTTTGAAAACGCAGTAGAATCGTAGTGGGTTGCTCATCGACCTATCTCATTAATATGCATGTGGTTGGTCCGAACTGCGACCTACTACAATTGCCCACAGTCACAAGAAGAGTGGCCTGCTCGGCTCAGCAGACCACCATGTCTCGGATTGCCTTTAAAGAAAAAAAAACATTTTGCACGCATATCGTTTCTTAAAAGGTCCATTGGACCTTTGGCTGCTTCCAAAACAAGTGTTAACATTCACAAAAGTGACAGGATCCTAGGGGGAACTAGGGCTGAAAGTAATATATTTAAAAAGCGCAATGACAATCTTTTTTTTCTATTTCATTAATCAATCTAAGATGGATTAGTAAAAAAAAAGTTGCATGAAATAAGCTTTTTTGGTGTAGTGCAACCTGCTTTATTTTTTACAGAAACACAAATGGAGAGGGGTGGAAATAGGGAGAAGGTGGAGGACGATGCAACACAATGGACGGGTGGGTAGGCGAGAAAGATGCCACTGAGGGGAGAGAAAGATGCCGCTGAGGGGAGAGAGAGACAAGCGAGAAACAACAATGAGAAAGCGCATGGACAATGGAGGGCGGGAAGGCAGAGATACGGATTCATATGGACAGTGGAAGTTGAGTGGGCACAGATGGGGAGGCACGCAGATAACAGAGAAATGGTGGGAAAAGATGAGGAAGCAAATAGACAACAGACGGTGATCTGGAATGGATGGGGAAGCGCATGGACAACTACAAGAGATGAGAAAGCAAGAATGGCAAAGGAAGGTAGCTGGGCAGGGAGCAAGCAAGAATGACAACTGAAAGAGGGCAAGGGGAGAAACACATGGGTAAGAAAGAGGAACACAAAATCCACACACTCTGATAGAGTGCTTAACCAAAAAGAAAAAAAGCCGTATGAGAAAAGGGAGCAGTGGAAAAACACAATTAATGGACTTATGGCCCATGGTAGGCGCAATCACTAAAAGGGGCTGGACAGCCCACAGATGCTGATAAACAAGAATCAAGCAAATGGTACAGAGAGTAAAGCCAACCAATGGTAAGCAATGGTGGATTCCAAGTTCAGAGTAAGCCAAAAATACGTCTTGCAACATACCGTACATGCAATGGGTAAGGTGAGACCTAAAAAGCACTATTTGATTTGAACCGCTGTAACCTAGGGACATAGTTGAAACATAGATGGATAGCTGAAGGAAAATAAAACAAAGAATGGGAAGAAGAAAACACGGGCAAACTAAATTGACCCACCAGCCTTTACCATGAAGTGGACTCCTTTCAGAAGGATGTGCATATGTGATCAGACTAGGGTTGTCACCTTTCCCAGGGTAAAATACCAGCCGTTTAACATTTTAGGTTTCTGCAAAGGCCAGAAATTATACTTTAACAGAACATTATGTAATATAGTCCATTCATTTTTAACATGGCTTTCTGTCTGTTTATTTTACTTATCATTTATGGATTATTAGCATGCTCTACAACACATCTTAAAGTGATTTCTTCTTATGTTTACTGTTTAACGTAGGTACTGGAAGGGAGGAAAATACCAGCTTTAAGTGATTTTCCTAATTTTTGTCCTGGAGGGAAAAAGAAAATACTGGTCATGTCGATAAAAACAAAGACAGTTGGCAACTCTAGATTAAACGTGGGGGACGGAAGCAAAATGTAAATGACATATGAACAATTCAATGGATGAAAATGCCCAAGCCAAAACCTTTCTATGTATAACTTTGTTTATATTTATAATTTGTTTCATTACATGAAGCTGGAGATATAGCTAAAGCACTATCTACGCCAGACCCCAAAAGAGCCACAAAGCATAGCTTTGTTGCCTGAAAAAGGTACTTTACCAAAGATACAGATCTTTGAATTAACTATAACGTCGCAGCTCAAGAATTGTCCGCATGAGTCACTCCCTGCCCACCTCCGTCCAGGGAGGGGGAGCATGTAACAAAACGAGGCTCAGAGAAAAGGTGGGTGGGTGAGAGTGAGTAGGCCGGGCGTGTCTGCTCTTTCTCTACATTTCTCAAGAAATGTATTCGACGTAACAGCCCCAAGGCCACATTCGTGCCGCCCACCATGCTTCTAATTTCGACAAGTGGAGAATGGGCCCCCTCTGCTGCTACGCTCCAGTGCGTTACAGAAACTGCTCTCCATTGTACGCGTGCAAAAATATTTGACAAGACAGGGAAATTGAACTATCAAAAAATACAGATTTTTACTTGGTCTCTGACCGCCTGAAAGTGGGCGAGTTTACAAATTAACAGGGAGAGGCGAGCTACGGGTCTGGCTTGGATTTTTGCGGCCAATCATGATCCAAGCCCTGCAGATGGATGTCTGCTATGTAAACCATGTAACAAACCCCATTAAATATAATACGCCTGAGCCATTAGTGAACTAAGAGGCGAGACAGTCCTCATGTAAACCCTGTACATGGTCCAGATTATTATAGAGCAAAATTACAGTCTATTATATCAAACAGCATTGGTTTTGTCCAACTGGTATTCAGAACTCACATATTTGAAAGCGCTTTAGTTAAGCAATAATGAAGAAAAAGGAGTATTTGCTGAAATAAAATATTTGCCTAAGATCACACAATTTAAGCGGTAAACTGGGATTTATCCTGGTTTTCTGGTTTCACTTTGTACAAATCAACCACTAAATGAACATCTATTTGTATTTTTATGTAAATGCTTTGTTTTCACCTCTTTGCACATTTTCTGCAGTTTTTATGTAGCGCGAACTGGACCCGAAGCTATCAGATGGAGCGTTTTATGCAGGCACCGCCTGCATTACATCAAGTCACACTCATTTTTTAAAGGCATGGGGAGATTAAGTAATTTGTCCAGAATCACAAGATGCTGAGCCAACCCCGAGACTCGAAACTGGTTCCCTAGTTCCAAAGCCAGCAGCACTGTCCCTAGTGCCACATTATAGGTAGTGCGAGGTAGGCAGGCAGAAGCCGCTTGAAAGCGCAGCTTGTTATGGGCTCAAGGTTTCAAAAGGACCTCGAGCTGGACCAGAGCCATGCTTCAGGCTTGAGCTTTCAGCAGCTCCCTCTACCTGAAGGAAAAGTCCATTTCATGGTAAACACGCTGCTTTATTTACTGAAGCACTTTCAAGGGATCAGATGTTTTTGTTAAACACCGTTTTGAAACACCATCCTCCATTTACGCTGCCGCCCGATCTTTCCTTGTTTCCTAGAGTTATTTCTGGACAGGAAACAGAAACATATTTGCCCCTCTCCCTCACATGCACTCTTGCGCTCGCATTTTTGAACATTTTACATCAGCTTCAGTTAGGGTTGCCACCTTCCCAAGAGAAACATACCAGTCACTTGTTGTTTTAAGAGTCTGCAAGGGCCTGGACTTGATACTTAATTGGACCTTTAACAAAATCATATGCATTCATTTGTGGCACAAATTTTGTGCCTTTGTTTGCCTTAATGGTTAGTCGGGGACCGTGAACACAGCGCTAGAACACACTTAAAAGTGTTTTCTATGTATATTTTCTGTGTGATGTATGTACAGATGAGAGCTAAAATACCGGCTTCAGGTAATTTTGCTTCTTTTTGTACAGGCCGGGACATCAAAATACCCCTGGTGCCGGTAGGAAACCGGTATGGTGGCAACCCTAACTTCAGTAGGTACTGCACAGCGATTTTGTTTTTTGTCATTTATTTTTTGGGAGGCTTCATTATGTTCTCTACATAGCTCTGTTCTCTAGGATGGCAGGATAGCTCATTTGTGCAAAACTGGAAGTCACATTTTTAAAACTTCTCTTACAAGCAGTGGTCGAAGCCGGCGGGTTCGGAGGAGCACGACGTGCCCATACTTTTATGATTTATGAAAGCCTGCTCCCCTACTTTTTGAAAAAAAGACAACCATCCGGAGGAAGGTTAATTCCAATAGTTTAAATGCCTCCGCTGAGCTGTCATTCAGTGAGTCTCCTGTGTGGTGAAGCTGGGCAGACAGCTAAAGAAGCCTTCCTGCCAGGGTGCCTGCTGTCTGGAGGAAACGCAAATGTGCGCTACGAGTTAATGTAAAGGATGTTTTGGGGCAGGTACTGGCTTTAGTTTATCTACTCACTCAAAGCTTTGTGATGACAAAGAATGATTCTTTTTGAGTGGTTGTGTAAAGTGTTAACAACTGGCATGTGAAGTGCGTGCTTTTATTTGTAATTGTATTTATATCGCGCACACTACACCTGGAGGTGTTGAAGGGACAGTAATGTAAAAAGCTGCACTACGTACTCTCTCTGAATTACTAAAAATCTGTATTTTGGAAACACCATTTTATCGTAAACATTTTGCACATTCTGTATTAGTCTATTTTATTCTCTGTGTAGTGTTAGTTTATAATAATGAATTACGTATTCACAGTGCTTTCTGTCACCGGCTGTGACTTTGTAGCACTAAAATACACATCACTGTTCTCCACTGCACCATCCAAGACTTATTTGTGTGGTTTTCTGGTTACACACATAACTCTGTAGTGCATTAACTATTAGAGGTTTCATAATTTACTATAGTGCATCTACCAATGAATAACAGCTTTTAAAATTTATTTTTGATTTAAGCTGCATGTTATTTTATACGTAGCTACTTAACGGTTATAGACCAAAAAAACTATTCTATTTTTTTGCCACACCTTTGATCCTGCACTCACGCTCACTGTCCACCGCTGCAGACAGCATCACAGTTGCCAGACTTATTTCTAATGCACTTCGACTGCTGGTTACAAGTAATCAAGCGCTTCCATATGGGCCATCAGTTGTCATGCTGAATCCATTTGTGCACCAGTCTGCATAGCGACAACATGGTGGGAAGCAGCGCACCTTTGGATTCCTGTCCTCTCTGTGCAGTCTTCTGCCCCGCCTGATGGGAGTGGATGGGGCAACATCCTGGGAAGCAGTGGCTATTAAAGTAACTGATATTGGGACGTACCCCCACCAAAATGCCGCATGGTAAGTATGGGTAGGACGGGTGTCAGGTGTGCTGAGTAGTGTAACGTAAGCTGCAGCAGTTGAAAAGCATTAATTCTCTGACTTAACATTGAAAGCTTCCCAAGACTTCTATCAGTGCGGTTCACCTGCACTCAATATCACAATGATACTTGTCAGAAAGAAAAAGAAGCATAGGTTTCAGTGTCACAGGTAGATCATTGTGCCTCGACTAAACAAAATCTGTATTTCTTGCCAAGGGGCTGTCACTATGCTATTGGCAGTGACGGATAGAGGGAAGTACTCAAAACACGACAATGGGAGAGGAGGGGAGCATAAACGAGCAGTCATAACAACCCTATTCTCAATCTATAACACAAAAATATGACTTCTCCAGGGAAGTCACCTTCCCAGTTCCTTCATACACGATCACCTCTTAAGGTCGATTCCTGAGCTCAAATGGCCTCACTAAGGTCATTTCCATTTATGGGAGTAGAAGCCTCACACACCTAATAGTGTCATGCTTCATCCTTGGCTTCTACTCCCCACCCTGGTAGGGTCAATACTACTAGGGCGTACTTGAGAATCTGTCTCCTCTGAGCAGGGTGGAGTTCTTGATAAATATTTACTGGATAAAGAGACTGGGATCCAGACTTATAAGAATACCTTGTGTTTACCCCTGGTAATTCCTTTATTAGTGGGGGACACTGGTATTGTTAAAAACATACAGTGAGAACACAATAGTAATGTTTTGTGTCACCTATTTAAGCCAACATGTTTCTGCCCATTCTTACAAGCTCCTAAGGGTCTCGGCATTCATCAGGGCCAAGGATGCCTAGTCACCAAAATTTAAATCCCTAGTACACCCTACAAGACACTGTGCAGCGAGTCACCAGCAAAAATAACTAGCTTCCATAAGGTTACCGTTTCACAGGGCACCTGTAAGTATATATATGAGTGTGGGTGTGCTTTGTCAGGGGAATGTTAGGCGCTCTGGGTAATATGGAAAATGTATATGATTATTTTTTTAAATCATCCAATGGTGCACCCTTGAAAGACCCCACCCCTGTAAGTATATATAGCACAATAAATCACACCAGTTCTGACCTTGGTTTCATAAAAACAACCCATTTAGAAGCCCAGTGTCCACATGTGAGAATACACATTTCCACTCCAAACAGTGACACAAGGTGGTCGGATTCATGCATTAGTCTCTTTCCGATTTCAGAAGCCTGTAAAAACACCAGTAGAGGATGTATAGGGTGGACAGTATTTCTGTTTAGAGTATACCTATACGTTCTTACCCTGAATTTGAGGGCATCTAATTTCTTGGTCCATGATACACCCTAAGGAAGCACAAAACTGCTCAGACAGAGAATTTTCACACAATACAGCCCGTTATAGATGATATCTTTACTAAAAGATTAAGCCATTTATGTCATTAATGTATAGAGCAACTATATCAACATAGGAGGTGAAAAGTCAGATTCCGAGGAGCCTATAACTCCTACTACCTTCCGGTGGGGCTTGTATCCCCAAACTGATTCGCAATCACCGAGGTCAGGGAGTCAATCTAACAACCCCAACAACACTTGCATAGCTATATGTTCCTTGGGACCACAACATAAAAAAACTTTAAAAACCTTTAGGGAACAAAGAGAAAAACCTCCTGTGTTAAGAAGCTGCTTCATAACAGACTAGAGCTTTAATCTAATCATTCAAACCCCCCTGTACTTACTTCGACAAAAAGGAGCGCCTGCTTGACACAGCTATCTCATTACCTCATCAGGCCAGACTAGTATCCAGGCTCCTTTTCGAACTATCACTTTTAAGACAAGCAGTGGTCGTCTTTATTCACTTCAGCTGTGAGCTGCAAAAGCAACTCCAGCTGTATCCGGTTTTGGCCAAGGGGAGCCTGGGTAATGTAGTCCTAAACGCCCAGGATGCTGAGAAATGTAGTATATCATAGCTCCAACACTCAAAAACGCATAGACTGATGTAACCCATCGGATTTTTTCAAACAGCACGTGAAATTACATTCATACTGCTGTATACAAAGCCGGGGAAGTCAAGCCATGTAGTCCGCCTCATTTATCACATTGACAATTCACTCTGAGTATTTTGTAACACTCAAGCCCTCAACATCAGACACAAATATAGTACTGGAGACCAAGGACTAAATTATAAAATAAGGAGGAAATTAGAAGATTCTGTTCTTTCACTCTATTCCATAACAGTAAAGATAGATAAAGGAAGGAAACCGGGTTACCTATGGGGGGAGAAAGAGAGAAAAAAGGAAAGAACAGACCTGGAATTTCTTTAAATATTATACAGGACCTTATAAGGGCTGTTCACAAATACACATTTCTGCTGGTCCTGTCAATTTCTAAAGGTTCCCCAGGACATTTCATCAGTAAGACTCACCACATCCGTACGGAGGCAGTAGATCCATCTCTGTTCAAATATTAACAGAGGCGTTATCATATAAGGAGGAGTCTGCACAAGTTTCTCCAAGACACACCATTCCATATCATTCTCATTGTGGCCTTTCTCTATGAAATGTCTTGTACGTTTTTTAGCATCCCGTTTGCACCTAATGGTGCTACGATGTTCTACTATTCATGTCGTGACCTTCCTTGTTGTCATCCTTACATAAAGTAAATTACAAGGGCATCTGATCAAGGAGACCACATTTTTAGTATTACAGTTTGTAATTGATTGCAATGTCTAAGGGGTCCTTATACCTACATCTACCTCTTTGAGTCTCCTGGTAAAGGGGCACACACTGCAATTACCATAAGGAGCATGTCCTGCTGGAGAAGGGCTATCCCAGAGGGTTCCTTCTGCCCCACTGGTTTATTATATCTTGGGCGGGTGTGTACCAGGATATCACTGATATTTCTTGCCCTTCTGAAGGAGAACATTGGTCTTTCCAGAGCAACGCACCCTGATTGTAGAATTTTCCAGCTTCTGTTGATAACCCTTTTTAGTTTGTTAGATAATGGACTGAAGATAGTTACACAGATCAACTTCTCCTTTTTCTCTTTTTCAAAGGTCATCAACAGCTATTCCCAGTTATTATTCAAAGCTCTCTTGTTAGCTTTCCAAATCAATCTGCTGGGATATGTTTTCTCAAGGAGTTTCCCAGATAGTTTTTCAGCATGTGACTTGTACTTCCCTACATCTGAACAGTTCTGCCGTAAGCGAAGCAACTGCCCTGCTGGTAGTTTTTTTCTCAGGGTCCGTGGGTGGAAGCTGTCAAATCTCAGGAGACTACTGCGGTCTGTTGGTTTGTAGAAGACCTCTGTTTCTAAGGTACCATCCTTCTCCCTTATAACTAGATATAAAAAGGTTACTTCATTACCACCCATGGTGGCTGTGAACCTTAGAAAGGGATCTAGTGCATTCAGCCATTCCACAAAAGTCCATGCTTCTTCACAAGAACCTCTCCAGATCAATAAAACATCATTGCTGTAACGGTTCCACAGGTGGATTTTTTCTTTGAACAGGTTTGACTCATTCAGACCATTAGCTGATACGAAATCATTTATATAGAGGCAGGCTAGGTTAGGAGCAAAGGTGTTTCCCATCGAGGTCCCGTGTACCTGGAGAAAAAATTCACTTTCAAATTCAAAAATGGTTCTTGACAATGCCAGGTGCGCTGAGTCCAATATGTACTCATGAGGTGTAGAGGACATTTATTCAGTGTCCCTCAGGATTTTCTTTACCACCTCTAGGGTGGCCTCCTGCGGAATATTTGTATACAAAGACTCCACATCCATAATTATCAATAACTCACTTGAAACATCAAAAGGCAGATCTCTAATGAGATTCAAGACATCTTTTGTGTCCTGTAGGTAAGTGGACATCTTTTTTACCAATGGATGGAAAAAAAAGTCACAAAATTGAGATAAAGGTTCTAACAAGGAACCGATCCCTGAAACAATAGGCCTTCCTGGCGAGGGGGATTTTATTTTTGTGCATCTTAGGCAGGATGTAAAAGTAGGGTACCTTAGGTTGTTTTTCAATCAAAAACTCCACCTCATGTTTGGTGATCCAACCATTGTCCATTCCTCGTGAAACCAGAAAGGCAGTTTTTTTCCTCCATATCAGGAGTAGGATCTCTCGGCAGTCGTTTGTAATTCCGTTCATCATCAAAAGCCTTAAACATTCTGTCCTATTCATATCTATAGGAAGAATCACAACTTCACCCCATTTGTCTGCTGTTTTTATGATTATAGACTCATCTAAAGCCAAAAGGTCCACTGATGTCTTTTCCTCCTTGCTCATATTTCTAAAGTGGTTTGGAACCTCTTCTTTTAGTTTATCTAGGTCCCTATGGACCGATTTCCCAAAGGCCAACACTTCACTCTGCATCTCAGATGTGGGGGGCAAGAAAACTGATTTTAGGCGTAGGCCTGTATTTCTATCTTCAACCTATGTCTATTTTGGAAAAAAAACATTTAGTCGTATTTTTTGTGGAAAATCTTTTGTTGTGTTAGGCATTCCTTGTATTCTGTAATTATTTTGTTTGATTCCTCCAGTTTCTTTTTGAAGGCTGTGGCACTCGATACTGGCATCAGGTTTGTCTCAGCAGTCTTAATCTTGACTAGCAATGTATCTCCCAATTGCTTTGCTGTCCTTATAATGAGAACTAGCAAGTCACGTGTACTCCACCAGGCAATAAGTGCCCAAGCCTTTCGGAACTCTTTCTTGTCCAGAAAAATTCTGGGTTCATTAGCGACTATTAGCCCTTTTGGGGCTGTATTTATCCTTAGGTATTCAGTTAGTACTGCCCTGTGCAAGATTGTCTTCACTTGATTCTGTTTTATCTCCACCAATGTGTCCCAGTCTCCCAGCTGAGACACCAACTGACTAATCAGGGTGTCACCAAACATTGATGGTGCAGACAGAATAGCCACAAGTTCATCAACATCAAAAGTCAAGCCTTCTGAAATGTTTGGTTCTCTTACTAGCTGTCTATACGATATGGTATAGGTATTTATTGGATCTATAGACTATGCAGGTGAAGGGCTCCAGCAATCGTTTCTATTTTTAATAGTCTGGCACCATATGCTACTTCCTCTTGAACCTACACGTTCATACATACAGATATTACAATTACTACCTTTTAATATCTCTTACAGCAAGGCTGCTGTCCTAAAAAACTCAAAACACAACAATTGGAGAGGAAGGGAGCATAAACAAGCAGTCATAACACCCCTATTCTCAATCTATAAAACCAAAATATGACTGCTCAGGGGAAAGTCACCTTCCCAGTTCCTTCATACACAAACACCTCTTAAGGTCAGTTCCTGGGCTCACATGGCCTCACTAAGGGCATTTCCATTTATAGAAGTAGAAGCCTCACACACCTAATAGTGTCACGCTTCATCCTTGGAATCTACTCCCCACCCTTGTATGGTCAATACTACCAGGGCGGGCTCAAGCGTCTGTCTCCTCTGAGCAGAGGGGAGTTCTTGGTAAATATTTACTGGATAAAAAGACTGGGATCCAGACTTATAAGAATACCTTGTGTTTACCCCTGGTAATTCCTTTATTAGTGGGGAACACAAGTATTGTTAAAAATATACAGTGAGAACACAATAGTAATGTGTTGTGTAACCTATTTAAACAAACATAACTACAATGGTCCAAACGGATTTTTTTTTTTTTTCATTTTAAAGCCAGAAACATCAGCTATCATATGAATCACATCATACACAAGCAGCACAAAACAACATTAATTATCCCAAAAAATGTCAATAGACCGATTCGTATAAAAATATACAATTTAATTATTATATCCTCATATAATCTTATGAATCACAGTTTAAAATATAGTTGCCCCATAACAAAGGATGCCAAAAAGAAATAAAGGACGTGTACAAGAAAGGTGACCGTGAATAAAGAGAAAGAAAGGAAAAGGTGAAGAAATCAATCTTAAATACTATACAAGAGCCTGTCGTTTGACCACTCTACGATAAACAGAATATATGCCACATTCCCTAAGGGTAAAGTATCCTAATCAAAATTGCCCTTTGGTGGTCTCCATGAACCAATCCAGGCTCAATATGATCATCGACGTTTCGACCCAGCAAAAGGAATAGGGCCAATTCTAGCCTCAAATGCGGGTCTTCATCAGGACTCACAAAAAAGGTGCAACCTAAAATATTTTGTCATATGGTGAGACAATGGTAAAGCTCATAGAACCGGTGTATATGAATCACCTCAGCTGAACAAAACACATATTCCCCCATACCGCTGTAAGGGAGATGGGATTACACATACACTCCTCTCTTATCCCAAATCGATTGCCACAATAAATTTTGAAAGGTTTACATCATTCATCAATTTATGAAAACTTCCATGCCCGTCATCTGTCACGTATCCAATTTATTCCAAAAGGCTTTTTACTCGGTATTCAGGGGAGGTATTGTTATTCCACTCTCCTAGCTTGAAGGACATTGGTAACTGAGTTACAGGTGGCGCATGCCTCTCCCACAGGCCATGAGAAGTTACAGGGCCATCCAAAGGATTTTGGCGCAAAAAGCAACCACATGAAAGAGATTAAATGGGTGGCAGGTGAGGCGGGCATATCGATACCCTAAAAGTCCTTACAGCAGAGCCCCAGGATAAAAGTGACTGTGCCCCGTTATCTCCATGGGAACTTGTATGCCTGAACAAAAGAAGCTTGCCTGATATTGCTCCACACTGTGTATAAGTCCAGTTTTCTGGACTATGGAGTCCAGAGGTTGATGTGTCCGTCAAGGCCCAGCACTGGATGTTGTGCAGTAATGATGCTTGTTGGCTGACCAGGGAAGCTGCCAGGTTAGATCTTATCATCACTGGCCGTCCTTGGACTGCTCAAAAGTTAACCCATCAGCCTTGCCTAATAAAACCTTTAATATTATTTTCTCCATCAAGTTTTGGTGTGATTTGAGTGATTCGACCGCAAACTTAATTCCTTTGCATGCATCTGTACAGTTTATTCAAAGTTTGTGTCTGGTTACAGGATATCAGTGTTGCTCCTGGGGTACTGAGCTATTTTTGCCTAGACAGGTGCTATTGTGTCACTGGCACTAAAGGCTAAGTCAGTTTCCATCAAACTTGAAGCGCTCTCTGCTGATGGTGCTAGCAAACATGTGCGGGGCTGAGAGCCTGAGGTACACTTTGTAAATGCCCTTGATGTGTATTTGCAGATGGAGGGTAGAAACTGAGATTGGTAATGCTGGACGCTGCTCATGAATCAGACAACTTCCTGATGTTTGGGGTAGATGCATGTTAGCATGCAACCTTCTTGTAGGGTTAAATGAAAAGAGCTTGAAAGGGGAAAATACACTCTTGGAACTCACAAATTAAGGAACACTGGGAGGTAGATAAAAGGTGGGAGCCATGAGGGAGTGTGGTCATGGGTGGCACACAATGATGATGGGTAGGTCAAGAGCAGCAGCAGAATCAATTAACTTCAGCCCATGATCTGCCAGTGTATATGAATTATTTTCGTCAAACCCTGCCCCTACTGAAGCTAACAAAAAGGAAATAGGTGGTTTAACTGAACTGGCATGATTAACTTGTTACAACAGCAGGCATATTAGGGTAGCTTGCAGGGTTAATGCACATGTTGCAAATAGGCAATAATATTAAATATGCATTAACATGCGCAAGGTAGTGCAGTAACACACAAGTGTTACATCTTGTAACAGACTTGAATCCTCATAAAATACTTTAGAAGGTTAAAATACCTGCTGCAGAGCATTGGGCCTATCATGCAGATCGAATATTTGTATTATACATAACATAATACTGTTTAATGGTTTATTGCAGAAATTATGGGAAGCCTTCAATTTCAATCAGGTATGGACACAATTTTTCATTATTTTAAGGCTGATAATATGAGTGTTGAATACACACCAATTAAGTACCACAAAACAGTTCAGTTTGTATTCTGCTATATAAAAAAAGCTATCTCTCTTACACACACACACATACACGGGCCCTTAATGCCATGAATAGGTGAAGGTGTAAAAATGTGATCTACATTGAGCTGATCCACCTCACCTACTGGTGGTTCTGGTGGAATGATTCCACAATTGGTAGCTGACAGGCCTTCAAAATTCTACTCGCCCGCTCAGATTGAGACCTTTTTGAGGTCTTCTCATCCATCGCGACAAGCAGTGCCAGCCACCCGGTCGTTCACTGATGATAGCTGCCAGGCCATCTGCCAGAGTGCATGAACCCACTCCCTGCTGAAAATAAGCACTGGCATGCACTGCTTCATTCAGCATGCAGGCTGACAATCTTACAGCACTCTGAATAAAGAGCCCTGGGTCCGCCAGTACACAAGAAGAGTTCTGCACCTATGCGCTTCGTGTTACGACTTGAGGGTGGAGTCAGATGGCCTTTATGATCATGGAGGCACCTCCACACCTATGGCTGACCAGGATTCTGCTGCTCTGTTATGGCGCGCAGCTTCCATGGCCAGCCTTCGCTTCTGCCTCACTATGCACTGGTTCGATCTCCTCCTGTGACCGTGCCCCACCAGTAAAGGTATATACTGGTGCAGCATGAGCACGCGCGGCATCTCTCCCTTGCCTACCACCAGCCCCTCTAGTCTGTCTGCATTGCAGCTACAGGTTAGAAAATACAGTCCTTTAAAATATAAACACAGTTTTTATATTTTAGTAGTGTCATGAAATATGTGCATTTTTAAAAACTGGCTTGCTGACTTCATTCTAATCACCGTCGTTGCACAAACTAAAGAAATGTGCGATAATAGTGTATTTGCCAATAACTATAGTGTCAGCCAATATTGGAGGTACTGAATATGCAATAAAAACGTGTTTTGGGGTCCTTAACAAGTATTGGCTTGAGAGTTATGTGTCACATGGGCTTTAAACGCTTCATGTGGGCGCCGGTATGGTTCTTCATAATCCTTCCAACCAAGCTTTGCATACAGTTCTGAGGATATGATAATCTGGTACACATAGAACCTTGTATGATTTTGGGGCTGGAAGGCCAACTTAGTGGTCTTAGATCACTGATCATTTCAAAATGGTGTTTATACCAGCTCATGGATTTTTGCTGGATATTGCAGCCCTGACAGCATCTTGAAGGGGGGCTAAAGCTGTCAGGCAGAGAGCAACAACACCTAATAGCCTCACTGTGAAATGGTCAGCTAGATGCAGCTCCATGGTGTACCTCTTGTACTCGTGATGTACCTTTTGTACTACCAATATACCATTCGCTTTTTTTCAATGAACTCCACATGTTGCTGCTAAAGGGCGCTCCTTAGCTGCATGTTTCCTGCTCTATTTTACCTGTGTTTCAAAGTAGTACAGAAACTAGGGTTCATGATCTCCAATTTTAGCTCCTGTGAACTAAATGCACCAAAGGCTCTGTGAACCGCCTAATGCTCCTTGCTGTACAGATCACCGGTGTGAGTCAAGGCACGGACAAACTCAGCCTTCCATCAATCCGGAGGTAAACTGAGTGAAAGTAATATCTCTCATTTACATCACTGGCAGAGGTGGCGTATGATATGCTATTTAAAAATAGCATCTATTGACAGTGCCATGTGTGGAAAGGTGGCCTCTTAGGACAATACTGGCCCTTATTAATCTGCTATTTAAACCCAATGAAACAATATTTGCGTCCAGGTCATGGGTCAAGTGGATAACATTTAGGTCCAGTAGATAATTAAACTCACTAGACCTGCAGGTCTGGCAAATTGTTTGGATTGTGCGAGGCCTGGCAACGCCAGTCACATCCTTGTTAGTGTTGACAAGGGTTATAAGAAAGGTACTAGTAGGAATTCCCTTTCATTGATTTCTTTATATTGCTCATGAGTATCTACTCCTTCCTCACTTGGCCTCTTAAGAAACCAAAAATCTGCATCTCATTGTCGGTTATGTTTGCCTACTCATCAAATGACATGCCCTGGACCAACGCATTAACCCTGGGTTTAAATAATGTGTTATTTAAACACCCGTGGTTTCAGAGTTTCAGACAGCTCCATTTGCAAGCAGCATGAACCCAAAGCAGTGATATCAAACCCTTCTTCCTCAACCAAGATGCTTTTTGCCTTCAATCTTAAGTAGTTAGGCATCATGTCAATAAAAGGGGTTATCTCATGCCACATGAGATAACCCCATGCCTCCACAGTTGTGGACACCATGACATTACCTTTTTGTATAGTGTATCTCAGTGTTATTTCTCCTTGTCATGGGAAGGATGGCATATATTGAGACCATGGGCTCATGGAGAACCTCACTACTGGGGCAAAGATAACTAGAGGCAGATGTAGAAAACATTTTTATAGTTGCAAACACTCCGATCCAGAGTTTGCGTTTGTGAAAATGCTTTTTTTTTTTTTTTAAATGTACCAATCTCTTTTAGGAGTCTGTAAATGTTTACCCTTGAGACATATCCCCCATTTTTAATGTAAAAAAATGTTGGTGAGTAGGCAATGGTCCAAACTTAAAACAAATGTAATTTTTTTTAATGCAGCAGTGTTTCCTTTAAGAAAAACAGTTTCGTATAAAAAAAAAAGTTTACTATATTAAAATGCTAGCCGGACACCATACCCATGATGGCCTACAAGTGCAGAGAATTTCAAATTGTGACCTACCTCATTATTATTCATGAGTTAGGTTGGATTACAACCCACTACAATTCAGATTTTTAAGAACCAACGTATTAGTACACAGGTCAATATGTATATCCTCACCAGAATTAGTGTCATCAAGACATCACCATGACTTTCCCTGTTCTACTCATCACAATTATCATTATACTGGATGGCAAGAGAATGGTAATCTTCAATTCTTCCGCAGCAACAACATCAGAAATGGTAAAATGAGATATGGAACCTTATGCCGTACCAGTATTGCTTGGTGATATACCTATAATAATCTCTGGAGTAAGCAAAGTTGTGCAGGCTGAGTAAATGGAGGGTGATTACATGAAAGACCAGGAGCTACCAGGAGCTACTAGAGGGATTAAAGTTGGGAACCATCTGCTAAAAAAATAAGAAAAAAAGAGCCGGTCAATTATTCGCCAATCGTTTTGGCCACTCATTGTCACAGAAGAGAAAGGCGATTTTTTCTGTAGGGTAAGCTCAATTTCCGCACAGGAAGCTAGGACATTTCTGAAATATTCACCTTTGTATCTCTATAAGGCTAATCTTCCCCGTTTTCATTTTACTAGGAGGCAGAAACGAGGAAAGCCGTCCTCTCAGAGCCCTGTGCAGAGTTTCACTTGTATAGAATTATCAACCGCTATGATATGCCTCTTTCAGCACAAAGACCATTATCCTGACTGTGTATCCCAACGTCAGCCAAAAATGGATTGATATGTCGGACAAGCCCACAGAACGTGCTTAAGAGAGACAATAAATACCCAAGTGTCGATGGTGTGAGATTAACTTTTCATGCAAATTTCTCTGGCAAGAGCTACAAAAAGACTATCTGGTTTCAGTAGGGATACCTCAGCCCTAAAGAAAGTAAGACACCGGTTACAAGTCGTTTTAAATTAAACTGCCCCATGACCTTACCACCGGAGGTCACTCAGAGCTGCAACTGGGGGCAGGAGCAGTTCAGGCAAAAAGATGTCTACATATAACAGAATTAAGTTGTAGCATTATTTTTTTTTTTTTTAATGCTGGTCACTGTAGTCGCAAATGATGACTGAACAGGGCTGTGTCCAAGGATTCACTTCATTTGACATGTACAACATCTAAGAAAGGGCAGCTTTGAGGGGGAATGAAGTGCTAAAACATCCCACCCCACGTTACAGTGCGGACTTAACACTTAGATGGATGAGCTGCAAACACTAATGTGTTAAATATATGCCCTTTGATACTTCAACACATATAACATACACATTACATACAGTAAACATATTAGAGAAAATGCCCAGGCTGCTGAATGGGAAAAATCCATTGCTGGAGAAAACGTTAATGCTGAATTCTTGTTATACAAAGTGTAAAGGCAGAACCCACTCCCTTGCTCTGATGAAGGAAGCGGATACTGTGAGCCTTTAAAAATAATATTTTGTCTTTCCACAATGTCCAAAAAGGAACAGGCAGCATGTCCAGACTCTTCTACAATTAAATGGTAGGTCGGAAAAATGCACAAAAACATTTCTCTATCCTTGTATGGACAGAGCCGATGCACACTAATATTCCTCCTGACCCGCTCAGTCGACGCCTTTTCTCTTCCTCTAATGAGGAATCCATCGGAGCAGAAAACCATCGGATGCACAGGATAGGACATCATTACTGCTGATACCTAAACCCCCAAGAGCAGCCAAGCATCCAGCCTAAGGGACATTGTCTCCTTGTAACAGGAGGCAAACAACTTAACAGAAAAATTGACCAATGTGAGTGGCTGATGTGATGTTAAAACTTCAGTCATGGGTACTTTGGCTCTGCCAACAGAGAAATGTATTTCATGACCCATTTCTCTGCAAATCCACAGTGATCCTTAACAAATAAATAAATAAATAAAATAAATAAATAAAAAAGACTTTAAAAAAGCCTAAAAGGACTACATTGCATTGCAATGAGGAGGAAGCCACATATTAACATTTGCCCAAAAAAAAAATCTTTAAAAAAGCCTAAATGAACTACATTGCATTGCAAAGAGGAGGCAGCCAAATATTAACATTCACAAAACGCCACTGATGTAGATAGATAAACACATAACAGCTTATAGGACTTCCAGGACATCAAAACTGCCCGGAGTACATTCAACAGAACCCATGATTCTTCCTTTATCTCTACCCTCCCAGTTACGCAAATCCATTTCGCGACAATATTTAAGTCTGCTACCAAGCGTGCCCTCACCAATCCCTGAATTTACTAATGCTTCTGTAGGGAAATGCATCCTCATGTTACCTCTGTCCTTTCATCTCTTAGTTCCAGAATCCGCGTTCTATGTTCTACAGCTGTACTTTCGCTGAAATCTGCTCACTTCATTTACTGAATTTATACTCTTCATCCTGTCATTTGTCCATAAATAATTAGGAATCACCCCATCTTTCATTGTATTGTAGGTATGTTTACATGACTGGATTTCTAGAGTGCAAACTAAGCTGGGAAGCAAACAAGCAAGGACCAAGGGAGAAGTTCTAGGTATCAATACAAGACTGGATTACAGTAAGAAGAGGGAAGGAGAACATGGCCGAGGAAACTAGGAGGGACCTTACAGAAGTCTGAGGATAGTCTCCTTGAAAAGAAGACGTCAGATTAGCTTTTGGGTCACAGGAGCTCAGGGAAAGAGGGGTCTGGGAAGAGATGTTATGGAAATTTGAGCCAGATCTTGAGAATGTGTGGCACCTTTGACTTGAGCCAAGCAATGTCACGCCTTCTTACATTAGGCTTATTTTACTACCTTTTCTCTGAACTGCCTCAAATGTGTCTAACACTTTGCTATTGTAGATTGGAAAACTGAATACTCTGCTATACACGAAACTGGTTTGTACAATAACACATGCACCTTTGTTTCAAGCAGTAACACCATCTTGATGCATCCAAAAAATGCCAAGAATTGTTATAATGTTTAAAAGTGTTCACATTTTGAGCTGGAACTATTTCTTGAACTAAGATACTACTTCGCTTTTAGAAACGTAGAATCTTGGCTTCCACTTCTCTTAATACTTTTGAAGCTGTTTGTTTCGTTTTACAAATGTAACTTGATATCAGTGTTTTTCAGATGTCCAGCTGTAAACATGGATTTGAGGTCCAAGCGATAACTCTATTAAAATAGACCTCAAATGTATTTAGTACCTCCTCGCCCCTTCCTGCGAGTTGACAATGAACAGGTGTTCTGTTCAGTCAGAAAGTAATGGAGCAATAAAGACCCCTTTAAATCTCATTATGTCACATTTGGCTGTGTTGAGAGAGAGAGGTCAAAAGTCAGTTTGGTTGCAAGTCCTGTTTGGAGTATGACCACAAGGAGGTTGTAATAACCTATGATACCTAGCTGGAGTTAGCAGGCGTCCTATGTGATCTATGGAGAGCCAGAGGTTCCTTGCACAGCCATACGTTCTGATTTTCCTCTGCACCACAGCTTAATTGACTTTATCAGTTTTCCCTTCACTAGGTTAGCATCACTGTTTCTCCTAAAATTATGGCTGACTCCGTATCTTACACCTGTTGGTGATGCAACTGACTGTCACAAATTAAGTAAGCCCGAGGACGCACCAGGTTCATGTACAGTTGCTAATATTGATAGGCTGAGGTATTTTATTGAAAGTTTTATTTATAACAAGTGTAAAATTACTGGCAAAGTGTATGTTACAAAGGTCCAATGTGTCTTGGGGTAAAATTCACCAGGGCAGCTTGAAAATCAAATCAGTCCCCTGCACTGAGAAACAAGTATCCAAACTTGGCTATGAAAATACAGCTAACGTATGATGACATGTTCCAGGATACATTTGGCTGCGTAAAAAGTTTTAAGCATATAGGTATTCATATGAATGATGCAATATCAGCCAAGCACAAAGCAATAATTTCCTCCTACATATAAGGAAGGAATGAAAATTCTAAATTGAACAAATGTTATACAAGGACGGTGTCATATAACCTGACAATTTCTCACTTTAGATTTATATTACAGTGCTTGTTCCAAATAAATAAGAAGAGCTGTGTTTGTGTCCTGACTTAGAGTTCATCATCCCTACCTAAAACAAAGAAAACAATAACCACATTTGTGGTATTAACTCACAATACTGAGGTGGAAATGTCGTCCAGCCAAAATATTGTATCCAGAATTATCAACAACCACAATAATGATAAGGCTTAATGTTTATAAGTAAGCAGTGATTTAGTATTCTCAATGCCACATTTATTTACCCTGATATCTTTCTATGTATCTATCGTCAGTGCTTTCCACATTGCCTATAACCACATCAGAGCTCTGCTTTTGAGCCAGTGGTGGACTAAGGAGTCCATTCAAATATACTCAACAACCTTTCTCTCAAATGAGTAAGCAGCACTTCACAATTGGCACACCTTTATTTTGCTATTGAAATTATCATGTTTTGACTTTCACAAAGCCTTTCTCAAGCATATCAGTTTCCAGAAAACATTTCTTAAAATTTCTCCTTCTCAAGAGAAAAGCTTTGTGGAAGCCAAAACGCTTTGATACACTCATATATCAAATCTATGACGACATATATATGCTCACCTTCATGATATTGTGGCCATCAATATTCAGGATATGATATGACTGGAACCCAAATTCGTTAGGTTGAAATATTATCACCACAAAATGTTCAAGTTTAATTTCAAATGCACACCTGTGTCTAGATAATTTACCGCGTTTGTCCCTCCAGATTACGTATAGCAATAAAACGTGTTGCATTTTGATTTATTCTGTTTCCTCTGTTTTGAAAAAAATCAAAGACACATTGTTCCATAAAACCAGAAGGGTTAGTGTGCTTCATGAAATCTGGTCTTTGGGAAGATGTTCAGCAGATCAGGAATATGTTGACAAAAGATTAAATCAACCCAAGTCCATTTTAGTGAAAGCAGTTCTAAAGGCACCTCGCAGGTCTTGTCCTTTCTGGGGCTCTGGCATACTGTCCCAGGAGCACAGCCCCAAATATTCTGAGAGTACTTGGCCACTGAACGTCTTGTTTATAATTGGGGCGGGTTTCCGGCAACAGTCACAGCAGCGATAAAACAATGAACGTGCCAAGGAAGCCATTGTTGATGCTGCTGCTTTGAAGGTGTCCTTGAATTGGGCAACTGCTAACAACAGTGAACAGAAGGGCAGTGGGAACTGATGCAGATTGAGAGAAAGAAAGGGAGAATATCTTCACAGACCTTAAAGGAAGCGGAGAAAGACTTTTCTATGATTGAAAAAGAAAAACATCACAAGCCTAAATGTAGGCCGTTGCTCACCGTAACATGTTTTTATTAGAAAGTGTAGTTGTTTAGCAGACAGAAATACTTATCTTGTACATATGGTACCTTGCAAAGCATTCACTCGCCTGGTGTGTTGGACCTCATGGCACAGCATTAGATTAGAAACAATGTGAGGGTGGATTCACTTATCCATCCCAATTCTCGAGTAGTAAAGTGCAGAACTGTTTGCCTCATAATGATGAATGCCCAATGGCGTTGTAGTTACTTTTAAAGTGATTTCAGGACTGCATCAAGAAAAACGGGTGCAAACGTCAATGGTAGACACTGTTTTCCTCACTTTAAGTCTCCCCAAACTGAGCCCCCATTTTGGATCACGCGCCAGCTTTTTTGCACATTCCAGACTATTTAAGACAGCCTGCAGCACAGCCACGCAGCACCGGCCGAGCAGGGAGCCAGCCATGCTGCCCGTTTATTATTCAAGGATGTTACAAAACTTAGTGAGATGACAAAGCCTAGACTCACCTAATCAAGAGCACAACTTTATAAGTTTAGATCTGAATACTTCAGTGTCTGCCTTTGCCATAAGGGTGCACGTTTGTCACTTTTATTAAAAGATAACTCTTTACGGTACAGGCTTCCTCACATTCGGAGGACGGCTTGCCAGCTACGTTTTTTTCAGACACAGTTATAAGGAGCTGGCTTATTAATGCTCACTCACTTGAGAAGCATGCTGTGAAGATAAACCTTCTAACGTCCACCACTGGTCTAGAGAACTTTTTTTTTTGTTTGTAATTCCACTACCCCTGCCTCTAATTTTGATCTGGTGGCAGCATGTCCTGAATGCTAAAATGTTGTACACCTCCCGTGCACGCTAACAACAGGAGGTGGGATTAGCCATTATCTATAAAACACATCTCAATTTAAACACTACATATAAATGACTACTGCCAGGTCGAACTATATGGGTTTACTTTGAGGATTTCGACCTAGTGCTTTGTGGCCAGATTAGTATGCTATTGTCCTCCTGGACCCTTGTGCAGATTTTGTGCAAGCCTTGGCTGGCTTTCTGTTGCCTCTAATCATCTTGCGTGCATCATTTATTGTACATGGGGACTTCAACATCTGGATGGAAGCTTCTAACACCTCGGCAACCTCAGACTTGTGGAATGAATTGGCTGCAGTGGGTCTTCAGTAGTTGGTTATGTGTCCTACACTAGCCCATAGACACACACTGGATTTAATATTTTCTCCCCCTGGCTTGATTGATTTGAACTCGTATCCTGTAGTTTCGTCTGATCATTTGCTGATTACTTTCTATCTGTGGCCAGCGGACAATACCTATTTTGGGGGATTGAGTAAGAAAAAGGATTTCGCTGGCCCCATGCGGTCCTTATCTAACTTATCTCCGGAGGCCTTTTATCTTCACCACCTTCTACCAGGACCAGTTTGGTTGTAGAACCATATGATAATTATCGGACGTGGGTTACTAGGGATCTTGACATAACGTTACCTTTAAAAAAAATAGGCCCTCACACCAACGTCTCCCTGCTTTTTGGTTCAATGACGAGTTGTGAGCAGCTAAAAGCCATTGTAAAAAAAACATGAAAGTGCATGGCGCTCGAATTACTTAGTGGAATTAAAAAAAAAGTTATAAGCTGGCCCTTAAGGAGGCACATGAGTCAGAAAAAAAGTTAAGGCCGAACAGTTTGCAAAAGAAATTCTATCAACTTCTAACTCTGCCCGAACCATCTTTTCTATTACCCAAAACCTGTCCAATACCTTCTGTGTTTTACATTAGTTTACTCCGACTCAATTGCTCTATGACGATTTGGCAGCCTGATTTTTGAGAATACGCTTGTAATTTTCCCACTATATCCGGAGCATTGGATTAATATATTAGGGATCCATTTCGATGGAGTATTGATTCCTCCTCCTCTGGCCACTGCTGTTCATATAACAGCCTCCCTGATGCCCTGATGATGATCCTTGTATTTATGTAGGATCGAAACATCATTGACTCTTGCGCACTTGTCCTGTACTTTTGTAAAGGGCTGATCGGTTGCTTTAAGTATATTGTGACGAAGAAGAAGTTATGTGTTGTTTGCTTACGTCACTTATAGGTTGCCTGAGACCATTGTGGCTCTGTTTTCTTTTATACATTGCCCACTACTTCACTTAATTACTAATACATGTGGTTTTATTTCATCTCCTGCAAAATGAAGACATTGTGCCATGTTTAAAATGTATTATTTATAGTGAATGTAATTGCTGCCTTTAGGGATTGTTGTTCCTTTAAAAAGCTAGATGACATTGGTCACCTATCAGTAAGTGACCTTCTTAACATTGCTATCACCATTACATGCAGTTCACCACTAGACTGACTACCACTCAGAGTATGGAAGCTGCTATTTAACTACTTTGCATTTTCGTTATCAGCTATTTGCAGTCAGTCTCTGGTGATGGCCATTTTGCCCCCAGTGTGTGAAAGAGCATTAGTGCTACCTCTATTAAAGAAGCTATCTGCAGACCCAACAATGCTGAGTAATTTTAGACCCGTTACCCTCATGCCTGCCCCACCAAAATTATGGAGAATTCTGTGAATAAAAGACTCTCCAGTTTGTTGGAGGAACATACCTTATTAGATGAGGCTCAGTTTAAGTTCCATCCCCTTCATGGGTTGGAGGTGGCCTTGGTGACTGCAATGGATGACCTGTGCCTGGCAGCAGATAGTGGTCACCAGGCAGTTTTAGTACTACTTGCCATATATGCCGCATTTAACAAGGTCAACCATGACATTCTGACACCAGGCTGGCTGAGACAGGTGTTAAAGGAAGAGCCTTGCAATGACTTGCTTCATTCTTGGAAGAAATGATGCAAGCAATTAATCTACACCTCCTATCGCTCCTCTTTTAGAGCAGTTATACAGGGAGCTCCCCAGGGCTCTTCTCTAATCCCAACATTATTTAACATGTATCTAAGACTACCTACCAGGTTATTTAAATCTCATGGTATAAAATGTGTGAATTATGCAGACGACACACAATTAATTCTTACTCTGGCCTGTACTTCACACTTCCCTATGGCCTCTTTTTATGACTGTAAGTGAGACATCTTGCTGTGGCTTAGAGCCATCTTCTTGAAGTTTAACAGGGATAAGACCGAGGTAATGAGCTGTTCCTCAGGCTCTCCTTTGTGGCCCCTTGCGGCGGAATTTTGGCCACAGGAGGGCAACTCAGTCACAATGACAGTGGTGTCAGTTTGAAATTTGGGAGTTCACAATGGAAAATTATTTCCCTCTATACTCATTTCAATAAACTTTCCTCTACTTGCTTTGGGCTAATGAAGGCACTTCATAAAATCTTACGATAGCCGCTAACACGCTTTCGCCCTCTCGTGGTGCAAAGCATTATTCTGAGGCGACTCAACTATGTTAACACCTTGTTTTGGGATTCATCAGGTTATCTTGTTCAGCACTTGCATCGTATACAGGCTGCTGCAGAAAAACTTGCACTTCCTTTGCCACTTAACTCTTGTATCTCAGGAGCTCTGAACTCTACACTGTCTCCCAGTAGCCAAAATAATTCAGTTTAAATCACTGTGCATAGTGCATACAGCCTTCCATCGTACTGGACCTCACCCGCTTTGACATAAATTACAATGCTACACTCTGCAAACATCGATATGTTCAGTCCGTTTTTTTATTTATTTTTTATTTAGAGAGTTTTCCATAGAGCTGGCAAGACCCGAGGGTATCAGAGCGCTTTACAACAGTACATGTAATCAAAAACATATTCATTTTATAGAGGTATGGTTTCACGTAGGCATGTAAGATAGAGTGAGGGCAGTGGAGGGGAGGGGATGGGAATTAGAGTGGGCGGTGGCGCTTTGCTGAGATGTTGGTTGGTTGGGGAGGCATTCCTTTAAGTTGCTTCTTGAAAATCTGGAGGGAGGGGTTTGATCTTCTGTGAACTGGGATTGAGTTCCAGATTTTGGAGGCATTGCTTGTAAAGGAGCATGCCCGTATTTTTTCTTTATGAGTTTTGGACTGGATGAGGAGAAAGGTGTTTGAGCTTCTTAGTGTTCTAGTCTGTCCTGCTTTAGTGAGTTTAGCGGCGAGGTATTCTGGTTTCCCAGTGTGCAGCTCTTTGTGAGTTAGACAGGCAGTTCTGAAGTTGCAGCGGGCTTCGATTGGGAGCCATTTTAGTCTTTTCAGCTCAGGGGAGATGTGGTCTTATTTTTTAATTCCTGTCACCATTCTGGTCGCTGCATGGAGAGTGGATCTCATGGGAACAAGCTGGGTTTTAGCCGTGCCGGTGAGGATGGAGATGCCGTAATCTAGTCTGGAAAGCACCAGTGCTTGCGTGGCATTTTTTAGGTCATCTGGTGGTATGAACAGTTTGATTTTGTTCAGTAGTTTCAGGCTATGGAAGGCATTTCCCGCGTTATTCTTTATGTGGTCCTGCATAGTTAAGTTGGTGCCCAGAGTGATTCCTAGCGACTTGACAGAGTTTGTTGGGGTAAGATTGCATTTGAGAGTGTCTATGGATTTTAGCCATTCTTGCATCTGGGGGAGCTGATTCGTTTTTGATATGAGAAGTATTTCAGTCTTATCTTGGTTGAGTTTCAGGTGGTGTAGGATAGCCAAAGTTGTACTTCTTTAAGGGTGGCATTTAGTTGGTGTACATCCTCTATTGAGGATATTTTCATGTAGAGTTGGGTGTCGTCAGCGTGTAGGTGAAAGGGGATGTTAGTTCGGTTGAGAACAGCGGTAAAGGGGTCCATGTAGATGTTGAAGAGTGTGGGTGAGAGGACAGATCCTTGGGGAACCCCTCTGGTGATTGTAGTTGTGACAGAGGTCCCGTTATTAATTTTTACTTGTTGAGAGCGGTTCCATAGAAAGGATGAGAACCAGCGTAGGACTGCTCCTTCCACGCCAATTCTTTTTTGGAGGGAGTCCAGTAGCAGCTTGTGGTCAGCCGTGTCGAAGGCCGCAGATAGGTCTAGGAGAATCAGCAGGCAGCATCGGTCTGAGTCAAGGGAATTGCAAAGGTCATCTTCTATGTTTAGAATAGCAGTTTCTGTGCTGCATCCTTTCCTAAACCCAGACTGGAGAGGGTTAAAAAGGTTGTTGTTGTCTATGTGTTGGATTAGCTGAGAGAGAACACATATCTCTAGAGCTTTGGCAAGGAAGGGTAGATTGGAGACTGGTCTGAAGTTTTTGAGGTCGGTCGGGTCTGCTCCTGGTTTCTTTGGCATTGGCGTGACTTGACCCTGCTTGAGGCAGTCTGGTATTACGCCGGTTTGCAGGGATCTGTTGATGATCTTGGTCCAGATGGGGGTAAGAGTTTGGTTGAGTTTTTTTGCGAGGGAGGCTGGGAGAGGGTCTGCCAGGTGAGAGGATGGTTTGGATGTGGCCAGTAGTTTGGATATATTTGGCTCCAAGAGTGGGTTGAAGGTCTTCCAGCTTCGGGGAGTTGTTGTATGTTTTTGGGTAGGATGATACCCATCATTTATATTTGGAGGGATAGTAGCTGGGGAGTTCGTGGAGAATGAGCGGTGTTTATTGTTGTCTTTACTGGGAGATATAATCTCCGTAGCTGGCAGAATGTTAGTTTCTAGGGAGAGCTCAATCTTGGTGATTTCATCATTGAAGAAGTTAGCAAAGTAGTCACAACGTTCTTTGGTTGTTAGCAGGTGGTTTTGTGGTGGTTTGGAAGTTTGTTGTTTGATGATTTTGAAAAGCTCCTTAGGTGGTTTTTGGCTCTATCTAGTGCATTGCGGAAGAATGTATTTTTTTCATTCGCTATGTGTTTTTTTAAAGTTTCTGAGTTCTCTTCTGAGTTGTTCGAGGTGCGCTGTAGATGGGTCAGATCTCCAAAGTTTTTCAGCTGCTCTCAGTTGTCTTCTTTCGGTGTTAAGATTTTTATTAAACCAGGCTCTTGAGGGTGTGTTTCTCACTCTTTTCAGTTTCATAGGGGCTAATTGGTCTAGTATGGAGGATACTGTTGAGTTGTGGTGGTGAGCTCGGTTGTTGAGAGGTTATCAGATGGCGGCGGTAGAAGGGAGTTTATTCTTTCTTCTAGTGTTGCTACTGGAATTTGGCTTATGTTTCTTTTCCATTGCAGAGACTTTTGCGTGTGGTTTGGGTGTTGGGGTGTTTTATTGAGATGGAATAGAATAATGTGAGGATCTGACCAGTCGACACAGAGGATGTCATTGATCATGAGTGTTTCTTTCTGAGCTATTATAGCATCCAGTGTAGTGCCTTTATTGTGGGTTCAACCCCTGCAGAGCTGGGAGAGGTCTTTGCTGTGTAGGAGATCATTTAGGGATTGGATTAGAGTATTGCTTTTGTCGTTCCATTGGAGGTTGAGGTCTCCTAGGATGATGAAATTGGTGCATGAGAGTGAGCAGTGTGTTATTAGTTCTACCAGATGTTCCCCAAAAGGGAGGGTGTTGCCAAGGGGGTGGTAGAGTAGGTGGCAAGTCATATTGGTGTTGTCTTTCATTCTTATGGAAGCGTTGAGATGTTCAAATGAGTTGTAGTTGAAAGTGTCTTTTATCTCCACATTGATGTTGTTCTTGTGAATGATGGCAATGCCTCCGCCGTGGCGGTCTTTCCTATCTTTATTGGTTACTGAGAACCCCGGCGGTACTAGAGTGTCCATGATCAGTTGTGAGTATTCATTCAGCCAAGTTTCTGTGAATAAGTCAATGTCAAATTTGTGGTTCAGGATTGCATCTGTTAGCTCCGTAGCATATTTGACTGCAGTCCTGCAGTTAATGAGCATGCAATTGGTTTGACATCTATTCTTGGGGTCCTGACTGATTGGGGCCAGGGGACATTGATAAGGTGTGCTGGAGGCCTGGTTGAGGTCAGAGGTGAGTGGTCTCGACCTATACCCGTGACAACCTGGATTTTGGATGAGGGGTTAAGTAGGGCGGGATCAGGTTGTACGATTGGGCGAGCTCCACTGCTTCGCTATGTGTTAGTGGAGCACTTGTTCTTTTCGGTCTTTGGGCATTGAAGTTGCGGGGCATGGAGGGCCAGCTAAATGGTTGGGGTCTGGCTCTGTCGAGGCATGGTGTGTTGGAGTGATTCAGTGAGGGGTTCAGACGTGGGTTTAGGCTTCTTGAGATCATGTTGATGCCCTGTATTACTGTTTCTAGTTGGGTTTCCAGGTTGGTAAGTCGCTCATTCATTTTGAATATGGGTGTGTGATTGGAGGGGGGAGTGTGGGTGTTGTGCTTCACATTGTGCGGGGACAGATGAGCTTGGGTCGGATGGTTTTCAATAGCAGTGGGAGGTAGATTTGAGGAAACAGAAGTAGAGCGGTTAGATCGGTTGTTGGGGTCTTTGTAATTAACAACGCGACTTATGGGGGAATCTTGGGGGTCTCTTAGGTTTGAGGACTTTAGCTTATTTGTGGGAAGGAAGTGGGGGTTGGCAGTGTGAGCCGCTCTGAGCGTCTCCTGGTTGGTTTTTGGGAGAAGGGTGGGGTTTGTGTGGAGGGACAGTGGTTATGGGATTTGTTAGGAAGGGGGATAGGATTAGGATAGAAGTGCAGGGTAGGGAGGACAGATTGGGGGGAAACGGGAAGAGTGATGTCGATCTTATTGTGCAAGAGAGTTGTAGTGGTGTAGGTTTGAGTGCACCCCGGGTTATTGGGTTTGTTGTTGGCAGGGCTTAGGGTGCTGAGAGTTGTGTCGTGGGGGGAGGGGTTAGTGGTGAGACTCAAGGGTATTTTCTTTTGGTTGAGGATCTGTGAGGAGGGCTTATGGGGGGATTTGAGGTTGTGATATGGTTATTTTTAGTGTAGGGAATATGGATTAGAAGGAGCGTAGGTTGGCATCATTAGCTTGTATCATGATGGTTCCATTTCTGAAGATGGTAATGTTGGTATTGCCCTGGAATGTGGGCAAGCTGGAGATCGTGAGTTTGCAACCATACAGGATGTTGGTGGATTTGGAGATGTGGAGGTAGTTGATTAGGAATGTGTTCCACCTGGCCGGGCATTTGGTGTAGAAAATTAGGTCTGTTCTTTCTAGGCCTTTGAAGGCATTGAAGTAAGTGTTGGCAATTAGCAGCTCAGGGTGTTGCTTGATCAGTTTGTGTTTGAGGTTTTTAGATGCTGTGAGGGAGAGGTTTGTGGGAAGGGACATGGAGAAGGAGTTGGGACCATGGGTTTTCAGGAGGGAGGATACAGTGGGGTTAGCGACTTCTGTGGGGGTCAGCATCCTGGGTCCTGTAATTAGGAGTTAGAATTATAAGTTGCGCGCAGGCTGGGTGAGTTTTCTGGGTCTTCAGGTGTGGTCTTTTGTGGGTAAGGTTGGAGATCTGTGAAATACGCTTTGCTCAGTATGGGGGTAGGTGATCACTCACTGCTAGAACGCTAGAGTAGGTATTGGGAGGTAAGTGGGTCTGCTGCGGGTCAGGAGTTTAGAGGGGGGGGTGGTCCAGAGTCAATCCATTTGGAGGTGGTCACCTGTTTGGGTGAAGAAAAGTTAAGTGGTCAGGTGCACCTCTTAGCTTTTGGGGATTCTCAGGGGGGTCAGGGAGTCATTTCTTTGATTCTAATGTTGGGGGTCGAGGGAACCCTGGTCGAGATAGTCTTTCTTTGGGGTTAAATTCAGGAGTGCTTCTTGATTTTTAACGGGTTTCTAAGGAAGGGGTCAGGGAGTCCTCTTTTTGTTTCTAGTGCTGGTGGGGGGCGGGGCTTGGGATGCTCAGGCTTTATTGGTCCTACTTTGGTGTTGTTGCCGGCTCTGTTTTTGTTGCTCCTACTTTGGTGTTGTTGCAAGTTCTGGTTCGATTTGGACAGATGAGGACCAAGAGAATGCAATATGGTGGGCCTGAAACCTCATAGGGTGGAGGGTTTATTGTGCCATCCTGGAGCCCGTAAGAGGTTCTAACCGATAGGGAATAACTTGGCCCAGGACTGATCCAGCATTTGACCCACAACTGCTCCACTTCCTTCGGGCCGAGGGAGAGGGATGGGGGGGAGGGTAGTTCAGGGCTGAGCCTCCGCAGCCCTGGAGGCCCCACGCCAAGCCTCAACAGCTCTGGAGACCTCTATGGAGCTCTAGAGGCGGGCTAGGGGTTGCACACTCATAGGGGCTGTGTCCACGCTCCCAGCAGTGGGCGGCCGGGGGCAGCGCTGCTTGGTCTGTGCCGAGTAATCAGCTCAGGGGGCGCGCTACTTGGATCGGTCTGGCCGGAGCGATTGCCCAATACCAACCAGCCTCCCAAAAGCACTGAGGCCGAAAAGAAATGATCCGTCGTGCCTCCCGGGATAGAGCGGCAGCCGACCGAGGCGGAACAAATGAAAGCGGGCTCCCAGGTCGGCTGGGCAGAATGCAGCAGATGGCAGACAGCAGATGGTGTTGCCAAGGCACGACTGACTGCCTCCCTGTTCAGCACCAATGGTGGGACAGCTCCCACCTTCGTGCGTACAGGGGTCCGGGTCCAGGTCTTCGATCGGCTGGGCAGCCAGCAGGTGGCCGATGGCAGACGGAGGTCCCAGGCGAGTCGGGTTGGTTTTCGTTCTTTCTTTTTCATTTTCTGTTCCATTGTAGTTTGGTAATTCTGATTACAGTTCTCCTGCAGTTCCTCGGGAATTTCACCGATAGTGATCCCGTGCCTCAGAAGCTTGGCTCCAATGCTTCCTCTCACGGCAATCTTGGTTGATACAATGCCTAAATTCAAGAAAGCCTGAATTGGTGGCAGAGCTTTTTCTGTGCAGGCAGCCAGTCTCTGGAATAGCTTGCTGACTTCATTCCATCAACAATCTATATTTCTTTGGAAAAGCCTTGAAGGAGTAGCTCTATAATCTCTTTGTCCCTGCACATTTCCAGATTGATCTCTGATAGTGCCAGCATGCCTTTAAAGGTAACAGTGGGCACTTTACAAGTAATTTAATAATAACTTTAATGCCGGACACTGTCCTACAGTAGATTACGATAAATGTATGAAGAGGGTTAGCCTAAGGGTCAGTAACTAAACAATTGTAGCTATTTTTTAGGGATGTAGAGGAATTATCTGAGGAAAATGAGTTATTGTTGCAGGTTGGTGATGAGTAAGTCTGTGTTGACCATCTGTTTCAGAAACAAATTGACAGTCACTGCTCTTGAAAGCCATTAGGGAATGGCAAAAACAAACATCTTATCAAAGCTAATAGGTTTCTCTTTCTGGCTTTCCCAAGGTAACCCCTTAGCTTAGCCAATGTTTTTTTCCAAAGCTGCAAAGCATCGGCAAAAAGAAAAAGAAATGCTTATTGTGGATGCTGAACAGCAAATAGGGCTCTCAATAACAGGGCACAGGCCTCCTGCTTCACAAAGGAATGAAAACACGTCAAAGTAGGCTACCTCAGTGGACCTTTGCATCACATTATGATTGAGCCAGAACTCACTCCAAAACCATGTTCACCAAAATTAAGAGATTCCACAAAGGACAATCTGTCTATGTGGAAACAATGTAAAGAGCAATGTACAGTCCTTGGATTAATATATGTGTTGTCCTGTCATTATTTGGACTGGTCCCCAGTACATGCGCAACAGGGGTCCCGTGTTGTTGATCCCTGCCCTGCAGCCCGTCAGCGGGTGCAACCATGACGTCAGGGCAAGTTTAATCAATAGGTCCACATTTCTGTGGGAAAGCAGATTAGCAAAGCATTATTGTGTAATGGGTCATTTGTCCTAGCGCCGAACTTCGCAACCCCGAAACCCAATGAGGGTTTGGTGCCCGCCTCCACAACAACTGGCGACGAATGGGAACCACCGCCACACATGCTCGCCTGGCAACGGCAGTCACCCAGGAGGCTGACCACTCCTGCGCAGCCCTGCCTGTCTGACACTGCCTGACCACGCAACTGGCCAAGCTCCGCTGCCTTGCTGAGTCTATGGCGGCTAGCCCCCAGGCGGAGACCCTCCTGCTTCAATGTGGTGTGAACTGAGCTCAACTCACTCCCGCGTCTCACACTGGAGCCCCGGGCCCTCACTGTATCAGGTCATGCCCTGGCTCCACCTGCAGGCCTGTTATACCAGTCGTTTTCAATCAGCCACACTGAAGAGACCCACTTCATCTCGGCCTGCAGGCACCACGTCAAGCACTGACAGTTGGCCACCCGCTGAACACATTGCTGTTTGTTTTTCCAGCCAAGGTTACTCTGTAATATAGACATTCAAACGCTGCAATTTCTGCATCAGGGACCCTGGGAGGCATATTGAATTTGCTCTATCAGTTTGTCAGAGCCACATGGTCCCTAATTAAAAAAAAAAGCAAAAAGAACTTCGAAAAGAGCAGAGAAGACAAAACTGTGTAGCACTAAAATACACATCTAGAGCAGCACAAATACTAGTATCGCCCTACAGTCTATCCTCACCTCCAGATCAACCATGCCAAGATGGCTTTGATTCCCGCACTCAAACCCTTCATTTGCAATGGACCTTCATCCTTTCTCGCTGCTAAATGGCAGGACTAGCTTGACCACCTAGAGACATACTTTGCAGCAATGGAAATTGACAGGAAACGCCCTCTGCTCCTACATCTGGGAGGTGCAGCAATACACAAGATCGCAAAAGCTATAGCAGAAGCAGGACCGCCGCATATCTACAACATGCTAAAAAAAAGCACTCACAACATATTTTGAACCACTCGCAAACCCTGATTACGGCAGATTCCTACTACGCCAAGCTAGGGAGCAACAGGACGAGTCGGTGGATGCATTCTACGCTCGCTTGTAAGAACTGGCCAGCACGTGCACCTTACCCAATGCAGAAGATGAGATCACCGTGCAATTCACACAAGGGTGCTAATCTACCAAACTGCAGGAAAATATACTCCAGGTACTGGGAATGCCAATGATCAACATCCTAATATCAGGGTGCTATAAAGCACTGTCCAAAGTGCGAGTGACGCATATGAAGGCCGGCCTCCAGTGAACAATTAAGGCAGAACCAGTTCACACAGTTATCAGCACCCAACCCAACCGGACCGGAAGATAGTCTGCCCCAAATCAACCACAACTCCAATAACATGCTATTGGTGTACCGGCTCCTGTCCCCCCAAGGGAAAAGGCACTCTGTATGCAACAAACTCAACAACTTCGCTAAAGCCTGCAAGTCCATAGCCAACAAACCCATGTTGTAGACCAAAGTCGCACAGGTCCGAGAACCACCAGGCATGCCGGACAGTGAAGATGACATGGACGACGATGACATGGAAGGAACGGTGCACGTCATTGATGCCATGCATCCTGAAGAAAGGAAAGGATGCTGCATCTTCAAATGCATGGTCACTGTGGAAGGGCATGCCGTCTCCGTGCTCATCGACAAAGGTGACTCCATCAATATAATGGCAAAACCAATGTTCCAGACTCTCCCAGGTCGACTGACGCTCCGACCCACAGCCACTCAGGTATATGCCTTTGGTTCATCAGTGCCATTGCCCCTCGCCGGCGACTTCACAGCTACCATGAGGACTAGACCACCAAGGCAAGACCCAAGAGGGATCAGGGATGTTACTATGCTGCAAAATTGCAAAACGTCTCCAATTGGTCTCGTACGCTTACAGTGTACCTCAGTCTGTCACAGATGGATTGATGAAGAATACTTGCGATTATTCAAAGGCACTGGATGCTTGAAAGACCGAATAATCAATCCAACCAGTCGCCCTTCGTCATCACTGGGTGGCTTTCCATCTTCACCAGAAAGTGGAACCCAGCTGTGAATAATAAAAAAGACATATATCACAGAAAAAGTTGACGGCCCTACCCTGTGGGTGTCCCCAGTCGTCGTGGTTCGCAAGTCCTAACAGCCAGGCGAGGTCAGAATATGCTTGCACATGAGAGTCCCAAATCAGGCGATCCGTTGAGAGAGACCTCTAACACCGACAGTGGATGACATAGTAGTCGAAGTGAGTGGCTCCCAATGGTTTTCAAAAGTAGACTTACGAGCTAGCTACCACCAGCTAATATTGACACCCGAGTCAAGGCCAATTACCACCTTCACTCATGTAGACCTCTGAAGATACAAGCGCCTCAGATTCAGAGTCTCAAGCGCGGCCGAGGTGTTCCAAGACACGATCCGAGGAGTATTGGCAAGGCTCCCCGGCATCCTCAATGTCAGCAATTACACCTTGATACATGCCCTGACCCTGGGAGAGCACCTAAAAAAGTTAAGAGCTACATTTCAACGGCTCCTGGACAGCGGGCTCACACTGCACCAAGTGAAATGCACATTCATCAAGAAGAGAGTTAGCTTTTCAGATATAAATTCTCAGAGCACGGGGTCATGCCTGATCCAGCCAAGGTCCAGGACATCTGCTCAGCACTGGCCCCCACCAGCGTCACAGGAGTCAGGAGCTTCTAGGGGATGGTGACTTACTGTGGACGTTTCATCCCAAATCTCACGCCACTGATAGCTTCCCTTCATGACCAAACGAAATCCAACACCATCTGGAAATGGGGCACAGCGCAGGAACAAGCGTTCCAAGCGTTCTAAGGGACGCCTTGTCCGAGAACACCACCCTGGCCTATTTCGACCCTAGACTGGAATCTGAACTATCTGTGGACACTAGCCCCACGTGACTGGGTGCCATACTCTCGCCCCCCAAAAAAGCAACATGGAATGGGCCCAAGTGTCATATGCCAGCCGAGCACTAATGGTCACATAACAGAGGTATTCTCACATCGAAAACGAGGACATCACCATCCATTGGGGGTGTCGACACTTCCATCTGTACCTCTATGGGCACCCGTTCACAGTCCACACAGACCACAAACCCCTAATCCCGCTATTCTCAGGGCCCTCCTCCAAGCCACCACCGAGGATGGAGAATTGGATTCGGCAGCTCCAGGAGTACTGCTTCTCAGTGGTCTACTGGCCCAGATAGCTAAACCTGGCCGTTTATCTGTCCCGATATGCTCGACCTGCAACCACAGGGGAGGAATCTGAAGTGGAGGAAGTCAAGAAGTACGTGAAGCTGGTAGTGGAAAGGTCAAGGCCACTACCAATATCGCTAGATGAGATTTTCAGTGAAACTCAAAAAGATGACTGCCTCCAGCTAGCAATGTCCGCTATGTCATCTGGCAACTAGGACAGAATGACTTGCAACCTGCCTCGTAACACCTACCAGAAGTGGAACAGACCCTCACATCTCTACGGAACGTCAAAGATGAGTTAGTAATGTCTACAGAAGGATGCCAGCAGAGGGGACCTCGCATTGTAATATCGCGTAGCCCCGGACAACGAGTAGTTGACCTCGCGCATCAGGGCATCATAAAGACAAAATCAAGGCTGAAAAACAAAGTGTGATTCCCCTCTTTGGACAACTTGATGGAGAAAACCATCAGCCAATGCTCATCGTGCCAAGCAGCTAACCCTGCTGAGCCTCCAGCACCCATCATCATGAGTCCCATCCCGCCGATCGCATGACATTGTGCCTGTGCAGACTTTGGCAGTCTCCTGGATGGTCGCCACATGCTTGTGGTGGTTAGTGATTTCTGCAAGTACCCCGAAATAGTGATCGTGGATGCCACGACAGTCAATCAGACCATTGTTCAAATCAAGAAGATCATGGCCACTCATGGACTCATACATGAACTAGGCACCAACGATGGACCGCCATTCACCAGTAAGGACTTCAACGAGTATCTGAAATCCTTAAACATCTGCCACCAAAAGATTAGGCCGCGGTGGCCTCAAGCGAATGGAGACGTAGAAAGCCTAATGAGGACACTGAACAAGACGATTGGCATTGCTGCAGCAAAAGGGAGGAATGTGGACTATGCCCGGTATACATTCCTCTGAGAGTATCGGCTAACTCCTCAATCCACGACTGGAGTCAGCCCTAGTGATTTGCAGTCATGGGAGGGAAAAGGGGTGGGGTGGTGCATAGCGGGGAGGGGACCCAAAAAAATATAATAATAAAACTTACCTTTTTTCCTGCTCCGCTCCATCTGCTCTGCTCCGTCGTTGCAGGCTGAAGGCATAGGCACCCAGCCTGCCCTGCGGCCAATCCTGACGCTGCTTAGAGCAGCGTTAGGATTGGCTGGGAGTGCCCAGCCAGGACGCTACTGGGCAGACTGGGAGCCTGTGCAGGCTCTCTTCAGCCCGGCAACACAGTGCCGGGCTGGAGAGACCACAGTGTGCATGTATGCTTGGCCGGCCCGAGACGGCCGGCCAAACATACTTGCACACTGAGGGGGAGCGCTGTGCACTCCCCCTTTGCCCACCTCCTGCCCGTGGCCCCACCCACTTTTATAGAAACAACATAATAAACCATGTTTATTATGTTGTTTCTATAAACGTTTTGCAGCTCCTGCTGCTGGTGGAGGGGGTGATGCCCTCCGCCCTAGCAGAGGAGCCACCCCTGATAATTTGTGCCTTAACTGACTCGTGAATGACACTGTACCTCACATAGAACCTCCTTATACTCCCTGAGACAAAGCATCAGATGCTCTTCATCGCAGAAAAGCATTAATAACAAGCTTCAAAAAGGAGATTTAATACTTGTAACAGGCAGACACCCAGGAAGCAAGTTCCATCTATCCTTCGAGCCCATACCGTGGAGGGTAGTACGAGTGAAAGGCACCATGGTCACGGTCTCAAAGGGCACAGAGACAATCACGAGGAACGTGGCACTGTTCAAACGCTACCCTCCTGCAAGACATCCCGCAAATGATTAACTGACAATGCCTGGTGTAACAGAATGCATGGACGAAGGAGGGAGGTCCTTCGACATGGGGAACCCTGAGCCCCCTTACCCCGATGAGGGAACTGGCGCTGCCAATGATTTTCAAACATTAACGCCACATAACACGCCCCAGGACAACTTGGCAACCAAATTTGAAGACCCCGGATCATTTTCTGGGACCGGTCAGTGGAGTCAGCGATCCCAGAACCCGAGATACTACCTCCGCCTCAACCAGGCAGCATCATCCGACTCAGAGACTTCGTCCAAGAGAGAAGTTTGATGACTGAAGAGACCTGCACAGTTGTATTACATGTTGTACCACATGTCTCATATTGCAGCCATGCATGCATGCCTTTTATTTGCATTTTGCATCTCATGATTCTCTCTTTTTTTTGTTTTTGTTTTTTTTGATTTTGGGAGGGATGCAGTGTTGTTATTTTTTGGGCTGGCCCACTGCTACATGCGCATCAGGGGGTCCTCTAGTGTTGACCCCCACCCTGCAATCCCTGAGTGGTTGGACCCATTATGTCAGGGTATGTTTAATAAATAGGTCTGGGGAAAGCAGATTAGCAAAGCATCATTGTGCTGTGGGTCATTTGTCCTGGCGCCTAACTGCGCAACCCCTAACCCCATCGAGGCTGTGGTTCTCACCTCCACAACACAGAGCAGCAGGTATGTGATAGGTGGTGAAGCTACAGGATAAGAAATACTGGGTCGAGCGAGAGGGGGCAATGGGAGAAATAGGATGGACTAACCAAAGCAAGGTTCACAATGGAAACACGATGTCGGCTTGGACGGGGTATGAAAGGCAGGAAGCGGGATGCAAAATATGCTTCTTTCTGCTATCCTAAGCAGTAGGATAGTGTAGAGTCCTACCTGGCCTCTACCATACTTTGTAGCAGTTCCACAACCCGACAGCCGGGTGCGGCCGAAAGGTATGAATAAAGGGCAGTTGTCGATCAGGGTGGGTCTGTAATATATGTTACTATAACTGTGTGTGTGCCTCAACTCATTTCGTGCTACGCTGCTGCGGCCTTGACAATTCCCCCAACTGAGAACCCCACAGGTAGGAAAGTGGGGAAGGAAAGTGTGTGTGTGTGTGTGTGTGTGTGTGGGGGGGGGGTCAGCAGGGCTAGTTAAAGCGGGGGGAAGGGAGAGCACAAGAAGTGCAGAGTGGGGCAGGGGGACAGAGGCCACCTCATATAGCTGCACTGTCTGGGAGGTTACCTAGTGATGATTTAAACTAGCGAGGAAGGAAACATTACGTTTGTAAAATTGTTTTCCAAGTAGCAGGGGGATGAATAAACTGTTTGCAACTTTCCAAGACATTACACATCGGAAAATCATTGGATGCATGCGGCTGTTGTGCTCCTTAATAATATAAATTGATGTTTACAGGAGATAGTGTGTCGAAAAGCGTGTTCTTGTACTGCCACTGTCGGTGCTGCGTCAGTGCCGTAGTGCTCTGGGAACACAATACTTCATGACTCGGCGACCAGCTGCAGGGCATTGATATTTACTTGAAAGAAACGTCCAAAATCACATTTCATAACTCCAAATGAAAGCGAAAAAAACGTTGCTTTATTTTGATGTGTGTAGCTGGGAAAGAGCGAGAAAGTTGATGGCATTTTTTTTCAAAACTAGAAATACTGCTGCAAGTGCGGGTGCCAACACAGCCCGAGGTGCTTACTAAATGTGAGTACAAGGCCACTGTAATGGCAGTCAGGGTGAGAGGAGGAGGGGACACAATAGGTGTTCGGTTGCTACAGGGTATGATTAATGGAATATGATATTACTTCAGTGCTAATGGAACTAAGGAGAAAAAAAATCAATTCCTAATTGACTTTCCTGTTAATGACATCAAAAATGGGCCTCGTTGGTTCATGAGAAAAGATCAACATTTGATACGGGGGTCAGCTAGGAATAGGCGACAGAGAAGGGAAATCATTATACGGAAATTAGCTTTAGAATATGCATTACAAAATTCCCAAGACACTGCTAAATAATATGCACAAAGCAAGGGTGGCTTTAGCACTGGTTCTTGCAGCCACCTTCCCTCCCCCCTTGATGACCTCCTTTTCAGATTCTCTCACTATCACTGGGCAACAGTGTCCCTCATCTCTCCATAGTCCCTCTCTCAAAATATTTCATTGTTTTTAAAACACTGGTAAATACTGGCTTTACAAATAAGAATGTATATCTACACAAACCAACCATTTTTAGCAACATTAGGAATAAATAATGAAAGGAGGGAAAAAATATGCAGTTTGCATGCAGCTCTTTGATGACAGCTGGTAACAGTTAGGTTCTATATTAGGGCTGTATCTTATGAACTGTGGTAACAAAAGAATCTGTGACAAAAGCAGTAATCCACTCAGCTCTCCACAGAAAATACAGATATGTTATCTGCAGAGTTCTTCTTTGCAGCAGGCATATTAAGGCGCTGCCCTACTTTATGGCAAGTCAATTCTGCCACTAGACAAAAATCCCATCTCTCTCTCTCTAACAGGAACATTAATCACAAGAGCTATCTTGACATTTTTATTGCTGCCTGAAAGCTGGGGGCCAAGGAACTCTGTAGGTGTGTTCAAATTGTACATTATTGCTAAACACAGAGCCACCTCCTGAGGTCAGCGTCCCCTTTCCAAGGTCAGCGCCCAGTGTGGTCTGCCCTAAAGCCGCCCTGGTACAAAGCAAAGGTCTCTCTCTCTCTCTCTCTGTCTGTGAAAGGCACAAAATAATTTCTAAGTAATGTCTAACACGGATTGCGGGTCCAATAAACAGCACAGAAATTGATGAATTAGCCAACAATTCAATGGACCCAACAAACGGCACGCTACAACCAATGATGTTTATTTACACGTTTTGAATAGGTGGACTACACACACTACTTGCTCCTAAATACTTGTGACAAAGTATCAGTGGAAATAAAAATGAGCCACTGAGATAACAGATGGGTTTGTGTTTTCTTCTGAATTCCAGAAGGCTGTGGGATTTGCTTATGTATTGTGGAACCTTGTTCCACATGTGGGTGCTAATCACTGGGAAACCGGTGCCCCAAGGGCTAAAACCACCACGCCAAGCATCACACAGGAGATCCAACATAGCGCAGGTACAATACCCACCGGGGCCAAAGCAACACTGGCAAATGTGGTACATGTCCAACAGGGCTGAAGCAGGATCATGCCAATATACTAACAAGCATTTGCCATGCAATGGGTCATCCGTTTGCACGAATTAGAGCTATTAGCGTTGTAAATTACTAACTGGACTTTTCGTGCCACACAAACTGAAAATAAATAGTAAAACAGTTGACATAAGCAAGCCGATTCAAAGGGTCGCCGTGAGCATGAAGTAGACACAAAAGAAAAAAGAAGTTCGCTTGCAGTCATAGTTATTGCTGTATGTGCAATTATCCATGTAACAGGGTCGGTCACCAAGGCGGTAACAAAACCGCCCTAAGGAGGGACAAACGTAAAGCAGTTACCAATGAAAAGAAAGGATTTTTGAAAGGCAAGCCCACGAACGACTGATAGTGATGGTCATGCGGTGGGCGTGGTTAATAGCCCAGATGCATACCAACACATTGGAAAAGCAGCGCTTACTCGCTGCTATGCTCGACCTAAAAAGCCAATGCACCACAAAACCTTAAACAATCACCAAGCCAATATGCTGACAAGCCAACGCATTACCAGTGCAGTAAAATCTCTGATGCAGTCCCTAAACCCTGAAAAATCAGAGTACTGCCAAACCTACCAATTCATACTCCAAGGCCAGGATGCCTCCACTAGACAAAAGTGAGTACAGGTCAAAGCTGTCACACGACTGCACTACAATATCCATGCCGTGATAGATCCAACACATTAACGCACTAAACCACCTGGCAAGATGAACCAGACTAATAAGTAAATGGTTTAGGGCTTCTTATTATGCAAATTATTTTCTGAAACTTCACAATTAAACAGAGAAATAATGTGCAATATGGAGAGCAGCAGTAGAACTATTAAGTGCCCCTTCCAGGAGTCCACATAGATTCCAACCAAGATTTTTTGTTTCTGCAGCTGGGTCATGTAGAAATAAACAGACGGCCAGTCTCTTCCACACGCTGGCCGTATACACTCTGGGCTATTAGAAGTTGGCTTTCACTCTTTCTTCTGAAAGAGACTTAAGACTCTGTCTCATCTACACTTAGCACACTAGATCAATACATTGTTGATTGGTCAACTCCTACTTGGGACTTGCAGGTTGGCCACGCAGCGTGCTGTCCATTTGATGTCCTCTTTTTGATGTTCTTTGCCAAATAATGGGTAATTTCCCTGGATTAGTGGATAAGGTTGTCATAGACAAGCAGATGTTTGGGAGCATCTCTTCACTTGTTCAATGACAGCCCGTGAATCAAGTAAAAGGTCTGTTGAAAGCAAGTTCCACAAACTGTCGTTCCCCAAAACACACTGCATATAGCACCTATCTAACCAGTATTCAGAAATGAGAGATATGTACGTGGCAAGATGGCACTGTCTTTCCAGTGGCATAGACTGTGCGTACTGCATGTCAAATACAGGATGCTACACTTTTTAGCAGGTACCTAGTCCATAGCGATCATACATTCTCCAGTTTGTATCACTCGACTCCCAATCTCGCCACTGTTTCTGGTACTTTTTTCTGCACTATTTCTTCACTTAGCCCGTTGTTTTAAATAGTCTTCATGGAAAACAAGGTGCAACAGGATGGGCAGGAACAACAAAACCAGGCCTTTGCCAGGCACCAAAGAGAAATAACTCCCACATTCTCAAATAGCCATACAAGACTTTTCACAACATTTGTGGCAAATGGTACATCTGAAAGTAAATTGGGTCAGTAGCATTGTACAGTACTGGATGGCATGTTAAGGTCTCTTTCATTGGGTTTTTGTGAAAATACACCAATTAATTTTGGTGTGAATTAGTGATTAATGGCAACTTCTTATCCATTAGCAGGCTACTGTGGCACAACTGCCCACGGAACTCTTGTGATCACCTTCGTCACCTCTTACAGGAGTAAAGCAGTTACCATCAGCAAACCAGCTCACCTCGGCTACAAAACCAGAAAATGATAGCCCACACCAGCCTTTTGGCAAGCCTTTTTTTTTGCGGCCCAATTACCAGCTAGGCTGGTAGCAACCTGTGGTGCAGTCTTGGATTCTTATTCATGTAGGCACCTGAATTATTAATGGCGGTTTTCTGTCACCGGTTCTATGGTAATTTATCTCATTGATTCCAACCCGTTAGGTCAACCTTAACATCCATCTCCAGCTTGACCTTGAGACACTCCATCGCCCCTTGGTGGTTGTTCATTTCAGAGCCCTGGGATCCGATTTCCTTCATGTAGCCTCGAGTCAATACTCATGCGGCTCACCACTGTGCAAGAGTCTAGCGTGCCTATGCACTGCTTGAATAGAAATGAGCAGCTATGATGCTTGCTGGAGCTGTATAAGAGCCAACAGTTAATGTCCTGGTAGCTATTATTTCTCACTCTGAAGGTTGGGACTCCTTCATGTAGACTGACCATACAACAAAAACATACCTGCCCTGAATGATACGAACACATGCACGGTAGGCATGCACAATGTGCGGACACGTCCTGGCAGCCCGTGCACCTTATTACACCCACAGGATCAATGTCTGGAATTGTGTATGGCTGCAGCTAACTTAACAAGGATCCTGCACAATTTTAGGCAAGCTGACTGCCACGACAGGGAGCTATTGAGCAGTTGTACTTAACTTTGTAGGCAAGCTCTCCTTAAATACAGCCAATACATGGATTCTGCAGCAATTGCTTTTGCTGTCAGATATAGGAGCTACACAAAAAGGAGCAACACTCTTCACAGGAGAAAAAAAAAGGGGCAAGGTTAAAAGCGGAACTTAAAAGTGAGGGTTTCAGAATTTAACAAGGATAGATCTGAAGCACTTAACAGTGAAATACATCGTGTGTTCCACAGCCTCAAAACGCACTATTTCCATCTCAAGGTTCACTGAGGTCTATGCGCAAAATTTTCTTGGTGCCTATTAAATCATCTCAGGAGTGCTCCAAGTATGCATCTTGTTACCATAGAAACTGGGCAACCAAATAGGAGATGCAACGTGTCACATATTCTGCAGCAGTCTTTGAACCTTTGGGGAATTCAGCATCAAGCACTTTTTCTTCTTCGGTGCCCATTATCTAGTGAGCACCCACAGGGTCCCTGCCTGCTGAGGCGGGCATCAACATTCTGCGGTTTGAGCTGGGCTCGAGGGTGCCAATTAGAAATGCGTGCAAGCTGTCAGAGCCTATTCTCTAATGGGCAAGTTACAAAAAGGGGTGTCAACCTATCTATCTCCATGCCACCCTAGGACAGCTCCAACCACGGCTTTAGAACTTGATTATTCACAAACGATGGGCCTCGTGAGTCATGGATAGGATTACATTGCAGTTTGTTCGTTGTACAGAAAACAATTGGTCTCCTTTTTCAAGCACTGACACACTTCTCTAGGTTATCATCCTCCTCTGTGTATATTTTCCCTCTGGCTGCATTGTAGACTGCTCTTGCCCTTCCCCTCTCTCCTTCCTTCCATTTACCACCCGTTATGATTTATTGTGCTGTACTATCCGAGGGGCGTCTAACAGATGCCCAAACTCTTCCCAGATTTCCAGGCTACCCACTTGGTAAATATGTTCTACTGAGATCTTCTGTCTGTAATTCTGTTCTAGATGGATATTATGAAAACCTGGCATGGATTCGACCCTTCTATGCTGGCCATATTAAAGTTGAGAGAAAGGCAACGACTAAGATATGGTCTTAATAAAATGAACGGACAATGGTGGCAAAATTGTCAATAGGCACTGGAAAGGACAATGGACTGCTATCACGTGCTACTGATTGAACCTTGTCTTTTTTCAAGCAAGGGAGAAGAAGAGAATAGAGGTCCGTCCAGGGGAAGGGAAGAGAGGAAAGGTAGGAAGAGGCAATGGCTAGGAATATTTGCTACTGACCAGACTGTATTTTGTTCAGGGTGAAAAGGAAGCAGTGATAGACGACAGTCTCACCTCAACCAGTTTTTGAACATAACCTTAGGAAAACAGATTTGAAAGACAGAAGTATTTAGCTTGTGAAACTGAGGAAAGGATCATACCACCAACAGGTTGGAGGGGTTTGTCTACCAGTGTAGATCCAGATGAACTGACAGCAAGAAGTGCACTCAGAGTCTATCTTGATCCGGAGCCAGAGTCACCAAAGGGACCCCTGAGGGGCCCTCATCAGCCATCTGGCATGTGGCATTAAACCATGAGACCAATCAGATGCCGAAATAGCAGCAATGTCAAAGTCACAAATCTCAGACTCATCTCCTATATTTCTGTAATCCTCTGAGATGAAGGAAAGCTCTTCCTATGGGTCATGTCCAACACCACTCCTATGAAGGTAGACCTCTGTGTTGGCATGAGATGAGACTTTTGGGTGGTTATGGTAAAGTCCAAGTCATTGTGTGCTGAAGACACTCTTTGAACAGTGCCAGAGAATTTTGTTTCAGCAGCCAGACGTATAGGTATGCAATACGTAGAACTCTGACCTTTGTAGTGAAGCTGCCGCATCTGCCCCAACATATTTTTAAAGACGTTAGGTGCTTTAGTCACTGCTAATGCTAGAACGATGAAATGATAATGCTTGGACCCATGTCAAACCTCAGGTAACATTTTAGTCAGGAAGCATCGGGGGTGTAAATTGGCTTTCTGCAGGTCCAGGCAAGCCATCCAAGGGCCACCAAGACCTAACACAGGAACAGTAGCCTGAATTTCCCAAGCTGAATTAACAAGTTCAGAAGCCAGAGGATACAGGAAGGGCTTCAGATGTCTGTTCTTCTTGGAGGCCAAGAAGTGAAGGGAGTGGAATCCCATATCCCTTCTTCTAGAGGCACAGCCTCCATGACCCCATTGTTGAGAAGTGCAAGGACTTCCCCCTCCAAACTTGAGACATGCGCCAGACAGTTTGTCACAGTGGAATGAGGACAGCCTGGGGGGAGGCACAGGAAGATTAGGGTATAATCAATACAGAATAGTAGGATAGTTGTGGTTGTTTACAAATCTGTGAAAATGCGTGTGAACTTCCCCTCCAACAGAAGAAGGTAGTGTAAGGGGGGTACAGACGTTTTGAGGCAACAGAACCCGCAGAGGATGGCAGGACTGGATCTGCTACAGCCAATCCCATAAATCCACCTGTGCCCTGAAGGGAGTGGTACATTTGTCAGGGCATCTGGCTCAGTTGGAAGGTTGTCTCTGCAGGGACTGTTGTTCTTTGGAATAGCCTTGAAGTTTCCTGTAGTGCTGGTGAAACAGCCTCGTCAGTAAAGATAGGCCAAGCGAGTGAACCACAGGTCGGTTGTTTTTAGAGCATTCCAAAAAGGAATTGTCCTACAGTTCAAAAAATTGCTCACTACCGAAAAGTATGTTAATGAGCGTCTCCTGCACAGCGGCTGAGAAACCAGTGAAACACACCCAAGCAGTCTGATAGCCAAGCCAATGGATTGGGATGTGGTCTCGACAGAGCCCAGGCTGCACTTCACAGTCTGTTTGGAGGCATCCAGAGAAGGGTTTTAACATGTTGTGAGGACAGGTTGCAGAAATCAATAATTGGGAGCAAGGTGGCTACACTATTTCAGTCAAAATATTTGACTTGGCTTCTGCAGAGAGCATGGTGAACTCCAATGTTTCTGCTGCTACCACAGTGATGAATGAAGGTATATTCTCTAACGGAGGGCCAGAGAGGTAAGGACATCCCTTACCTCTTTTCTCGTGAAGTATTCAGGCCACTGGCATTTTGTAAATCAAGGCAGAAGCTTCAGTATTAGATGGAAGGAGGCTACCAGCCTCTGAGTGGTCTTCTTCTGAGCAGCCATAATCTTTATCAGGAATTACAAGGGCATCGGATTGGGAGCCAAACAATTCTTCTATTCAGTTGAAGCACTGATTATTATGTTCTCTGTTGCCACTCAGATAATTTCAGCCCAAATGGGGCCAAAGCTGCCTTCAAGGATGGCTTCTGAGTTGGTGTTGAAAGAGGGCTGACCTGGCAGGCGATGGAGCCTTGACAGGCTTTGACTTCCAGGTACCAGAGCCTGTGGAGGCGAGGAGTCATCAAGGTCCCAGCCACAGGAATCACCACAGCAGTAGGTCTGGTTCACCCTTGAGGTCTGGACACAGCAACGCAAGCCGGAGGGCTTCGACCTGTGCAGGTTTGGTCAATGGAGCTGTAAGCTTCAGATTCTTCTTTTTCAGTAGTTCCATTTTTGCACCAGGAGGATCTTTCTCTCAAGCGTGATATTTTCTACACCAGTACACTGACAACAGGCATGATGAAGTAGACGACCACCAACATTAAGTACCTGAAACACTGGGCATCATTCTAGTACTGAAATGGTAAATCTACTTTAAACACAAAATTTTTATCAATGGCAGTGAACGTCAGTCGGTGACTTGTGCTTGGCTCAATAATGTCAAAATTGGGTGCTTCTACCCCAACCACTATGCCAGCACTAAGTACCCGGGCTCACACACTGATCACTAATTTACGTTGCAGAAAATATCCCAGACAGTTTGGAAACAGCTACGACTAACACTGGATCAGTCCTATTCTTCAACTCACACCTTCCTATCAACAATGCAATTACAAGTCCTCTTTTAATTCGACAAAGACAATGCCCTCCTCGTACCCATTCTGGGGAACAGAATACACAGAACACTCTAAAATGGAAACTATGTCTAAGCAATAACCAGTGCCATGAAAGTGGAGGTGAGTATGGAAGAGAGATCTAAGAGTGTTATGTGGAGTTAGCTGCCTATTACATAACTAGTCATGAGATTTCATAACCATGTATGGGTCAGAGTGCTATTGGAGAGTAATGCGTCATGAAAAATGTCAACAAGAAATTAAAATACACCACACACTTCTTGGTCATAAACCTTCGTATAAATAATTTAAAAATAATTATTAGAATGAAAAGACCAAAGCTTCCACCTTATTATTGTATTAAATAATATGGGTAAAGCAATTGAAAAAGCAACTTAAAACCACATCACGACCCCTTAGCAAATTAACTCTGCCTCCCAGTCTTGCAGCAACACTGAAACATATGCCTTACCCAACGCAGATGAAGATGAAAGTCTCTCAGATGGTCTTTTCTGTCCTTTCCACAGTCCTTGACTGCACCCTGACATATTCCCTTTGTTTAGCCTTCCCACAGAGGATCACCACAGTAAATACTCTCACTGCATCTAGAATGGATTAAGCTAACAGTTTGTACCTCGCCCTGCCATCATAGATAATGATGTGCCAACAAGTCGCAGCATATCTTCTGATAAAGCTACAGTAGGTAGACTACATCACTCTACCTCTTTTCACTCGTGAGTGAGGAAAAATGAACAACTTTACGTCTAGTAAACCAACCCATCATCGTGACCCACCATCCTTGATTGCAAATGATCAGAACCACAAACCTGGTAGAAGATTACGCTCTTGAGATGCCCACCTAGTTCAGATGCGGAAATCCCACCTAGTTCAGATGCTGAAATTTTGCAAAGTTTGGATACGGAGCCACGCTTGCTTGGTAGAAACTGCACAGGTCTGGAACACTGTGCAAGTCCAAGGGTACTGTGCAAAACCCTGTTCCAGTATACAAAAACACCTTAAAACCTCTGCTTTCCAATCAATTATGACGCACGAAATGTCGTTTCCACTCTGATTTACTCTGTGGCAGTAACATTTCGTCATACCAAAGGACAGTTTAAATTCTTTCCACCAAGGGACTAGTGAGGCTGCTCCTAGACGCATCAGCCTCCCAGTTAGCCACATGGCATCACATTGTTCACGTTATTCAGTCTTCTTTCATTATTATATAAATATATGTGGTGCCTCTAACAGACTTGGTGAAAAAGCTGCTGTTGTATGTTTAAGTATAGTGGAAGGTTGAGGGGTGGAATGTAGAATGTGGGGAGATGGAACCTGGGGGTTGGAGGTTGAGGCATTCTGATATGGGAGACGGTTGAGAAAGGATGTGTGGACCAGCTTGAGAAAATAAACTTAAGAAATACAAGATTACGTGTGTCCTCATCTTTACATTTTGGCGACGAGGGAAAGGAAGATTCAATGAAAGAAGTAGTGGACTTTTAAAGGTTTGACAGGATGTACTCCAGGCGCACACTACGGAGGAGGAGAAGGAGTAGTACTTCACGCAATTTCAACAGAAGGAAACACATGAATTGAACAAGTGCGCGATATGGAGGCACGGCAGTGAAGGTGGGCTTTCAGTTTTTATTTTATTTTAGTGCTTTCTGTTCCTCCTTCTTCGCTGCCTTTGCCTGCCAGTTTGAACTGCCGTTGTGGGTTTGGTCACGCGGCCTAATTTAAACAACGCGCCGCGCGACATCCTTTTCTGGATCCTAGAGCGTGCTGTACATTCTGTGCTCTACGCGCAGTAGCGAATCTTCGCATCGTACCGGATTGAATTTAGGTGGAAGACTGCTGTGTTGAGGATTACATGAGGATTACATTAGCAATATACCTTACTTGTTTGCGCAGCCCTGTGTTGGAGTACACCTGTTTCTTGCTGTTCCTGCCGTCTGTGCTGTTCTCTGCATATTGTTCTGGGCGGAGCCGGGACTTTGTCTTCTAGACATAAACAGAGGACTATCGGATGGTTTTTTCTATTATTGTCACTAAAGAAGGTCTTTAAAGGAAAAATGCGGAAAAGGAACATCTTTGTGACAAATATTCATTAACTTTATGAACAACTAAAGTCACTTACATAAATTTCTTTTTTATTTATTTTTTATTTTTTCATATTTTTTTTTTCTTCCCCCTTTTTATATATAAGTATACTTATTAAAAGGAAAAGGGAGAAAAGATGCAGTTTGAACCTCCTGCAAAGTTTTTACAGAACAAGGGAGAACCACCATTGCATTGGACTAGGTGGAAGGAAGAGTTTTTGACTTATATGAAAGCTATTGATGATGACGAAATGTCACAAGATAGGAAAAAAAATATTTTATTACATTGTTTAGGCTCTGAGGCGCAGATGGTTTTCAGAACTTTACCACCAGTACTGTTACCAGATCATACGGAGGGAGAAGTGGACGTTTTCAAGGAAGCGCTAATGAGATTGGAGAAGAGATTCAAACCTACTGCAAGTCTGGCATTAAATAGATTCAAGTTTTATACTAGGGCACAGCATTCTGATGAGACATTTGATGAGTTTTTAACAGCACTACGAGGATTATCTATACATTGCAATTTTGGTGACATGACTGATGAGATGATTCAGGATCAAATTATAGTGCATGTGAAAAGCAGGAAGATCCAAGAACATCTGTGGGTTATGGGGGATCCTAAATTGCAAGTTGTAATCTCTACTGCGAAAGCTCTAGAGCAATCTGAGAAGTGGATGAGATCTGTACAGGATGTCGATAAAGTTAATAATATAGAATCTGAGGTGGTGGGTGCAATGATGGGTAGTAATTCGAGTGGTAATCCTGGTTTCAAGAATACTGGTGTGGGTAAGAAATGGGTGAGACAAGATAGGATGGAGAAACTATCCTGTTTCCGTTGTGGTAGTGTGAACCATCTTGCATCGTCGCCCCAATGTCCGGCAGTTGGAAAAGAATGTATGAAATGTGGAAGGTTGGGACATTTTGCTCGGGTATGTAAAGATTTCAAGAAAAGTAACTATGTAGCCAAAGGGAAGATGGCGTGTGTTAGTAGTGGTAAAGATGGTCATGATTGGCTGAAGGGTGATAATGAGCAAAAGGGCATGGTGTTGTCACTCAAGCATGGGGATGAAATACGGTGCGAACCGATAAAACGACCTAGGTGTGAGGTACAAATCGCTGGAAGGAGGCTGGAGTTAATGGCAGACTCGGGGTCACCTTGGACAATTGTTACACAAGATTATTTTAAGCAAGTCTTTGAGGGAATTTGGGAATTGACCGATTTAAAGGAACCAGATATTATTGCTGAAAGTTTTGAAGGGAGGACTATTGATGTGACTGGTTTTGTTGAAACTGGAATCACTTTTAATGAGAGACGTGCCAATATTAAATTGTATGTTGCAGTTAAGGGGGTTAATGTCCTAGGATGGAGGGACCAAGGAAAATTGGGTGTAATTTTGAATCCCCGGTGTAGTGAACCTGTATTAGTGATAGAGTCCAGGGAGGCAACAGAGTGGATTACTTCTAAGTTTCCACAAGTTTTCACTAGTAAATTGGGCAAATTGATCAACTACAGCCACAGAATTAAAGTCAAGGCTAATGCCAAACCTGTAATTCAGAAACTTAGGAATGTTCCCATTAGTGTCAGAGATGAATTAAAGAAGATCTTGTCAGATATGGTGAATGAGGGTGTGATAGAAGAGATTGAATCCTCTGAGTGGGTTTCTCCGATAGTTTTAGCACGAAAATCTGACAATTCTTTGAGACTGTGTGTGGATTTGAGAGGTGTAAATGTTAACATCATTGTGAATTGCCATCCTTTACCCAAGATAAATGAGGTCATTAGTATGTTGGAGGGGGCGAATATTTTTTCCACATTGGATTTGAGATCGGCGTATCACCAAATTGAATTAACGGAAGATTCTAGACATCTCACGGCGTTTATCACCCCGCAAGGGTTATACCAATTTAAGAGGATGCCGTTTGGATTGGCGTCAGCAGCGTCAGTCTTCCAGAGAGCGATGTTTCATTTGTTTAAAGACATGGACAAATATGTGAAGTGTTTCCAGGATGATGTTTTAATTTTCTCAAAAGATGAAGTTGAACACAAACTGCATGTAGAAAATGTTTGTAAAGTGTTGAGTGTGAATGGTTTGACTTTAAGGGAGAAAAAGTGCAAATTCTTCTTGAAATCTGTTGAGAACCTAGGTCATACAATTTCGGGAGAAGGTGTTGTACCAAAACGATCCCTAGTGGAAGCAATAGTAAATGCTCCTGCTCCTGATGATCGTGAAAAATTATTATCATTCACTGGCTTGTGTGAGTATTATAGCAAATTTATTGAGAATTTTGCTACAAAAATGGAGCCTTTGAGGGAGCTTACGCGAAAAGGAGTCCAATATGTATGGACAGAAAAACAGAGTAATGCATTTGAGAGGATTAAGAAAGAGATAATACAGGCGCCTACTTTGAGACCTTTTTGTGTGGGGGCACAATGCATAGTTACTGTTGATGCAAGCATGTATGGGATTGGTGGGGTTTTATCTCAGAGATGTGGGAGAGACAAATGGAATGTTACGTTTGCTTCTCGCACATTGACGGATGCAGAAAGAAGGTATGCAGTAATTGAGAAGGAATTGCTAGCATGCATTTGGGCTGTGGAGCACTTTCGGGACTATATTTGGGGGTCCAATTTCATTCTGCAGACCGATCATAAGCCTTTAGTAGGTATTTTATCTCCTGGGGGAGGTTGGAATGCCACTGCCCGTATTGCCAGACTTGTTTCCAGGTTGCAAGAGTATTGTTTTAAAATGGAGTATGTGCCGGGTAGAAGTAATGCTGTAGCGGATTGTTTGTCGCGTCTTCCACAGGATGAAGGGAAAGGTGTGAGTATTGTGGAAAGGGATGTGGTATCTTCTGTGTCTGGATACATGTCTGCCGAGTTTGGTAGTATACATGAAGATGAGTGGATGAAGTGTGATGAGGAGGATTTAGTTTTCCAAGAGGTTAAGAGATATGTGAGGGACGGTTGGCCAGGAAGGAATTGTATAGCTGCTGAGTTAGAACCATATGGTAAAGTTAGGGATGAATTGCATATAGAGAGTGGGTTGTTGTTTAAGAATGGGAAGTGCATTCCACCCAAGGGTATGCGAGATGTGATTTTGAAACTGGCACATCGTGGTCATCCTGGAATGTCTTCTATGAAAAGATTGATACGCACTTGTTTTTGGTGGCCTGGTTTAGACAAAATGGCAGATCGGGTTGTGAGGGAGTGTTGTGTGTGTGTAAATGCGGAGAAAATGCTGAGAACAGTACCTGCTCCCCTTGAACCTATTCCCTGTCCGAATTGTCCGTGGCAGAAGTTAGGTTTTGATGTTTCTGGCCCATTTTTTTCTCTTCCAACAGATACACGTTATGCTTTGGTGTTAATTGACTATTTTTCCAAATGGCCAGAGGTGAAGTTGGTTGCTCAGGTGACATCTGCAACTATTATTGAGTTTTTCAAGGAGGTGTTTTCTAGGGAAGGATATCCGGAGGTGTTGATTTCGGATAATGGCGTCCAACTGACTTCTGGTGAAATGCAAAGTTTTTTTAAATATAGTAATATCAAACATGTCACTACACCTCTGTATGATCCTCAAGGGAATGGTCAAGTAGAGAGATTCAATCGAGTTCTTAAGGATAGTATTTGCTGGGCAAGAGGATTTGGGGGAATGTGGAAAGATAAATTAAGGGAGAAGTTGTGGTATTATCGCATTACCCCGCAAAGTACCACGGAAGTGAGTCCATTCAAATTACTGAAAGGAAGACATCCTGTGTCTAAATTGTGTCCGTGGTGGTTTAAGAAGAAACTGAGTAAGGACTGGGAGGATATCTCAGTGGAGGAAGTTAGAGAAAGGGTGAGGGGGAAACAAGAGAAATTTAAGAAGAGATATGATGACAAGTGGAAGGTGAGGGAACCTAGTTTTTCGGTTGGTGATTGGGTAAAGGTGCGTGAGCCAGGTTTTGTGAGGAAAGGTGCATCTAAGTTTGGCAGGGCTTTGAAAGTTGTAAAAGTGTTAAAAAAAAGTGTTGTTACACAGGATGGTAAAGTGTGGAATGTGAGCAGATTGGCAAAATGTGCTGGTAATTTTGAGTATCATGACGGAAATTGTGGAACTGATCCGTTAGTGATGTTTGGAAGTGGGATGCAATCTGGTGTTTGTATAAAAAAAGGGGCAAGTTGTGAACAACAGGAAGTCATGGAGAATGGTTCTTGTGAAGGAGAGGCTAATATGGAGTTGGGTGACAGTAATGGTAATGTTACTATGGATGATCATTCTGTTGTGAATTATCATCCTGTGAATTATAATTCTGTTGCGTCACGTGTAAAGTCCTATGTCAGGACGAGACGACAGCCTGCAAAGCTCAAAGACTTTGTTTAGAAAAAAGTATGGTGATTACATTATGTTTTGATTTACAATACATTTTCTGTATTCTGTTGTTATATGTATTTTAATGTTTATATTTCTTTTGTTAGTTTTGTTTAAGGAGGGAAAGTGTGTTGTATGTTTAAGTATAGTGGAAGGTTGAGGGGTGGAATGTAGAATGTGGGGAGATGGAACCTGGGGGTTGGAGGTTGAGGCATTCTGATATGGGAGACGGTTGAGAAAGGATGTGTGGACCAGCTTGAGAAAATAAACTTAAGAAATACAAGATTACGTGTGTCCTCATCTTTACAGCTGCGCATCTTTTTTCACCAATATAACTGTGATATGCAAATGTCTGCAGATCTGGACACTGACTTGTACCTGCACAATAACAAGGCATGAATCAAAAACAGAAAATGCACGATGCCGGCCATGATTCACAGAACTGTATTCAGAAAGGTAGATCTTGTATTTGGAGGGCAGAATCTTCAGTACAGACTGAGCCAGGAGCCACTGACTTTTTAGGTAAATTGTTTATTCATGGTTAGGCTCTATTCCCACCCATGGCATTATTAGCTCCTGCCAGGGCTCCATCTGTCCTCCAACTGTAATTAACTTACAGGCTAGTCCCCACATAGCTCCCAACATCCAGTGCGTCACTGCATTTTACCAGCATCCACATACAACATTCCGTAACATGCCAATGTTACCCGTGCGTACACGCCTAGTCAACGGATCATCCACTTTCCTCACACACAAGACAAAACAGTCACACCATACTACTAAAATAGAACACCTCATAAGTGGCATCACTGACACTAGTAAGTAGACATGGTCTGGTAGACTCAACCACAGGGATTGGTCAACTTCTCATAGTCATGTGGTAGGCATGATCCCTGCGCTTCCACTTTGACAGCCCCTTGATGGTCATGCTAAGCACTGAAATCTAAGAAGAACTTTCCCTAGTGAATACCTTAATATATTTCCAAATAGTACCTTCTTGACCGTTCCGAAAAACTGTGCAAAGAATCGTTACATCTAGACACATCAACAGGATCACCCTGCTAAAAGACCTACCAAAAAAGATAATCCCGGGCAAACTAGCTCAACTGATGACATCAAGACATTCACGGAGGACACCTACCTAAATAGTGTACAATCCTAAACACATCCAGTAGCGGAAAAAGCAGACTGCATGCTTCCGGATTTTCAGACATCCACACCTAACAAACGACGACCGAAGCCCATCAACCCTGGGCTGCTTATGTTCTTGTGAACGGTCAGAATTCAGCAAGCAGTGTGTACATAAAACATCAATCAGACGGTGTGTACGCGGCTCCTGTCTATGGCTCACGGTACTAAGTAAAATAAACAAGGGACTTCGCACCTGCCGGTCTCAGACAAAGCAATGAAGTGATTCGAGGGGAGAGGAAATGAAAACGTTAAAAGGCCTTAACCGTTAGGGGCCATTCCAACGCGGAGGTGAGTCACCCGGCGAATGGGGCCTTTCTAATGGCTTTTACGACTTTAGGTCTCTTTTTATTAGAGCACTGATTGAATCTGGCTGACAGAAACTCGCCTTCGTCCTCAGATTATTTTTGCCTCGCCCACTCACCACAAGCACAAGGAGATTATGAGACAGGGGAGGAGGCCATTATCTTGTCAGGCAGCAGCACTGGGGGGGTACTAACGCGCACTCGCCCTCAGCCCTGATTCCCGTCTGGACAAATACTGACACGTCCAGCAGAAAGCAGCGGTGAGAGGCAGATTTGGACAATCGAGCCCGCCACACAAGTCGCTCCTCGAGGGTAAAAACCGCATCTTTGTTTACTGTGCGCTCTGTGTACTTGGAGCACATCTCTGCTGCTGCGTGCCTCCCCAGGGAAGAATACATATCAGAGCCGGGAGGCTATCAATACCTGGAAGGAGGACGTCATGTTTAGGATTAAAGCCTCGGATTTCTGAAGGCCGCAATTTCCTGCAATTACAACAAATCCAATTATGAGGATCGGTGTAACCATGGCAGATTATTAAATGATAAAAAGTTGCTCTGCTTCCTTGGAGGATGCTGAAATCTGACTCATTCCCAGGTTTACAGTTTCTTTGTGTTTACTCCTAGCTTCTTGTCGTTCAAACAATATGTCTATCCAGAGCTTAGCAAGGCTCATGTGCGCTGTCAGTACTTGTTGGGCTAAGCATGAGGTGCTTGTTGCCAAACTGCCAAGGTAGGCTACAATAAAGAAAATAAGTGAATAGACAATAGATATAATAAGGCGATTATCTAAAAAAACGGATTACTTTACTTATAATAAGGGGCCTTTTAAAGAGGTATGGCAAAACAAAATAGGCTATTATACCAATACATGTTGACAAGAACGTGCTACACCAACTATGTCTTCATTTACTGTTAAATTGTTGAACAATTAGATACAAAACTCAAATAGACTCTAGGATCTATCCAGTGCCTCCGTTCGACAATCACATTTATTTACCTTTGGTAATTCTCTTTCTGTGGGATTCTCATACTCCTCATCCTTTAAATTCTTCCATGCGCTAGACTGGGTCCAGAGTTGTATTTTTTTCCAGCAAATACTGCCACACACAGGTGGAACCATCGGACTCTACAGTGGGTTCATCCCACATTGTTGCAAGTGGCTGCATGGAGCCCTACATAGATAGGTGTCACCTCAGTGCGCTGACGTCAACATTTACTGCCAGTGAACTGATTAAAATTGTGACTGCAAAAACCGAACATGGAACCTTATTAACACCTATAGGTGCACCCCACAGAACGGAGAGGGCGGACGGCAGTGAGGATTCTGCAGTTAGACACAGTATCAACCAACAAGAGCTTTATAGGAAGTACGTAGCTAGTTCTTTTGATAGAAACGCCCAACTGCAGATTTGTCACATGTAGAATAGATAGTCAAGCAGTAACTCTGGGGAATGAAGTTCACACCAGGAAATCCTTAACCTAGTGTGCAAAATTGCCCTCCTTGCAGACCAGAGCATAGAGACAGTAATGCATAGTGAGGGTATGAATGAACACCTAAGTAGGCGCTGGCAGATGTCCAGCACTGAAACACACAGACAAGTCCGTAGTGCAGAAGGTTGTGCTCGATGGAAGGCATAAAGACCTTGAGAGCCACCTTGATGACATTCACCTCAATGAGAATAATGTGATGCTTCTTCTACACCAAAGAATACAAGTCTCCGTCATACACTTCGTCCTAGTGGCTTTCCCAGCCCAGAGTTGATATATCCCTCACTACTGTGACTCTGGATGGGATATGGAGAACAGTCTGCTGCAAGTCAAGCTGGTACTCTTCGTCCACGATTTAAGGGCCCCATCTGGCTTGTCCAACATACAGATGTCCAAGAGGCATCTTCCAATGTCTGTCTACTACAAACATATGACTGGGCAAGCAGGCATGAGGTAAGGATACACAAGGCCAAGAGACCAAGAAGCCTCTGAACTGTCAAGGCCAGAACACAGGGTTGGAGCCAAAACAACAGTATCATATCATGAAAGTCCCAGACTGCTGCGGGGAAGGAAAAGCTTTGAACGCCACTGTGTCCAGAACCACCTCTATAAATGGAATCGTCTACACTGGTCAAGATGAATTTCGGCTCATAGAGAACTCCGGGGACGACTGTAGCAAGATGGTCGTCTGAAGGTGGTCCACAAATTACTGTTAAAAGCACACTTTCAACAGTCTGCCATCAAGGTACTCAAATATATATATACCCCTGACTTGCAAAAACAAACTGCGACCACGACTATCACCTTCGTAAAAACCAGGGAGCAGAAGTGAGGCCAAAGGGCAGGACTGCAAACTGGAAGTATTTCTTTCTCACAAAGTGGATAACATACCTGCAGGACTGCAGGTCTGGGATATGAAAGTACACATCCCTTAAGACCAAGGACACTATCCAATACCATGGATCTAGGGTGGAGAGGACATGGACCAGAGTCAGCATCTTGAATTTGTCCTTCTAAAGGAAGGTGTTCACAAATTGAAAGCTAAAATAGGCCTCAGTCCCCCGCCTTTCTTGGGAAACAATAATTAACCAAAGTAGCACCCTTTGCCCACTCCTTCTCAGGTGCGCCATATTACCTTTGACCAGCAATGCTTAAATCTATTTGGCAATGATAGACACAAGTTATCCTGAAGTCTGAACCAAAAATAGGAAGAACCAGCTGTATGGGGGAGCTGTAACGATCATTTGGTTAAGAATATTTCCAAACTCCTCAATGAGAGGATGCAAACTCTGACTTGCCATATCCCAAAGGACATGAGCGTATCTCCCAAACAGGCAGACAGCATTTACAGCCAAGCGTTATTAATTCCAGGTGCATTCATACACTTTAATTCTCTGTCAGCTAGGGCAGTACGGAAGATATTTTAGTTGACTTTTCTGTCCGAAGCTAGCCTAACGCAGCTTTCCAATGTTGGCTGCTGTGTCATGAAGGACAGATCACCCAGAGCAGGCCTATGATGTCGAACAATAGGGTGCTTTACCAACAGCACCAAGCACTGCTTTGACCACATTATGTACACAGTTTCTGTTAAGTCTTCACAGAGAGGTAGCAAAGGTTCTGAGGTTGAAAGGCCAGCTTGTGAGATTTCTGTAAGCAAACCATATATTTAGTTTCCACAGTTGGCAATGTAGTTCCAGCACTTCTGCAGCCACTAGAAGAAAGGATGAGCTTTCCATCTTAGGGGGCCCCAATGGAGAGTCCAATTCTGTCTCTGGCAATGTATCCTCTGAGGTATCAAGACAATTAGCATTTCGAAGGTCTAAATACAGGTTAGCATCAGTATAGTTAGGTGATAACAAATTGTCTCCATCCTCCTCATCATCCCTGTCATGTGGGACATTCTGAAGGTCCTGTATGGCATCTGAGTCTGGAGCGAAGAAGGACTCAATGAATTAAGGACACCTGGGCCAGGCAAAGATACTTCTAGAAAATCCCCCCCATACTGTGGGATGTGCCCTAATAATACAGTAATGCCACATCGGTGGAGATCTAGCTGAATTTGGCTCTAGATCCAAAATCGGCACTGGGGTATGATCTGGAACTGGTATCAATTAAGGCACAGGGCAGCCCACAACTGGTATGTGCATTGCCAAAGGAGTGGAGGCACGTACTGGCACCAACAGTGGGCAAGGAAACAACTAATCAGGTTAGTTGTTGCTAGGGAAGCCCCCAGCAGGAGAAGTCCAAGTGGGGGCCATGGCAGGTCCATGTGGTTAGAGGACATTCCAGAGGGGAGGAAAAGGGGGACAGAATCACCCGGAAGAGCTGCAGCATGACCTCCATGAAAGCTTCTACCTGTCCTGGAGTCAAAGATAGCCAGGGAAATATGGAGTGCATCCTCTCCAGCTTTGGAATGGGACTGGAGTCAGACATTTGGTGGGGAGTTGGGCCTTTTGAACACTGACTGCACAATCTCTACCTGGAGCAGAAGTGCTAGGAAGAGGACTCCTGTCTGGACTTCTTGTGCTGGTGAAGAGATCTGTCCTTTGACTTCACCTTGGATAACATGAGGACAGACACTTGGCGGGAGCATGATTTGCCTAGTTTATTACAGTCAGTAGCATGCAAGTCAGCCTCAAGCACCATAAAGGCCCTCGGATGCATCAGAAATTATTTGTCGTATGACTTTAAATCATGCCCGGATCTGAGACACCAAAAACAGATGTCATGTGGGTTTCTGCCGGTGCTGAACATCGTGAAGCCTGTGCTTTTTGTGGGAGACATTTCCCTAGCACACTGTCACTGTAAATATTGTTTTGGATGTTGGTAAAGAACCCACAAAAATTCAAATGTGAAGCACCAGATCAGTATTTAGGGGCCCAATGTCAGCACATAGGAGTAGTGTTCATGTATAGGTCCGTGCTGTCATGTTAGGAAGTGGGGTGATGGTGCTGTGGAGTCTGATGGCTCCACTTATAGGCATGCAGAACTACAGTTGGAAAAAATGTAGGTATCCAGTATAGCACTTGGTAGAAATAAAAATGTGAGGAATTTTCACATGGGAGAATCCAACTGAAAGTGAAAAATACTGTGCCTTAGCTTGAAAATGACCATCACCACAACTGCTGCCATTCTCCCACTCGCCAATGACAGTCGTAAGACAGCATGGCTGCCATGCCCTCCTCTGCTACCCCTATCTAAATGATAACAGTCATGTTTGCATAATCGACTACCCGACGCCCGCACTACCTCTACTGCAGGTCACGACCAGTGGGCAACACCAGGTAGGATTTTTTTTTTCACTACCCAGGAGACACGGAATCTTTTACGTGTCTCTCCCGACCCGCCTCTTTGTGACGCGCGCTGACGTCACATTGTTGTTTTCACGCCACTTCCTGCTCCGATGGGGAAAACGGTCCCAAACGGCCTTCCCCACGTTCGGGAAGGCCTCGTATGAAAGGGGAGACTCTCCCCTTTCATACGAGGCCTTCCTGAACGCGTTTCCTGGCCCTCAATCACAGCACAGCTGCAATCGAGGGCCAGGAAACGCCACTAGACACTAGGGATTTCACTTGGGGGGGGTCGGCCCCCTTGGAAAATCTACATGGCTATATCTATAGATAGATCTATATATCTATAGATAAATCCCTGTAGATAGATAGATATATCTATGTAGATCACTTTTGTCAATGCATGTGTGGTTATATATATATATATATATATATATATATATGGAAAATGTCACTTAGCCAGTGTACATCTGTTCGTGGGATGAGACGCTGCAGATTCACATGCTGTGCATTATCCTGCCATCTAGTGTTGGGCTGGGAGTGTTACAAGTTGTTTTTCTTCGAAGAAGTCTTTTCGAGTCACGAGATCGAGGGACTCCTCCCTTTTCGGCTCCATTGCGCATGGGCGTCGACTCCATCTTAGATTGTTTTCTTTCCGCCATCGGGTTCGGACGTGTTCCTCTTCGCTCCGTTTTCGGTTCGGAAAAGTTAGTTAACTATCGGAAAATTCGACGGTATTGTTTGCGCTCGGTATCGGTTTAGTAAGAGCACATCGACACCGAAGAAAAGAAGAGCTCCGGTAGCCCTTCGGGGCTTCCATTCCCCGGCGGGGCCTGGTTGGCCCGACCACGTGCGTCTTCAAGGCTCATGGAACGGACCCCATTCCGCTTCTGCCCCGAATGCCACGCTAAGTATCCTTATACAGACCAGCATTTGGTCTGTAATTTGTGTTTGTCCCCCGAACACAAAGAGGATACCTGTGAGGCCTGTCGGGCATTTCGGTCGAAGAAAACGCTACGGGACCGGAGAGCTCGAAGGCTTCAAATGGCGTTGACACCGGTAGGACACCCCGACGTCGAAGAAGAGGAGACCTAGTGCCTGCGTCAATGAATGGATCACCCCAGGGTCAACAGTTGCCTCATGTAAGGACCAACATTGACCGTTGTGTGATCTATCTCTGTCACGGGCACTAGGCCTACCCACACAAGTGAGGTACCATTTCTATCGGGAGACTTGGGGGAATGCTGGGTGGAAGGAAATTTGTGGCTCCTCTCAGATTCCAGAACTTTCTGTCACCGAAATGTGAGGAAAAAGTGTTTTTTTTGGCTGCATTTTGAGGTTTGCAAAGGATTCTGGGTAACAGAAACTGGTGAGAGCCCCATAAGTAAGCCCATCCTGGATTCCCCTAGGTGTCTAGTTTTAAAAAATGTGCAGGTTTGGTAGGTTTCCCTAGGTGCCGGCTGAGCAAGAGGCCGAAATCCACAGCTAGGCACTTTGTAAAAAACAGCTCTGTTTTTTTTTTCAGGAAAATGTGATGTGTCCACGTTGTGTTTTGTGGCATTTCCTATCGCAGGCACTAGGCCTACCCACACAAGTGAGGTACCATTTTTATCTGAAGACTTTGGGTAACACTGGGTGGAAGGAAATTTGTGGCTCCCCTCAGAATCCAGAACTTTCTGTTACCGAAATGTGAGGAAAACGTGTTTCTTTGGCCACATTTTGAGGTTTGCAAAGGATTCTGTGTAACAGAACATGGTGAGAGCCCCACAAGTCAGTCCATCCTGGATTCCCCTAAGTGTCTAGTTTTCAAAAATGTGCAGGTTTGGTAGGTTTCCACAGGTGGCGGCTGAGCTAGAGGCCAAAATCCACAGCTAGGAACTTTGCAAAAAACAGCTCTGTTTTCTTTAGGAAAATGTGATGTGTCCACATTGTGTTTTGTGGCATTTCCTGTCGCAGGCGCTAGGCCTACCCACACAAGTGAGGTACCATTTTTATCGGGAGACTTGGGGGAACGCTGGGTGGAAGGAAATTTGTGGCTCTTCTAGGATTCCAGAACTTTCTGTCACCGTAATGTGAGGAAAAAGTGTTTTTTGGCCACATTTTGAGGTTTGCATAGGATTCTGGGTAACAGAACCTGGTGAGAGCCCCACTAGTCAGCCCATCCTGGATTCCCCTAGGTGTCAAGTGTTCAAAAATGCGCAGGTTTGGTAGGTTTCCCTAGGTGCCGGCTGAGCTAGAGGCCAAAATCTACAGCCCGGCACTTTGCAAAAAACACGTCAGATTTCAGTGCTAAAATGTCATGTGTCAATATTGCCTTTCCTGTCGCAAGCATTAGGCCTACCCACGCAAGTGAGGTACCATTTTTATCGGGAGACTTGGGGGAACACAGAATAGCACAACAAGTGTTCTTGCCCTTTGTCTTTCTCTAAATTTTTTCCTTCCAAATGTAAAACAGTGTGTAAAAAAGACATCTATTTGAGAAATGGCCTGTAATCACCTGCTAGTATGGGCACCCCGTAATTCAGAGATGTGCAAATAACCACAGCTTCTCAACACCTTATCTTGTGGCCATTTTGGAAATACAAAGGTTTTCTTGATACCTATTTTTCACTCTTTATATTTTAGCAAAGGAATTGCTATATACCCGGAATAGAATGAAAACCCATTGCAAGGTGCAGCTCATTTATTGGCTCTGGGTACCTAGGGATCTTGATGAATCTACAAGCCCTATATATCCCTGCAACCAGAAGAGTCCAGCACATGTAACGGTATATTGCTTTAAATATCTGACATTGCAGGAAAAAGTTACAGAGTAAAACGTGGAGAAAAATGGCTGGTTTTTTTAGCTCAATTTCAATATTTTTTTATTTCAGCTGTTATTTTCTCTAGGAAAACCTTGTAGGATCTACACAAATGAATGCTTGCTGAATTCAGATTTTTGTCTACTTTTCAGAAATGCTTAGCTTTCCGGGAGCCAGTATTGGTTTCACACCCATTCCTGTCACTAACTGGAAGGAGACTAAAAGCACCAGAAATAGTAAAAATTAAGTATGTCCCAGTAAAAATCCCAAAATTGTGTTGAAAAATGTGGTTTTCTGATTCAACTCTCCCTGTTGCTAAAAGCTGGGAAGATGTTGATTTTAGCAGCACAAACCCTTTGTTGGTGCCATTTTTAGGGAAAAAACCACAAGCCTTCTTTGGCAGCCCTTTTTTCCCATTTAAAAAAAAAACGAAATTTTAGGTGTATTTTGGCAAATTTTTTGGTCTCCTCCAGGGGAACCCAGAAACTCTGGGTACCTTTAGAATCCCTAGGATGTTGGAAAAAAAGGATGCAAATTCGGCGTGGATAGCTGATGACAAAAAGTTATTAAGGCCTAAGCACAAACTACCCCAAATAGCCAAAAAAGGGCTCAGCACTTGGGGGGGGGGAAGGCCCAGTAGCTAAGAGTTTAAGGATTCTCTTAAACCAATGAGCCACTTCTAGCACTTCATGGTATGCCAGAGAAAGGAAAGATAGTGTCTGTGTCCAAATCTCTGTCCTCCGGTGGAGGCCTGAGAAAAAGTACAGGAAGGAAGGGCAATTTTTCATCTTTCCGATGGCACATTTTCCTCAAATGATCTGACAATGTGTCCTACACCAGATACATATCTTTTTGAAACCACTTGGATTTAGGGTAGGAAAAATTTGCAAGACTGACACAAGGGATCCCTGCCTACAATTCCTACAATGGCTCCTTTTCTTTACAGCCTGTGTGGTGCTACTATAGTTCCACTGCAGGGAAGGATCAAACCAATGACCATGAACTGCCAACCCTATCATATGCTCTTACAGTAGCTTAGTGATACACACAACAGTTTCAGGAAACACAGTATATATGAGTTCCGAGAGGTGGTATGACGCAGGCTACTAAGACTGTGTTACATAAGATGTACCCAATTCATAACACAAATGGTGAGGGTTGTAATAGGTATGAAGATTCAAGCATGCTTAAAAGTTAGTGGAGTGGGGTAGTGGAAAGAGGTGTAGAGGAGCATGGAGTATAGTTGAACAGATCGGAGTGGCAAACAGAGTGGTGTGGAATACAGTGGCATGGAGTAGAGTGGTGTGGAGTAGAATACAATGGAGTGGCATAGGGTAAAGTGTAGTGGCATAGGGTAGAGTGGCAGAGAGTGGAGTTGCACAGAGTACAGTGGAGTGAGGTAGACCAGGGTGGTGTAGAGTGGAGTGGTGCCTGGTTGAGTAGAGTGACGTAGGGTAGAGTGGAATAGACTGGAGTGATGCAGAGTGGCGTGGAGTGGTGTAGAATACAGTAGTACAGTTGCGGGTATAAATAACTAAAGCAGTAATAGAGATGGCAGACAGAGTGAAAGCACCACAAATAAGAAGCTGTATGCCTTTATTAAAAGTACAAAAGCACTTCACATGTCCATGAATAACACTGAAATGCCTATAAAATACAAAAAATAGTGTGCTGCAAAAAGACGAAGAACATCTATACTTGGTACATGCTCCAGGGAGGAGCTAAAACAAAAAGGGAAGGGAAGCCTGTGGGACTTGAGCAATCAAAAGAATGCAAATGAAAGCAACAATGAAAACAGATAATGGTACACTGTGGGTGGGTTCTAAGGGCAGTGTATTGCAAACAATATGTCTCATAGCGCATGCGTTGTGTAGGCAAGACCTAAAAATGACCCTGAATGAACCAAAAGCATATTCTATGATGTGCAAGCTGTAAAATGATTTAGTGCAGATTCATACCATTCTAGGATTTCTTCATGTGACCTGGGTCTTGAGGGCGGCAGCAGATTATTTAACCACTGTGAAGCCGCTAGTTTGTCCAACTTTCCTCCCTCTTCAAAGCGCCTGTCTTGCCACGTCACTATTGGCTTGGATTCTCTTCTATTTGAAACTCAGTTACATCTCTCCAAGGATTCTGGCTTGCTCCTCTGATTTTTTTCCACACATGACGTCCTTATTGATTTCTTTCAGTTGTACATAACCTTTCTATCCATGTTTCTGTGACCTACTTCTGACAAACGTACATTTTGTACAGTATCAAATCCAAGTCACTACGATTTTATTATTTTTCCAAGACTTGTATGTAAGTTCCTGTCTTTCTGTGTTGTATATTCATAATATGCAATTTGGGGGTGATCCGTCAAGTGGGGGCCTAGAGAAAGGGGGTGGGGGGCCAACAAAGTTGTGTTTACCTTGTTAATTCCCATAGGACCTTTAGACATGACTACAGCCCGAACCGCTGGACAGAATTATACCAAATTTGGCAGAAAGCTACCTTTCGGTACGAGATTATGCTTTCGTTTATTTGGTGTAAATCCGTTTAGTAGTTTTTGAGAAATTAAAGGAAATCCATATTTGTATATCTGTAATCGCGAAGACTTTGTGAACAATGATGGGCTTGTGCAGGGAAATGCACAGCTCTGATTGGCTGCCAACACTTCAATCCAGGAAGTGTTGGCAGCCATCTTAAGACTCAGCTTTAGCTGAGTCCCAGAAAAAAGTGTAAAAGGAAGACAGGGGGGCAGGGTAGAGTCCTTAGCTCTGCTGCTAGGTCCCAGAGAGACCTCCCCCCCTCCAAAGGAAAAAAAAAACATTAAAAATACTTTTTACTGCGAAATTGCACTGCAAATTTATAGTCAATGTTTTTTTAAAAAAAAACCTCCCCAGGGCATTTATGTAATATGGTGCCAAGGGAGTGTGGCTCTCCTGCGCCCCAGGGAACACCACCTACCTGGGGCAAATTTTTTTTTTATGTGGCCGAGGCCCAATGGCCTACCCCACTGTCCTTGGGACCACACACTTCCCCAGGGCATTTATGTAATATGGTGCATCCCTAGGCATTGTAGAAATTGGGTGCGGGGGCTAAGCATCTGTCCCAGGGCATCTAACTAATAAGTTGCAGGGGCCGCGCAGTAGCGCGGGCCCCACAGCCCCGGGGACCACCACCTCCCCGGGCATTGTAGAAACTGGGAGCGGGGGACCAAGCACCCCCGACCAAGGCCTGGGGACCACCACTTCCCCAGGACAAATAGTAAAACAAAATGTAAAGGGGATCAGTTTCAGAAGCCGAAGCCCTAGGGACAACCACCTCCCCCAGGCTACTTCCACGTTGGAGGGGGGCCACGCCGCTCCCCTCAAGGAGCCAGGGATGGCCCTAGGGAGCTGTTTGCTGTGGCTTGGCTGCAGCTTTGACAATTGCAGCTAAGTCACATGAAACATAGCTCCGCTTTCTGACAGCGGGACCTGTTAAACAGGTCCCGCTGTCAGAAAGCAGAGTTTTCATCTGTCTTTCCTGCTCGCAAATATACGTTCAGGAAAGAGAGATAAAAACATTGCTCCAGCAAGCAGGGAGCTTTTATTATTGCCTGACCAATGCTGGCTCACACAGGAGGTGGGAGCCAGCAGGGTCCGCGGGGGAAAACCTTGAGGCTCCCCAACGCTCCCAGATAGCCCATAAAGGGGGAGGGGGGACTTCAAAAATCAGCAGGGACCGCGGGGGAGGCCTTGAGGCGGGCGGCCTTGAGGTGCCCCCACCCCCCAGGACATAGCAGGAGCCTCCCCGGGGGTGGCAGTCCCAAGGGCCACTATTGGCTCCTTGGGGGGGGGGGGGAGGGCTCATGGCCCCCTACAACATTTCGCTTAGCCCTGGGGAGGCGGTGGTCCCCTGGGCTGGGGTTTCGCAATGGACCCCTTTCATTCTTTTATTTTAGCCCCTTGGCTGGGGGGTCGTGCAGGGCCCCCACATGTAATTCATTATGTGCTTAGAGAGACGTGCAGGCCACCCTGTGTTAATTTAATCTTTAGCCCCAGGGAAGAGGGGGTCCCTGGGGTGGTGGCGCCCCCACATATGACTCTGTGATCATCCCGGGGAGGTTGAGGTCCCCAGGGCAAAACAAGCCCTAGGAGGTGTGCCCCGTGCGCCCCCCTTCTCTTCAAAAGCTCTCAATGCCCCCAGGACCTGGCCCACACAGGGGCAAAATGTTGAAAAAAAAAAAAAAGAGAGAGGAAGACCCCCACCCCCTTTTTTTATTTTTAATGTCTGAAAAAACAGCAGATTTTCAGGACATTTAAGAAAAAAATCCTGAAAATCTGCAGATTGGACCCGTAGACCAGGGTTAGGGGCTCAGGGTGACCCTACCCTCGCCCCTTTTCTTTTTTTTCTGGGATTCGTGTGAAGTAGAGTGCCAAGATGGCTGCCAACACTTCCTTGCTGAAGTGTTAGTAGCCAATCAGAAATCAGCTCGGGGACAGGTGGATCCCTGGAGGATCCGCGTCCATAGATATTTAGATTATTTGACCATTAATATCTCCAAGACTACTTAACAGATTTACACCAAATTACAAAAAGCGCAATCTGCACAACAACATCTACCTTCCTGCCAAATTTGGTGTAATTCAGTTTGGACTGTAGGCAATCTAAAGATCCTATGGAAAAATGAATAAGGAAACATGTTTTGCGACCACCCCCTTTTCTCGGTCCCCACTTGACAGATCATTCCAAAACTTACAAGAGAGCAGCTGATCTGACCAAAGTATAAGTTTTGAACATTGTGTGAAGATTCATCAAGCGGCACCAAAGTTATTGGCAAAACGAAAAGCACTCTCCTTTGGAAACTAAGGGCCTGATTACGACCTTGGCGGAGGTGATTACTCCGTCCCAAATGTGACCGATATCCCGTACGCCGTATTACAAGCTCCACAGGATATAATGGACCTTGTAATACAGCGAGCTGGATATCCGTCACATTTGGGACGGAGTAATCCCCTCCGCCAAGGTCATAATCAGGCCCTCAGTTCTAACTATCACTACCTTCTGACCACCGCCAATAGTAGGAGACATACATACATACATATATATAATAAGTATTATTTACAAAGGACTAAGGCACATAGAAAGCCACACCTATCACTACGCACACTGAAAAAAACCTTCAAATGGATTCCCACAGAGACCAGAAAGACCGTCACCCACGCACTCATCAGCAGCAGGCTAGACTACGGTAACGCCCTCTACGCCGGCACCACACTCAAACGCAAGCGCAAACTTCAGCGAATCCAGAACACAGCCTGGACCTCCCCCACCATGAACACATCTCAACACACCTCAAAGCTCTCTACTGGCTCCCCATGGACAAAAGGATCACCTTCAAGATCCTCATCCACGCACACAAATCCCTCCACAACACCGGCCCAACCTACCTCAACAAAAGAGTGAACTTCCACACTCCCACCCGTCACCTCCGATCTGCCAACCTCTCACTCACCACAGTCCCCCGCATCAAACACACCACCACAGGAGGCAGATCCTTCTCCTATCTCGCCCCCAAGACCTGGAACTCCCTCCCCACCCACCTCCGCAAGACCCAGGACCTCCTGCTCTTCAGGAAAAACCTCAAGACATGGCTCTTCGAACAGTGATCACCCCTCCGGCGCCTTGAGACCCTCACGGGTGAGTAGCGCGCTCTATACATTTTTTGATTGATTGATTGATTGATTGATTGGACCAGGGGGTCAGCCCTTTTCACCTCCTGATTTGGACAAAAAGACAATTTAACAATATAAACAAAATTTTCCAAGCACCAACACCAGCAAAAAACAATAATATATATGAGTTAATATTCAACAACAAAACCTATCTTATGGGACATCAATCAAATCTCCAATTTTCATAGCAAAATCAAGAAAAAGTCTGAGTTCAGCCACATAGACAGACCAAGTCCTCAATAAGTTTGGTTTTCTTAAAAGTTTTTTATTATTTATTGAAATTTTACTTTGGATAAAATTTCTTCACAAGTAGCCAACGCATTTTGTCCCGTACAAGGACTTCTTGAGGGCTTCATGGAGTATTGTATCATCTGTATTCTCATAAAGGGGATCCCTGATGAGATTCCATTTAGGCACAGATGTCATGAAAAGGTTGTTGTGTGCATGACCTCAAATACTTACAACAAATATGCTTTTGCATGGTAAAGGCATATTCATTGTAAAAGCATGCATGGTAATGGCATGCGTGGTATTGTTGCATGCGTGGTTAAGCCTTCATTGAAAAGGCCTGCAGGGTTACAGCTTTGTGCTAAAGGCAGTTTCCTGTTCTTAAGTAGTGGTTTTCCTGTACCATTTATTCATGCACACATTATTTCTGTAAAGCCCTTGGGACCTAGTACCAGCAATCTAAAAACGCAACAATAAATTTCCACTTCACATCTTGCTTTCTGATCTTAATGAGGTCGATGTACTAAGTAACTACTGGGTTTGGTAGAAAGTGAAACCTGATGTTTATCGAGCTACATCAGTGAATGCCACGTACACTTATTATTCGGAATATTTTATTTTCTACCATGTCTGCATTCACAACAGTAACAATAGATCAATTATCCAATGTAACACCTGAGCGATCTTCTTCCCTAGTTATCGCCTCCCCAGCTCTAGGCACAGTTTCTGACATTTAGTTTGGGGTGTGCCCTTCTGCTGACCAGCATAGACTCAGGGGGAAACAGCCTTTACAACATGGACATTATATCGTAATGCCTTTACCATGCATCCATTATGACGCATCACCTTTACAACACAAATCATTACAATGACTATGGGGGTCATTACGACCCCGGCGGTTGGTGATAATGTGGTGGTAAGTTCCACCAACAGGCTGGCAGTACTTACCGCCACATTATGACACTCCGGCCGCCACAGCGGTAACAGCTGCCGGGCTGGAGATGTCCATCTCCAGCCTGGTGGCCGCCACTGTTCCACCTACATGATTATGACCCCACCTACTGCCATGGTTTTCGTGGCGTAAAACCATGGCAGTAGGCCATATCAGTGACAGTGAATTCCTTCCCTGTCACTGATAGGGGTCTCCCCCCCACCTCTCCAGTTCCACCTCTCCAGTTACCCCATCAACCAGCATAACACCGCCCGCCAGCAGAACACTGCCAGGCCATATTATTTCTCATAATACGGCTGGCGGCGGTCTACTGGTGTGGCGCTGCTCGTGGGAGCTGTGCCACCTTACCACCATCCGCCGGCATGGCCACAGCCAGATTTACACCATTCTTGTGGCGTAAGTCCGGCTGCGGTCAAAATATGGTAGACGGCTGGTAGCCGGGCCACGGTCTTTTGGCGGCCTTTGCCGCAGCGGTAGGCGGTTTTTCCCACCAAAGTTGTAATGAGGGCCTATGTCTTTACAACACATGACTTTGTATCACAAAGTAAGTATATATAAAGTGTGTGTGTGTGTGTGTGTGTGTGTGTTTACGGTTTAGGGGCGTGGTAAGGGCTTTGGGTGCAAAGGGTGTTTTTAGGGTTTGGGGTGGGGAAGGGTCTTGGGTGCTAAAGGGGGTTTTAGGGTTTGGGATTGGGTAAGGGTATTGGGTGGTAAGTGTGTTTTTAAAGTTATGGGGTGGGTAGGGGTACAAGGGGATAAGGGTTTTTTTAGGGTTTAGAAATTAGTAAGGGTATTAGGTGGTAAAGATGTTTTTACTGTTGGGGTAGGCAGGAGTATTGGGTGGTAAGGGTGTTTTCAGGGTTTGGGGTGGGTAAGGATTTTGAGGGGTAAGGGTTTTATTTAGGGTTTAGGGGTGGGTAGGAGTATGGGATGGTAAGGGTAATTTTAAAAAATGGGAGTGTTTTGGGTTTTCTCCAATTAAAAAAAGTTTTAGATAGATAGATAGATAGATAGATAGATAGATAGGCATTTCGCTTACCTTATATATAAATACCTTGCATGGTAGAGGAATATGTTTGGCAGGGCACAAGTCAAGGGTACACGTGGGTAGATGGTGTCTACCCACTCTTTCTACAGGGTGGAAACTGTCTTCCCTGCCCAGAAGTTGGGCCCCCACAGACATATGTTGAACTTGTCCCAGTGTAATTTCAGGCAGCAACGTGCAGATGTGAGAGCTTTGTTATTTTAAATTACAACTGCGCCCAAAAGAAAGATAAAATTGAGTACATCAGGCCTCCTTTTGATTGAGTATCGGGCTGGAAGCTATCTGGAACCTCACACCTAGCTGCAAATGAAATGAAAGGCACAGAGAGGCACACAGCTTGTCATTACTTCACAGGTACTCAAGAAAAGCATGCTTTTGACTTTGATCTCTCCCAGTATTTCCAAAAATATTAATTTAAAAAACATTGTTTTGTTTTAATGCTTTTATAACGCTACTCATTCCAATAGAGTGTCAGTGCACTTTACATCGCACATATACATTACATTGACAATAAATCATGTGTGTAAATCAATGTACAAGATGTGTTACATAGTGAGTCACATGTACTTTATAGCTCACTGTGCTATATCAGAAGGATTAGAATTTATGAACTGCAAGTAACAAAATGATCTCTGTGTTAAAAGCAGTAACCCACTTACCCATCTACAGAAAATACAAATCTGACATCTGCTTGTTACATGATGTGCTTTGCAGCAGACATATTTACCCTTACTCCACCTTGATCCAAAACTGGGACTAGCAAAATACAGATCTCTCCAGAAAGTGCGTTAACCCCCAGAGTTATCTTTTCATTAGTATTATTCCCTGTGATTTACTGGGCACTTAAAGATCTATGCAGACGGTGCCTTAACTGCATAAAATATTTTAAAATGCCGGCTTTCCAAGTAATTTAGCAAACAGATTTACTGCCATGTTTCACCTCCTAGTCAATTTTTCTGTGGCAGAGTTTAAAAAAAATACCCTTGATTTTGCATCAGGGTTGCCTCACTTTTTTGGCACAACTCAGATGCAAAATTCCATTTGTTAAATATTGTAATGCACCCAAATGAACTCATGACAGGCGTGCTAAACATATGTGTGAGGTCTAAAGATCTGAAGTCATTCCCTATGTGGTCATGGGTTGTGATGCCACTTCCTGTGATGCCATGTACGATGTCACGCACTATGATGTCAAGCGCTGTGATGTGACACACTGTGATGTCACTTGCATACTGCCTAACTTAGTTAGACCCCCTCCGTTTCTTTGTTTTTTTTAAGGACATGCGCCCTGGTGCGTGATAAAGGCTTCCCTTTTAAAGGCAACGTGAGGTAATGGATGCATGGTAAACGCATTAGCTGTAAACAAATTCGTTGTTAAGACATACATCTGACTGATGGTATTCTATTTACTCCCCTTAGAGGTATGAATGTCTTTATCCAGCGCCCGTCGTTCCCCCGCCTGTTCTCATATCTATGTCCTGAAGTCTATGAAATGCAACACATTCGCCGCCCTCTTCCGAATTCTCTCCATTGTCTAGACCTGCTCCAGTAGACAACTAAAAACATGTTTACTATACTGGTAAAATGTCAGATAACACACAGAAAACCCACTGGGGGGCAGTGCTCCCGCTGACTGCAGGAAAGCCCGTGCTGCTTCTGAGAGACGGGTAACAGCGGAAGCTCTCGTAATATCGCTCTGATACTGAACCACTCATACTCTACTCTCCGCCTGTCCCTCTGCCAACCCCTCCAGTGTACGCAAAGGAAAGCACCTAAAAACGAATGTCTGTCCAGCGCTCCCTCAGCAGCGTCCTCCCAGGTCACATTTTGAAGCTCTTACTCAGCCCATACATAGTGGCCGGCTTCGAGCTGCGGCTGCCCTAAGGGTCTTTAACATTGTTAACATTTTTAAAAAGAAGCAGGACGGGCCTTTTTTTTCTTAAAAATCAACCACCATGATTTATTTACTCATTCTAGTGCTGGCGGCTTTGAAAGCAAACCACAGCCAGACGGGACTGTAAGAGACAGTAACGAATGCCAGGGGCCCCACCCAATACTGTTTCTGGTGTGGGTGGCTAGTAGTGGAAAACAAGCATTTGCAATGCAATGGGTCTCGCATATTTCAAACAAGTTATATTTTGACAACAGCGCCCACAAGCAAAAATAAAAAAAACATGATCGGAAACTGAGAAAATACGACTTAACAAAATAAAATAAAGTTAGCTTTAAAAAATAAAATAATACTTTGCATTTTTGCTTGTCCTGCTGGGAACGTTTTTGCCAGTCCCAAGCCTTTTGTTTGCAGGCACTGGAAGTTAGAACAAAATATCACCTCGATCACGTCGGGAGCAGCTGTGAAGAACAGTACCACGCAAACCAACAAAAGGTGAGCAGCGGGCTCCAAGCCCTTTATTTAACACAACGGTGACTCGCATGCTAGACGCATTGCGCTAGCACATGCACTCACAGGCTCGATCCTAAAAATGGGAACTGAAGTTAAAAAAAATATAGTAGCAATGGAAGAGGAACAAAAGATAAGGTTTAAAGTCTCTCCGGTTGGCATTATTCCCAGGTTTTCAGGCTAAGACAGTTTGCGGAATTGGTGGACAAGCCATAGAAAGATACTGATGAAAGTATGGGCAGGAGAGATTGGATATGCCGTGGAAACATGCTAATTGGAGATACAACACGGAAGACGTTCAAGACACTCATTGATGAAAGGGAATGCCGCTGGAGAAGCATAAATGCAACTGAGTGTGACCAAATAAGGACAAAATGTAAGGATACACCAGACAAGCTCATCATGAAATGTGCAATGCTGCAGCATGGCCAAAGAAAGAAAGAATGCACAACCGGACAGAGGTCAAGTAAAGGAGATGGTATGAGCAAGGCACCAAACAATGCTCCCGCCATTACAGGAAATGCTAAGAAAAGGCAACCACTAGCGGGAGCAAAGGAAGGTCACATTATGGGAGAAAAGCCAAAGAACTGCTGTTCCAGCCCTTGTACTCTTGCATCTGGATGAGAGTAATGCCGTCCTTGGCCTCTCAGGCTCCACACTCGTATCTCATAGGAACATATTATAAGCTACAGCACTTCTCAACCAGGCCTTGAAGAAATATGATCACATCACCTCCATCCTGAATGAACTCCAATGGCTCCCCTTGCCGGTCCACACCATCCTCAAAATCAGCTGCATCACTTACAAAGCCACGTTCAGCACTCAAACTTATCATGCAGACAAACTCACCATGTCTGGTGGTTCTTGTTCCACCGCAGCCAGGACACAGTCAGAATACACACTAAGAGGAGTGAAAAATAAAAACACAAGACAGCAGGCCTTTTTCATCTTTGCACCCAGGTTCTGGAATATCATTCACATATCCATTAGGGCTGCTCCAATTTAAGATAGAGTTGAAGACTCACCTCCTTAAAGAACGCTATATCACAATGCATTAACAGCTGATAACCCAGCTTCCTCTCCCACTACTCACTTACTTTATGCTTGTCTTTGGACATTTACAGTGCTCTGCAGCATTTTAGATAGGTTTGAGCTATTGAAATGCCATATAGTGCGAGGGGGGCATTTACTGTCCTTGTCCTCACTGCCATGCAAACTGGAGATGAGCCAAAACAGTGCGGCTCACTAGAGGAGCACCTTGTCACAGGGAGGAAAGACATATTGGCACCACCCTGGTGAGAAGTCACAGGAAAAGCACACCACCAGAGCGAGGCCAAAGGAAAGGTATGTCAATCGAGATGGGCCAAAATAATTACATTACCAGAGAAGGTATAAAGGAAGTCCACACACACAGGATGCAGCTTTTAACAAACATTTGCAATGCAATGGGGCTTGCACTTGCTTGAGTGAGAGCTATTGGTGTTGTAAATGCCTAACTAGACTTTTCTTGCCACATAAATTGGTCATCCCTGCTGCATAATTTGGTCCTCTCTGCCACATAATTCCAGTCACCCTGCATTTAACTAAATCACTCCCACTTACTGCAGAGTTGTGCCCTGATGAACTTGAACATTTCTTAGATTCTTTTTAGTACAGTGTTCTTGTAATTTATTTTTAATGTGGGTAATGTGTGAGGGATTGTTACTGACATTTTGAGAGAAATGTTGCATTTGTTTCATGCAGCATCCATAAAAAAGGTTTTTTAAGACCAAAACAGGACCTCACATATGAGGAATGGGAGAGTGTCACGGAGGTTATTTGCAGTGATATCAGTGAGCTGCTGCTGTATTACAAAACACACATAACTATACCTGAATATTAGATTTAAACACATTAAGAATTTGGATGGGTGTTTCTGACATTGTCAGTGGCCTGGCCAAAGAAGGCAAGAAAGAGATGGAACAGGATCATAAACTCAAATCTGTTATGAACAGGGGACCCCAAAATATGTTTGGCCCAGGGACCCCAAAATCCTTAAGATGCCCCAGGAGAGAACTACGGAAAAGGTACGATATATGTGGTCGCAGATGTAGGAAAGTGGATTAGGCTGCAGCTGTCAGTAGCTGGGAGAGTATAGCTTATGAAGATGGTTCTTCTCCAGAAAAGCATTCACTAAAGAGTTTACGACAGACGTTAAGCTTTACATGTGGCAAAATTAAGTCAAAATGGCGGACATCTCCTCTCTGCTGGTACTAAGAAAAAGTTGGAACTGGGGGTGGGTGGGTGGCTTTTAATGAGCGTGACAACAGCTAATCGGTGTAAATACACTTTTTCATACCACAATTTCAGAGGCTGAAACATACTATTATATGATAAGCAGGGGGAAGGAGAGGGGCTTTAGGGGCAGCAGAAAGAGAAAGGAATGCAGATTTGTAGGTGTAGTAAGTGGGATAAAGTACATTATTTTGTGAAATGACCAACATTTGTGAAGTCTTTCCAAACAGAGAGGGAGACACATTTTTGCCTGTGTGTAAAAATTCCTGGTGAAATCCAACAGACACTGCACCATGCCCGATTGATAGCACGTTTCCATGCCACAAAGGATGCTAGGGTATACATATTAAAGCAACTTCAAGCACGGCATCTATGTGAATTCTTGGTGCTTGACGACTTATGGCTTAAAACCTTCTCCAAAATCACAACAGTTACTTTGCAGTTTATATAGCGTGAGCTCGACCAGCAGGCATCTAAGCGCTTTACAGGGACACCAACTATAATACACAAGTGCAGATTCATTTTATGGAGGGCACAGGGAGATTAAGTAAATTGCCCAGAATCACAGGATGGTGAACCAACACCAATACTCAAACCTTATTCCTCAGTTACAAAGGGAGCAGCTTTGGTGCTACGCCACATTTGAGAAATATGTTGATGGAGTACGTTATTTACAGGGGGAACACTATGGATAGCATGGACCAAAAAATACAAGATTAAGTAAAGCATGTGAAATGTAATCAGAAAGAACATGGTTACGTTAACGCTTTTACACTTATAATAAGCTGGCTGAAAAAGAAACGTGCAACATTCACCGTTCTAATGTGCACAAAGCTGGCAAAGAATGCAGTACCACAGGCTGTCCCTAGGTGTCGCTTGGGACTTCTTTTGGCCACATAAGGTACTGCACCCTGCAATCTTGAATTCAACACATCCCCAATGACCTTCAGGCTCTGTGCTGAAAAATGAAGTGTGGTGTCCATTTTGTGAAAAGTTTTAAGCTGTGCATTCAGGTTATGAGGGAGGGGTACAACAGTAATATGTTGTTAGAAAATAAAAATAAGGACGAGATTGCGCTATATGTAACTTCACGGTGTGATGTAAATCGCTCTTCCAATCGAATTTGCACTGTATACCCGGTTATGTAAAGCGCACTTCTGATCGAGTTTGTGCTATATGAAATTTCACATTCTCATGTAAAGCGCTCAGACAGCACAAAGAAACATCGGCATGCCCAAAACAAGGAAGAGGAAGAAACATACGGCCACGCAGCATGAAGTGGCGAGGGAAAAGAAAAAAATAGTGCGCCACTCTAAGCTATATGGCCAATCATGCAATCATCCATGTAACAGGGCCACCCTGCAAGGAGGAAACAAGCAGCCTCAAGGCGGGACATACATGGAGCATTTTCCTACAAAAACAAGGGAATTTTGAAAGGCAGGCCAAGGAACAAATGAGAGTGATGGGCGTGAGATGGGTGTGCTTAAAGCCCACAGTTGAAGATTACAACATGTCGAGAGACCGCGCTTGTGTGCTGCCTGGGCTCGACCTAAAAGGGTACATTACTAGATAAAAGCCAAAGAAGAGACACTGCTGAAAAGTGATTTATGAAGGACACCTTAATGCAAAAGGCCAAAAGTAGTATTTATCAGTGCCACCATAAACAATCAAAAGAATTCAAAATCCACCACACAGACGCTCAGGGAAAGATACGCAACCATAAACAGTCCGAGATCAGGCCACGCTATCTCAAAACAGGTCAAAAGTAGACATCTTTTGTAAAGGACCTGTGCCTCTGCGAGGAGGAATGATTTTTGTTGTCGGTAAAGAAGGGTGATAATCCAGTAGAAAAAAAAGATGAAATGGTAGTAGGGGCATATGAGAAAATTCTAGAAAGAGACTTACTGCTAGAATGCATGATATACTTATCAAATATTCATGAGTACTGTCATAAGGTTCATTGTTTGGCTTGCACAGTTTACAGTCAGCAGTGGCTGGACACATACACATTCAGTCACTTGTGAAATAAAGGATGATGACACAGGGTCTTTCTCTAGTTCAACTTTATAAACTGTTTCCATGATATCAGTATATCCCTCGCACCCAAGCACTGCCTGTCCAGCAATTATCTGTCTTTCAGAAACCCTATTCTGCACACCGAACAGCAACAAAATATGCAGATTTATTGAAAAGAAACCACCATGCCTTTTACAGTTTAGCTAATTTCCCAAACGTTCTGTCATATATTCAGATTTACCACAAGCCTTTTTATTCATACCATGAACTTCTTTCCACATTCCATCTTGTTGCTACTAAGGCTCAGTTAATGATGTTAATTCAACATGCACTTTGATTCATGATAGAACTAAAGCTCATTTTTTGGACCTCTGAGTTCCTCGTGGTGGGAGGAGATGGTCGCAGAGTAGAAAACATCATGATTTGGGCTCTGATGCTCCAAATTATTTTGTTTGATGAACCTTACTCCGTAGACCACCCCCAAAAGGAACTGATGAACATGATAATCACTGCAAATTGCAAAATATTAAAAAGTAACACCCTTTCTCCATCTAGCAAACTATCGCCCATGGAACAGCAAAGCCTTCCATCCCACAAGGAGGATTTTTTTCTGGAACTCAGCCTGTTGATCTAGGCGAGGCTGAAGGTGAATAGAGACTACAAGTCTGGCATGGGTGTCTCAGAAAGTAACTGCAGTTTTGATTAAAGTCTGGATTAGAGAGGACGCTCCAAAGGCTGCTACAAAGAGAACAAAAGAGGCACGAAAAGAATGAAATTACTAAGCAACGTAGCAACCAGCAAAAGGGTGGTCACCACATTAGAGCTAGGGTAGCACTGTGCCAGAGGGAGAAGATGTAGAACATTCTGCACCACTTTTGCCCTACCCAGGAACAAAGGAGTTAAATGCCCTACCCACGAACAAAGGAGTTAAATGCTCTACCCAAGAACAAAGGAGTTAAATGATCTACCCAAGAACAAAGGAGTTAAATGCTCTACCCAAGAACAAAGGCGTTAAATGCCCTACCCAAGAACAAAGGAGTTAAATGCTCTACCCAATGTTTCCTTGTTTTCTTTTCTTGTCTCAGCTTGGCCCATCAAACCAGTTGCCTTTTGAGACCTTTAATTCTAAGCATACATGACTTCGGTTTTGCCTGTGTATCATAAAATGGTTAACAGAAATACTAGTTTAAAAATAGCTAAAACCAGACAGAAAGAACAAATGTGGGCAAATGGATTCTAATCGAGGAGATATCTGTTAAAAAGGGGGAGGGGCTACATAGTAAAGCTAGAACCACAGAGTCATTTTCCGTTGATAAGAGTAAAGCCACAGACGAGAGTGCAGCGTTGATACTTTCTAGTTGCAGCTGAGGTAGTAAGAAATGACAATGGTCCGGGCATGGAAGATACAGCAATTCCGACTGCATCACTCCTAGAGAATCGCAAGTAGAAGCAAGGATGAAGCAAGGATAAACCAAGGAGAAAGCTGGGCTGACCTATGTTGGAGTAAGAATGGAGGATGACAAGAAAATAGTGCATCTCTAAGTAGATACTGACGCTGTGAAATTAGCGACAATGAGGGGTCACAAGAGTTCTTATCCATAGAGAAGGTGAGGTATTAAGATGTTTAGCAGTAGAGGTGGTTACAACTATCCACATCTAACCTTTCAGCGTACTTAGAGTGATAGTAAAACTGCTTAAAAAACCCTCAAATACATAAAATAACAGAAATACTTTTATGAAAAAGGCCGAGGAAAAGTCAGTGTCTATGGGTCACAAATAAACGAAAGGCAGAATAAATGTATTCCCTAAGAACCTACAAAAATCCTATATCTATCCTAATAAGATACAGATAACTATCGAAGTCAGTGGCCCCAAACTCATATATGCCATACTCAGAGCTCAAAGACAGATTCAAGAAAGTGGGGATATAAATGGTGGCAAGACGGGGGATTTGTTTTCCTGGGACCGTAACAAATATAAAGATAATGCAGATGCATTTTTATTCAAACTCATTAGGACAAACTGGAGGACGGTTTGCAAAATCACGCTCTGCTCCGAAAGCAAGGAAGACGAATCAACCAAGAAGTAACATGTTTGATTTGTGTGTAACGTGGGAATTACAAATTCAAATAAATTTGAATCTATTCTCCATAATGAAAAGTATAACAGGAAACCAGAAAAAGAGAAGAAATGTGGTGTTAAAAATACCTACCTGAGCCAGCTGGTAGTGATACATGTCTATACATGTAGCTTGTTCAAGTCATGACAACATGGAATTTCATAATGTGACAAGACCATAGATGAGATGGGGAGAGACCTACAATTATTAGACGAAATCATAGCAGAAGCAATACAGAATAGCACAGTAAGCATGTATCAACTGATGACCAAGAAAGACTCTGAAATGTTTTCCTGATGGATGAGCCTGAATATTTTCGGAACAGATGGAGGATAAGACTGTAAACCATATCCGACAAGATTTTTTTTTAAAATAACCCTTCCAGTCCCTGTAGGCTGGGACTCACCAGAGGAAACCCAGGGAGTGCTAGTATTCCATTCAGGAGGAACCAAAATAAACAAGTCCCTGGGCACCTTATTTAAAGTTCAGAATATCTGAAATAATAAAATGTTACAAAATAGAATAAGATCATCAAAACCACTGAAGGGGGCAAAAAGCATGGCGATACCAACATGTGGTAGAATAGAGGATAAAACTAATTAAAATATATAAGAAATAGTACGCACTTGATCCAGTGGCCATACGCATGGCTCAGTGAAAATAAAGATTGTAACAAAGAACAGTGCTACTGTTTACATTTTGAGGATGCTAAAATCTGGTTAATTATATAGGATTTTAAGTAATTTGTGGGTTTTGTAAAGCAGTACAGACATGTCACAGTGATCTGGATTGTGTACACAAAGAGAAAAACCTAAAAACCAGTTAGCAGTGATATTATCAATGGAAAGCATCTACTGTCCTTGCATGCTGATAAAAAGATGCTAATTCCTAAGGAAGTATCAAAAGAGTCAATGATGTGGTTAAGTCGCTGGTTTTAGATATCTTACCAGTTGACTCTAGCCAAGCAGGCAGCTGCGAAGTTAGACTTAAAGGGACAAGTCAATTTTATATCTGATTAAATAGGTGAGCTTTAGTGACCTAATAAATTTGAAAACATCATTTTCAAGCCATGGGTTCAACGGAAGAGAGTTCCAAGGGAAAATCATTGCTCTTGTAAGGTTCTTCCACCAAATTTCTTGTAGCAGAGCGGCACATGGACAGTGAATTGTGATTGGCAGACCTTAGTAATTTGAAAGGAATACCAAATTTGTTTGGAAGGGGACAGACTAAGTGGGAGGGAGGGTGGGGGGAGAGTATGCAGGAGGAGTCGTGGCTTGGGGGGGGGCACAGAAAAAAGAAAAGGATGCATGTGCAAAAAAGGCTATTTACTATAACAGACTGCAGAAGTAATGGCCATGTAGCTATAGGTTAAACGGAAGCAGAACAGGGGAACACCAGAAGGTAAGAGACACGATTAAGGGCAGGGAGAAAGCAGGGGTGTGATTTAGGAAATAGGATGCTTAAAGAAAGGTCAAGTTTGAGCACAAAAAGGTGACAAGATAATATCAGGTTTTAATCGCAAGAAACATATAACAAGACTGGAAGAGAAAAAGCGGGACATTTCTAAGAGAAATACTATCAGGTGAAACATCAATGATATGTGAAATATTTGGAAACAACAATAAAGTATAGCTTATTTTAGTCTTGGAAAGCACTCCACTGTACTACTATAAAGTTCTGAAACATCAGTGGGACCAAGCAATAAAACACAGTTCAAGTCCAACAGCTACCAAAGGAGTGGAAATAATAACTTTTAAGTAAACTTATACAAATAGATGGCTGAAGTACAGCTAGAGAGTGAGATGTCCAATAGAGGAAATGTTAGCAGTGAAAAAAGTGGAGATGGAAATATTAAATTTAAATAAAGAATAATAAAATAAAAACTGCAATTGATCCAAAAAAATGTTCACTTTGGAATAGGTTGAATATCAGGAACAACTTCACAGAAGAGAGTATTTAAATGTTATTTACAGTTCAGAAATGGATACATAATGTAATGGGTGACAAAACCTTCAACTAAACCACACAATTAATACAAATGTAACTATTCAATTGAATACTTATACTTGGTAGACTGCTGGAAGGTTAAACATTTAAGAGAAAATGTAGCACGTATCAGACAGAGCTATACAATATTAAATTGAATTCTGATTAATTATTTTAGTGAAGAACACAGTATGTATGAAGTGCTTGAACTAATCAGATATGAAAAGAGTTGCAGATTTATGAGGACCAAGTATTTTTTTGAAATTGTAGTAAAGGTGGAACTAAGAATAAGAACGAACCAATTATATAGGAATACAAATGACCAGGAACATGGAAAACCCGTGTTCACCTTTACAGTCTTTTTGAACAATTAGAAAAAGGATTTTGTAAGGTTGGACTTTGTTTTTTCCCCCTCAGAAACCAAAAGCATTTGCAATTCTCGAAGGAGCTGAAGGCTCATCTCCTTTTGATAGCGTTCACCACCCATAACTATCATTGTACTCCCGGCCCCTTCTCGGGGCTCAGATGTTCTGTAGCTAGTTTCAAGATATATATCGGGCAATTCACGATTTACTGCAGGATCTCCTTTCCCAAATGAGAATATGGATGGTAACACCCAACGCGTTCCAATAGGGCATCATGTAATGAGACTGTGGGTGTTAAAAATGATATATATTCGATTTTTTTAGAGTATGCATGCGTTGTTAAGGGATCATGGTCACTTGACCATTACTGCATGACATTGCTGTAAACAACTTACATGGATTGATAATGGCTGCTTTAAAGACTTGTAGATATTTGCCAGGAGTTACATTGTAAGCCACGTGTATTGAGCATTTTTATTGTAGAGCACTGTTTTGGAACTTCAAAATGGCCACCACAGTGCGTTCATATATGAGAGACCTGTGTGTCCTTTAATTATACCATTACTTTTTCACTTGGTGATTAAATGCATTGCAAAACAAACAGCCGATCACGGGTAAGCATGGCGTCAGGAACGCGAAGCGCATAGGGTGTTACCATCCATATGCTGTATTGGGTAATGGAGAGCTCGCAATAAATCTGTAATTGCACACGGCTGGAATACGTGTATTTTGTCTGGGTGGAACTTTATGAACCTGAGGAGTGCTTTTGGATACGTGCGGGATGCCTTGCCCGAATGCGCACATGACTACCACTTGGACTCAAGGGGCAATGAGGCCCTGTGGACTTATATATATATATTCACTATAAAAAAAAAGTTTACAGGGACATTGTAGTTCGGTTGAAGTTTTACCTATACAAAACCATAGAAATTCAGCAGTTATAGTTACACTTATGTTAAGAAACTACAACTCGTTGCCCAAAGTTACTTTCCGGCAAAAGTTATAGTTTCTTCAGATATGTATAACTATAAGTATAACTATAACTGCTGAATTTTTATATTTTTTATGGGTAAAACATCGACTTAACAATAACGTCCCTATAAACTTTGTTGTTTTCAGTAAATGTCTATGTTTTTTTAACGCACACATTAATATTTCTGTCAGGTTGATGCCAACCAATCAGGATCTTGCTTTTCCCCTGGATCTGAAGAGGATTTGAAAATTAGGCAATTTTTTGCCCATCAGGGGTCTCTAAGGGACCGCTCCATGTGCCGTATGGTGTCAATACACCTTTATCCTGACCCCTTGTATGTTTTTACACTGTTCCCCATCCCCCCCCCAGCCAATGTGAGAAACAAAATGATGACTGCAACTCCAAAATTACTGAACGGATTCACACCAAATAACAAAAAGCATTTGCAATGCAATAGGTCTCGTATCTGTGAGAGTTTGAGATATTGGCGTTGTAAATGACAATGTATTTTACCTGTGAGTTTTGGTTTTGAGTGTAGTGGATGTATGCCAGGTGTCACAGCAACTCTCCCAGGCCTGTTGCTGCAGGAGACAGGACACAACAAGGCCGCCATCTTGGTGGTGGCCTCATTCCTACAGACTGGGGGTGATACCCTAGAGATACAACCCTTTCTAGTGTGTTTACCTAAACTTTTATAGTACCAAACAAGCCACAAAGAGGCACCTTTGTGCCTTTTAACCTGGATAAGGAGGAGGTCAAAAGAGACAGGAGCAAAGAAAGGTGGGGGCAGCCATATATTTTAGTGTTAAACTTTTAAAGGAATTATTCCTCTACACTGGCAGTACCAACCTAACTTTTGAAAACATTGACGGTCTACAAAGAGAATAATAGAAGAGGCAGCTTAACTGCAAATAAATTATAGCGACTTTGTCATGCATGACATCTGCTTTGCAGTGATATGGAACAGCAGAACCTGTATTACCAAGACCTATATATAAAAATAAACATGTTATTCCAAGACTGCCACAACAAGCACACCAGATAAAGAACCCTAGGGGAGAGGATGTGGTGTAAGGACCAGAGCTGCGGACCCTGGAGCTGGGGGAACACAGTTGGAGTCTCGGCGCCGACTCAACATCCTGTGATACTGGGCAACTCACTTAATCTCCCCTTCCTACCAAAAATGAATGTGTTCTTGTGGAATGAAACCGGTGCTCAGGTAAAGTGATGTAATACCTTTTTATCGAGTTCGTGCTAACTGAACTTTATTTGAAGAGGCCCAATTTACATCCAAAGCCTAGATGTTTTTGCTATCAGGCTTGAGGCCGTGACGAGCTTGGGTCTGGAGTCACAACTCCTTTTCCACCGTTTTGGAGACAATACCTTTCTACATCTTCCTGTCTAGAACTAATCTATGTGCTTGGTTGGTGACCTTCCGGAGGTTATCAAGAGCAGGTTATCGCCTAGTGTTAAGCTCTACTCAAGTCCAGTTGGTTAATGCACCCATTGCAGAAGCCTTAACAGAACAAGAATGTCACAGATTACAATCCTGGCATAGCTTTTTCACCTCTTCATCTCTGCAAGGTAGATGCAAATGAATTATAGCAATTTTGTTAAGAATGGCACCTGCTTTGCAGTGCTATGAAATGGCAGAACCTGTATTACCAAGAGCTATATTTTTTAAAAAAAGGTACTCCCAGACTGCCCTAACACGCAGCAGACAAAGAACCCTAGGGGAGATGATGTGGCGTGAGGGTCACAGCTGCCGACTTTGGAGCCGGGGAACATGGTTTGAGTCTTGGCACCTGGCTCAACATCCTGTGATTCTGGGCAAATGAATGTGTTCTTGTTTAATGTAACCAGTGCTCATGGAAAGCGCTGTAATACCCTAATAGCTAGCTTGTGCTATATAAAACTGCAAAAAAATAAAATAAAGCACTCCAATACCTTTGTGTCGAGTTCATGCTACATAAAACTGAAGAAAAAAAAAAGACCCTGTAGACATTGCAAAGAAACAGCAAGATGCCCGAAACCAAGGAAGATGAAAAAACGACATACTGCCATGAGCGAAGTGGAGAGGCAAGAGAAAAAAAAAGTGTGCCACACTCAGGTACTTGGCTGATCATGCAATAATCCATGTAAAAGGGTAAGTCTCCAAAGCGGTAACAAAACAGCCTCAAGGCAGGACAAACAAAAGCACTTACCAACGACATCAATGGATTTTTGAAAGGCAGGCCCAGGAGTGAATGAAAGGGACAGGAGTGAGATGGGAGTTGAAGCCCACAGAACAGATTACAACATGTTGAAAAGAGCAGCGCTTTCGCACTGCTAAGCTCAACCTCAAAAGGGTGCTTACTGGACCAAGCTCTACCTTTCTGCCAAATTTGGTGTAAATCCATTCAGCGGTTCGGGCTTTTGAAAAATCCCATAGACATAGAAGGGGGGAAAAGCGTTTTGGGACCCTCCCTTTTTCTTGGCCCCCGCTTGAAAAATCACCCTAAAACTTTCAAGACAGCAGCTGAACTGACTGTCATACTAACTTTGGAGATTTCGTCAAACGGCGCCAAGGATATTAGCAAAACAGAAAAAAAAGCTCTGTCAATGGAAATAATTTGTCCTAACTATAACTACCTACTGGCTATTGACAGTAGGAGATATATATATATATATATATCTTTTTTTTTTAAACCTAAGGTTACAGCGACGTTATAGTTGGAAATAGAATTTTTAAAAACATAGAAATTCACTTAAAGAACCAAAGGTTACAGGCACGTTTATAGTTGGGCTCACATTTTTAAACGTACAAACCATAGAAATTCACCTGTTATGGTTAAAGTTATCTAAAGCAACTATAACTCGTGCCCTAAGGTAACTATAACTCGCACCATGCACAGATATCTGATCAATAATTGCATTGCTGATGTTACAGTGATATTATCAATAATGTCATCAAAGATGTCATGAGTGCTGTAAATTGTGGGGTAATTAGCAATGCACGGCGAGGGTGCGAGTTATAGTTAACTTTTTTTTCCCTCGCCAGATTTGTGGACCCTCTGCGAAATTCAGTGAAGATTTAAAGAAAAAAATGCTTTTTTGCCCTGGCAGTGTCCCGGGGGACTACAGCACCACGGATAGAGGGGCAGGGTATTCCTTTCCTGCCCCCTTTTCTTATCTTTCCGATAGCTGTGCGTGGTGCTGGGTTGGCTTCTTAATGGGGTTTTAGCGGTAGGCCAGATCCTGTAGCCAACCCCTGCCTTGCATGGCCAAAGGCCGTTTGTGGTGTGGGGTGGGAGCTTATAGGGGTTAGGCAGCAGGGTCTGGCATGCGGCCAAACCCCATCGCGCATGGCCAAAGGCAGTGTGTGGCGCGGGGTTGGGTGCTTACAGGGGGTAGGCCCTGCGGCCAACTTCAGCGGTGGTTGGATTAATGTTAAGTAATTTATATTATTTATTGTTTTAAAAAAAAAAAAAAGGTTACAGGGACGTTACAGTTAGGATCACATTTTACTCGCACAAAACCATAGAAATTCAACAGTTATAGTTATGGTTATCTCAAATAACTATAACGTGCGCCCAAAGATAACTATAACTTGCACCTACGCCATTCACTGCTAATTACCCCAGATATTACAACACTGATGACATCTTCTATGACATCATTGATAATATCACTGTAACATTTGCAGTAAAAGTATTGAGGAGAAAACTGTCCATGCAGGGGAGCTCCAGTTACAGGGAGTGCAGAATTATTAGGCAAGTTGTATTTTTGAGGATTAATTTTATTATTGAACAACAACCATGTACTCAATGAACCCAAAAAACTCATTAATATCAAAGCTGAATATTTTTGGAAGTAGTTTTAGTTTGTATTTAGTTTTAGCTATGTTAGGGGGATATCTGTGTGTGCAGGTGACTATTACTGTGCATAATTATTAGGCAACTTAACAAAAAAAAATATATACCCATTTCAATTATTTATTATTACCAGTGAAACCAATATAACATCTCAACATTCACAAATATACATTTCTGACATTCAAAAACAAAACAAAAACAAATCAGTGACCAATATAGCCACCTTTCTTTGCAAGGACACTCAAAAGCCTGCCATCCATGGATTCTGTCAGTGTTTTGATCTGTTCACCATCAACATTGCGTGCAGCAGCAACCACAGCCTCCCAGACACTGTTCAGAGAGGTGTACTGTTTTCCCTCCTTGTAAATCTCACATTTGATGATGGACCACAGGTTCTCAATGGGGTTCAGATCAGGTGAACAAGGAGGCCATGTCATTAGATTTCCTTCTTTTATACCCTTTCTTGCCAGCCACGCTGTGGAGTACTTGGACGCGTGTGATGGAGCATTGTCCTGCATGAAAATCATGTTTTTCTTGAAGGATGCAGACTTCTTCCTGTACCACTGCTTGAAGAAGGTGTCTTCCAGGAACTGGCAGTAGGACTGGGAGTTGAGCTTGACTCCATCCTCAACCCGAAAAGGCCCCACAAGCTCATCTTTGATGATACCAGCCCAAACCAGTACTCCACCTCCACCTTGCTGACGTCTGAGTCGGACTGGAGCTCTCTGCCCTTTACCAATCCAGCCACGGGCCAATCCATCTGGCCCATCAAGACTCACTCTCATTTCATCTGTCCATAAAACCTTAGAAAAATCAGTCTTGAGATATTTCTTGGCCCAGTCTTGACGTTTCAGCTTGTGTGTCTTGTTCAGTGGTGGTCGTCTTTCAGCCTTTCTTACCTTGGCCATGTCTCTGAGTATTGCACACCTTGTGCTTTTGGGCACTCCAGTGATGTTGCAGCTCTGAAATATGGCCAAACTGGTGGCAAGTGGCATCGTGGCAGCTGCACGCTTGACTTTTCTCAGTTCATGGGCAGTTATTTTGCGCCTTGGTTTTTCCACACGCTTCTTGCGACCCTGTTGACTATTTTGAATGAAACGCTTGATTGTTCGATGATCACGCTTCAGAAGCTTTGCAATTTTAAGAGTGCTGCATCCCTCTGCAAGATATCTCACTATTTTTGACTTTTCTGAGCCTGTCAAGTCCTTCTTTTGACCCATTTTGCCAAAGGAAAGGAAGTTGCCTAATAATTATGCACACCTGATATAGGGTGTTGATGTCATTAGACCACACCCCTTCTCATTACAGAGATGCACATCACCTAATATGCTTAATTGGTAGTAGGCTTTCGAGCCTATACAGCTTGGAGTAAGACAACATTCATAAAAAGGATGATGTGGTCAAAATACTCATTTGCCTAATAATTCTGCACTCCCTGTATAGTTATTTGAGATAGCCATAACTCTAACTGCTGAATTTCTAAGAGGTGTGTAAGTATATAGAACTATCACCTTAGGACCTAGTTTCTATAGAAAAAATGTTTTTGTTTTGCTAATAACTTCGATTTTAATCATAAAGACCCAAGGAGGTGGTGGTCCCCGGGACTGATACGAGCCCAATGGAGAGGGGTCAACGCAGCTCCTCTCCAATGTTTTAAGAAAGCCCTGGGGAAGAAGTCGTCTCTAGGGCTCAAAAGAGTGTTAGGAGGAGGGCCCCATGCACCCTCTCCTCTTTTTTATATTGCCTCATGCCCCCGGAACCTGGCCCACCCGGGGGCTACATTTTAAACCAGCACAGGAGACCGTGCTGTTTTTTTTCTTCTTCTTTTCATTTCTGCTGGATTCACAGATCCTCAGCGATTTTCAGCAAAAATTAAAAACAAAAAAATGCTTTTTTGCCCTGGCCGGGTCCCAGGGGGAACCTAGCACCAAGACTAAGGGATCAGGGTAATACTACCCTGCCCTGTTTTCTTTTTTTTTTTCGCTTTTCTTTGGGACTCTTCTGAAGTCAAGTCCCAAAATGGCTAGCAATAATTCCTAATTGAAGTATTGGCAGCCAATCAGATCTCACCTTGAGATCTAAGGGATCCGTGGAGCCGCCGAGTCCCGAGTTATCTATATTTTTTTCATTTAATATCTCAAAAAATACTGAACGAATGTACACCAAATAATAAAAAGCACACTTTCTGGGCCAAAAGCTAGCTTTGTGCCAAATTTGGTGTAATTCCGTCCAGCGGCTGTAGTCGTGTTTAAAATCCCTATGGTAATTTGCATGGGAAAATGAGTTTTGGGACCTCCTCTTTTTCTCAGCCCCTGCTAGACCAATCACCCTGAAAGTTTCAAGACAGCAGCTGAACTTACTGTCGTAAAAATTTTAAAAATTTCGTGAAGATTTATCAAATGGCGCCAAAGCTATTGTCAAAACAAAAGCGCTTTTCCTATAGAAACTAGGTCCTAACTATAACTACCCAATGTCCTAGTACCATATTTTCACTTAAATATACTTCCCTCTTCTGTTGCCTTTCCCCCTCCCACTGACCTTCCAAGACCATGCAGATCAAAGTCCTCCCATCTCTCAAATAATATTCCTGGTGCTGTTCTGCCACTGAACATAACCGGTTTGGGTCATTTTTTTGGAGCATCAAAAACTGAACACAATCAAGTATGGCCTTACTGATAATTTGCACAATTGTAATATAACAATATTTGTAATCCCTGGATCAATCTTCTGTCTCATTTTGCAGGTTGGAAACGTTATGGTTGTTACTTGTTCAGATCTTACTCTCCTTTGATGCCTTCCACAACCTCTTTCACTATCCAGTACAGCCCCATGGTTCTTGTGTAACAAAGGCACACCCATGTCGTGGTCACACTGAATCTTAAACACTTAACTGGACCGCTCCATGGATCCTCGTAGATCTCTGCTAGCCTTACTTTGCAATTGTCGCTTGCACAAGGCATAGCATTCACCCAATCTACAGACAAGGTCACTTGAAAGACAGGCTCTTGAGATGACCCCTGGGGGACCTCCATATATTGTCATTTGTCACTGAACAGGATGATCGGATTAAGGGGAAGCAGCAGAGCTGCTGCCTGCATTCAGCCCCGCATGCCAAGTCAATATTTATGTAAATCACAGTGGTCTTGCTGTACACAGTCACGGTCTGCATGGCTCATTCTTTCATAAATGTGTATGCTGCAATTTTCCCTCTCCATCATTCAAGGAATTTTTGAAGAATGAATCAAGATGCATTTACTATATGTGTAATTTCCACTGTATACCATGTCAAGCACTTTACTCACTCAATGTAAACTCGAGGTCTGTAAGAGAAACCAACAGTACGTGTTTCACGTAAAAGATGCAGACATTATCCAGCCAAAAGCGCTGCTGGTGATTGATCCGCTCACTGTCATTTCTGGAAGCGCTCTCCGCAATAGCATGTCTATACCTACTGCGTTTAATCATGGTTGAAGGGAAATCAATGACGCACAGAGGACCTTATATCCAGAAGGGCAATTGTGTTGAAGAAAAACAGATGGTGTGGCAGAAAATGCCTTACTGGCATCTAATAAGCGAAAATTAAACACGTTTGAAGAACTGGGCGAGAGCCTTTTACCAATGCAGAGAATGGATGTTTCCTCCTAGATAGACTTCAAAAACGATGTTAAAGCTCTTGCAGCAGGTTCCTTCTCAATATATTACCATAGTCGGGTAAGGCTACTGTAAAATATAGGCATTTGGAAACGCAGATTGTGAGGTCGGTCGAGAAAAGCGTCATGAGCATACGGTGAAATCCAAGGTCTGGCTGAAAACTTACCAGGAACAGGAAACACAGGCTCTCCATCAGCATGTGGTAGCAACACACGCTCATGGAATCCAGGATCCCATGGCTCATCCCGGAAATATTAGGATAGACAACAGGGAAGAACATCACGGCAAGCACATGCTAAGCAGTAATGAAGAGGCTACCTTAGAAACAGAAGGGTTCAGTGGGAGATCAGGCTGTCCCTGCCGGGCACGCAACCAGGAATTAATGTATCAGAACAGCCTGTCCTTCCCGAATGTACAAAGATAGCAACACTTGGAATCAAAGGCCCTGCAAGGTATTTATTTGTTATTTAGTAAGTATCAATGTTTAGAACCATGAGCTCCTCGGTGTGAAGGTGCTTTGCACTGAAACATTTCCAAAGGCAAACAGAAAGGGTTACCTTGAGATGGGGAGGGAGCAAAACATCTCAGTGGTAAACAGTACATAGAACCGTGACAGAAAAGGTAGTTGTGGTATGAACTCAAGAGTATGTTCTGGAACACTAGAGCAGGGACGGTGTGAATATGTGGGCTTTTAGTTGATTCCGGAACGCGGTGACTGATGTCAGTTTTCAGAACGGCAAATGCAATTCCATGCTGAAGGTGTTTCCCAAGAGGAAACAAGGGACCTGCCAAGTCTCTCCTTCGCAGGTGAGCTGCCATATAAAATCAATGGCGCGTGCTTCCAGTTCATGCCGTCATTCAGAGATGTGGATACACGAGTCATGTCGGAGGTGGCCCTCCTGTACACAGGCCATACAGACACAAGGAATCCTTTCTTCTGACCGGCCTGTCCCTCCCATACATGCTACCATGCAATCACATGCAACCTTGGGCCCTGACGGAATCACAAGCCCAGACCAGGGAGGCACTAAGGGCCTGATTCTAACTTTGGAGGACGGTGTTAAACCGTCCCAAAAGTGGCGGATATACCACCTACCGTATTACGAGTTCCATAGGATATAATGGACTCGTAATACGGTAGGTGGTATATCCGCCACTTTTGGGACGGTTTAACACCGTCCTCCAAAGTTAGAATCAGGCCCTAAGTGTTCACCCGCACTGGCGTAACGCTCTTGCAATGGGGTGCCTATTCTTATCGATTTATCAAGGTTACTGACAAGTTTGTCTGTTTTTATTCTCTATTAGGAGAGTCCGTATCTCATTTACAAGCGTGTGGCTTTATAAGGTAGGGCTTAAGTGCCACATGTACAAAGCATTTTGCAGTCAGAAACAGTTTGTAGAATTGGCCCATTTGTGACTGCAAAAATGCTTTTTTTAAATTTACAAAAGCACGAACTGTGATTCGGTAAGACATTAGCGACTGCAATGTGTGTTAGCTATTTGGTATTTGGAAGGGACGTGTTCAGGGCGGCCCTTCAAAATACTGTATCGCAGTGGTATGTATTAATATTATGAAAGCGAACCGGTCGCAAAACATTAATATTTTACTGACACCTCAAAGGAGGTAGTAACCCATTTTCAAATGGGAAGGGTCCCAAAGGGACCCTCTTTCCCCTTTGAGAATGTAAAAAAAAAATATTTTTTTAAGAACAGGCAGTGGTCCCGTAGAACACTGCCTACTCTTAAAAAAATAAAACTTCTAAGTTCATTTTTTTCTTTTAAAACACATCCTGTTTTGCTTAAAGGAAAACAGGTTGCATTTAAAAAATACGTTTTCTTTATTTAAAAGGAATCACAGACGTGGTGGTCTGCTGACTTCAGCAGGCAACCATCCCTGTGATGGCTGTGATTGCTAATGGGTCGCAAATTACAACCTACCTTATTAATATTTACGAGGCAGGTCGCTTTGCGAACCCCTTAGGTATCACTATTTCATATATACTTATTTTGTACATTAGGAAATCGCAATCCCTAAATTTTGTTCACCTGGCCGTACAGGTCTTTGGGGATTTATTACTTGAAAATACAGAGGAACTACTGTACTGGGATATTGGAAGCAAAAGTATTTTAACATACACCTAAAAGTAAAGAAGCAGGATTGTGGACTTCAAGAGAAAGAGCTGTAGTTACCTGCAAGCAAGACATTGGGTCATGCAACACCAGGTGAAAGAGGGAGGCGCCAGGGCACTGACGCCATTAGGGAAATGCATTAAGTGCAAGTGCAATTTCCCTGTTCTATGAGATCCTAATGGTTCCAAGGGAGACCAAGCATTTTTCATTCCATTATCCACTCCACAGGCAGCGGGAAAAAGAACTTGCGATCACAATTCATACTGATCAACAGGAGCACATTCTGCAGACATAACTCGGCAAACATGCAGAGGGGATGGCATTGTTGTACTAAGTACCAAGTAAGGTGGCACTTTACACCACACCGGTTACATCAGATCGATAACACACACTGGCACTTGCTGGAAGGGCTGAGATCATATTTTGTGCGATTGCCCACAGTTGCAAAGCTCCTGGAATAAGATATTAAAAAGCATCCACAGAATTACAGGGTCTGGCTTGGCGAGATGCCTCCTATTAGAAGCCCCCTCGGAAGAAATATATCCAAAATATGGGACTTAAGGGAGAACATTTCCCGCCTCCTTTTGGCAGCAAAACATGCAATTCTTTCACTGAGGTGGAATGTGAGGCTGCGCTGTACAATGTATGGTGCAAAAGATGTGGTCACTGTTGGGGATGGTAAAAACAGATAACAGAGGGACAGGGAACAGCAATTTCCCAAACTAAGGGATTTCTGGAACGAGAGTGCCTAGGGCAGTGGTCTTCAAACTTTTTAATGCCGTGCCCCCCCCCAGTTGAAAAATAAAAATCATTGGGGACCCCCCTCAGAATTTTGCACAATTATTTTAGAAAGATGGCAATGTTTAAATAGGTCTAAACCTATTTAAACATTGCAGTTAAGTACTGTTATCTTTTTAAAGCTACAATAACATGCTTCTGCTTAAAACAAAGGCATGTTATCTGTATAATATTTATTTTGGCCAGAGTTTGGCGCCCCCCACCCCCCAGTTTGAAGACCTCTGGCCTAGGCATTGCTTGCCCCAAGAGACTTAAGTACTGTGACTAGGCAAAAATGGTGACGGCCGTGTGTAGACTCCATGGAATCTGGCACAGTCTACTTGTGTAGTAGACGTTGTAAAGATGAACGACATTTTGGGCTGGGTCCATAGATGTGGGGGGGGGGGGGGAGTTTAACTTTGTTATGAACGATTTCTATTGTAAATATGTAATATGAAACCCAAATGCAAATAAAAAGATTGATACTAAAAGTAAAGAAGGTCTCTTCCTCGTAGAGGCGTAGAGGTCGCCAATTCGAGAAAACAGACATTGTAGCCTCTGCGTGTTGAAAGTTAAGCTGCTGGTTGTCGCTGCAAACCAGGGGGCTGCTACTATTAACTGTGCAGCTGGTGCAGGGGCACTGGGACCAAGGGATACCCTATGTTATGACAAACAATATTTGCAAAGGTATGTAGATGCGACGATGGGGTCTCTGTCGGGTTCGGGCTCAAGTAAAGGGGCGCCCCACCCCCTAAAGATATTTGGGGGTTCCGTCCACTCCATGCCTTGTGCTCTGCATATTCCTGAAATCGGAAGAACATCTCAGCTACTCACAGAATTAGTTTTGCCAATAGCGCTAACATTTCTCGTCGACGCGGTCTGAGGTGGGCTCCTTCCACAGGTGCTGCAATGACAGCACCATCTAGCGGAGTAGGACGGGACAGCAGCCTCCAGACTCGTGCACGAGCTTTTTACTAGGACACTCGCCTGGTTCTGAAAAAGAATTGTTTGGGACGAACGAAAGGAGAGGGAATGAATCGTAACTTAGCCCATTTACCGGTGCGCACAGTCCAACCCAAAATGATGTACGGTAGACAAAAATATATACACATGAATGTACAAATATACAAACGTAAAGGTTCAATGTTTATACATAAGTACATCATGGACAACTGTACAATAAAACAAGCTATTTATTGACAGACAAACATACACCAATATATAATGGGAAATTAACAGTTAATTGAGAACATACATTACAGATAAAGTGATTTTCCAAGGATCCTGCAATGTTGATCATGAGGGAAATTCATGATGTCAAGAGACCTCCTGGTTCAACAGCCAAAAGCATGGCAACCAGACCACATTCAACGCTCACAAGCAAACCAGTTCGATAGTAGTTGTTAATTTGGGAGTCTGGTAGCGGAGAGCATAGTGGCCTGCGCAGTGATAAGTATTAACAAGCTGTAGCCCAGAAAAACTGAAGAACAGAAGAGCGCGTCACCACAGTGGGTGAAGCAATCTGTCTGGTGGGCTCAAAAACGTAACTATACAGATCACTGTCAGTATGGCTGTAACAACCGCCAGTGCACATACGTCCTAAAACCAGAAGCGTTAGGGGAGCAGGCACCTTAGAAGTCCGACCCGCTATGCAGCTCAGTAAAGGTGGTCAGGGGGGCAGCAGGGAACGGGAGGTATGAGCCCTCAATCTGAGGCCCCCACTATGTTCACCAGGAAGTCCGATGTGGTCATTTTGCATGCTGCGGTGATCAGTAATTCCGGAGTGTAAAAAGAACTGCGTGCTCCTCTTTGGAATGGGGAATTATCGGGGAAATTCACGTTTCTGTGCCGATTGCCACAAGTAAATTCCACACTCCGGGGCATTGTCCTAGCACATATGTCATGGGAAACCGGAAGAATTAATTTCTGCAGCACACAAAATACGAATTCGGCCGGTTACTCTAATTAATGGCTGAGCTGGAATTTCGAAACCACCCAAAATGAGGGTTTTAGTGTGTTAAAGGTTATTTCAAAGTGACAGAGTCGGCGAGACTCTACCCGAAAAGCGTAGCTGAGTAATGATAATCAAAGGAAGAGTCTCTGCCGCAGAGACACAGTACAAACTTGTATTGTCCCATTAAGCAAGATACATAAAAAAAAAAAAAGGGGCGAAAGGAGGCGCTTAAAGGGTCAGGAGACCGCCGACATTACAGGAAAAAAATGAACGGGGCAGGGAGCTGAAATTAAAAGATGCTACAAGGCTGCAGAGACGCCAGAAAGGGGTAAGAATTAGTAGAAATAAAAGAAGAAACACAGATAAGGTCAATAACTGTAGAAATTAAAAGAAGTATTGCAGTATAATTTTCCCATGTAAAGTAAACACATAAAATACAAATTAAAAGGAACAGCAGAATTACAAAGAAGGGCCACTACTTTGAAACACTTTTTCTCGGTGTAACTCTAGACCCAGAGACCCCTCTTCTTTCAGGATGCCAATCTGCATATACTTACTTGAAAGTATCACTGAAAGTTTCTGAGACTGGTATTTTCAAGATAACTTTTTTCCTACAGCCTTGTCTCTCAAGTTCAAAATGGCCAGGAGAGTATTTATCAACTTAATGGCTTTCAAGGCATCTCATCTCTGATGCCAACAAATACACCGAATACATGTTTTCCCTTTCCTTGATCTTTGGCTGTTCAAAGTACATTCATTCGGCTCCCTGGAATACCATTTTCTCACTGAATAGCTACATACCTTCTTTGGCTAAAGTACACAGGAAACTGTTTACAGGAGTGGTCTAGAACACGGTTGCAGGGCTCATCCCATTGAGGAACAAATAGGCCACATTCAAGAAGGAATAACCTTGTTTCACCCAGACTCTGCTCTAAAACTGGTTCCATTCTTACATTTTCTAGAACGGATTTCTTGTATCATTCTTTTCCATTCAACAAAGATTGAGATGAAGCCTTAGCAAAGGGAACACAAGGCCTAAGTGAATGCAGTGCAACACCATTTTGTTCAACCTTGTGCTGATCTCAAGCCAGCTTTGTTAAAAACCTCACCGGTGTCAGGGCACTCAGAAACTCATTTTGTGGGAGCCTTTTAAGTGAACACTGAATATCGTGATAGGGCTCTGGCTATACACCTGTAAACTGCTCTAACCTAAATAAGGCATCCAAGATGCCTCTTACTAGGTGGGTGGCCCATTTAATCATTAAATGCTTTTACTTCTCTGCTGTAGGGCCATCAGGAGCAGATTCTAGCAGACTATACGATGGGTATGGACTATATCAGCCAGCCCAGTGACCAACATTTGAGTCCCCTGCGAGCAGCCACATATTTACTAAAGGCTTTGCACTGCTACTTATTTTATTTAGTAATTTTCGTGAAAACAGAAATGTAAAGAACTGGATTACTGGTTGAAGGGGATGAAAACCCAAAGAATATTCATAATCTTTGTTAGGGTGAGCCACAAAAGACACTGACTAAACCTGATCTTAACTTTCTTGTAACGTGGCACAAAAGTGGTCTGGCTTAAATTAGAGGGAATGTGTAAAGTATTCAAACAGTAATAAAGTTAAAACACAACAAAATAAAAATCCCAAACTAGATTAGAAACAGAGTACATTTAAATAAATGAAATGACACCAAAATGACAATAATCCAATGAGTAGAACCAGTGTTATGAGTTTTTTAAGTTTTAGGTATAAACAACACCAAAGGGCACGAAGCGCCAGATGCCAGTATCTTGTCATGACAGACAGGGACAAAGTCACAAGTTCAGGCCAACCGTGATGAAGCATGGGCCGGGGACAGGACCAGGTTCAGCCCACTGCGAGTTGTACCCTTTGCCCTTAGTGTGGGGCTGCATGGTTCTGCAATGCAAGGCTATGCACCACGCTGCGTTGAATCCGGTGAAGCCTCTATCAGGAGCTGTGCAGAGCGGCAAAGCAAGGTTCTGCATCAGTTCCAGTGAAGCAGCCAATCAGGAGCAGTGTGGTGCTGCGATGCAAGGCCCTGCTTCGCTCTGTGTTGGATCAGGTAAAATCTTAATTCAAGCAGGAAAAAGTACACTCTGACTCCAGCCAACGGCTCAGGACCTTCAGGACAACACTCTGGGGTCAGGAACCATTCCCACAGAGGCCAGCAGAGTGTTCTGGCCCACTGGAAGGAAGGAATGTATCTGGATGCGTGTTGTGTCTCTATAGCTCCAATAGGAAGTCAGCCAACTGACCCTTGGAGTCACTTCTGGGGTCCTGGGTTCAAGGCAAGCAAGTCCACCCTTCGTTCTTAAAGACAGCAGGGTAGACCTTCTTCTGAATCTTCTCAGGTCCAGAAGAATTATGGTTCCAGTTTCTGGGGATTCCACTTTAATGCCTAGTGCTTGCCTATGGGCAGGGGACACCCCTTTGTCTAACTCCAAAACTGATTCTGGTTAGGTTTTTCCTTTCCCCAGAGACTGGGTCCAGCCTGGCTAGTGAAACAAAGGACAGGCAGGTTCAAGTGTGAGAGGCATCTGCCAGTGATGGTAGGCTTCTTCTGAAGTCAGAAAGGGCTGGGTTCAGCCCCCAGGCTACCCTTTGAAGTGCAATCAAAAAGGGGCAAAGCTCATCCTCAGCCATCCTGTCAGGGAGACCATCACCTCTCCTCACCCAGGCCCTTTATCCACTGTCTGGACCTAATACACATTTCCACTAGGGGCGTCATCATCAGTCCAAGGACATCTGCCCACTGACAGATACTTTAGACAGGGACATGCCAACTTTCTAAAAGTAGCATTTTCAAAATAATAATTTCAAATCCAACTTTACCACATAAGAGGATTTTAAAACTTAATTTAGCACTTATCAAATATAATAAGGAAAACCAGTGTTATTCTATGGGAGATCAGCCTTGCCAGTAAAAAATGATTTTAGGTTGTTTTCACTGTCAGGATATGGAAAAAATTAAATATACATTTCCTACTTTTTAAATACCATGCACCCTGCCCTTTGAGCTGTTAGGGCTTATCATATTTATAAGTATTAAAAATAAGGTTTAGACATGGCAAAAGGTTTATTTTCAGGTTGAAATGACTTTAATGCCACATACACAGACAGGCTTAAAAGGCAGCCCTGCTCCATCTTTTGTAATGCTACTCTAGTGGGTGGCACAATTAGTGATGTGGCCCAATTGCAGCATTGAATTTACAGACACTACACACAAAAAGTACTATATCCCAGGGGCGTGTAAATCAATTAAATGTGGCAACTGGACGGTATGCCAATTTTACCATGGTTGTAAGGGAAAGCACAAGCACCTTAACATGGATTAGCAGAAGTAAATTGCACAGAGTCCTAAAGCCAACAAAATTGGGTTCAGAAAAAACAGGGTAGTGAAGGCAGAAATCTGGGGGAATGGCACACAAAACATGGTCTTTTCCAACAAATATGTTTTCAGGCTGCCACAAATTCAAGTGCAACATTTCTGTCCCTGGGAGACAGAACTCTCTTTACGATCCAGGCCCGACTTATTTACTGGCAAAGGGCTCTTGTTTTACAACATTGTTCTCATAGACTTGTATTGGGAACCCAGTCCCTTGAAGTTCCCATTAGGCACTGGGGTACTTGCCTATTCCACTCCCAAAAACATAAACTAGGACTCCCACTCCATTGTTCTTCTTTAGTGGTGGGCCTAGTGGAGGGAGATGCAGTGTTCAGCATCCTTGGGCTCTGCTGCAGATGCCTTGGCTTCTACAGTGTATGAAGTGACTCTTTAAGCTGACTGGAGTCATACTTCAGTCACATAATATGCAAGATACTCCTAGTTTTCTATTGCATTGGTCTGAATTTTTACAGATCCATTAATTCCTGTTGTAAACAAACTACATAACAGCATTGCAAAAAATACAAAAGTCCCCGAAGGATTTTGAAGCAGGTGGCCCATAATATTTACCCTAAGCCATGGTGTACAGCAGCTAAAAATGAGTGGTGCGAAGTAGAGCAGAGTTTCATGGAGTGGCGAAGGGTAGAGTGGATTTGAACAGATTGGAATGGTGTGGAGTGGAGTGGCCTAGAGTATAGTGGCGCAGAGTAGATTGGTATAGGGTGGAGTGATGTAGAATGAAGTGCTGTAGAGTGCCATGGAGCAGTGGCATCTAACCGAGTGGTGTAGAGTGTCGTAAAGTAGAGCAGAGTGTAGTAGAGTGACATGGAATGAAGGGGCAAAGAGTGGCATAGAGTAGAGTGGAGCAGAGTGGAACCAATCGCCATGGAGTGAAATGGAATGGAATAGAGTGGCAAGGTATAGAGTGGATTGGATTGGGATGGATTGGATTGGGATAGAGTGGAGTGGCATCGAGTGGTGTAGAGTGACCTAGACTTGAGTAGTGTAGAGCAGCGTGGCACAGAGAGGAGTGGGGTGGAGTGGCATAGAGTGGAGTGACAGAGAGAAGTGGAATAGAGTACAGTGGAGTGGCATACAGCAGGGGGGCATAAAGTAGAGTGGTGTAGAGCAAAGCGGTGTAGAGTACAGTATAGGGGCGCAGAGTGGAGTGGCATAGACTGGAGTGGCGGAGAGTGCCTTAGAGTGGTATTGTGTACAGTGGAGTGGCACAGAGTAGAATGACAGAGTAGAATCGTGTAGAGAAGAGTGGTACAACAGAGTGACGTAGAGTCAAGTAGTGTAGAGTCAACGGGAATACAGTAGACTGAGTAGAGTGGAATATAGTGGAATGAAGTGGAGTACAGTGGCTTGAAGTAGGGTGGCATATTTCAATTGTCCGAAAATCTAAACCTTCCAACGTGAAAGTGGAAAGAACAGAGTATAGTTGCAGTGTAGGGGAAGAACAGCCCTTAAAAATATGTCTCCTTGAAGAGTTGCTACACGAATATTAGCCAACTTTCCATCTTTTATTTAAAAAAAATCCCTTAGCCAGTAAGTAAAGAATGCGAGGAAATGGGGAAAAGTTATTGTACACATTGCTGAGGGCAGAGTCACTAACTATTTACAAAAGATTAGATACCATGTGCACGATAGGGCAGGAAGCCTACAGACATCTGCACTGTGTGACCTTGGCCGGTCCTAGAATGACCACAAACCTCCTTCTGCGTCATGTACGGTATGAGAACAAACCAACCGACCACTGTACATTATGACCTGAACCCTACCCCTGACCCGAGTACAGTAACACTAAAAACCTCGATCTGAATGCGGAAAAGGCGAATCACAAATTATTCCAGTAAAAAGTGAATTGATATCCTGTATCCTAGATAACGTCTGAAATTGTGCGGCCAAACGTTTTATCGGTGGAGTTATGGCACGCAATCCACCAAGCATTTCTAACTATGTTGACCATGGGCGTAGGAAGTGTGGGGGACGCGGGGGATATGTCCCCCCCAGATTTTGGAGTGGGGGGGACACCGGGGACAAGGGTGGGGGGGACGAGGGGACAGAAGAATTTTCCCTTCTGTTCTGTAATTCGCAGGGCCATTAGCGCCTCGTGAAGCGCTACCTATACTGGCCCTGCACTTGACCTGTGACCTGCCTCCTGGACACTTGCCCTCTGCCCTTTTGTTGTGCTGCAGCACACAAGGGATTCCTTCTCACCTTGCCGCCACAGCTGCCTGCAGTCTGTACTTCTGAGAACAAAGGGAGACGAGAGGCCCTTTGTTGATTGCTGTCTGCACCCCGTCCCTCCTAAGCCCTACCCTTCCCTTCCCTTGAAAATCGAACCCTGAAGACAGCAGCAAGATTTGAGAAGGTAAAGAGGTTTTGTTAATTAAATAAAGTATTGCCAAGTAACTCCCTTTCTTTTTAAATCCAGTGCTGTGTTGCAGAGTATCTCTCTTTCTCAAAACAGTGTTGTTGAGTTACTGTGAGATATAAGCCGGGCAGGCTTTAGCGCGCTGGTGGCACCCTGTGCAGCAATGTTTGTTAAGGCACCCGTTTCTGTCACCTCTCTCTCACTCTCTTCTCTCCTATGTCTCCAGCTTGCCTGCCCCAGAGCTAATTATTGTCCCCTAAGGTGACATCCTGCCTCCCCAACATTTCGGTCCCCTGTCTCTCCCTCAGCCTTCCTGGTATTTGTGAAAGCCCGCTCTAAAGGCCAAGGGCTGCCTGTAAATCTCATTTCCTGCCAATGGCCTGTGGATAGAAGCCAGCACTGGGGCAGCTCACAGGCTTTGCAGGACTTCACAGGCTGTGGTGGTACAGAGCCTGGCACTGCTGGATAGACGGCAGAGAGACTAGCACACAGCACGGGTCCCAGGAAGAACCAGATGGCCTGAGAGATGGACAGGGCTAGGTAAGGCAGCAGGGCCGGCTGTAGGGCGATGCAACCGGTGCCGCTGCACCGGGTGCTGACTTAGGATGGGGGTGCTGTGATTGCAAGTATATTCTGACTTTAAAAGCACCTGCTGGGTGTTCCTTGCCATCAACAGTTTTCAGGCAACAATAAAAATCTCAAGATAATTCCAGTGATTAATGGTCTTCCTGAAGAGAGATTGAAGTGTTGTCTAGTCGGAGTTTTGACTCATCATAACGTACAGGGTTACTATGCCTGCTACAAAGAACGTCTACATGCAGATCACAAAGTCTATATAATGTGAATAGGTCAGTGGGTTACTGCTTTTGTCAGATGAAGGAAAGTACCCTCTTTTTGGCATGGTTACCCCACTTTTGACTGTGTTCACTGGGATCCTGCTAACCAGGACCCCAGTGCTCTCTCCCATTAAATTTGGTTGTTTGGACCACACACACCCCACATTTGGCGTACTGGTGCCCCTTATAAGTCCCTAGTATATGGTACCCAGGGCATTGGGGGATCAGGGGTTCCCCATGGGCTGCAGCATGTATTATGCCACCCATAGGAGCCCATGTAAACCATGTCTGGAGGCCTGCCATTGCAGCCTGCGTGAAAAGGTGCATGCACCCTTTCACTTCAGGTCACTGCACCAGGTCACTCTAAGTCACCTCTATGGCAGGCCCTCCTAGCCAGAGGGCAGGGTGCAAGTACCTGTGTGTGAGGGCAAAACTGGAGGAGCGGAGGTGCCCCCACGAACTCCAGCTACATTTTCCTGGGCCTCGTGAGTGCGGGGACGCCATTTTACGAGTGTACTGGACATAGGTCACTCCCTCTGTCCAGCTACATAATGGCAACTCAGAACCTGGGCATGTTTGGTAACAAACATGTCAGAATCATACCCCAATCCTATTGTCAGTATTGTTTGTATGATTCCATGCACTTTGGGGGCTCCTTAGAGGATCCCCAGCATTGCTCCTATCAGCTTTCTAGGGTTTTCCGGGCAGCCCATGCTGCTGCCACCCCTCAGACAGATTTCTGCCCTCCTTCTGCTGCTTGAGCAGCTCATGCCCAGGAAGGCAGAACAAAGGATTTCCATTGGAAGAGGGAGGCAACACCCTCTCCATTTGGAAATAGGTGTTACAAGGGTTGGGAGGGGTACCCTCGCCAAGCTAATGGTATGCTCTGAAGGGCCCTCCTTGCATAAACCAGTCTGTACCAGTTCAGGGACCTCAGCCCCTACTCTGGTGCGAAACTGGACAATGGAAATGGGTGTAACCACTCCCCTGTCCATCACCACCCCAGGGGTGGTGCCTGGAGCTCCTCCAGGTGGCCACTTGATTCTGCCATCTTGAATCCAAGGTGGGCAGAGGCCTCTGTGAGCATCTGAGTGGCCAGGTCAGGCAGGTGACGTCACAGCCCCCTCCTAGGTGGTCACCCTGCTAGGTGACCAATCCCCCTTTCTGGGCTATTTAGGGTTTGCCTCTTGGGTGGGTCCTCAGATTCAATGTGCAAGATTCCAGCAGGACTCCTCTGCAATGTTTACTTTGACTTCTGGCCACTGGAACTGCAACTGGACTTCACAGGAACCTACAATCTGCAGCTCCAGCAGCGACTTCACCCTGCAGCATTGTTTCTCCGGCTCCTTCCAGCAACTGCAACATCAGCCCGGCTGTGCTTCCTCTGAGGGCAGCAAGTCTTCAGTCTTCATGAGAAGAAAGAAGGAAAATTCCTTGGAGTGAAGGAGTCACTTACCTGCATCTGCAGGCACCAACTGCAACAACGACTGGCTGCGTGGATCTCCTCTGCTCCTGAGCTGCGTGGATCCTGCATCAGGGGGTGATAGTCTGGAGTGGTCTCCCTGGTCCTCTCTACCAGCTGTCCAACTTTGGAGTAGGTAGGTCCTTGCCTTCCCATGCAGGACAGTACCCCCATGCACCGCGTCTCTTGCAGCTACCAAGGCCTGTTGTTATCTCCTCCAAGGGATCTTCAGGCTCCATGTAGCCCCAGTCCCCAGCACTCTTCTCTGTGAAGCACAGCCCTCAACGTGCTTCGCCTGCGACATGGGACCTCTCTTCAGGTGTGCTGCGTGGGCCTCTCTGCAGCTCCTGGGTTCCTTGCCTGTAGGTCTTCTGTGGGGGCTGCCTCTCCTTCTCCAGACTCTCTGCATTGCTGAGGGTCACCTGGGACTCCCCTCCATGGGTTAAGTCCCCCTGGACCTTGCTGGTCCCCGGCAGCTCCACTTTTGTCCTACTGCGACATTTGCCTTTGCAAGGCTTGCTGGTTGGTTTTCCACACCACAGACTGACTGCAATACTTCATCCCGCATGGGACGTCGACTGCATCACCTAGGAACGCTTCATCTGCTCCAGTGCTGCACTGCTGACCGTCTTCATCTCCCGGCCGAGCAACTCCTGCTTCCACAGATGGGTGGGTAGTGGCTCCTGCCACGACCGGACACTCCTACGTAAACTGGACTTGGTCCCCTTCTTTTCCAAGTCTTCCTCTTCCAGGATCCACCTCTAGCTTCTTGCAGTCTTGCCTGCGTTTTGCAATATCCTTCTCTGAAGTCCTTTTGGTGGATTGGGGAAAAAACAGTAACTTACCTCTTTTCTCCTGGTCACTGTAGGGCACTCTGGTACTTACCTTTGGGGTTTCCTAGTTCCTGCAGCTCCCCTCTACAGATTCCACTTCCTTGCGTGGGGACCCAGCTTTCGCATTCCACTTTTTTAGTATATGGTCTGGTCCCCCCTTGGCCTTCAGTATTGCCTATTGCTTTTCACTATTTTCTATTGCTTTTTATGCCAACTTCTGATTGCTGCTGTACATATGATAGTGTGCTACTTACATCCTATTGGGAGTTTTGCCTATCTAGTGTTTTCGTGTTTGTGTTACTGTAATAAGGAACCTTTATTTTCATAACACGTGTTTCTTTCATGTGTGTAAGTGCTGTGTGACTACAGTGGTATTGCATGAGCTTTGCATGTCTCCTAGGTAAGTCTTGGCTGCTCATCCGCAGCTACCTCTAGAGAGCCCTGGCTTCTAGACACTGCCTACACCTCACTAATAAGGGGATACCTAGACCTGGTATAAGGTGATAATACCATAGGTACTCACCACATACCAGGCCAGCTTCCTACATCAGAGAGCTCCTTTTTTGCCCCCTGCAATTTATAAATTAAAACTGAATATAGAACAGTGAGCAATGAACTTATCAAAGAGCTGCATGCAAACATCAAGGTATAGATTAGAGCGTTATGATTTCCCCCCACTTTTTCATTAACTTAATGTTGCAAAACAAGTTAATTTGAGCGCAAATCAATTCTTATTATTAAAGAAAGCCCCCAACCATGGTGTTATGTTTTAAATTCTGAGTTTGCGCTTCTCCAGATAAACCACTCTTAAACTATACCTGCTACCAGTATGAATGACCTATGACACCTACACCTTGTCGTCCTCTGTCTTATGTAACATTTCATATACACTGATTTACACATATATGATGATTGTCTCTGCGTAATGTCTGTGTGATGTAAAGTGCTTTGACACCCTAGACTGGTATGAGGGATGAATGATAGAACAACACATGCGTATATCATGCATGCCTTAACATTGCGGTCTCAACAACGACCGTGTCTTTAATACTCATGCCTTTACAACGAATTTCATTGTAAAAGCATGTTTGGTAAAGGAACATGCGTGGTAAATTCTCCCCGCCCTGCCCCCTTACACCTGATACCATACTCCACCCTGCCCAATCAGTTAAAACTGCCCCTGCCCTGAGCCCTAACCCCCCCGCCCTGAGCCCTAAAAGTAACCCTGCCCTGTCCTAAAAACTACCCGCCCCCACTCTGAACCCTAAAACCTACCCTGAACTGCGCTAAAAACTACCTTGATGCCCCTGCCCCAAGGAACCCTAAAACCTACCCCACCATGTCCTAAAAACTACCCGACCCTACCCTGTCCTAAAAATTAACCCGACCTCCCACCCTAAACTCGGCCACAGCCCTACTTACCTCTCTCTCCTCTGCTTCTTCCTGTTCCACCCGGACAGCTAGACCGCTCTCTATGCTGTAACCACGCATATGCGTGGTAAAGACATGTGTGGTAAAGGCATCCATGCTAGCCCCATATTTGTGGTAATGGCAGCATGGTCAATGCATTGCATTGCATTGATTGCGTTGTAAGGGAAATTTCCCAGTATGAGTGGTGGTATAAAACTAATGAAATGCATCTGAGAGAGAGTGGTGATGGATAGTAGTGAGGAAATCCGTGGCAGAGTGGTCACTGGGGGGTGCCAACAAACAATGTCACACAGGGCGCCACCAGCACTAAGGCCGGCCCTGTCAGACAGTACAGCAGTTCACAGGAAGGGGGCAGCACAGAGACTGCCACTTGACAGTCAGACAAGGACCTAGCAGCAATCATAGGCCTTACTGGCCTTCACAGGCAGGCGGGGGGGCCAGAGACTGACACAGCCTGACTAGAAAGAAAGCTCCCAACAGGCAGCACAGTGCATGGCAGGCAGCACAGGAATTGGCAGGAAGCACTGCGCCCAGCAGGCAGTGCAGGCCTCTTAGGACTTTACACAGGCGAACTGCAGCACAGAGCTTGTCGCTGCCTAAGAGGCAGCCAAGGGCCCAGCAGACAGGGAATTGCCGGTCTCACAGGACTCGACTGGAAGCGACCGCCTCCCCACCCATCACCCCCCCCACAGCAACCCTTCTGGGTGCAAGCTTTGTGCAGGAGGCCCACCTCAAGGTTGTCCCTGTCCCCCCCAGAAATTTTGTGACTCCTACGCCCCTGATGTTGACATTACAATATAGGTACAAGAAATTATTTTTTCAAAAGCACTCCTGGAGAGCTCGACACAATGGTACACGTCCTGAGACACACAGAGAAATATAGATTGTACGTCACTGTAGTAAGTAGCTCAACCTTTGGATTAGAAGTTTAGGCATGTAATGGATACCACTCATATTATTATCCCAATGAACAAAACTGTGCTCAAACCACACTGTTCTATGGAATGCACAAACGTACTAACAAAATGAGGAATGGCCTCCGGGTCGAGAATGCATACACGTAGAATAAACAGCCTCGTCTTCAATAAAAGAGAAGAGCTTTTTTCAAGAGCTTTAATGTTCTCAAAAGGTGAGCAGAGACGTCAACATATAGAGTATTTGTCGCTTGCTCATTCAGTCAGAGGCCTCTCGGCTGACACTGCCAACGAGAAAGAAACTGTGATGGAGGAAGGGGGGTTGGAGGAGTGGAGATCTGCAAATACATCAGCATGGTTAGCTTAAGCTGCCAAAGAAAATCCAACCAGGACAGGCACCTGGATCTGACACCCTGCAGCAGAGTGCTAAATCAAATTAACCGATTGCAGACGCTGTTTCGCGAGAGAAAGACTGTAGAGCTGGAGTACGAACGGGCCAAAAACTCAATGAAGGAAGTCCACAGCAACTCATAAACGATACTTCTACTATGTCCGACAATCTCAAGTAACGGAGGTCACGTAACTGTGAACAAATAACGCTAAAGGAAAGCATGATTTTGCCTGCAGTACAACAATGTACACGGGGTTTAATGCACTTCCAATAACGAGCACACTGAGGCGCTGTTACCTAACTATTGAGAATGGAAGGCGCGGAATAACAAAGAATATAATATGTACTATATTCAAGCCGCTGCAACTGAGTCTCGGTGCAATGCTTCCAAACCTGTGAGTCGCGAGCCGATTTTTGGCGGGTCGCCAAAGTCCGGGCAACAAATAAAGATGGCTTTGAATTCGGTATTTATCGTGTTACATTTGCCACAGGTATAATGTCACAGCTATTCTGCTGATTTTTTAACGCAGAGACTGGTGTTTACAACTCCTATCGTTTGGCCACCAGCGAAAGAAAAATGAAGAGAATTATGTGACACCCCTGTTGGGATACATGAAGCGTTAATGAAAATTTGGAGGATGCAATTTTCCTAAATCAATAAGTCACACATTCAGTTTGTTGCTCCCAGTACTCAGCGGCTGTGCTTAACGATCAGCAAATGAGAACACTCTTGTGTTTTGCAGGTAGCTAAAGAACACCAGCAGGAAACGAGCACGCGTCAACAGCAAGTTTAGTGTTTAAAAATTAAACCCCACGCATTTTATTTAGTCACTAAAACAGTTTAAAACTGTAATTTACAATTCCACGTCAGTTTAAATATATTGTCACAGTCGGCAATTTCCAAGGTTATTTGCACCTTTATATGTGATGTATAAAATGAAAAAAATAAAAATGTTCCTTTAGTATTTCTTTGTGATTAAGGTAAATTGTTCTTTATCTAAAATAGGCCCTTGATCTTTGAATTAAGGATTATTGTAAGGGCAGGGCATTTCTTGAGACTTCACTTCCTGTGTCATCATTTGTGAATTGCAAATGATAATTAATCCCCAACTATATTCCTTAGGTCTTAATGCCCCCATAGCAGTGGACTCATTACAAATGTCCAGGCTGGGAATGGCGTAATTATCACTCTCTTTAAAATCACAAACGACGGAGATCGGAATTCATAAAGGCACAATAGCCATCTGCGATTAAATGCTGTGCCCTTATAAACGGGGAATAACATGCACATGGTGGTGGTGCTTTGCACACCAAAATCCGCATGTACCTCTATTTACAGGCCAGATCTCTGCCTCCGTTCAAATCTAGCCTTAATTTATCTGGGAAAACGGAGGTGATGTCAGTGCAGGAAATGAGGTGGGTCCTGCCGGATATGGCAGCTAATATTGAGCTGGATCCAGCACAGCTCAAATTAAATAACTTGTAGAGAACGGGGCACATCCAGCAGCACATTGCTGCTTTCGAAGCAGAAACCAGCACGGGCAAAGTATAGGAAATGTTATGTAAGACAATGAGGGTTATGAGGTAAAGAAGTCAGGTACCACCAGCTAAGAGTTCTTTGGCTGGACAAAAACCCAGTCAGAATTTAAACCATAACACTGTGGCTGGCGTGTCTGCACTATTAAGACTTTACTAACCAAAGGAACCCTTTTTAGCAACCTTAGAAAACCGAAAGATTGAAAAAAAAAAAACAAGGTTCTAAACCTATGTGTTGCAGTTCACATGCATCTCCTTGATGCCGGTTCACAGGTCACTGTGCTGGGCACACAAAAATGCCTGCTGGACACATAACATTTTCTGCAGGAGGTGCCTCAAACCAGTAAGATATTTTTAAATGCAACATGTTTGAGACCAGTTAAGTAAACCAGAACAGATTAACGTTCACATTTGGCCTTAATGTCAATTTCTTTGCCGCAGAGCTTTGAGAAAATGAACGCACAAGTTGACTGTCAGACTTCACTTTTCATGGCTCTGCCTCCTGTGACTCCACCGCATATCTATTGCCGTACCTTTACTCAAAATATTTTGGATCCCAGAGTATATTTGTTCAATTTCCAGCACTGCGAAAGGTGGCAATTTCCACAAATCTTGTAATTCCAATGCAGGTACTTTGTGCAGGGATCGGAAAAGAGTGAGTCACTCATTATGAGGGCCTCAACACTGTAGCAACTGACAAGTTAAAACATATTTAAGTCTGCCTCATTAGTACATATTGCATGCATGAATCTCAGACCACATGTAGTTTACAAACACAACTATATTTTGTGCGTGTGATTTCCTCTCCCAACCTATTCACAGTATTAACATAACTTATTTTTAAGGGTATTATACAGCGCGCAGTCAATAACTGCGACAAAGATTAATATGAAATTTGCCAGACGAGACATCACACTATATCTGGCACACTGCACCTTTTGGCGGAAGAGCCTGTCTAGTCTCAAGTTTGAAAGTAGTACCTGCACTACCCATTGGGTTAGTCCAAAGTTGAGGGACACCCCCTGAATTAGTCCCCAAGATGCAAGTTGGGAAAAAAATCCAGGTTAACATGAAAAAGCACTGTAGTATTAAGCATAGTAGAGATAACTGCCAAGTCCTGTCCCTCTGCATCAACATTTTAATAGGGTCCTGGAAATGTACAGGAAAGAGCAGAATGCTATCCCCTCCGCATGACTGCCACGCATTGACATGCACGCGCAGAAGATGGCCGCTGCATAAAGCTGTCACGCACATGCTCTGCACAATTCCAGATTAAACAAGCAATTTGACGTCAAGGTAATATTTAAACCAAAACAACCACTTGAAAGCAAGGCATTACGTATTTGCCATCCCTGAAAAAAGTTCACTCCTAAACATGTAGAGGACCTCATGTCTGTAGTAAGAGTCGCATCTTCGAAAACATTTTTGATAAATATCAGAAGTGTTCGGGGGTTCACCTACAGCGGGGGATAGATTAGGACAGTGGTTCTGAACCTGTGGTCAAAGGACTTCTGGGGGTCCATCAGGCCTACTCAGGGTGTCCGTGCCCGCTTTACAAAATTAAATAATATTAAAATGAATACATTAAAATGAATAAAGGATATACAAATAAAGAAGCAAAATTGAAAATTTGAAAACCTTTTTCTACATTTATTTTTAAATTACACAAAATATTTAAATATTTGATAATTTGTTTTGTGTATACTTGTTTTATTGTTGTGCATTGTTCTGAGATTCAAAATAGGATTTGCTAAGGTCAGGCATCCTCGGATTCTATTAATGACGCAATGGGGGTCCCCCAATTCCAGTAATGATTCAGTGGGGGTCCACAGAAGCCAGAAGTCTAAGAACCATTTGTTTAGGATGTTGTAAACTCCAGAGTTACAACCACAACACTACTAGCCAGGCAGGGATTTCTCAACACAAAACGTGTGCCAGGGTGAGAGGTGAACAAAATGATTCAAACACCCTCTAATTTACCAGAATTAGCTGCATCCTGCAACGAGGCATTCTCTTACCTTTTTTAGGGACTATGGGAGGCCTGGGGTCTGCTTTGGGGACTGGCTCCAATGTCTGTACCAAGGCTTTGGGGTCTATCCGTGTTGATCCGAAGATGTCAGATGACAAAAACGTCCAATCCTAAATCAAAGAAAACATTTTTTATAAACTTTCACAGATAAGGTTTTTGGTTTTACAGGGGAAATTTATGGCTGTCACCCCATAGGACAATTTATAAAGAAAGCACCCATTGGAAGGATAAGTTGTATTCATCTGAATGCGTTGCACATGTTTGCTGGTTTAAAAAAAAATGCAGGACTTTCACCCGAATTAATGGGATCTGGCGTACAATCCAGGTCCACAACTGGATACAACAAATAAAAAGTTGAGGCATCTCCTAAAGGCGTTAACGTTAGAGACATCAGGATTCAACATACATACTTACATGCTGCTAAACCCTTTGAAGCTGCAAGGTTTCCTTAGATTATGACAGCAAAGTATCAGCGAGTAACTCAAGTGACCCTCACATATGTGTGTAACTGCAGTATTGCTCTTGAAGTGACTGGCTGGAACGTAACAAGATATCTTGTAATACATATGACACATTTGGAAGACACAGAAACTAACAGTAACAGACTAAGATTGTGCCACAGAAAATACTTCTGGGACCATAATACGTAATTACCCCAACGGGCACTTGCACCAGCTATTTGTGCTTCGGGGGCACTTTGGAATTACAGAATGGACCACAGATGCTTGAACCGGCGGACATTTAGCTCCTGCACAATTCCCAAGGGGTTGATCCTTGATTTGTACTGGGGCGTGGTCACATGCAGGTGAGAGGATGGCTCGGACTGTGTGCCATGTGGTATTACAGAGGCAGGTGCGGGGGAAAACAGGCTGTCAAGAGGTGCAACGCATGCATGCCACATATGAAGTTTACCTCCACCCCGAGGGAGCCCCTTGGGAGCGGCCAGAAGCATGGCACCATGTAGGTATGCCCTCACAGACAGGAGCATTGACAAGCATCTCTGCACCCTTTTAAATGAGTCTGGCTTCTCTGACGATGAAAGGTCAAACCATGGTTTCAAACATCTTTCACTAGCGTACTTTCCCCAGAGTAGGTATGAACCAGTGCTTTAAATGGGCAGGCACTGTCCGGTACTGAGTACCTGCAAGTTTTTAATTTGAAAGGGAGAGTACCTGCACTTCTCAGCACTGCTGCAATACCCTTATGGGAGAGTGCCGGCACTTCTCAAGAGAAGACAGGTACTCCTAAGAGGGAGAACCTGTTCTTGTGTATTTCCATGTGAAGCAGTGGTATGAACTTTCAGAATTAGCACCTACGCTAACAACGCCACTTTTTATGGGCGAGCACAAAGTGCACCGTTCATTCTGTAATCTCTCTTTGGGCTTCAAACCACGCCCACGTCAGTCACTTACATTGGTTCATGGGCTTGCCTTTTAAAATCCGCTTGCTTTCATTTGTGAAAGCCATGCATACGGCATTCCTTTTCCGGTGTTTAGCCCACCTACACAGCACCGGTAAAGTACCAAAAACATACGAGGCTCGATGTTTTCAGCCTGGAGTTCGGACTACTTTATCTGTTTATTTCCCACGCAGCGCGATCGTGCTGCATTTTACATATCGCGATGCGTTTTTTTTTGTGAACAGCTGCAACGCCCAGGACCGTGCTGGGAACACCAATTAAGGATGCGGCACAGAAAAGACTGGAACTAGGCATCCAATTGCTAACATTGAACCGGGCATATCTCAACGAACAACCAACTAGCACTTGTTCTTAAACTGATGCCCGAAAACAAACCGGGTCATTTAAGCCAGGACTAACCAGAGGTGCAGCCAGTAATTTCAACCTGGTTAGAATCTGACAGAACGTGGTTGGGCTGAAAAGGGTGGTTCTGTTGGCTTAATCAAATTCAGAATTAACTTTAAGGAAGTAGTTAGGGGGTTCTGCGTTAGGATTTTGTTGTGAGATTTTGTGGCATATTAAGTATTTTAAGGCACAACACACCAGTAATGTTGATTGAAAATCGATAGGTGGTAAAGACACTTTTACAGGGGGTAAGGACAACTCTCTCGAAATAATTTTAGGAAAAGGTACATCAAATGGCACTTTTTAAAGCTCACTGGGCGAGTGATAGGTCTCAAAAGAGAATAGGGTGTTAAAGCATCTTTAGAAGGTCGTTTGAGCATCACCCTTCAAGCGTTTTTCTAAAACATTAGTGGCGAATGAAGTAGCTTTAAGCACATTAGACAGAAATGCTACTCTAATCTGTACAATATGTGAACATTTTATTTTATAAGGGATGGCTTCTCTCCTTTCAGGGATGTTAGAAAATGTTCTGAAAAATGACGCCCTTCAAAGCACATTGGATCTAAAAGCACCTTTGCCCGGGCAGCTCAGTGGTTCTTCTGCAAGACGTTTTGGGGAAAACGAGTGGTAAATTGGGCATTTTCAGTCATCCAGTAACATTGGTGAACACTGTATAGGGTTAAAATCACAATTTGAAATGGGATGTGAGCTTCCTCCCGAGATACATTTTATGATAAATTATAGCAAATGGCACATTTTAAAACACTCGTAGCAATTAACACTGGTGAAAATAGAACAGAATTAAAAAAGCGACTTTACGCAGAGGTGTCAGAATTATTGTGCAAGGATCCTGGAGGAATTAATTATCAAAACATATTTGTAAAACACAGTGGACCAACAACATTGTATTGAAAATGGATAGGATTTAGACGCAATGTTAACGGTATAGAGAATGTAAAGTCTTTAAATGAATAGAGAGTTCTCACGTTAAGGTTTCTGGGGAAAAGTTGAAAGCAAATCGGCCCCTTAGGATCCACTAGGAAAGTGTATTTATCAAAACTAGATAGGACTTTTACCGTTGATTTGATTTGATTTGATTTGATCACTGCATGACATTGTGTTCAAATAGAGCACTTCCGGGTCACCAGGTGACTTAAAAAACGATGATGCGCTGAATGCTGGGGTTGATTTCTAGATTTTATGGACTACTCTTTTGAAATTTATATAAGGGGCTCATCACATTTGGCAGGAACCTGCCCATGTTCAAAACAATGAACAATTATTCAGAATAATGCAGAGAATGTCCAACTACTAGAAGAAAAGAAGCCCAATCGCTCCCACATGCAAGGATTTTTGTACGGCGATGACAGTGATTTTATATATTCCTGACAGATAAAGTGCTTGCGGATGCACCCAATGTTTTTTTAAAAAAAGTACACGGCATAATTTCAGGGAGGAGCAGTCCTTGGCCAGTACAAACATGCTACTAAAAAATAAACAAGTGATGCATTATTATATATAAAGTTGATACATTCATGGTATACAAGTATGTGCCCCTCCACCTCGGAATGAGACTGGCTTAGTTTTAACTAGATCAATTGTTCTGCCCTCTCCTCAACTATCAGTAGGAATTTGTCCAAATTCTTAAAATTACGAAAGATTAACATGGACAGAGGGTCCAGCTACATTAAGTGAAAAGGTTGTACTGTCACGAGATCTCGAACTGCCCGGTGTCAGATGTGATTAACACACCCGGCCCACTTTTATACTCCATTACTTGTATTTTTGTTTGTTTAATATGAAACCTATGATGACATGTACTATAATGTAAATAAATATCTTGGACTGATTGTGCTACTTCCACGTAAATGCAAGTATTGGAGAAGGCCATCTGCCATCCGCCCTTCACCTACGACAAACAGCTTCCAATCAGTGAATCACCAAACACAGCTGTCAAAGAGCTCCCTGTCTTACATATATGTAGAGCAGTCAGTCGGTCCTGGCTTTCTAGTCAACAGCACGTTGTAAACAAAGGCAGACAAATCCCACTATACAAAGTGCTATTGGCGGAGCTGAAACATATGACCTTTCTCCAAAATCCCAACGTACAACGTGCTGTTTGCGAGCTGAACAAATGACCCGGAACCAGATTCCCACCATGTACTGCTGTTGGCTGAGCTGAAACAGATTCCGGAACCACTTGGCACCTACGAAAATAGCACCTTCTGCCCATAATACAGTTGTGTGTCTGGACTGTACTGCACACAAACAATACTACCAGATGGCCAAAATGTAATTTGCACCGAATTGCATATTTTGCCATGAAGTTTTCCTTCACTCAGTTTTTATGACCAGACTCTCTGATAAGGTGACCGACCAGCTACTCATTAGGCAAACAGGGCGAACAGTCATAGGTCTTTAGTTCACAATTAGGTGTATTCATAGAGTTGTACTCTTGGCTCTTCTTTATTAAAATGCACTGCACCAATTCACCCAATAATAATAGTGAAATGAGGTTTTCAAAAGTGGCGCTTGGGTCACCTGGTTACACTACACAGGAGTGACTGTAAGGGTTAGTTTCAGTGGGAGATTTGCAGCGCTAGCCCCACCAGAACAGTCACGAAGAGTGCTTGGCCCTTGCATTACATAAATAATGAAAACACGCTATAGTGCAGCACACAAACCCTTCTGTACCGGTGACAGACAGATTAACCAGACAGCCAACATTCATTCACCTTTCCGACTACCAAACCAGAGCTCCTACGTTCTTCCATTTTAGGCATCAGGAGTCGGACTCGTATTATTCCTTTGTGAGCTCCAACTGCACTTTTAATGGAAAGAATCAAAACTACATCTAATAGACGCACAAAAAATGAAATATAGGGACTTTCCGCATCTGTCCTCTTCCACTGGTTTGTTGCTGTCATTCATATTTGTTTCTGCTCACCACAGCGTACAGCACGGGACAGTGCTCCACACCACTTCAGCCACTGACTAACTTCACTGTAAATGATACGTATAGAAGTCTTGGCCCGAGCATGGTCAGCGCAAGGCTTAATTATACGACTTCCTCCAGCTGTCAGAGGCAGGTCTTGAGTAACATTCCAACTAGTATTAGAGGCCTCTAAACTGTTTTAGGAGTGAATAAAGCAATTAATTGGTTGTACAAATTCTTACTGCACCATCCATGCTTGGGATGGAGGTTTCTCTTGGCTGTAACATGGTTTTGTGTAAGTCGGCAATTCACCCTTCTTCATGGTCTTAGTAGACGGGGTGGCAGGACTACTTACCCTGGGATGCCTTACGGCACAGTAAGACAGTCGGTGGAGGGGGTACACAAAAGATGGCACTCGCAGCCCAGGTCCACTAGAGGGAAGGACGCAATGAATGACCAATGGTAGCGAGTTAAGCCTAAAAAGGTTAAAATTAGTATCCCCTCTCCCCCAGGAAAGGACAAACGCCAGCGCCAGTACTCAATGTACTCAAAACCAAATTGTTTGATTGATTTATGGCTAGGTGATTTATGGTCATGCTACATATACATGTCAGAATGATTTATGTTAGGCCTGCTGGAGGTGGCAAAGTAGTTCTGGTCCTAAATTCTTGTTAGACAGTGCTGCTCGGGGGTTCGACAATTGTCATCATTAATGAGCCGAAAATTCTGCACTGATAGAATTCATTCAGCAGCCCTTCTATGATACCCACTCGAAGAAATGCACCTTCTAAGTTTCAGAACCTCACCAGACTACCCCTTTTCCTCTTTCAGGCTTGAAGTCCACAAGGTTATTCTTTTTAGGTCAAGGTTACTAGAGAGCGTATGCACTGCCTACTGTGAGGCATACTGTGGCTTACCATGAACATTGAGGAGCTTGGAGCCCGCTCATTGCTTACCATGGGTTGCCTTTCCTTGTCACTCGTTGGTCTGCTTCTTATTTATTCATGTCCCAGCTTCTCAACCTTGTGTTTTCACTCTGATGGAGCACTGCATCCTTCCCACAAAACTGTTTGCGTGATGTCTGTACTGGTTGCCAAACAACGAATATTTAGGTCTCACCTCAGACAGCACAAGAGCTGTCGCAGGCAACAATCTTCTGTTAACAAAAGAAAAACCTAAAAGGGCTTAGACCCCACCTATTACTTACCATTGGTTGGCTTGTCACTCACATTTCATTGCTTCTCATTGGCCAATGCGGCCGGTTTCACTTTGTCTCTGTATGCTTGTCTCTTCGATAGAGCATGGACCAAGTACTCATTGATTTCTTTATTGCCATCCTCATGCCGGTCGCGCTTGGATTAAGGTACTTTTTTTTTCTTCCTCCTGCCCTGTTGCTCATTTTCTCATTTCTGTACCTTTAAAGTCCTGGTTTATAAGCTAGGTCTGCATAAAAGAGGCGGACCCAATTGTGGAAAACCGGACCAACCCTTAGCTCCTGAAGGACCCTCATGAGATAAGTCCACCTCACCGTATCAAATGCTTTTTCAATATCGAAGGACACCGACACCAGGGCCAGATCTTGTACCGAGTCTTCTGCCTCATGCAGAACATGTGTTACGCGCCTCAGACTAAATGCTGTGCAACGGAAGGGCATGAATCCACATTGATCCTCATAGACCAAGCTGTTGATTACTCCTCGCAACCGCCCCACCAGCAGTTTCAAAAGGATTTTTACATCAGGGTTGATCATTGTCATAGGTCTATAGGAAGAAGGATCGTCTGGGCCTCCCCTGGATTTCAGTAGAAGGTTAATAATGCCCTCACACGTGAAACCAAACCAAACTGTGCCACCCTAACTGTTTGAACCCAAAGTGGACATTTGTATTTCTTGGATTGTTTTTGTTCCTTTTAGTTTAACCCTACGCATGCAGGAAAGTTATATGTGATATAATTAATGCCCTTGTCTTTCTTATGCATGATAAGTTTAACCACAGTTCTAATTGTAGTGTGCAACAGTGAATCTCTGTGAAGCAAGCCCTAGTGTTGCAGTACTTATTGTTTTGGTACTCAGTTTGGGTTTTTGGTAATGCAGTGTTAGTAATTGTGGCAACAGTTATTATTATTCAAGAAAAGTGCTGGAGCATCCCGGTGTTCTTCTACCGCTTCCATGCCCATATCAGGAAGAAAGATTGAGTTTCAAGGAAGTTGAGTGCACTAACTCTATCACTCTGTCAACAACGACGTGCCACCACCCGAAGATACAGGGTGCCTGGCTGGACCAGCAAGATGTGGCAGTGTTTTGTCTCTTTCTCTTCCACTCCCCCTTTCCTTTTGGAACACCTGCTGTGGTTTCTGTGTCCACCAGGAAGTGCCGAGAGGTATTCCAGGAGGCATACCAATGCCCCTGCAGACATCCTGCTTTTCAGGTGAGTGGCCCAGTCTCGACATAAAGCCAAGCCACAACATACAGGGCTTCCTGGGTGATGGATTCCTCAATGGGTACTGTTGGACTTTTTTGCTTATGCAGGGTCATCCCCAATCTTTTTGCCTCCTTCCTCCTATTTCTTCTGACCTGTTGCTGTTGGCTTTTGAACTCTGAGCACTTTACCACTGCTAACCAGTGCTAAAGTGCATATGCTCTCTGTGTAAAATTGTATGTAATTGGTTTATCCATGATTGGCATATTTGATTTACTAGTAAGTCCCTAGTAAAGTGCACTAGAGGTGCCAGGGCCTGAAAATCAAATGCTACTAGTGGGCCTGCAGCACTGGTTGTGCCACCCGCATAAGTAGCTCTGTAATCATGTCTCAGACCTGCCATTACAGTGTCTCTGTGTGCAGTTTTAACTGTAAATTCGACTTGGCAAGTGTACCCACTTGCCAGGCCTAAACCTTCCCTTTTCTTAAATGTAAGGCACCCCTAAGGGAGGCCCTAGGTAGCCCCAAGGGCAGGGTGCAGTGTATGGTTAAGGTAGGACATATAGTAATGTGTTTTATATGCCCTGACAGTGAAATATTGCTAAATTTGTTTTTCACTGTTGCAAGGCCTGTCCCTCCCATAGGTTAACATGGGGGCTACCTTTAAATCTGATTAAAGTGTAGATTCCCTTTAGGAGCGGATGGACATGTGGAGTTTGGGGTCTCTGAGCTCACAATTAAAAAAAAAATCTTTTAGTAAAGTTGATTTTAAGATTGTGTGTTTGAAAATGCCACTTTTAGAAAGTGGGCATTTTCTTGCTTATACCATTTCTGTGACTCTGCCTGTTTGTGGATTCCCTGTCTGGGTCAGGTTGACAGTTGGGCTGGTTGCACCTCACACTAGACAGTGACACAAAGGGAGCTGGGGTGTAGCCTGCATATCCTGATGAGCCATCTGTGCTAGGAGGGAGGGGAGGAGTGGTCACTCACACCTGAAAGGGCTGTGCCGGCCCTCACACAATGCAGTCTCCAACCCCCTGGTAAGTGTCTGGGGCCTTGCCTGGGCAAGGCAAGATTTCACATTCTAAAGAGACTTTACTTTGAAGTAGGCCTACTTCAAAGGAGAAATTGGGTATAAAAAGGGCACCCAAAACCACAGACTTTAGAAACACTTCTGGAACCAAGAGGAACCTCTGCCTGGAGAAGAGCTGAATAGCTGAGGAAGAAGAGCTGCCCTGCCTGTGACTGCTGTGTGGAGCTATCCTGCAGTTGCTGCTTCTGCCAGAGTAAGAGGGCAAAGACTGGACTTTGTGTACCTTCCATCTTGAGAAGAAATCTCCAAGGGCTTGATCTAGAGCTTGCCTCCTGTTGTTTGAAGTCTCAGGGACAGCAAAGACTTCTCTCTGCCAGCACCTGGAGTCTCTGGAGAGACTCCTACTCTGCCCTGTGGTGCCCATCCAGTTCCTGGGAACCTGAAAGGAGAAGCTGGCAGCCTAAAGAAAAGAAAATCCACGCACAGAGCGCTGTGCGGGGCAAAGATTGACGCAAATCCAATCTGCGGCTGAAAAAATGACACGCCGCCGGCTCCGCAGCTGAGAAACGACACTCGCAGGAAACGCGACCGAAGAATCGACGCACGGAGCAGGAGAAACGACATGCAGCATCGCTGACGGAGGCTGGGAGATCACAACCTGCGCTGCGGGATTTTCGGATCATCGTGCGGCTGAATTTTCAAATCACGTACTGTCGTGCGGAGTTATTTTTGACGCACACCCGCCTGTGCGGGGTTATTTTTGACGCGCACCAGGTACATTTTCACTCTAGCAGCGCTAGTGTGTGTTTAAAACTACTTAAAGACTCTTTTTGCATTTTCATTGATAACTTGACTTGTGTATGGTGGATTTTTGTCGTTTTGGTCTTGTTTTGTTTAGATAAATATTTCCTATTTTTCTAAAATGGTGTTGTGTCATTTTGTAGTGTTTTCATTAAGTTACTGTGTGTGTTGGTACAAATACTTTACACCTAGCACTCTGAAGTTAAGCCTACTGCTCTGCCAAGCTACCAAAGGGGTATGCAGGGGTTAGCTGATGGTGATTCTCTTTTACCCTGACTAGAGTGAGGGTCCTTGCTTGAACAGGGGGTAACCTGACTGTCAACCAAAGACCCAATTTCTAACATTGGTGATCAGCGGTTGGGATTTGGACTTGTATTTGTACTTGACATACAGTGATTAAGTGTACACTACTGTTCTGAGTTCAGACCACTACGTGGCCACATACTACTTGTCTTGTGATTCTGCTTTTTGTTCTCTGATGTCCTCCTGGAAATATTGCAAATATTTTTGGACTTTGGTTTTTGGTTGTGAAGCCTTTGCAGAATGGAAGTCAATTTATGGCAGCTATCTATGTATAAAAAGTGGCAGCTTAAAGCATTCTGCATGGAAAGGGGACTGGCTGTGAAAAACAAATCCAGAAGGGAGGATCTTGAGTCAGCCCTGTTTCAGTATGAGTTGAAACGTTGTCAGGCAACGCCACCAAAGGAGTCTGAGGAGAAGAACTACTCTGAGGAGGAGGACTACTCTGAGGAGGAGGGCAGTGGCCCTGAGGAGGGAACAGAAAGAGATGATTGGCTCCTAGCTCGAATCCGGAGTCTGGAAGAGCTAGAAGCAGAGCTTGAGAGGGCTGAGGAGAAGAGAGCCTTAGTCCTTGAAAAGGAAAGGATTGCAGCTCAAGAGCTGAGCTGTGAAAAGCTGAAGCCGGAAGCCATGAGGGCTGAGTCCAGTTCAGATGGTGGCAGCAACAATCTTGTATCCAGTACTGCTGAAGAAGTACACATGCCCAGAGATGTGGTGCCCTACTTGAAGGAGGGAGTTAACACACGCCAGGAGGTTCAGGGGTATGAGGTAGCTCCAGTGATGCACAGGGTCCATGTGGTGGATTGGGGAACTGGCATGGGGAGTTATATTCCTACTGGTGGGAGGGACACTCTACTGACTCTAGGTGAGAGTGGCAGGGAGAGGGGTTCCCCCCATGTAGAAGTCCTGGTTATGGAGTGTGAAGACATCCCAGAAGGGTGTGGGTTGAGTGTCAGGGACAGTCAGGTACTGTCTCACCAGTCTCAGGAGGGTGGTGTGGGGTGCTTTTTCAAGGCAGAGTCACTGGATGGTTGGGTGAAAGGTACTTTGGTTAATTCATGTGAGGGGCTGAGTGATGTAATTGCTGGAGAGCATATGTCTAGTCCTTATTTTCCAGAGCTACGCCAACACCAGGTGGAGTGTGAGTTCTCTGACCCCAGCGCGCTTACAATGGATGCAAGCTTCTGGGTGAGTACCAGAGAGTCTGAAGAGGCATTTGGGGGTGCTCCTGAGAAGAGTGGTCTAGGTAGTTCCCAACCAGGTGAGGTAGGGAAGGATTGTAGTGTCCCAGGTAGGTCCCAGTGTAGTGGGATGGGTGAGGGACCCCATGTCCAGTCTCAGAGGAGAGGGAATGGGGATGGGCTGAGGCCCAAGGTGTCCAAGATCCGGTCCCAGGTCCTGGAGGGTTCCATGAGGGAACTCCAGAAGGGAAACCTAGCCTGTACCGTAGGGCCATCTGTTGAGGGAGACCCAACAGTGTCAGGAGAACTTGGGGGGGGGTGGCTGTAGCCAGCGTCCCACTAGTTCTGGTGTCTGGCAGTACCACTCCTAGTGAGGGGGTGCGGAAGTCCAGACAGAGGGTTGAGAGGGGGTTGCGGACCCCAGTGGACAACCTGGAGGGTCAGGGGTCAGCTCTGAGAGCAAAGCCCCCCAGGAATGACCTTGGTGAGACCATTTCTGGGTTGGGGGAATCCAGACTCTGTCAGATGGGCAGAGGTCAGGCGACCTGCACCAGCCAGACTCTTGTGTGGCCCTTGGGGACAGTGTGTCCCTTGAGTGGGGAAAGTGTGCCCCCCCTGGAAGTCCTGGTGTGCCAGGCAATGGTTCAACCGCAGGGTGGTGACTCTGGGTTGGATGACCAGGTTCAGAGGGTAAACTCTGACCTGGTGGGGGGTAAGTGTGCTCCCAAGGAAGTCCTGGTGCGCCAGGCAGTGGTTCAACCGCAGGGTGGTGACTCTGGGTTGGATGACCAGGTTCAGAGGGTAAACTCTGACCTGGTGGGGGGTAGGTATGCCCCCCAGGAAGTCCTGGGTTGCCAGGCGGTGGTCCAGTCTGTGGGTACAGACCCTGGATTGGAAGGCCAGGTTCAGGGTGTCCCCCCTGACCTGGAGGAAGGGGCTACTGCTAACAGTGCCCCTACCATGTTGTCTTCTGGGGGGGCCACTCCTAGTTGGGCGGTTCAGGACCCCAGAAGAGAGGGCAGGGGGAGGGAAGCCTCTCCCCTGGTCCAACCTGAAGGTACAGACCCCAGGTTGGAGGACCAGTTACAGGTTAACAGCCCTGCACTGGTGGAAGAATTGTGCAGGATTGCTTCTACAAGCACCCTGACAATTTTTGATTCTGGGGGTGCCACTCCTGGAGGGAGGGTATAGAGCCCCAGAGGGGAGGACCAGGGTTAGGTTGTCATCCCTGACCTGGTGGAAGGTAGAGTGGTCAAAGGGTGTCATGCACCTGGGGCTACCACCCCCCCACACTCTCCACAGTCACAGTGGTTGGAGAGGCCTGAAGTCAGGCTCTCATCCCTGACAGTTGTCAGGGGTCACTGTGGCTTGCTGTCCTGGTAGACAGAGTTGCCCCGGGGGGGGGAACGAGGGCCACACCCCAGGGGTGGAATGGGCAATACCACTGTGTTGGCCCTGGTGGTACTATCTGCCCATTGGGATACATCTGTGAGCAAAGTAAAGTTAGGTGCTGCACAGATGGTATCTGCAGATGTGGAGAAGGGTTCCCCATGGGTTAGCTTAGTGGGCCCTGAGAGTATGGACAGAGGGATCCAGCTGGAGTCAGGAAGGCGTAGAACTGGAACATGCCCCTGCTGTTGTGGGCTTGGGTCCTTGTTCTATCGCCCCAATCAGGGAAGTACATCAAGGTATTGATTGTTCTCCCCTGGCTTTAGGCTGGTAGGGGGTCGTGTTGGACTTCTTTGCTTATGCAGGGTCATCCCCAATCTTTTTGCCTCCTGCCTCCTATTTTTTCTGACCTGTTGCTGTTGGCTTTTGAACTCTGAGCACTTTACCACTGCTAACCAGTAATAAAGTGCATATGCTCTCTGTGTAAAATTGTATGTAATTGGTTTATCCATGATTGGCATATTTGATTTACTAGTAAGTCCCTAGTAAAGTGCACTAGAGGTGCCAGGGCCTGAAAATCAAATGCTACTAGTGGGCCTGCAGCACTGGTTGTGCCACCCGCATAAGTAGCTCTGTAATCATGTCTCAGACCTGCCACTGCAGTGTCTGTGTGTGCAGTTTTAACTGTAAATTCGACTTGGCAAGTGTACCCACTTGCCAGGCCTAAACCTTCCCTTTTCTTACATGCAAGGCACCCCTAAGGGAGGCCCTAGGTAGCCCCAAGGGCAGGGTGCAGTGTATGGTTAAGGTAGGACATATAGTAATGTGTTTTATATGTCCTGACAGTGAAATATTGCTAAATTCGTTTTTCACTGTTGCAAGGCCTGTCCCACTCATAGGTTAACATGGGGGCTACCTTTAAATCTGATTTAAGTGTAGATTCCCTTTGGGAGCGGATGGACATTTGGAGTTTGGGGTCTCTGAGCTCACAATTTAAAAATACATCTTTTAGTAAAGTTGATTTTAAGATTTTTTGAAAATGCCACTTTTAGAAAGTGGGCATTTTCTTGCTTATACCATTTCTGTGACTCTGCCTGTTTGTGGATTCCCTGTCTGGGTCAGTTTGACAGTTGGGCTGGTTGTACCTCACACTAGACAGTGACACAAAGGGAGCTGGGGTGTAGCCTGCATATCCTGATGAGCCATCTGTGCTAGGAGGGAGGGGAGGCGTGGTCACTCACACCTGAAAGGCCTGTGTCTGCCCTCACACAATGCAGTCTCCAACCCCCTGGTGAGTGTCTGGGGCCTTGCCTGGGCAAGGCAGGATTTCACATTCTAAAGAGACTTTACTTTTTTCTAGTAGGCCTACTACAAAGGAGAAATTGGGTATAAAAAGGGCACCCAAAACCACAGACTTTAGAAACACTTATGGAACCAAGAGGAACCTCTGCCTGGAGAAGAGCTGAATAGCTGAGGAAGAAGAGCTGCCCTGCCTGTGACTGCTTTGTGGAGCTATCCTGCAGTTGCTGCTTCTGCCAGAGTAAGAGGGCAAAGACTGGACTTTGTGTGCCTTCCATCTTGAGAAGAAATCTCCAAGGGCTTGATCTAGAGCTTGCCTCCTGTTGTTTGAAGTCTCAGGGACAGCAAAGACTTCTCTCTGCCAGCACCCTACTCTGCCCTGTGGTGCCCATCCAGTTCCTGGAACCCTGAAAGGAGAAGCTGGCAGCCTAAAGACAAGAAAATGCACGCACAGAGCGCCGTGCGGGGAAAAGATTGACGCAAATCCGATCTGTGGCTTAAAAAAACGACGCGCCACCGGCTCCACAGCTGAGAAACGACGCTCGCAGGAAACGCAACCAAAGAATCGACGCACGGAGCAGGAGAAACGACACGCAGCATCTCTGACGGAGGCTGGGAGATCAGAACCTGCGCTGCGGGATGTTCGGATCATCGTGCGGCGGGATTTTCGACACACGTACTGCAGTGCGGAGTTATTTTTGACACACACCCGCCCGTGCGGGGTTATTTTTGACGTGCACCAGGTACATTTTCACTCTAGCAGCGCTAGTGTGTGGTAAAAACTACTTAAAGACTCTTTTTGCATTTTCATTGATAACTTGACTTGTGTATGGTGGATTTTTGTCGTTTTGGTCTTGTTTTGTTTAGATAAATATTTCCTATTTTTCTAAACTGGTGTTGTGTCATTTTGTAGTGTTTTCATTAAGTTACTGTGTGTGTTGGTACAAATACTTTACACCTAGCACTCTGAAGTTAAGCCTACTGCTCTGCCAAGCTACCAAGGGGGTATGCAGGGGTTAGCTGAGGGTGATTCTCTTTTACCCGGACTAGAGTGAGGGTCCTTGCTTGAACAGGGGGTAACCTGACTGCCAACCAAAGACCCCATTTCTAACAGGTACTTTCAAAGGTTTAGCACAGGCTTTACCAGCTGCTCAGCTGCTTTGTGTGCCTTCCATCTTGAGAAGAAATCTCCAAGGGCTTGATCTAGAGCTTGCCTCCTGTTGTTTGAAGTCTCAGGGACAGCAAAGACTTCTCTCTGCCAGCACCCTACTCTGCCCTGTGGTGCCCATCCAGTTCCTGGAACCCTGAAAGGAGAAGCTGGCAGCCTAAAGACAAGAAAATGCACGCACAGAGCGCCGTGCGGGGAAAAGATTGACGCGAATCTGATCTGTGGCTTAAAAAAACTACGCGCCACCGGCTCCGCAGCTGAGAAACGACGCTCGCAGGAAACGCGACCAAAGAATCGACGCACGGAGCAGGAGAAACGACACGCAGCATCTCTGACGGAGGCTGGGAGATCAGAACCTGCGCTGCGGGATTTTCGGATCATCGTGCGGCGGGATTTTCGACACACGTACTACAGTGCGGAGTTATTTTTGACACACACCCGCCCGTGCGGGGTTATTTTTGACGTGCACCAGGTACATTTTCACTCTAGCAGCGCTAGTGTGTGGTAAAAACTACTTAAAGACTCTTTTTGCATTTTCATTGATAACTTGACTTGTGTATAGTGGATTTTTGTCGTTTTGGTCTTGTTTTGTTTAGATAAATATTTCCTATTTTTCTAAACTGGTGTTGTGTCATTTTGTAGTGTTTTCATTAAGTTACTGTGAGTGTTGGTACAAATACTTTACACCCAGCACTCTGAAGTTAAGCCTACTGCTCTGACAAGCTACCAAGGGGGTACGCAGGGGTTAGCTGAGGGTGATTCTCTTTTACCCGGACTAGAGTGAGGGTCCTTGCTTGAACAGGGGGTAACCTGACTGCCAACCAAAGACCCCATTTCTAACAGGTACTTTCAAAGGTTTAGCACAGGCTTTACCAGCTGCTCAGGATGCTCCATCTTTATTAGATTTAACTAGGGCCCTAGAGGGATTACAGAAGGAAGTTCTTTCCTTAAAGCAAGAGAAACTGGAGTTGCACACTGAAATACATCATTATAAAAACACAAGACACCCCATGGGGAGAAGTCAAACTAAAACAAAGGTCTCCAGGTCCTACAGGCCCCTCTGTTTGACCCGTCTAATCATGTTCCTAGACCCGATTCAGGCCCAACGACTTCCACCACACAATCCATGCAGGTAATGATCACAACACCAACCCCTGTGCCCTTAGCTCCACCAGAAAGGTTTTTTGGAGATAGTGCCAAGTTCAACATTTTTCTTAACCAGTGCCAGCTACAGTTTTTGTGTCAGGTAACTGCATTTCCCAACGATGCTGCAAAGGCAGCTTTTATTATCTCTTATTTGTGAGGCAATGCAGCTAGTTGGTCTGTTCCGCTGGTGGAGCGCAATGACCCTATACTGTATGATTTCAACCGGTTCAAGGAAGCCTTGCAGAAACTGTTCGCCAAACACCTCTTTGTGCAAGCCACAGACAATGAGTTGCTGAATTTGTACCAGGGAAACAAGGATCTACTGTTCTATATCACCTCTTTCAATCGATTGGTGGCAGAGACTGAGTGGTCCGAGGAGAAGAGCCAAGGATGTTCTAGCCCAAATTGAGGAGCCTCCTATGAAGTGTTCCGAGTTCATTGACCTGGTGGTACGATTGGATCACTGCTTGAGTGAACGTAAGGGAGAAAAATTCTGGGGTGACACACTCTTAGTGGTGCTCAAAACTGAGGAAAAGGAGTCCACCATTCCCACTCATGATACATCTGAGCCCATGCAAATTGGCAGTGTGTGGGGTTTACTATCTAGGGAAGAGAGAGAACGTAGGAAAAAATTTAAACTGTGTTTATACTGGGGTAAGGCAGGGCATTTTGCTCGGGAACGTCCTAACAAGTCTACTGCTCCAAAGAAAGCCATCGGAGCAGTAACAGGGCCTAAATTCTCTCTTCCTGGCTAGGCGGAAAACAAACTGGCTCGATAACTTCTGAGACCATTTTATCGAGCTTTTCTTTTAATACGGTCTCACATCTCCTGGCTAATACCACCAGTTAAGTAACTCAACATCTAACTCTTACTGTGATGTTAGTGTTGTTCCCTCAGGTTCGTAAGGTCATTCCCATATTGCTTGACTCTGGGGCAACCGGAAACGTTTTAGACTAGGGTTTGGCTTAAACCCTAAATATTACGACTGTCAGAAAAGACGTCCCTGAACCAGTCAGAGCCATGGATGGCTCAAAATTGTCCTCCGGGGTTATCGTTTATCAAACGACACCCTTGTCCATGCTTTGTGCAAACAACCATAAAGAACCAATTCAGTTTGACCTCATAGATACCCCAGTATTTAGAGCCATTTTGGGGATACCCTGGCTTTAGTTACAAAATCCCAAAATTGACTTGGCAGCAAGGACAGTGACATTAGACTGTAAACACTGCTGGCACTCCTGTTACCAAGACAAACCCTTACTAGTGACACCCTTGCATTGTGGGTCCACACATAGTACGGCTATCAAGCCGGACAACACACTGACCATTCCTGCACCATATAAAGACTTCCATGATGTCTTTAGTGAACAGAAGGCCACCTAGCTGCTGCCACGTATGTCATACAATTGTCGTATAGACTTGATTCCAGGTGCAACGCTACCATGTAGTAGGGTGTATGCTCTTTCTGAGCCTGAGAATCAATACCTGCAAGACTACCTGGATGATTATTGGCTAAGGGTTTCATTCGTCATTCAACGTCACCAGTATCGTCGTCTTTGTTCTTCGTGCCCAAGAAGAATCACAAGCTGCACGCCGTATAGATTATCGCGCAGTGAACAAAGTGACCATCAAAAAATCCGTATCTATCCTCCGTTGATCCCGGTACTTTTAGATCAGGTATGTCAGTCGACCATTTATACTAAACTCGACCTCCGGGCGCCTACCACTTGATACAAGTGATGAAGGGGGATGAGTGGAAGACGGCGTTCTGAACTAAATTCAGACTCTTTGAGTACACAGTGATGCCCTTCGGGTTGTGTAACGCTCCTGCAGCGTTTCAATTTTTCATCAATGAAGTGCTGCAGGAGTTTCTGGATATCTGTGTAGTAGTATACATAGACGACATTTTGATCTATTCGTCTTCCACTGAGGAACATATAGGGCATGTATGAGCGGTTTTACAACAGCTTTGTGAGCATCATCTCTTCGCCAAGCTGGAAAAATGTGTGTTTCACGCTACAACTGTAGAATTCCTGGGATATGTGATCACTACTGATGTAATTGTCATGGATAGGTCCAAGGTACAGGCCATCCTGGACTGGGTAGCCCCAAGATCCATCAAGGAAGTCCAACAGTTTTTGGACTTCGCAAATTTTTATCGTGGATTTATACCCCACTTTTCTACGTGTTATCTCCCATAACTCGTCTCCTACGAAAGGGGGTTAAGTTCCTCTGGGATGTAGAAGCTGAGAAAGCCTTCCAACATCTTAAAAACACATTCACTGAAGCACTCATTCTCCATCATCCCGACCCGGCTCAGCTATTTGTCGTGGAAGCAGACGCTTCCCAAATGGCAGTGGGTGGTGTCTCGTCCCAACAAGATCCAGAGTCTGGGCATTTAAATCCAGTAGCTTACTTCTCAAAGAAATTGCTACCGGCAGAGCAAAATTACACATGGCGGAGCGGGAACTTCTGGCCATCAAGCTTGCCTTCCAGGAATGGCATCACCACCTACTAGGAGCTAGACACACCGTAACTATTTACACAGATCACCGCAATTTACAGTTTTTTCAAGCAACCAAGGCCCTGACACCTCGTCAATTATGCTGGCTTCTATTCTTTAACGAGTTTGACTTCGTAATCACCTATAGGCCCGGTACTACACAACAAAAGGCAGAAGCATTATACCCCCAGAAATAATTGTGGCTGTGTGCCCTTCCCAAGAGTTCCTTGAGAAAATACGGGTATCCCAACACAAGGTTCCCTATTCAACTGATGTGTATGAAAAAGAGGGTTTACTATACCATGTTGATCAGTTGTACATCCCTACCAAAGAATTACGGGATACAGTGTGACATTGGGACATGATTCTGCCCTCGCAGGTCACCCGAGTGAGAAAAAGATGTTAGATCTCTGTCAAAGATGGTTTTGGTGGCCCACACTTGTGCAGGATGTCAGAAGCTACGTCCAGATTCGGGCTAAAACCTCACATACTCCAGCCACAGGATTGTTACTTCCCATGCCAATTCTGGTGGCCCAATGGCATACCATAAGTATGGATTTTATTTTTGATCTCCCAGCTTCCAATGGGCACACTGTCATATGGGTGGTTGTAGATTACCTAACTAAAATGGCTCATTTTTTTCCATTAAGATGCCTCCCTACAGCTTTCAAGCTCTGATTTGTTTGTCCAACACATAGCACGGCTTCATGGGTTGCCCACCACAATTGTTTCCGATCGTGGCCCCCAATTTATATCACGGTTATGGCGTAGCTTCTGTTCCTCTGTCAGTATTGACATCCGCTTGTCCTCTGCATATCATCCACAAACGGATGGGCAGACGGAACGTGCCAACCAATCACTGGAGCACATCTTGAGATGTTACACTGACACATGGTCTACAGAGTGGGATAAGGCTTTACCTCTTGTTGAATTTGTATGTAACAACAGTGTCCACATGGCTACAGGAGTATCCCCATTTTACTGTTTGTTTGGTCTGCACCCAAGAATGCTACCTACAACTGGGTCCCAAACATCCACAAGACTCCCATCAGTACAGAAACACCATAAAGAGTTACAGGAGATTCAAAAACAAGTACACCACCATTTAAAACTCTACCAAGCTCAAGTAACAAAAACAAGCAGACAAAAGAAGGAGACCTGCTCCCTCTTATCTGATAGGAGATCATAAAAAAATCTTCAACTTGCAGGATCCAGAAAATTAAACCCCGATTTCTAGGCCCCTTTCCTATTGCCAAAATCATCCATCCTGTGGTAGTAGAACTCACATTGCCAGATGATTTCAAGGTACACCTGTGTTTCATGTGTAATTACTCCGTCCCTATTCCCCTGATACCCACAATGCCCCACCACCTCCCCCGGTAAAAGTACATGGGCAATGGGAATTTGAAGTGGCCAAAATTCCATACTGCAGGTGCGTCTGTGGTGTTCTACAATATTTATTGGCTTGGAAAGGCTATGGGCCTAAGGACAATTCCTGGGAACCCACGTCCACATCTTACTAAAAAATTCCATCTCTTGCACCCTTCCAAGCTCTGCCCTTTGAGAGGGTCCTTGGTGGGGAGGACTGTCAGGAATCCCCAAGGTACCTCCTGCGTTATCTGTCAGCATCCCTAGGGATTAGGGTTAAATCATATCTCTGTTCTTGGTTAAACCTTTAAGTAAACATAATGTGCTGTGTTACACAATTGGTGTTATCAATTCTTGTTTGCTAACGTGAGCAAGTGTAGACATGTGCTTCTAATTGGGTGTGGTGTAAACATGTGCTTCTAATTGGGTGTGGTGACTCTTCCACATGTGGAAACTCAACTGCTTTCCTGATTGGCTATAAATAGCAGAGTGAAGCATGCCTCCCTGCTTGGCTTTGTTTTGCTTCCTGATCTCAGCATCTGACTTGGCAGTCCAGCCCCTGCTGTCATCCTCTTATTCAGGACTTTTGAGGCAATTCTTTTCTTTGTTCCTGTACCAGCTGACACCAGGCATTCCTCCAGCACATTGGAAAAGACTGCAGCTAAATGACTAGTATTGTTCTTTGAGCGCTGCGCTTTCCTAGAACAGCAGGTGTATTTCAGACCTCGTATTTTGGCAGAGTGCTTATCTTGAAGAGACAAATGCATTTCTGAATATTCTACATTATTATTGTAGTTACTTGCCTAAATGTGCTTCAGGAAATCTGCTTGAGCTCAAGTACTACAAAAAGTGACAGTGCAATTTTAAAAGAGCATTTACATGACTTTTCTTTCTCTCATAGCTTAACTCCTGGATTTAAATTGTGTCATTCATGCCTGTGTTTCAGGTTTAAGGAATTTGCTTTTTGAAGGGTTTTTCACACAGAGTGAAACCAAACCAAACTGTGCCACCCTAACTGTTTGAACCCAGAGTGGACATTTGTATTTCTTGGATTGTTTTTGTTGATTTTAGTTTAACCCTATGCATGCAGGAAAGTTATATGTGATATAATTAATGCCCTCGTTTGTCTTTCTTGTGCATAAGTGAAACCACAGTTCTAATTGTAGTGTGCAACAGTAAATCTCTGTGAAGCCAGCCCTAGTGTCACAGTACTTATTGTTATGCTACTCAGTTTGGGTTTTTGGTAATGCGGTGTTAGTAATTGTGGCAACAGTTATTATTATCCAAGAAAAGTGCTGGAGCATCCCGGTGTTCTTCTACCGCTCCCATGCCAATATCAGAAAGAGAGATTAATTTTCAAGGAAGTTGAGTGCACTAACTCTACTATCACTCTGTCAACAACGACCTGGCCCCCCGAAGTTACAGAATGCCTGGCTGGACCGGCAAGACGTGGCAATGCTTCGACTCTTTCTCTTTCACTCCGCCTTTCCTTTTGGAACACCTGCTGGGGTTTCTGTGTCCACCAGGAAGTGCAGAGAGGCATCCAGGAAGTCGGGGGCATACCATCGCCCGCTGCAGACATCCTGCTTTTCAGGTGAGTGGCCCCGTCTCAGTCAGTGCGTAGAGTCCGGACTGTACCATCCTGATCAAGTATCTGAAAAATAGGCAGGATTTTTTGTTCTCACTTTAAAACCCATGCCAGTACCTGCCTGACTTGTACCCCTCCCTATGCAGTCATTGTCTGTATGAGGTGAGGGAGTATTTGCCCATCGAAACCCATAACCTGTGTAGGGCCCTTTAGGTTTGCATTACCGCAGCACTAGAATCGGCCTCTGCAGACTTGCAGACTTGTCTCTATGGAGTTTGCCCAGTTTCCGTTCCTGCCTGTCAATGTCCGCTAACAGTAGTCTCCTCACCCCACAAACCCTTCCTACACAGGTACCACCCAAAACAACTTTAAGGGCAACTCACTCAGTCGGCCTGGAATTGGTCGATCCCCAGTTGTCATCCTTGTAAACCTGGATTGCGTCTTCCAGTGCCTCCCTGTAGGTGGTATCAGTCAACATGTGGGGAATCATACGTCAGTGTCTGGTGGCCTTTACATCCTCTCCCCATTTCACTGAGCACAATACTGGAGTGTGGTCGGAGATATATCTGCTCAAGTGTTCTATCCCCCATAATGTCCCAACACCAAGGCTCACAAGAAGGAACCTATAGAGACGAATATACATGTGGCGTGACAATGAATGGCATGTATAGTCCCAAGTTTGGGGGTGCAACGTTCTCCACCCATTCACCTGCCCCAGATTTTGCATAACTTTGGTTAAAGACTTCATCATTCTGGGTTTAGTACCCCGTTTTGGCAGATACTGGTCCCATTCCCCATCTGGAACACAATTTAAGTCACTAGCTCTGACAATGGGAGTCCCTGTGCTATCCTCTAGTAATTCCAGAATTGCTGGGTAAAATTGACCATGGTCAATATTGGGGCCGTATGTATTCAGGATGGATATGGGTTTACCATCTAGCATGCCCTGTAGGAAAACGTAGCGGCCTTCGAGAGCCACTTCACTGTAGGTATGACAAAAGGGTACCCCTGGGGCCACCCAGATCCCACCGAGTGTACGATGAGTAGGTTGCAAAATAGAACTGTCTCCTCCATTTTATGGCAGTTTTTCTGCCTCCAGATCGAACATGTGGATTTCTTGAAGTCAGGCTATTCAAATTTTATGGTGTCTCAGGTACGAGTGGATCTGTTGCGCTTTGTATAATCACGTAAACCTCGGACATTCCAAGTAAGTAAACGTACTTCTCCTGTCATGACCATGTGGTACCCCTATCTCAACTCGAACCAGTCTCCCTGTCCAATTGCATACTACAACAAGGATCGCTCCAAGAAAGAATAAGCCTAGATTACTATCCTGCCATGCACCGCCATAACTCTCATCGCACATCAAGAAAAAGGTAAACAATTGTAACCATCCCCCCCTCACCGGATAAACAGCAGAACAGATAAGAACAACAGTTCTGCCCATCCATGAATTGGGACGCTGCCAAGACTCGCTGCCTAAACCCACAATTCCCCAACTGTCCTTACCACTAATGTGGGAACGGCCACCTCCACCATTCTATTTAAAAAACTGGCTGCATCACAAAGTACTTTGCACTGCTGAAGCATTATTAAACAGTAGAAACAGATGTGCACAACATCCTAACTTGATGATTATCGCCCCGCAACAGAAAATTATGTGGAACCCAGTAGACCCAAACGGGGAATCAGTGAACCCCATGACCTCCTGCAGCAAACTCCATTTGGTGCCCCCATTTCCTCTCATCCCATGGCAGAGGAGTCTGTGACTAATACCAATTCTGTGTTCATTTTAGCATCTTCCGGTCCAACCATCGGCTCAGGGGGATCCGCGCCAAGGTGTCATCTTCTTGCACCATAATACGTCCATCTTCCTTGGCTGCTGGGTCCTGGGTATCTCTCTTGCAGGACTGCCAGTTCGAGGCAGATATGAGCCGTTCAGATCAAGCCATAGGTTTTCGGTGGCTCTCTTGTTCTGGGGGACCTTTTCCCATACCTCCAACCACTGCCACACCTCCTATGGTAAGTCAAAAAAGTGTGATTTGCCCCCTGAAAGCACACACAGACAGACAGGGTATGGTAACCTATATCTGAGGCCCTTTGCGCGTGGCTTCTCTTTGACCTCTGAGAAGCCTTTCCGATGATCTTGCACTTTGAGAGTATAGTCTGAGTACACTGAGATTAGATGATTTTCAAACATGTATTGTCAAGCTTCCCAGGCAGCCCGAAGAACAGTGTCTCTATCCTTGTAATTGAGAACACTGGCTATGATTGTCCTTGGTGGGGGGCCCTGGTCTGGGAGGAACCACCAACGCTCGGTGAGCCCTTTCAATGACAAAGAGAGGCAAAAGGTCTGCGGGCCGCAGGGTCTCCTGGATCCAACTCTCCAAAACCTTTCTGTCTGTGTCCCCTCTGCGTGCTTAGGAAACCTCAACAGGTGGAGATTATTTCATCATGACCTCCCCTCAGCATCCTCCGCATGGGCCTCGTGTTTTTACTAGACGCTGTGACAGTGGCCAATTGTCTTTTAAAGGCTGTGATTTCAGTTTGCAAGTCCAAGAGGGTCCCCTCCGCTACCTGAACTCTATGTGACACCTTCCCAAGGTCAGTGCAGAGAAGACCCACATTGAGGGCCACAGTCTCGATTTTTCCCTCCAGCGCAGCACAGGAGCCCGGGATTGTGGCCAAGAGTTCTGCCCTTGAGGGCTCCTGTGATATAGGAGCAACATCACCACTGGCACTCGTCTGACACCCTGATCGCTGCGCTGGGGTAGCTGGCGTGGCATACTGATCCATAGTGTTACCTTGGGTGGCCCCAGAGAGTTTAGACTTGCCCAGGGGAAATCCTGACCAGTCACTCCACCGATCTCCAGCTGGGCCTATAATGCCCCCGCACCGCAACAGGGATAACGAGGAACACACCGAGCACCAAGGCTCCCCCCAGGGGGCGATATCCATTGCACTTCCTGCAGTCAGTCTCTCTGGTCCCGGAGCCCAACACACAGAGCAGGGACAGAGTCCAGAGTGTGGATTCGCCATGACCCTCCACCACCTTCTGAACTAAGGCAGGGATTGCAGCGCTACAAGGTGTGCTCTGCGGGGGAAATGGTCCCCCGACAAGTCTCAAAACAGCATCCCCCACCACCTCCAGCAGGCCCCCAGTTCCTAAATGTCAGCTGCTCCTCTACCAGAGCTGTCTAGAGCAATTATGGAGGGCTCCCAGGCATCACAGCACCAGTAATTGTAGTATGCTCTGCCCTGGTGGGGGAGGTCACCCCAGTGTCCGTGTCTTTTCGATCATGGCCCCCGCAACCTCTCCGGAGTTCCTCCCCACAGCTCTGTGTCAGTCTGCCTGTACTCTGAGGGGGGTGCTCTCCCTATGCTGGCCCAGGGCAGCGCAGTTCCAGGCTCTCCTCAATGGGTACGCAATGCCAGAGGCGCCAGGCCCCCGCCTCCCAGGTATGATAGATTCCAACCGCAAAGCAGCCGGAACCGGGCCTGTACCTCACACAGCCCGACAGAAAGGGAGCGGGCCACGGGGTAGATTCGACCCCCTTCACGAATGGCAGTGTCCATATGCCCAGGCCGGGGCCTCACATGCTGCTATGGTGGCCCGCCGGAAGTCACCACCAGCCCTGGGCGCTCTGTGCAGGCCGGGTCGCTGCCTCTCCCCTGGGCCATGTCAAGTCGCAGGCTTGCTCTCTCACCTGCCTCAGCCGCAGGAGTCCACCTGTTGTGTCCCCGAGTGGCGTTCTTGTTACTCATCGCCGCTCATACCTACCGGGCCAAGCGTCCCTGCCTTTCATCTCCACAGAAAATGGAGTCGGCCATGCAAAAGCAGTCTCAACAGGATGAGGCCAGTATAGTAGTTGCTGCTCTGCAGTGTAGGCAATTTATCAGGGTCTTGTAGCAGCAGGATGTTGCAGGAATACTTGGGGTGGCTGAGGAGCCACTCAGGAACGCGTCCTGTCAGCCATCTTGCTTGGCCACGCCCCCCACCTGTATATTTGAATAAAACAAGGACAGACTGTATCAGAGTGACCTGGTTTTTCAGTCATACAGTGAGAGTTTCGCAAAACTTGCACTTGGTATAAAGAAGCTGTTTACTCACTTGATCCAGATGCCCACATACCATGTGGATGCTGTTTATCATCAGACGACCACAGGAAGACCCATATCTTTCCCCGATTTTCAGTTTACCTTTATTGAAAGTCTTACAGCTACAGAAGTAAAAGCCTTCACTTCATGTGCTGTGGAGGACGTGACAAGGCTGTAGGATCGACACTTTGCCAACCATATTCCTGCAACAGCTAGAAAGACTACCATGTCATCATTGCAGAGTCTGCTCTAAGTAAGGAAAGAGGCAGAAGAGTCGCTTTTACTGTCCTCAGTGCCCATCTCAGCCAGTTGTGTGTTTTCCTACTTCTTTATGTTGTACCACACAAAGGTGAGGTATTGGGACATTGACTGAGGTGGAGCTGCCAAAACACACAACTTTCAATGGCTGTGCATGGATAAATACCTTCCATGGGCCATTATTTCACTAGGCAAGCAACCGTAGAATTATTTTTCTTCACTTGAGGAAATCATGTACTTGCTTACGGCCTGCCCGACACATCTATCCCCCGTCAGACCGTGGTAGGCGTTCTGTTTGCCAAATGAGCAGTGCATTATAGTCACCATACTGCACATAACGATGGACAGAACATAAGCCATGCTGTCAAGGAGTACCCTGTGTGGCAAAAACATTAAGGGCCTGATTACAACTTTGGAGGAGGTGTTAATCCGTCCCAAAAGTGACGGTAAAGTGACGGATATACCACCAGCCGTATTACGAGTCCATTATATCCTATGCAACTCGTAATACGGCTGGTGGTATATCTGTCACATTTGGGACGGATTAACACCTCCTCCAAAGTTGTAATCAGGCCCTAAGTCTTTAGTAGTTTTTGAAGTACTCTACAGGTAACTGAGGCAGTCTCCCCCAGCATGTTTGCCTTAGTTTCAAAAGGCAGACATGCTCACTCAGTTAGAGGATTGAGGGGCTTACAAGGCAGTCTCAGACACCCCAACTTGCATCCACAAATTGGAAGGAGTTGGATTTACCACAGTGAGTGGACTGAAGGCACTTGAAAGACAAGTTTTCTTGAGCTTCAAGTAGTAGGCAGCAGAAGGCACTAGTAAAGGTTCACTTGGCAAGTGTACCGGATTAAAAAGGACTTTGAAGAGGAGAGAGACATGAACAGGTAGGAAAAGCTTAGAAGTGTGCTTTGATATGGTTTTCGCATAGGTATAAGTTAGAAAGTCAAGGTAAAACAGATACATATGTCATCACTTCTTCTTCACCAATGAACTCAACCCCATCAGTGCCGCACTAACCCGGATACTGAATTACTCCCTCACTCAACTAAGCAGATAATTCAAAACACTTGGCTCTACAAATAGGTGTGTCCATTGATAAGCCCCTGACTGTTCCTGCGTTGACAGCAGGACACACTCCTGGGTGATACTGCGCTTTACAAACACACAATACATTACAGAGAATTCTGCATCCAAGTTACATGTATGGGTGACACTTGTCCTGCTTGCCATGTTTATCTTCCATCAGAACACAGTAGATGTTCAGTTTGCCATAGAAGAAGTACATAACAGTCTCAGTACTCCACATTACAGCGGATGGATCATATATCACAAATTCACTGACTACTCTGTGTCAAAGGCTATCCTTCAAAGTTTAGGACATGCTCTGTAGGGAAATTAGGCAGTCTTTCCCAGCATGTTTGCCTTAGATTCAAAAGTAGATATGCTCACTCAGGTCAAGGACTATAGGCCTTCCAAGGCAGTCTCAGAAACCCCAACATGCATCCACAAACTGGAAGGAGTTTGATTTAACATAATGAATGTGCTAAAGGTGCATGAAAGGCATATCTTTCTGAGCCTCATGTTGCTTTCATGGGAGCAGTTAGTAAAGGTTTACTAGGCGCATGTTCTGGAATGCTCAGAATGTAGACCGAGGTAGATACTTGACAGGTAGTGAAAACATAGTCAAACATTTTTCACTTGTGATGGTTTTTGACGCACCAACCGTCATCATGTTTGGCCATATGTGTGAAGATGTTTGCTGGTGGTGTGTTCGTAAGCAAGTTGGTTGATGACTGGATGAGAGTTGGTTTGATTGGGGATTCCGTCCTGTGGCATATGAATGTGATGGGCCATTGAATGGTGGAGATGTAGCATGTTATTTTGAAGTGTTGCTAGTCTCTCCTTCAATGCTATGGGCCGCTGCCAGGTCAAACTTTAACAGGATCTCAGTAAATAGACTCCACATCACCTGAAGGAATATTTTGAGTCCAAGACACTCTACTTTTAGGCAAGTAAGAGTTGAGCAAGCCCCAAAATCCACACTACCCACACTGCAAAAACAATGTGGTTGCAGTGGGAAAAATAAATTGTGTCCATGTTGTGTTTTTAGCACTTTCTAACTGTGGGCGCTTGGGCCACCCACAAATATTGGGTTCCGTTTTGATGTGAAGATATGTGGAAACGCTGGGTGGTTGTGCAATTTGTGGATCGCAACAGATTTCAGAAATATCCATCACAAAATGTAAATAAAGGAGTGGTCTTGGCCATGTGCTTGCCTGTGGTTTCCCATGCACCCATGGGAATGGGAAACAAGGAGGAAAGAGGCAGTTCCCAGAGACCTGAGAATTAGAATGGCAGGGATCTTACGCACAGAAGGTAAGTACCACTTGTCAAGGTAATTCACCTACACAGTAGGAGAGGTCATTTTCATCCAATGCTAGTGAACAGAACATACTGAGCATCATTCTTGAGCACTGAGGCACAAGTGCAACTTCAACAGGAGCTTTCACCAAGCTCTTGTGACACACCAAACTGAGCCAGGAGGCTGTGGAGACAGTGACATAACACTGCAAGGGGAGCGCATAACAAATGTTTCTTAGGTCAATTATTATCCATCTTTTTTTACTGTTATATCCTGTAATTCCGCCTTCATCACACTTTCCAGTGCTATCCATTACCACTTACCTTTCTTGACCCATAATACCCATTGAAGTCAGTTGTTCATACTCTATGTATGTGCCCGCTACATATAAAATTATTGTTATATATATAGCTGTCATTGAGAGTTACTAGCGTCTATAACTGGATTAAAATCCAGTAACTCACTGCTATGAATAAGCAACAGTTGTGAACAAAAACCGTTACCCACTGTTACAATGTCATAAATGAATTCTAAGCTGCTCTAACAGGACTTTCTGAGAGCCTATCAGAGCAGCACCGTAGCCTAGTGAGCAAAGAGGAGGGGAGAGAAGGGAAGCACAGAGTGGTGGGGGTGGATGGCACAATGCCAGGTATTTTATTTATAAGTCTGGGACAGGGAGGAGAAGCCATGTTATGGATGGCTCTCCCATTACTCCTTAGAGCCTGCGTACCAGTAAAAACAGGTGTAGTGTCTTGCAAATTTTATGATGCAACCCTTTTGGCTCCAAATGGACACTGTAGAAGTGTGACATAGTTGTTGAGAGCGGAATTCAATGAAAGCTTGGTTTGGAATGTGGAGCTCGCAGTTACACGCAGAAGAATAAAGATGTGTAATATTAAGCTCTGTGTATGGGGTAGTCCTTGGTGGGTACCCAGACTGAAGAGGACGCTAGAACTAGTGACAAGATAGGGGATAAGTAAACCGAAGAACGATTGTGATTTCCCAGAGAGTTTGCCGTGGTCCAAGCAAACTGCTTGGAGTGCCATGTGTGTCACTGTTGAAGTACAGAATCGATGCTTGATGCATGTGGAGTCAAAGTGCAGTTCCATCCACTGTGAAGCAGTTGAAGACAACAAAAGCATTCTTTAAAGAATCTAAACGTCACTGGCCAAGAATCTCCTGGTCAGGCCATACATAAAGGTACCACCCTGCCGCACAAGATGAAATTGTACATCACACAGAGCATTCACACTGAAGGCGGATATAAGCAGGTTTACAAAGCGCAGCCACAGGTAAACACAACTTGCCAAAGAACTCTGTGAACAGAATCACTCCAAGGCGGAGATCAACCAGGTGTCAGGAAGTGCAAACTGACATTTAGAAAAGAAGAAATAAATCACTTACCCAAACCACTAAAGAGAGCTATCGTACCACGGCACTCAATTAAGTGGCTCAAGGAGAAGTGCCCAGGGTTGTGCTTACAGAGCCGTCGAAACCTGAGACAGTTTGCCCACAAAGTTGCAGAGTGGGGCTCAAAATAATTTCATAGGTCTTCAAAGAATGAAGAGCCAAAAGCGACTTTCGGAATAGTGAAATCTTTCAGATGGCAGCTAAGAAAGAAGCCACAGATCTAAGTAATGTTAAAGACAATCCTGAGGCCAATGCATCAAAGGACCTTAAAGAAGGTTTGCATAAACATGATCACCAAACAGCATCAGGAAGCATGCTATCCTCAATGTCAGGAAGTTTCACACGGGTCAACAATGCTGCCCCCTTCCTGAAACCACCAACACCTTTCAGTACTGCCAAGAAGCAAAATATTGGCGATAGATGGACTGCTTGGATAGAGACATTTGATGATTTCATTGATGCACTTGAGGAAACTGATAACAGAAAAATTATCAAGTATCTAAAAAATCTTCTTTGTGATGGTGTAAAAGAAGTCATAAAGAAAATGCAGAGAACTGACAAAGGAGTCACATACTGTCAGATTTTCAAATTCCATTACTAAAAGTTGCTTACGAAATATAAATTTTTAGTCAAGAACACCAAAAAGTTAGGGAAATCATTGATAAATTTGTGGAGAGACTCGGTACACTCAACAAACAGTGTAAGTTTAACAAATTTAACGATGAAGAAGCTATGTTTCTTAGAGTTATTGATGCATGCTTGTTAGATTCATCCAGATGACAAAACTCTTAGTCTGAAGTGAGTGTTAATGGCTGCCAGAGCTGAAGAGTGTGCTGAAAGACAAGCTGCTGACATGGGGGACGGAGATGCCCAAAGTGAATCAGTCATGAGTGTGAACAGTAAGCCAAAGCAAAAGACTGAAGGACACAAAAGTGATGTCTACACGTAAAAAGAAGTTATGTTTTAGATGTGGATTTTTGTTCCCACACGAAGATAAATGTCCCTCCATTGGACAGATATGTAAAGACTGTGGGAAAAATAACCATTTTGACGGTTTGTAAAGTGAAGTAAAAAAGTAAGCATGTCACAGCGTGAAAACAAAATGGCCACCAGAAAGTTCCAGAAGCAACATTTAACACATGCCCACAAGGCAAAGCGGTGACATCAGCTGAGATTAATCGACACTGAATGAAGATAATCGTCATCGAAATCATCTTCAAACAGTTCTTCCACCTCCATATCAAGTGAAAGTGAGGAAAATGGTTGTGCCATGTCAATGTTTACCTCAGAGAAACGTGCACATGTTGGACTGGCTGCATATGAAGAAAAATGTCAGTCAAAGAAAAGTCACCAATATCATACAAACACTGTCCAAAGATTACATGGAAAATAAATGGTTGCTCAATACCTTTAATTATCAACACTGGTGCATCGATAAACATACTGCCTGAAGAGAAATACAATGAAATATCTCCATTACCGCAGGTTATGCCATCTAAAACCAAAGTGTATACATGGGCTACATCAACGTTCATAAAAAGTCAAGGTTCATTTGTAGCAACAATGAAGCACAAGAAAACGAGGGTGCAAGCACCCATCAATGTGCTTCAAGGTACAACGTCAAGTGTCTGTCTACTCGGTTTCAACATAGCCGCTGATATGGGACTGATTTTTGTGAATTACAACATGAATGCTCATCATGAAATAGTAAATCAGTTCCCTTCATTGTTTCATGGTTTAGGAAAGCTTAAGACTATAGAAGTAAAGCTGCATATTAATGAGGATGCCTGTCTTGTTGCTCAGACACATAGACAAATTGCTTTTCCTTTACAAGAAGCTGTTAAAAAAGAACTTGAATTGCTACTCAAGCATGACATTATTGAGCTTTCTACTGGTCCAGTGCCAGTGGTAGTGCCCAGAAAGACAGTGAAGGATCTGTATGCATATGCGTCAGGTAAACAATGGCAACTGAATGAGAACGACATCCAGGCCCACACATTGCTGGCATGATAACGGAATTAACTGATGCAAAGGTCTTCTCTCGCCTTGATTTAAATAAAGGTTATCATCAATTGGAACTCGAAGAAAGCAGCAGGTACATTGCAAACTTTTCTACACATGTTGGTCTGTTCCAATACAAAAAACTTCAATTTGGTGTGTTATCGGCTGCAGAACTTTTCCAAGACGTCATTCGCCGTATCATACAGCCTTTTGTGAATGCGCTGAATTAAAGCGATGACATAGTTTTTGGAGCTACACAGAAGGAGCACGATAGAGCTCTCACACAAGTATGTTGTTTATTTACTTATGCAGGTTTGACTTTGAATGCAGACAAGTGTGAGTTCCACAAGACAAGGCTAAAATTCTTTGGCCCTATCTTTTCTGATGGGGGTATGATACCAGATCCTGTGAAAGTTCAAGGACGGTCGAATGCTGATCCCTCACAAGATGTTTCTATGGTATATTCTTTTCTTGACATGGCCAATTACTGTTCAAGATAAATTCAGGACTTTGCTACTGTAAGTGCTCAATTACGAGAGTTGACGAAGAAAAATGGTCATAAGAATCTGAGAGAAGTTTCAAGAGAATTAAAAGAGCCAATTAAAATGTTGCTGAAATGGCATACTTCAATCTGAAGCTTCATACAGAGGTTGTTGTTGGTGCTAGGCCAGTTAGGCGCTATCGTTGCATAGCACAGTGGACACCCAAATGCTCAAAGGCATATTGTGGTGTATTCTAGTAAAAGAACAAAACATGCTTACTCACAACCTGAGAACGTTAGTTTAGCCATGGTATGGACTAATAAACATTTCCATGTATTCCTGTACAGAAAGCCTTTTACACTGGTAACTGATCATCAAGCTTTACTGACTACCTTTGCCAATCCAAAAGCCAAGATGCCTCCTAGCTTTGAACGATGGGGACTACAATTGCAAGAGTACAATTATATCATTGTGCATCATCCAGGGAAGGATCTAAACCCTGCTGACTACTTTTCCAGAGTGCCTATACAAGGTCAAGGTACTCCTTCCAAGACGGCTGAAGCCTACATTAATTTCATTGTAAAATCAAATACACCAGTTGCTATCTCGTTAGCCCAGATTATCACTGCCGCGAGCCATGATAGTGGCATGCTGAAGTTAAAAGACATAATTACACAAAAGTCTTGGAACTGACACACTCGACCTCTGACCAATGATGGTGAATATAAAAAATATAGAAATGTCAAAGATGAACTGTCCATAACTCAGGAAGGAGTTACACTGCAAGAGTTGAGAATCCTGTTTCCAGAGAGTCTGCGACACAAAATAATAGAAGAGGCTCACGAAGGACATGCCACAAAAAAGAGGTCTCCGAGACCAAGTTTGGTTTCCGTATTTAGCGAAGACAGTTGAAAAAGAGCTCAAGGCCTGTCATCTATGCAACTGCCTTTCTACAAATGTTACTCAACATACTCTGAATATGTCAGAACTTCCTAAGCATCCATGGGAGAGAACAGCCAGTGACTTTTTTGGTCGACTCGATAATAGACATCACTTGATGGTGACTGTGGACGAATATTCACATTTTCCATTAGTTGAAGATTTCTCACCCATAACACACAAACAAGTCATTAAGAGAGTGGATGGCATCTTTGTTCCCGCCATTTTAAAGTCTGATAATAGCCCATTTTCTAACAGTTGAAAATTAAAAAAATTCCTGGAGCATCTGAAGATAAAACATCAAAAGAGTAAACCTTTGTGGCTGCAGGCCAACTGACTAATTGAGCATTTTATGAGTGTGCTAAAGAAAGCAGTACAGCGTGCAACTCTTAAGAAGCACAGTTTGAAAACTGTATTAAATTCTACCCTACAATCTTATCATTCAACACCTCACTCGAACACAGGTGAATGTCATGCGATTTTGATGCTCGGGACAGCAATAACAACCAGGTTACCTCAATGGACCAACAAGAGAGAATGAAGTAAGAACACTATTCGTACAAGGGACTTGGTTATCAAGCAGAAAGTGAAAGCCTATGCAGACAAGAGGCGACATGCAAAGAACATCACTTTTAAGAGAGGAGATTTATTGATCGCCCAACAGATGCAAAGAAGGAAATCTGGTGTCCCATGTTAGAAATTGGGTCTCTAGTTGGCAGAGGTATGCGCCCTGTAGTAGGGACCACAATACTAGTCAGGGCAAGTCAATAACACAATCTAAATTAGCCTGTGCTCAACCTCTGGTAACTTGGCACAGAGCAGGTAGCCCTAACCTAGAAGGCAATGTGTAAAGTACTTGTGCAACACACACACAATAAACTCATGTGATACACCATAGAAAAAGACTTCACACGGAGGTAGAAAAATAAAGCTGGTTTATCTGGTTACTTTTAAGTTCAGCACAATTCAGATCCAATTCACAAATAGTGAAGTATTGGCTTTTTAGACTCAAAAATAGCAAGGTGAATCAACAAATGTAATAGATCAAAGAGGGTGTTGCCGGGTACTCCCCGGCACAGGTGTATGATGTCCTGATAGTCTCCGGTTCTGTCCTGGTTGCATTCCTCTCAGGGAGCGGTGTGTGGCTATGTGGGGCAGAGCTGCTCGGGTTGACTGAGAGTACAGAGTGGTGAAGGAAAGCAGGGCCACTCCAGACAGTTCCCATGTGTAAGCGGCAAAGGTTTACAATGCCGCTTGGGATCTGTTTGAAAGTAGCGAGCAGCAAAGTTTGACAAAAGCTGCTATGGTTGAAGTTGAAAGCAGGCAGCGAGGGAAAGCAGGGCGCTCCGAGCCAGTCACAGAAGAAAGCGGCAAAGTCTGGCAAAAGCCGCTCAAGTTGAAATTGAAGGTGAGCGGCAAAGGAAAGCAGGGCCGCTTCAGGCAGGTTACAGATGTGAGTGGTGAAGTTTGGCAAAAGCTGCTCAAGTAAAAATTGAAGGGGAGTGGCAGAGGAAAGCAGGGCCATTCTGGGCAGGTTACAGATGCGAGTGCGAAGTTTGGCAAATCCACTCGAGTTGAAATTCAAGGTGAGGGGTAAAGGAAAGCAGGGCCTCTCCAGGTAGGATACAGATGCGAATGGCGAAATTTGGCAAAAGCCATTCAGGTTGAAATTGAAGGTGAGCGGCAGAGGAAAGCTGGGCCATTCCGGGCAGGTTACAGATGCCAGCGATGAACTTTGGCAAAAGCCACTCATATTGAAATTGAAGGGGAGCAGTAAAGGAAAGCAGGGACGCGCCGGGCAGGTTACAGATGTGAGCGGTGGAATTTGGCAAAAGCCCCTCAGGTGAAATTGAAGGTGAGCTGCAAAGGAAATTAGGGTTGCTCCGGGCAGGTTTCAACTGCAAGCAGTGAAGTTTGGCAAAAGCCGCTCGGATTGAAATTGAAGGTGAGCGGAAAAGTAAAACAGGGCGGCTTGGGGTAGGTTACAGATGCGAGCTGCGTAGTTTGGCAAAAGCCATTCGCGTTGTATTGAAGGTGAGAGGAAAAAGGAAAGCAGGGTCACTCCAGGCAGGTCACAGATCCGAGTGGCGTAGATTGGCAAAAGCCGCTTGGGTTGAAATTGAAGGCGAGCAGCAAAGGAAAGCAGAAGCCGCTCGGTGTCACTCTGGTTTTGGAGGACAAGTCTTGGGCTACTGGGCAGAGATCAGCAGGCAGCAGGGTGGCACGGCAAAGCAGGGCAGCAGCTCCTGAGAGCAGTCAATCCTGGCAGAGTGGCAATCCTGGCACACAGCAGTCCTTACTCCAGCAGTGTTTTCTTTAGTCCAGAAGTTTACTGATTTTCAGGGTCAGGGACAGGTACTTATACTAGAAAGTGCCTTTGATGTGGGGGGTTGACAACAAAGAGTTCTTGCGAAGTGCAGAGTTCCCTCTTCCAGGTCAGCCTCGGCTCCAGACTATCAGTGGGAGGTAATCAGCCCCTTTGTGTATACTTTAGAAACCTCATTTAGAGGTGTAAGTGTGAGCCCTTCCCAATTTCCTCCCCAGGAAGACCCGTCAGTATGCAGATGCATGTAGATGCAGTTAAGTATCCTGTGTTGTGGGTTTCTGAAGGGAATGCACAAGTGTAGCTAGCACCTATCCCAAGCCAGGCATGTACTGGAGATAGGCTGTGGGCACACAGGGCAGTGAGTGCAGAGAAATGCCTACTTTCTAAAAGTGGCAGTTCTAAAATAAATAGTGATAATAAATTCTACTTTAGCAGTAAAGAGGATTTATTATTACCATTCCAATTGTACTAAACATTATGCAGCTACTCCTCTCAGATCAGGAATAACAGCTTAAAGGTATTATAAGGAATTCCCAATGCTAGCCTATGAGAGGGGCGGGCCTTACAGAAATGGAATACGTCTTTGGGGAGTTTTTCATTACCAGGACAAGAGAACTTAAAAGTATATCTCCTGTCTTTTGCTTACATGGCACCCTGCCCTATGGGCTCTCTGGGGCCTACTTTAAGGGTGACATATACAAGAAAGGGGGAGTTCTGGGCTTGGCAAGAGGTTTTAGATGTCAAGTCAGGGTGGCAGTTAGACTGCACACACAGGCATACGTGGGTGGCACAATCAGTGCTGCAGGCCCACTAGTAGAATTTAATTTACAGCATATGGGTATATGGTTTACCACTCTACAAGAGAGTTACCAGCTAATTAAATAAGCCACTTGTGGATACTCCGGTGTTACCATGTCTTAAAGGAGAAGCACATGACCTTTAGCACTGACCAGCAGTAGTAAAGTGCTCAGACTCCTAAGGCCAATGGAAAGATACAGCCACTCACATTGTCTATTGGATGTCACTCAGAGCCCCTCGCTGAAAGCAACCGCGTAATGCACTGTTACCCATCTATAATGCTATAAATTCAATATGTTAAGCTCCTGTGTGCTGCAGTAATAGATCAAGGAGAAAATGCCCAATGCACCTAAATGTCATGAATCTTGTCAGTCACAATCTTGGAAGAAGCCTACTGTAGGTATGTCAGCCAAATGAAGCTGACGTAGGATGCACCTCAGCTTGGAGCTTTACTTGACCTAAGAAACTGAAATCAGCATGTTTAGCACCCCCAAAACAAAGGACTGCTCTGTGCTGAAGAATGGCAAATACAATGAAAATGTCCAGAGATGGGACAGTAAAGAACAATTGTGAGTACAAGCACTAAGGTGAACTGCACATACAACAATGCTCTTAGGAGGGGCGTGTGCTCATACCCACTGACATGGATTTCAATGTTGAGTTTATTGGGCACAAATCCAATAGCTCTAAAGGATAACAATTACATTTCTCCAGTGAAATCATACAAGAATTCTAGGATATGCCAGACACAAGAGGAGAGGCTATCAGCTATGACACTGAAAAGAACAAAAAGCCAAACAAATAATCAAATTAAGCACAATAAGGTTTAAAGTGAATTATCCAAAAACAATATAATATCGAAGGATACACTTCAAGCAATACCATAACAAATTAAAAAGCTTGCCTCTTTAACGTTATTAAAAACCAAACACAGCTTTTACCCACAAGTCAAAAAGATGAAAAGAATGTGAACCTCTTATCTGAAAAGTAAGAAAGAAAACACCAGACTCAAATAACCACACCATAAAAACAAAAGCGATAATTCTGGTGTTGACGGTCAGATTTTCGGCTTTGTCAATGCTTGTTTTGTCACAACTTTATTGTTGAGGAAGCTGCTAGGCCTCATTAATCTAAAAATCTAAAAGCAAAATATTTTTGCTCTCAAAGAGCACCCACTGCTCTGCAGTTGCTGGCACTGAAGGGAACTACTTTGTGTGCATGTGCTCCTTGAGAACCCGCAGAATGTCATCACTGGCAGGGAAGTCAGCCAATGGCTAAAGTGCGCTGACCCACTGCCGGATGGCACATGATATATTGGACGGAAGAAAAAGGTGACTGACACATAGACTGATGGATGAAAAGACCCAGATGAAAATCCCTATATCTTAAAAAAAATCAAAAGGCATTGGCTAACATAACACCAGACCTAATTAGATCCTTTATCACAGGAATAATAAGCAATTGTATATGTTTTTTAGCATGAAAAGAAAAAAACATAACAAGAAATCCTAAGACATCTCCTCAAAGTTAGACTTGTATAAATGTGTTCAAAATGTAATGAACATAAAAGCACAAACTCGACTCAGTGTTAAGGAATTTATACCAGCTTTGGCCTAAAACCTATTTCACTGTCTCCAGCTCACTAAAAACCATGTAGGGATACTAGTATTAGTATCCTCAAAAATTCAGCCATCCCAACTCCCTTCTTCCTCGTTTGAACTGCCTCCCGATTCAGGCACACAGAACATAGGGGCTTATTTAGGCCCCTTACAGTCGTGCATGGCAGATCTCCTAATTTTATCTGCAGGCGGATCCAACATTACCAAAAATCCGACCCACCATCCTTTTCTTAGGATTCTACAGTCCAGCTAATGACGGGAGCAAAAGCTTCTTCGGTGAAGCAGCTTCACTGCAGAAAGCCCTTTCCAGCTATATTGGGCCTGTGAGCCTGTGGCTGTTCTTCCAGCCCAGACAGAAGCTGGCAGTGGACGCGTTAATCCTGGCCTTACTGCCCTGCCTGGCTCCAAGCTTCCAGGGCAGGAATCATATCTTGCTGCCTCCTATGTCCAGAGCTGGACTCCTGTCCTGTTGCTGCCAAAGAGGAGTCGACAGCGGAGGATACAAGTGAAGTAAAAAAGGTATTTATGTGTAAGAGTGAGTGTGCTTGTGAGGGAATGGGATTGATTGTGACTCAGTGACAGTCTAAGTGAGTGAGTTTGTAAGTGTATGTGTCTATGAGAGTGAAATGAGAAACAATGAGTGAGTATGAAAGCGAGTGGGACTGAGAATGAGTGGAAAAGAAGATGACTGGGAATGAGTACAAGTAGGAGTGAGGGGATGGGGTGGGGTTTGTATTGTGAGAACGGGTGACTAAGGGAAAGAGGGTGTGATCAAGTAGGCATGAGAGTGAGGGCAAGTTATGCAGTGTGCAGGAGAGGGAGTCAGCTGGTGTTATACAGTGAGAGTGAGTGAGTGTGTGTATTTGAGTAAGAGTGGGAATCAGGGGAGTAGGAATGTCCTAGAATAGATAAGGGGAGTTAGAGCTAGTTAGTAAGTATGAGTGAGTGATTGAGTTAAGCTTGCAAGTCTGCCTCAGACCATGGTACAGTTAAGGTTATTCTTAGCTTTTAGGGACACCGTGGCAACATTGTAGCATTGCCGTAAAGGAGGTAATTCTTGAGTTCTTGAAATAAGGGAAGGAACCTGTGGGAGACTGAAAGCCCGGACACACTGGAGATAATTATAGGCATATAAAGGCATCGAGGTAAAATTCAAGCTTTGGGTCTGGAGGTAATTATCGGTATATGGGCCACATAGACTAACTTGAGGCACATTGACAGTAACCAGCTTCAAGGAGGGTAACCATGGCAAATGGAGGAAGGGCAAAACATGGGAAAATGCTCCCTTGACGTAGGAGAGATGACTTTTGGCATATGGGTCACCCATTGCCAAAGGTAGAACGAAAAGCAAAATTCTTGTTCTGGAATATAGTACATAACTCTTGGTATAATGGGGTACACACGGCATATGCATGGCACTCTTGACAAAATGCTGGCTATAGCCCATCTCAGGTAATTCTTAATAAATGGGGGAGATGGACCTATGTCATTTTTTTTTATGTGATCAACTTGTGCTAAGCTTTGGGCTCCATTGGCACACTATAAAAGTAACACAATGTTTCAGAAGCATGTTTATGGAAACGTTTGCTTTTAAAATGTACTATTTGACCCCACATTTTTTCAAAACTGTGCCTAAAAAGAACCCTCGTAGTTGGCAAAAGGTTCATTCTGCTCCCTTACTGGAATTCGGGGCAAGTGTTAACGCTCCATCACTTTCAAAGATCAACAGTCTCTATCGCTGTAACCAAAGTTTCAACATTCTGTATTAATTTAAAAAGTTCTCTGTTCTCCACCTCACACAACTAAGGTAACTTCCACTTTTTTACATGCTCTCCATTTTAATACCACAAAAACGTAGGGGTTGTAAGAGCACTATGCAACGCCCAATTAACAGAGCACAAATGATTTGCACACCAATAGCATTAAGCAGATTGAGAGCGTTCTAGTGGGCTTGCAAAATGGATATCTAGTAGTCCGGATTGGCCTCAGTGGAGATTTCAAATAATTTTCAGTAGTCGTGCTCTTTTAAGGACTGGTATCCTGTACAACTGTGACAAAGGAATACACTTGGGTCGTTTTTTGATTCACTAATTCATTTACTGCCAAGACCTTATAAAAACAGTTCATATAGGTGAAATCCTAACTCTGCATCATTACAATTGCTGAAAGCACTAAATCTGCAAAGATGACGGCAATACAGAAGATTATTTACAGAGACTGATTAGTCGGACCAAGAAGGATTATATCAAAAGGTGATTTCATTCCGTATACAAGGTTAATCTGTACTGTTAGATTCACTGAGCAGTATAAGAATGTTTGGCTACATCAGGATACAGAAAGTGTATAGACATGATAAAAAATAATGTCAATATTGCCCATCATATATTGCAGAACAAAAACTGAAGTGCTTCTTGATTTTTATAGTTTGGTGCTAATGCCCATCACCTTGGGACCCATTTAATGAATTTCGGGAAAAAGTTGAGAGTGAGTTAGCCTTGCCTAAATTAAAACCTCGGACATTCAGTTTAGACAGATCCCTGAAGCCACGCATCTCACTGAACTATCCTACCAGCAGAGAAAATCAAAATTACAAAGAATACCTCTCATGCTTGACTGATTACTGCAAAATCAGTTATGCCCTTAAGCAAAAGTATCCGTTTGGTATGTTCTAGCTGTTTATCCCCTTGGCCACGACCGGCCACAGGGTGCATATGACGTGGAATCCTCTCACTACATGTAGCTCACATCTGTGATGCGAGCTACCGGTCTTTGTGCCATCTTTCTTGCTAGATGGGACAGCGCAGAGGACGAAGACTTCACATTTCTGCACTAGGTTGCGATTGGTTTCTAGGACAGTGTTTCCCCACGTGCACTGAGTGATGCACAAGAAGTCTTGTGGGTCACGCCTCTACCACAGGAAATGGTAAGGGAGATAGAGGTATAAACTAAGTGCTCTTGTAGATAAGGACGTGAACAAAAAGTCAAATCTTTCAGCGACACACGTTTTGGTTTAATATCCGATGATCAGGCGTTTGGGCTAAAGGTCTAACAGTTGGATAAGAAAAACAAGCTTCTGCAATACAATGGGTTTCGCGTTTGCTCGAGTTAGAGGTATTAGTGCTGTAAATTCCTTACTGGACTTTTCTTGCCACATAAATTGAAAATGATAAGTAAAACAATTGACATTAGCAAGCCAATTCAAAGCGTCACGGCCGCTGTGAGCGCGAAGGAGGGACACAAAAGGAATAATAAGTTCACTTGCAGTCAAATGTATCGGCAAAGGTGCAATTTTCCATGCAAAAGGGTCAAGGCCAAGGCGTTAACAAAACTGCTCCAAGGAGGGACAAACGTAAAGGTTAAGCAACGATAAAGGATTTTTGAAAGGCAAGCCCATGAATGAGTGATGGTGTTTGGCGTGCGGTGGTTGTGGTCAAAAGCCCACAGATAGATTACAACACATCAGAGCGCTTGCGAGCTCGACCTAACAAGAAGAATGGTTGCTTATCAGAAGGAAATTTTACTGCTTGCATTAGCTATTTTGTCAAAGGCGCAGAGCCTTCTTCCTGTCCCTCTGTAAAGAACATCCATCAGTAGAAACACTCTTTCTCAAAGAGTCACTAGCAACAAAATTACCACTCTTAGACTACCACTCTGATATCTTCATCTTGGCTCAGACAACTTACAGTCACTCATCAGCATAAAGCACTGCAACTATCATCTATATCCCTCTTACAAGAACCACCACTTTGATAGAGTGCCACCCTCCTGTGATTCCACTTCTTACCATCTTCCAAAACTACATAGAGCTCATGTAATTCCTGCGGCCTGAATGTTTCTCAAACTCTGATAAACCACCTTTCACTCGCCCAGATTTGACTTTGACCCAATCACAAGCCCCAGGTACCCTCTAACATGAACCCTTCCATCCAATTTTACATCGCCACCTGACATCAACTCCTTCGCCCATGAGGACTCAACTTAACAGCATAACCACAAACAGCGATTCCTCTGTCACACCATTTACAGTTGATTGGTAGCCCCACTCCATCTCTCTATCCATTCTTTCCTTAGCCTCCCACCACCGCCATCTGAACTGTCCACTTAATCATTCTGCTGGTTCTCTCTAAAATCCTATTGGCTTGAGAGTTAGGAAGTGCTGTACAATACTGCTTAATACCACACAAAATAAAACTCAAAAGAAGGTCACCCAACCCCAATTTGTGATCAGGCCCCTTGGGAAGCACATCCCCAGGACTCGAGTAGACGGATTCTGTTGTCGGTCCTGTACTAAGGACCTACCCTCTAGGACAGCGCCCCTGGGAGAATCAGTCTACTCGAGTCCTGGGGATGTGCTTCCCAAGGGGCCTGATCACAAATTGGGGTTGGGTGACATTCTTTTGACTTAGCCAGTTCGCTTGACCGTCTACTCAAGTGCTGGGGATGTGCTTCCCAAGGGGCCTGATCACAAATTGGGGTTGGTAAGCCAAACTGTATACAAATTTCACACTGACCCATCACATATATTATTTTATTTCACTAATGCACCTTTACAATCACAAATCTATTTTTGGTGTTTGTATCTTTGTGTCTCCTAGGGTGACCTTCTTTTGACTTAGCCAGTTCGCTTGACGTAAGTGACTGTCTCTTCTGCAAAATTAGATTTTCATTCTTCAATTGTTGTATTAATTGGAGAAGACGTGTTTATTTTTGGTCCTGATGAAGCGTCAATGGATCCGGCTGAACCGCAGACGCGAAACATGTTGACCCTAGTTTAGAGGCACCTTAAGTAGTGTATTCCTCTACATCTTTTTTGTGCTCTTTGAAAGTAACTGAGCATAATAACTCATTCTGTTACTTTCCAGGTTGTTTTTAATCTTGGTCTTCATCCCCTTTCGAACTGATTAAAATTATGATGTTTTTCTGGATGAATAACCAATTTAAAATTTCCTATCTATGGCTCTCTCCATTAATGTTTGGTCTGTATAGTTTGAACCTACAAGTCATTATCAGATCAACACGGCTTAGAGCCCCCTACCGGGGAGCCCGTCAGACGTTGCAGCGCCGGCCTGGCGTGGAGCATTCCCGATGATGATGCTAGTCATCCATTGTGATGCTTGAGGGCTCTTGCTCCTGAGACACCAGGTCTCCTAGCATGTCTTAGCATGTTGGAACAGTGTACCTTTGTTTAATACTATTCAATGTGGGAGACTATACACTGGACCAAAACAAATCTCCCGGTCCCTTCCCCTCCTTGTATTTAGGGATTAATTTTATGACTTTTCCTAAATCAGTCTTGGTTGTAATACTGCCTTCTGATATTGTATACTCTAGATACTCAATTTTTTCCACTAAACATTTACATTTGTCTTTCCTCAGAGTAAGTCCAGCCTCGGACAGTCTATCCAAAGCTTGCTTAAGAGCAAGATTATGGCCCTCATTACAACCCTGGCAGTCAGTGATAAAGTGGCGGTTATACAGCCAACAGGCCGGCGGTAACAAAAATGGAATTATGACCACGGCAGAAACCGCTCACACAGACAGCCACTTTAACACACTGGCCGCCATGGCGGTAGCAACAAGCACCACTGCGGTAACCGCCAACAGCCAGACGGGAGACAATGTACCACCCACACTATTATGACACACCTATCCACCACGTTTTCCTTGGCGGAACCAACGACATCAAAAACACTGCGGAAACAGAACACAGAAGTCAAAGGACTCACCTCTGGAGACACAGGAAACAACCACGACTCTATGGAGGCCGAGTTGCACATCTTCCCCATGCTTGTATACCTTTTCCTGCATTACAAGCAGCAACACCAGCAAAGACGACCACATTGAGTACTGCCGCCTAGCACACAAGGGAGGGGGGAGGAAAAAGAGAGTGAGACACACACACACAACACCCCCACCCCCAACATCATATACACAACCAGATGCACTAACATTACATATCTACCCCGTACCCTTCAGGAATAATGCAAGGACAAAAGGAATTGATTAAAGTGAGTGTAATAAGACAAAATAGTATAAATATGTGCTTCAAATTCAAATTGTATATACATATTTACAAATGGAGGGACACTGCCCAGTCCTCAATGTCCGTGGGCCACAGGGCCGCAACACGTAGGCCAAGGCCCCACCTCACTCCTGCAAAAACACAGAGAGAACACTGCAGGGGCATCAGGTCAAAAATACACGGGCACCTCAGAGGCACAGGGAAGTGGGGGGCACCTCAGCCGGAAGATGGTACAACGCCACTGGTCCTGGAGGGGGCTACATGCCCTGTGCGATGTCCTAGGGAGTGCAAGGCCACAATCTCTCAAGTGGGTGGTTTGCCCACTGCTTAGTCCTGGGGAGTGCAAGGCCACAGTCTCTCTAGTGGGTGATTTGCCTACTTCTTGGTCCTGGGGAGTGCAAGTCCATCGTCTCTCTAGTGGATGGCTTCTCCACTGGTTCTGGAGGGGGCATTGTGCCTAGTGTGCTTCATCCTGACAAGGATGGGGTGAGTGGATGGCTTTTCCACTGGTTCTGGAGGGGGCATTGTACCCAGTGTGCTTCATCCTGGCAAGGATTGGGTGAGTGGATGGCTTCTCCACTGGTTCTGGAGGGGATATAGTGGTCAGTGTGTTTCATTCCTGGCAAGGATGGGGTGAGTGGATGGCTTCTCCACTGGTTCTGGAGGGGGCATTGTGCCCAGTGTGCCTCATCCTGGCAAGGAAGGGGTGAGTGGATAGCTTCTTCCATTGGTTCTGGAGTGGGCTTTGTGCCCTGTGATACAGCATTTGGGGAGTGCAAGGTCACAGCCTCTCACCTGGGTGTCACACCTACAGGATTTGCAGCGTCCAGGAGGCACTACAGCCCATGGAGTCAGGACTACACACTGCCCACCGGCGGTGATGTCTGCTCAGTGGTGGCAGTGGCGGTGCTGGTGTTGGGGCTGGCACTGGTGGGGGGAGGCTCCAGCCCATCCCCTGCAGCCTCGGTTGGCTGCCCACTGGGGCTGCTGCTGCTGGCGGTGGTGGTTGTGGTGGTACTGGCAGTGGTGGGGGGAGGCTCCAGCCCATCCCCTGCTGCCTCGGACGGCTGCCCACTGGGGCTGCTGCTGGCAGTGCTGGTGGCGGTGCTAGCAGTGGTGCTGGTGGCGGTGCTGACAGTGGTGGGGGGAGGCTCCAGCCCATCCCCTGCAGCCTCGGACGGCTGAACTGCCATGGCTGGTGGTGGGGGCTCAGAATCAGTCCCAGCACCAGGCCTCCTGTCCTTCCTGCCTTCTGGTGCAAGTTCCTTGTCCATCTCTTTGGCAGCTGGTGGTGCCTCCTCGCCCTTCCCTTTGGCAGCTGTTGGTGCCTCCTTGCCCTTCCCTTTGGCAGCTGGTGGTGCTTCCTTGCCCTTCCCTTTGGCAGCTGGTAGAGCCTCCTTGCCCTTCCCTTTGGCAGCTGGTGCTGGCACATTTTTGGTGCTGCTGCCTGGTTCCCTGAAGCCTCTCCCACCTGCAGTAGCTGTCGACACTACTGTGGCCGTGGACTGGGTGGCTGAGGTGCTCACCTGGGTTCTGACCACCCTGGCCCAACGTGAAGGACGGAGGGGGTGAGGGAGGAGAGGGGTAGGAAAGAGGTCAACGGTGGAGAGGAAAAGCTTCTTAGGGACATTGGGGAGGGAAGAGAGTGAAGGTTTGGGAGCTGAGGAAGAGGGAGTGGTTGTAGGAGGTGTCTGTCTGCTGAGTTTGGGTGCAGGTGCATGGGCTGGATGCTGTTGTTAGGTGGATGGCTGTTGGGCGTCTGAGTGCTTGCGTTTGTGTACTTTGGGAGGCAGGGGCACAGACACAATGGGAGAGGACACAGGGGACATGTGCATGGATGTGGGGGTGGTGACTGCCAGTGAGGGGTGTGTAGTGATAGGTATGATAGTGATGGAGGTAGTGGATGAGGATGTAGTGCATGCAGGTATGAGTGGAGATGCTACTGGGAGGGAGGCGGAGGAGGAGGAGGGGGCCACAGTGGAGGCAGTGGATGTTGGTATGTCTGCATTTGCGTGGTGTTTGTGTGAGTGCCTGTGGGATGATGTGTGGTGCTTGTGTTTGCTTGAGCCACTCCTGTGTGTTGTCTTGTGTGCATGCTGGTCTGCCTGTGTGCTTGGGATAGGTTGGGGTTGAAGGGAATGGGACTGGGTAGAGGAAGTTGGAGGGGGGAGGCTAGAAACAGGGACAATGGCTGCCATCAGAGAGGAGGCCAGAGCTTGGATTGCTCTCTGTTGGGCAGCTATGCCAGAGTGAATGCCCTCCAGGAACGCATTAGTTTGTTGCAAATGGGCTGCCAGCCCCTGGATGGCATTCACAATGGTTGACTGCCCAACAGAGCTGGATCGCAGGAGGTCAATAGCCTCTTCACTCAGGGCAGCAGGGCTAACTGGGGCAGGGCCTAAGGTGCCGGGGGCGAAGGAGATGCCCACCATCCTGGGTGAGCGGGCACGGAAAACATGCTGAGGGGCTGCTGGGAGACCGGTGCTGGGTTGGGGGGTGGCGGCTGTACCTGTAGTTTGGGTGGGCACAGAGGTGTCCGCCACCACCAGGGAGCTTCCATCGGAGGAGGTATCACTGTCAAAACTGTCCCCTCCTGTCTACGCCATGGTGCTCCCCTCTCCCTCCATCCCACTTGTGCCCTCACCATCTGTGGATTCGGCCTCATGGGCCCTGAGGGATGCAGCTCCCTCCATCACCGGTGCCTCTGCTCCTCCGCCAGATGATGCTAATGCACATAAGGACAGGGTGACAAAACAAAAAGGGAGGGAGGAGACAAAGGATACACTTGGTCAGTGGCTGCTACAACACCACCGCTGGCGTTCACGACACACACACACACACACAGGGAACAGCCCTACAAACTAGGCAGTGCACAACCAGTCACAATGCTAGTCACCCAGCCGTGGACAGGAATACCCAATGCCAATAGCAGCATACCTGAGACCCACAGACCCCTGCCCAGTAGTGGATGCATACTAGATTGGTAGGAGGTGGTGTACAGCAGACCCTGCCCAACATGGAACCTACCCTGCAATGTCCGGCCTGGCCTAGGGGCACCCACAGGCCCACATCCCCCACCCGGAGACCACCCCACCACGCACAAGTAGTATATTGTGAAGCTGTACTCACCCCCTTGTGGCTGCTGTGATGCCCTCAAGCGCAAATCCATCTCCGTATAGGCCACCGCCAGTATGCGGGCCATCAGGGGGGTCAGGGTTTGACAGGCACCCCTTCCTCGTTGGGAGGCCATCCCCAGCTGGGCCTCCGCTGTCTTCCTTGCCCAGCATCTCAGGTCCTCCCGTTTGCGACAGTGGGTGTTCCGCCTGCCATAGACGCCCAGGTTCCGCACATCCTTAGCAATGGCACGCCATATACCCTTTTTCTGATGGGCGCTGACCTGCAGAGAAATACACATAGGAAAAGGTATCACTCAGACTGTTACACTCATGTCCCACCATAGCCCTCACATCCCCTTACGCACAGACATTGCCCACCATACATGCAGCACTCTGCCCAGGGCCCATCCACCAACCACCCCACACACTAGGCCCTCACACACAGCACTCCATGCATTCATGCCCCATGCATCGTGCTCACAGTGTGCTCAGCTGTTGGTCTGGAGGCCCATACAGCAGTTAGTACTGGGGTATGACCCCATCCACCAGTCACTCCAACTCCGCAGCGGTGAAGGCAGGGGCCCTTTTCCCAGCGACACGAACCATGGTTAGTTCCAGGTACAGGCCACAACAGCACTTGCAGTGTGGGTCCTCTCCTGTTGAAGGTCAGGTAGCAAGTGAGTGAACAGATAGAAAATGGCGGTCACATCCGGGGCGGTGCGTACTGTCACCGCCGGCGTACATCACCATTGGCCACTGTAACCCATAGGGCCCAATGAGGAATTGCACGGCGGTACTCGACCGCCTCCCGCAACAGCGCACAACGTCAGCGCCATTACCTCATTTCCACATGACCATCCACACAGGGCAGGCGGGCGCCATTTTGTGGGGGGGGGGGGGCAGGCCATGGCACCTAACTGCGTCACAGTACACATAGGCACCATTTGGGCCTATACAACAATATACTGTTACAGTCACAACATGCAATGCAGTGTAGTGTTTGGAAATGTGGAATACTGACCACCTGCTTCCTCTTTTGCCCCTAGATTACAGCTGCATGGATTGAATAGGAGATGGAGACATCCCCCTGTGTACAGACCCCTGGTGGACTTGGCAACAATGGAGGAAAGGCGCATTATCCTCACCTATAGACTGGACAGGGCCACAATCACAGAGCTGTGTGCCCAATTGGAGCCTGACCTGATATCTGCTATCCGTCAGCCCACCGGGATCCCCACTCTTGTGCAAGTCCTATCTGTGCTCCATTTCTTGGCAACTGGCTCCTTCCAAATGACAGTGGGCTTGGCAGCAGGAATGTCTCAGCCAATGTTCTCAATAGTGCTGACCAGAGTGTTGTCTGCCCTGATTAAACACATGCGCAGCTACATCGTTTTCCACCAGGTGGAGGATTTGGCCACAGTGAAAGCTGACTTCTATGCAATGGGACATATCCCCAACATAATTGGGGTTATTGATGGTACACATTGCATTTGTCTCCCCCCCACCCCCGGAGAAATGAACAGGAGTTCAGAAATCGTAAGAGCTTTCACTCCATGAATGTGCAGATAGTGTGCCTGGCGGACCAGTACATCTCCCACGCCAATGCAAAGTATCCAGGGTCTGTGCATGATGCCTTTATCCTGAGGAATAGCAGCATCCCATATGTGATGGCTCAACTCCAGAGGCACTGGGTGTGGCTAATAGGTGACCCCTGGTTCCCACCCAGTGGATGTTGGTGTATGGGTATGGTGTGTGCCATAAGGGTTAGTGTGTGTCTAACAGGTATCCCTCGATATTTGCAGGTGACTCTGGTTACCCCAACCTCTCATGGCTACTGACCCCAGTGAAGAATGCCAGGACAAGGGCAGAGGAACGTTACAGTGAGGCACATGGTGCGGACAACAAGGATTATCGAGAGGACCTTTTGCCTCCTGAAGGCCAGGTTTCATTGCCTCCATCTAACAGGTGGATCCCTGTACTACTCACCCAAGAAGGTCTTCCAGATAATCGTGGCATGCTGCATGTTGCATAACCTTGCCTTGAGACGCCAGGTGGATTTTCTGCAGGAGGGTGAGGCTGGAGATGGGCGTGTGGCAGCAGTGGACACTGTGGACAGTGAAGATGAGGAGGCAGAGGAGGAGGATAACAGAAGAGCAATAATATGACAGTACTTCCAGTGACACATAGGTAAGACACTGTAACTTCACTTTACATTGACATTTTTGTGTTGGACATTGTACATGGCAGGCAGATTCTGCCAATTCTATGGCCACTTACTGTACCCTTTGGCATCTCTATTTTCAGATATCTGTGCCCCACTATGGCCCCTGGTGTGTTGACTGCAGCCTACTACAGGTCATTCCTATGTATACATTCCTGTACAGTTGTATTGCAGTGTATAAAGCTTGTTAAACGAATACATAGTTCAGTCATTTGACAGACTCCATACTTGTATTTTTTTAAATGGTGTTTATTTAAGTGCCAATAAGTTGAGGGTATGTGCAATGGGCTGGGGTGATGGTGGAGGAATGTCCAGGAAAGAGACAAGTCTATTTGTATCACAGGTGCATTGTCCAAGGGGGCACAGGAAGTTGAGCAATGGCAGTTCAAGGTGGACAGGGTGACAGAGTGGGACACAAGGGTGACAATCAGGGGAGTCCTATTTCCTGGTGGGGGTCTTGGAAATGTTCTCTGGCTTCTCCCTGGATCGCAGGCACCGTTTGTGGGGTGGTTTTCCTTCTGCGGCGGGGTGCTGGTAGCCTGTTGATCCAGTGGCGGGGCCTCCTGTCCACTAGCGGAAGTGGAAGGCTGTTCATCGGTGTGGCTAGTGTCAGGGGCCCAGTGGTGTGCCACTGCCTCCCTCATGGTGTTGGCCATGTCTGCCAGCACTCCTGCAATGGTGACCAGGGTGGTGTGGATGTCCTTCAGGTCCTCCCTGATCTCCAGGTACTGTCCCTCCTGCAGCCGCTGGGTCTCCTGCAACTTGTCCAGTATCTGGCCCATCATCTCCTGGGAATGGTGGCATGCTCCCAGGATGTTGGCGAGTCCCTCCTGGAGAGTCGGTTCCCTGGGTCTGTCCTCCCCCTGTCGCACAGCAGTCCTCTCAGCTTCCCTGTTGTCCTGTGCCTCTGTCCCCTGAACCGTGTGCCCACTGCCACGGACCCCAGGTCCCTGATCGTCCTGTGTTTGTGGGGTGGCCTGGGGTCCCTGTAGTGGTGGACACACTGCTGATTAACGTGTCCTGGGGACAGAGGTATGGGCCCGCTGGGTGGGTACTGTGGTGGTGTTTCCTGATGGGAGAGGCTCTGTGGTTGTCTGTGACTGTGCCTGGGTAACCGACTGTCCGGAGGTCCCTGATGGGCCAGGTTGGTCATCCTGATCCAGGCGTGCAGAGCTGCTGTCATACTGGGGGTGAATGTTTGATTTCCTCTGCATTCTGTCCATCATCTTTTTGCATTTCTCGCCCCAAGTGGTAAGGGTATGCCCAGATGTGGGACTCGTGCTCACTGCGCCACTGGATTCAAGCTAGCCTAGCTGATGATGAGTGATACCCTGAAACCAGTCCTAGGATGCTTGTCTCTGATCCAGGGAGGACCTGGCTTGGCAGTTCGGGCTGGACTGTTCCCATGGGGAACAGGGTCAAGACTGATTTGCATATTGCTGGGTCCAACCTGGGGTGGCGTGGTGAGCAAAAAAACGATGGATTAAACCCAGATTTTTGTGACTGGGAGTGAATATTTGATTTGCTCTGCATTCCGTCCATCATCTGTTCTTTTTACATTTGTCGCCCCAAGTGGGAAGGGTATGCCCAGACGTGGGTCCCGGGCTCACTGCGCCACTGGATTCAAGCTAGCCTAGCTGATGATGGGTGATACCCTGAAACCGGTCCTAGGATGCTTGTTTCCGGTCCAGGGAGGACCTGGCTTGGCAGTTCGGGCTGGACTGTTCCCATGGGGAACAGGGTCAAGACTGTTTTGCATTTGGCTGTGTCCAACCTGGGGTGGCGTGGTGAGCAAAAAAACGATGGATTAAACCCAGATCTTTGTGACTGGTGGTGAATGTTTGATTTGCTCTGCATTCCGTCCATCATCTGTTCGTTTTGCATTTGTCATCACTGTGGGCCTCTTCTGTGGGGGGGCTGGATGTTGCTGGCACGTCCTCTCCGTGACGTTGGGTGGGGACCTGTGGGGATGTAAATGCAGTGTTATTGTTTCTGCGTGTGACATCTATTGCATGGGTGTGTTGCCCTCTATGGTTGTGATTGCCCTGTCAGCTTTGCCTTGTGTGAGTAGTGATTTTCTGGGCTAGGTGATTCTCTATAATGTGCATGCTTTAGTGACAGGTGTCCATGCAGGTCTGTGATCGGGGTCCGTGCATTGGTGTTACGTGCAGGGCTTGGTTTTGGGATGGGTGGGTTGTGATGATGGGGTGTATGTGAGGTGGTGGAGTGCTGGGGGTGAGGGTAGGGGTGGAGGTTTGTGATGGCATGCAGATAGGGGGGGTTATAGTAATAGAAATTTGACTTACCAGAGTCCAGTCCTCCTCCTACTCCTGCCAGGCCCTCAGGATGCAGAATTGCCAAGACTTGCTCATCCCATGTTGTTAGCTGTGGGGGAGGCAGTGGGGGGGGGGGGGTCCACCGCCAGTCCTCTGTACTGCTAGCTGGTGTCTTGCTACCACGGAACGTACCTTCCCCCGTAGGTCGTTCCACCTCTTCCTGATGTCATCCCTTCTTCTGGGGTGCTGTCCCATGGCGTTGACCCTGCCCACGATTCTCCGCCATGGCTCCATCTTCCTAGCAATGGATGTCTGCTGCACCTGTGCTCCAAATAGCCGTGGCTCTACCCGGATGATTTCCTCCACCATGATCTTAGCTCCTCCTCTGAGAACCTGGGGTGTCTTTGTGGTGCCATGGGTGTAGTGTGAGTGGTGTGTGGTGTGTGAGGGTGTGTGGTGTGGTGTGTGAGGGTGTGTGGGGTGATGTGTTGGGGTGTGTGGTGTAAGGTGTGTGGATGATGTATAGGTGATGGTGTAATGTGGCTCTGGTTCTGTTGGTGCTCTTGGTGTCTCTCGCTCTCTCGCTCTCAGTTGTCAGTTGTAGTCGTAAAGAGATGTGGGTACTGTGTGTGTGTTTTATAGTGGTGTGGGTGTGGTGTGTGTATGGTTGTCAGGTGTGTGTAGTTTGAATTGTGCAGTGTGGTGTAGTTTTGGTTGTGTGTGTGTGTATTTTGAGCACAGCGGTATGTACCGCCAATAGTTTACCACGGTTGAATGTCCGCTGCGGTGATTTGTGGGTCATAATGCTGTGGGTATAGTTCTGTTGGCGTAACGGTGTGGACTTTGGTACCACCAGTTTATCACTGACCTTTGGGCTGGCGGACTTGTGTGCGTGGTGTATGGTGACGGATTGCTATGCGTGTGTCATAATATGGGTGGCAGTAATCCGCCGCACAGGTGGTATGTTGGCGGCAGTCAGCATGGCGGTAAGCGGGATTTACCGCCAATGTCATAATGAGGGCCTAGGTCTGTCTACCATCTCACCAAATATCAATATATTGTCCTGAAAATAAATGACGTTGTTCAGCCCATTAAAAACCGGGGCCATCATTCTTTGGAATTCACTTGCAGCAAAAGACAGACAAAACAGCCTTCATGTAATTGAAAAGTGCCGTTGATGGTAATAAAAAGGCAGAAAGGGGCTAGGAGACATCATGCAAACAAATTTGATAATATCCCCTTTTCATATCAAGTTTGGAAAATTACCTTCACCCTTTCAAAAGTAGAATGAGTTCATTGATATTTGGTAAAGGAAAAGTGTCAACAACATGTTAGTTAAAGCTCCTCAAGGTCTACACAATACCTTAGTTAGCATCAGCCTTTTAGAGGACTACTGTAAGCAAAATTCAATTGGATGTTACTTAGGACTTGATAATCCCTTATTTGACCATGTCCTAATGCCTTTTTTGAACTTTCATAATCACCAGTACTCTCCTCCTATTGTGTTGAACGGGAATTGCATCCGGTTTAACCACAATTTTGTTAATGCACCCCTTAAGTTCCTCTATTTTCCCATAAAACACACCCTTAGCCTCCTGATAATATCCATAATGGAATTATCTGGTTGGGTGCCTGAGGGCAGAAGATAATATGGAGATTGTCCTGATGAATCTAACCAAGTACAGGGGTCTATCCTTCAATATGTAAACTTTACTTTACACCTCTGTCCTTTAACTGAATGTTGTTGAAAATATGGCCGAAGATATTAATCTGCTCCTCCTGATACCAACCTGGGTAAATGTATTTAGGCAACAATACAATTCCAGGTCACTCCAATAAAAACAATTTATTTGGTACAATATGTACCTGGAACCCGAATCGACCATGACATCTCAATTCCTACCCCCACTATAGAGTTCTGATTTGGGTCTGCATTTTCTACCCTTATCTGTATTTTCTACCCTTTTTGTCATTATCACTATCCACAATCTATGGACTAGCCTTTTATTCAATAAACCTTCAGTCATCACTGCTACTCTGTTTCTGCCAGTTTCTCTGTAAATGCCAGTAAATGCCCCTTTCACCCATGTTCTTGCACTCCGTTTTGATGGCAACACACGACTCAGAATATGGACTATGGCAGTTACTACCAAACCTCTGATAATATTTGTTGCTCTACTTAAACTACCGTGCGTCCCTGCTTTCACAGTGGACTTGGAAACTGCACCCTCTTCCTCATCCACCCTCTTTACATTTTCTGTAGCTTAAACTTCAGTCCCTGTTCTTTATCTCCTCTCCATATATTTTATGCAAAAATCAGACTTTTCTACTACTTACGTAATGTCAGCAGCATCCTTGAGAGAGGGATCCCTCGCTGCCTGTATTCTTTCCTACATTTTTTTATTGCTACCCTGAACGATGAGTTGGTTCCTTATAAGTTCATAAGTCATGACACCAAATGACATTTGACTGAAAGTTCACACAATTGTGCTGCAACTACATGGACAAATACTCAAATTCTTTCCGTTTGTGAATAAACTTTGAATTTTGTCATTGCTAGATTGACGTTTTTAGCAATTCTAGTTTCAAAACTAATTTTAGTTTTCTTGAATACATTGGTTACTGGTTGACGATTGAATTCCAGAATTTCAGGCAAGAACTTGAAGATGTGTTGTCCCTCTTTCCAGATGGTGCTAAGTAGTAACACTGTCTTTCTGGTGAGTCGAAAATCTTGTGCATCCCATCCAATGCCTCAAAATAGTTCTCAAAAAATCCATCCACTCCTCCCATTCTACTGGTGGTGGGTCTAGTTGGGCTAGGAAGAGATGAAGTGGAACAATGGCTCTGAAATCCGTTCGGTGTTAAATAACAAACACATTAAAAATAACAAAGTGCTGAAAAGTACACTGATCACTGTTCTCTTAAAGGCAGAAATTTCAAAGAGAATCTCAAAATATACACGGAGGTGTTTAGGTCCAGCATAGCAGTGCACAAGCACAGCTTTGGACTTTTAACCACGCCCACCTCACGCCCATCACTTACACTCGTTTGTGGGCTTGCCTTTCAAAACTCCTTTGCTGACATTGGTAAAAGCTTTACTTTTGTTCCTCGTTGGGACAGTTTTGTTACCGCCTTGGGGAATGACCCTGTTACATCGATAATTGACTTGCTAATGTCAACTGTATTACTTTGCATTTTCAATTTATGTGACAAGAAAAGTTCAGTTAGGAATTTACAACGCCAATAGCTCTAACTCGAGCAAATGCGCAACCCATAACATTGCAAATGCTTGTTTTTTGTATTTTATCTTTTAACTATGCAAGTGACTGCTAAAACATAAATGATGTGCGGCATCAGCCTTCACCCTGGTTAGGCTCAACCAAGAGCATTTTTTTTTTTTTTTAGGGTCGAGTCTGCGTTGCATGCGCATGCGTATCGCAGCGAGACGCTTTAGTGTTTAGAAAAGGGCTCGTAGCCCTGTCAACGTCACGTCAGTGTTTTTTATTTGTTCGTGAGCTTGCCTAATAAAATCTGCTTGCTTTCATTAGTCGAAGGCACGCATACGTCATGCCTTTTCCGGTGGCTAGCCCTCCTCCAGCGCAGCGACCAAGTACAGAAAACATGCGAGGCTCGCTGTTTTCCATCGGGCTCGTGGACTTCTTTTTCTCTCATTTACGAGCGCGATCTGGCTTGGCAGAAGTCGAGCGCTTTACATAATTAATTTCACTTTTTCGGGTTCTGTACATAAATGCACTTTTGCCCGATAGGTGAAAAGTCGGGTTAGGAGTTTACAACGCGATCAGCTCTAACATGAGCAAACGCGAGACCCGTTGCATTGCAAATGCTTGTTTTAACAGGCAGTATGCCGCACTTCCTGTCAAAGGAAGAGTGCCGCATATCAGAGACGCACGGAAGAACGCTGCCACTGGCATGATACACCCCTGGAGGCGAAAGAAGGGCAGTGAAGTGGCAGACTACATGCCAATACACTCCTGGCCCCAGTGAGTGCGCACCAGGAGCGGAGGACAGTCTTCGTTTATCAAGCAGTGTGTTCGGAGAGAAATTCTGAGCAGGCAGGCACACTAAGGGTTTGATCTCTGACACGATACACACAGTTAAGTGCAGGCATGCCCTGCCAGGGACTAAAGTATTAAGGAAACCCTGAGAAGAGTGCGCTGTATCGTCGAGGCCGATCTTAAAATTTGGGAAAAGGTAATTTTGAAAAAGAGGAAAATTTGAGCAGAGAAACAACGCTTCAGTGCAGCAAACATATAGAGCAGATTCAGCGGAACTCCGCGTCATCTGGACAACTGGTGACCTTGTAGCCAACCACCCCATCATCAAACTATTCTGTGGAAAGAGCTAGACAGCACCTGAAGTACATCTCTTGTTTATTAGCAGATAACAATCCGAACATGGTCACCATCACAGGCCAGCCAAGTACCAACCGACTGTCCATGTTATCACTTCCGGACAACAACAGGAAAACACAGAACACACTAATATTCTCGGTATGCATTAAAGGCATAACACACAGTAGATAAAAGAACCACTCCGCCATTCCCTTATACTCGCAGGTAGTGAGCCCATAATATCATCGCACCACTTCATAAGGCAGCAACAGGCATGAGGATATGGAGAGCATGCGGTAAAATATTATAAATATACTATCCTCCCTAGTGCTTGTGTTTTGTGTCTAACATCATTATGTGGAAATTTAACGCCATGCAAGCGAATTGTCTCAAATTTTACCAGCAGCAAAAATGACATCGCATACCCTTTGACCCCCCGAAACACATCACAGGTTTAATCCCTCGTCACATTCAGCCCAGCCTCCTAAGAGATGCGCATGGATGGGGGTGCAAGGGGTGGAAGTTATAGAAATTAAACAGGGTATTTCCACCTTCTACTGCTGCTGTCTGCATTATCCCTGAAACCAAGGATTGCGAGAGCAATGTCAAGGGGAACAGATGCTACCCTTAGCGACGCCTAATTAACATCCATGTCAAACGCTGAAAAGGTAAGCAAATGTTAACAATGCAATTTCCTAAAAACTATATTTTTTAAAGACTCTGAAACACAATTGCTTTGGTTATTTAGTAATGGTACCTTATGGGCCCAAAATACCCACAAAACTGTCTCCTTCCAGGAAAACAAACTACGATGCAGGAGGGTGTTGTAAGCGTCAATATAGCCACCGAAAGAACAGAATACCAAGTTACACTTATGTATTTGTTTTATGAAAATATAATATTTTAGCTTTATTTTCCCACATTTATAATTTCTAATTCATAATGACATAATCACAAGTTTTTAAGTGATTGCTGAGCCCGCACCAGGATATAATATATTACATTTTTGGTGCTTAGTTCTTCCTCTTCGCACACGGATTAAAGTGGAAAACGCAAAGGGTGACATCCCAAAAAAGGGTCAAAATGTGCATTTTAAAGGCACGTTTGGACTGACAAACCAGTGGAAGCAGGTCAGTCTGCCCAAAACGTATTTCCTCCTGAATCTGTTTGCAGTGTGCATATCAGGCACATTCTGGGAATAATTTGAAGAGGATCAAAGCAGCCCACAGAAACGCAGGTTAAAATCGAGCCACAATTGGGGAAATTACTTCAAACACAACCTGCCTGTCAGAACCTCTTTCAGAGGGCCAGGCACGAGCCACTACCGATCCTGAGCAACTGGGCCAAGTACGCCTTCAGTACTTGACTCTCAGTGGTTAGGTAGGTAGATAAAGGGGCGTGAACACAGTCTCACACATCAAAATACGTTCAATAGCAGCAATAATGATTGTCCAATCAAATACTTTCTTTTATGATGAAAGTATTTATTTATATATACAGACACAAAGAAATCTGGCATACACAAACAATACACGTCAGGGCTCTAATAGTCAACAAGCACCTCCCCTGCCCTCCCTCTCCCCCCTCGAGTCCCACTTCCCTCTCACTAGCCGCAGTGGTTAATCCACATTCACTGTAGGCAATATTCAGGTTAGGCCCCACTAGCAATCCAAGTTTCAAGAGCTTCACTCAGACTCTTTTATAAAATTCAAAAGTGTTCCAATGCTGAAGCGCTATCTGGCAGGCAAGTTTCCCGCATCAACAGTGATTGCACGACCAGAGTCTCTGAGTGTCTCACTCGTGGGTGTGGAGGTTGCAGCTGCTGCCTTCGGTAAGTAACATGTGCAGCTCTGCAGCTGCACTCCTTCAATACAACAGCAAGTTTCCTTTGATTGAATTCATCCCATAGGTAGGGCAGAGTGACGAAAGGGTGGGTAAATAATTTGATGGCTTCTGGTTCCGATCTCAGTCTGGGCTTGATCCGTAAGGGACACCACAGCAGCCTACCCTCTGGACGTCGGTATCAACCAGGCTATGATCTTTGTCCTCTCCAATAACCCCCTCTGGCATACAGAGTTACCAGTCTTAATCCACAAAAGAGCTACGGACCAATTAGCACAGAGGTAAGTTCTTATTCACGGAGCCCCCCTCTGGCATACGGGGTTCACAGACCCTCCAACCACACAGAGCAACGGCCTGATTGGCACAGTTAACTTCACTGTAGCCCCTTCTGGCTTATGGGGTTGCGACTTTCACGCTGGACACAAGCAATGACATGATCAGCAAGATAGTCCTCTCCTCACACCTTGCTACAGGGATCTACTATGCAGGATCCCCCTCTGGATCACGCTCCCTCCAGTGATCATTTCCAGATACCAAATGTGATTTAGGTTTTTCAGTTCTTTAAAGTTTGTGTTGAGGGTCTGCTTGCTTTTGAGGTGCCCTCTCTTGTGCCCTGCCCTTCCCCCCAGAAAACAGTCTGTCAAAGCAGGAGCAACTCCAAATCTGATAGCCCCACAAAACAGATGTTGGGAGAGACTAGCAGTTCACACCTGAATGATGGCCACAGCGTTATGTGAATCAAAAAGGTACCTAAGGGCCCTAGCCCTAATCTATATGATTCTCTTATCTGCCCTATTACCTTCCCTTGATGTGCACAGGCCCCTTTCCATATGACCTCTCCATGAATCAAACAGCACCCTTTTAAGTGTACTGATGAACCAGGCTCTTCTTCCTCCAGTGTGTTCCACCCAGCACGCAGGAATGCAGCAACCCACAAATCTGTCTGGGATGGGTTCTTGTATCTATTCATGCTCTTGCAGTCAGCCTTGAGTCTCCCAAAATGGAACCCAAAATCCTCCATGTACTGTACCATTCACAGGTGTTTTTTTTTCTCTCTCTCTCTCACACCACCACCCCACCCCCCGAGGGTGAGTTGAGGACCAGCTGCAGAACTTTACATGAGTGGGCTGGTAGGTCTCACCACAGTGACATAGATAAAAAGGCCTGCTCCCTTCTACTGATCACTACGCGGTATGCTGCTACCAACTATGTTCGTGCAGCTTAACTTCTGGCAAAGGCAGTAGCCTTTCATCACTATGAGGGTAGCGCTTTGGGCGCCCCTCCCGATCAGTAAGACCACAATCCGTGAGACAGGCCTATGTTATGGCGCACATGCATGATTCATGCTCGCCCATGACAACAAAAATCAGCACCAGGGATCCAAACGTCATTACAGCTGGGTCACACAGGACAAGGGTACACTTTCATCACCATGCAAGGAACTTTTCTGTTACAACAGACATCCTTCCCAGATCAGACTACTCTGAACCAACTTCTAACCTGAAGAGGTTGGGTGGTCAGACTGGCAAAGCCGGCAGGAAAGACCATCAGCATTTCTGTAGCTCAATCAGACCCTGTGCTCCACTATATAGACCAGCCTTGCAAAGATATAGACTATGTCAACACTTGGGATTCTCCCACTTCATAGCCACCAACAATTTCAATGGCTTATCTGTTTGCAGGACAAACTTAGTGCCAAACAAATAAGGGCAGAACTTACGCCCAGGCCCACACTATGGCAAAGCACTCTTTCTCAATATCCGCTCTGCTCTGTTCTCTGGATAGTAACCTCCAACAGCTAAAAGCTACTGGACGGTCTCTACCTTTATCATCCGGTTCAACTAACACCGCTCCAATCCCCTTGTCAGGGGCATCTGCATACAGTGAAAGGTTGACTGTAGTCAAGTGATTTCAGTATAGGTGTAGTGCATACTGCTTTCTTTAGTTCCTCAAATGCCATTTGACACTCCCCAGTCCATACCAATTTCCTGGGTTGCTTCTGGGTTGCTTTTTGAAGGTCAAAGCAGTCAATGGGAAAACTATACTTCCCTCGATCGCCACAAAGTTCCTGTAAAACTTGTTGAGTTATAAAAGATCACCACTTCACTTTGGGTAGTAGGCACCTCCCACTTCATCACAGACGGAGTCTTGGCATCTAACAAGCAAATCTTCCAGTTCAGCAGCTCCTGCTCAAGGTAACCTACAAAGTACTGCCCCACCCGACACATGGTTGCCTTGCTGGACAGTTTTGCCTCCTGTATCCTAACCAACATCTGTCCTAGGTGTCTCGGGTAGCCCTGTCATGAATTGCTGAACACTGCAATACATTCCAAGTAGGTCGCACAGAACTCCTCTAGCCATGGGAGAACGTGGCTCACCAGGCGAAGAAAAGTGGGAGAAGCATTCTTCAACCCAAAGAGCATCACCTTGAATGGATATAGCCCCTCTGGCTTAGAAAATGAGGTCTTCTCCTAGGCATCTGGTGCTAAAGCAATCTGCCAGTAACCACTGGTCAGATGTAAGATGCTCAAGTACTCTGCAGCACCTCACCGATCCACAAGCTCATCTGCTCTGGGGATTGGAAGTGCATACCTCATTGAGGGCTTGGTAGGTCACAGAGAACCGCAAGCCAGTAGACTCTTGCTTTGGCACTAGCACCACAGGGCTAGATCACAGACTGCAAGATTTTTCAACGACCCCCAGGTACAACATTTTGGCAACTTCCATCTTAATGCATCCCTGAACCCGGTCAGACATTCTGTAAATCCTGCCCTTCACTGGCAGACTGATTCCTGTGTCTATGTCATGCAAAAAGACAGGGGTCAACCCTGGATCCAATGAGAAGATGTTGGCAAACCATTCCAACACCTCTCTACAATGTCTCTGCTGCTCAGGCCTTATCACCAGGGGCTATCTGAACTCCTTCCACACTGCCATTCCTCATACCACTATGCAGCAAGTAAGAAAGAGGCTCACTGTCTTCCTCTACTTCCTCTGCCACAACCATGGCATTCACTTTGTAATGTCTCCAGAGGTAAGGCTGCCTGTTCACATGGAGCACCCTCCTTGGTTCCCTTGTGGCACCTGTGTCTACCAAGAAGTTAACTTCAGAAACCATCTGAACTACCTTGTCTGGCCCACACTATTTGTCCCCCAAAGCCCGTGACAAACAGGCTTTAGCACCAACATTTCCTGGCCTTCCTGACACTCAGTTAGCATAGCTTTCTGGTATTACCACTCTATCAGCACTTTGTTTTCCTTTGCCTGACTCATGTACTTCCTGAGACCACATGCATAGTCCATCAAATCCTTCTATGAAGACCCTTTAGGTTTCTTCCCACCCTTCTCTGACTAAGAAGTGTGGACCCAACACTGGGTGTCCATACAGAAGCATAAAGGTACTGAATCCTACTGCTTTCTGTGGAGAATATCAGTAAGCAAATAAGAAACATGGCAGAAGATCTCACTTCCTCTTGAGGTTCCCTGTAGTGTTCCTATGATGCTTTTCAGTATCTTAGTTGGGGGTTGTAAGTCATAGAGAAGTGATATGTCATACCAGCTTGCTCCCACATATGTTTCATATAAGAGAAGATGAAATTGGTTCTCCAGTCAGAAATTACTGTTCTCAGAAGTCCAACCCTAGAAATGATTCCACTGAGAGTTGTTGCTACTACTTGTGCAGTCATGCTCCTCAGAGTTACAGCTTCCGGGTACCTGGTGGCATGATCCATCACAACCAAGGTATACTTGTTGTTGCCTGACTGTGAAGGGGATCAAATGGACCAACTATGTAATATCCCACTAGCTGCTCAAATGTAACACCTACAACTGGTAGAGGCACTGTGTGTTTGTCCTCCCGTCTGTCTTACCACTCTTCTGGCAAGCAGAACAGGTTCTACAGAACCTCTCTGTGCGCCCCTGTGCATTTCTGGCCAGTAGAGCAGGGGCTCCACCCTATCCTGGGTTTTTCTAATGCCCAAGTGCTCTGTCAAGGGCACTTCATGGGCCAGTGACAGCAGGAACTTCCTGTACATTAATGGAGCCACTAGCCTCCTGATTTCTGGCTCAGGATTCACCAGCCCACTCTAATGTAGTCCATCCTCCCAACCAACAAAGTATGTACCAACCACTGCTATTGCTGACCCGTTTCTTGGCTTCCTTCTGCAGTCCCCCCACGCAAAGGGCACTCTTCCTGTGGTTTGCAGAAATCTTCCCAGGTAGGCCCTCCAGCAGATAACACACCCTGCACCTCTCGAAGTGAGCTAAGCTCCAGCACCTGGTTTGCTTCAGGAGCCTCATCCTCCTCTCCTTTTGGAGCAGAAACGATGACCTCCAAGGCCACTGCCTTTCCAGGGGCTGCCCTTTCCAGCAAACTACCTTTTTCATGGTTCCTGCAAATCAGGAATGATCCCAGTCCCACTATGAGACTGATGTGCAGCCTGTGCGCCGGTCAACACAGCTGAAGTGGTCCAAGTAATAAAGGCTTCTAGTTCCGAGTCAATTTCCCAAAAGACATCCAGCACCTTGCTTTTCTCTTACCACAACATCAACCATGTCTGCCTTGCCACTGAGTTCAGTGTCAATCATGGCAACTGGATAGTCCATTGGTACCAAGGAGTTTTTCCTCAGGCTTAAGGTACTTCCTCTCTATCACAGTGAAAAAAAGCTCCAGTATTCCTCAGGGCAGGCACTTTCCTCCCATTAATACTAATGCTCTGCACAAACCCAATTGTGTTAAGAAGAATGTTCTTCAGAGCATCTGGGTCCCTCTTCCAGATCTCCACAGCTACTAGGTTGAGCATAACCGGGCCCTCCTTGGTCCCTTCACACACTTGTAACATGCTTGCTATCACTGGAGTTGCTGGGTCAGGGTCTTTAAACTGACAATACCTCTTGAAGTGCTCCACCTAATGACACTTGTAAGAGAAAATTAATGGGGTGCAGAATGAGGAGATGAGGCGCTAAGGATGGCAAATTACCCTAAATATTATGACCGGGGAACCAAACAAGGGAAACACCCTACCCTTAGAGGCATAGATCACCTCAAAACAAGAACAATACACAGTGAGGTTCCCCACTTATGGAACCAAGTATAGAATAGTATGATGAATAGACAGTATCATAAGAGTCCATGGCTCATAGAGCAAGTATTAGAGTCCATTGATACATCCAAAAGTTTATTGGAAATATTCAGAACATCAAAGGTAGATTGCACTTCCAGCCACTTCCAGCCAACACGTGTTTCGTCTTGGGAAATGATAACATCCCTAACGACTTCTTCAGGGCTAGAAATCATAAAGATAACACACGAGTTAAGATCAAAGTTCTCAAACGCCCAGTTCACAACAAGTGTGTAACACAAAAACCAAAGGAAGGAGTTAGTGTTTATATTAATATATCAAAAAGAGGTTAGAGGAAATAGGTCAACAACAAAAACCCATCTAAAAGACGTTTGCTAAAACACCTGTGAATAATAAGAGAACACCAGCTACAACATGTTAACCTAAACGTGAAAGACCAAAGAAAGAACACCAAATAAAATCACCTATAGCCCATAGTGTGTTAAAGTCCCAAAGAAAATTCAATTACACTCAAATACCTTATAAATCCACCAGAAATTCAAGAGACAAATAGTCATCAATATGCATCCATTCAATTACGTTCTCCAAACAAAACTGCTATCAATCTATGTTTCAAATCTAATCTGAAGAAAAGGGAGGAATAAATATGTTGCAATAAACTAATAGTTCGTGAAGGCAGATACTTTTATAGCTCTTACTTGTACAGAATAAACATTGACTAATAATCCATATTTGTGACACCCAAACAGGGATCATACCATACAACCGAGAGTAACTAATGAATCGTAGTAAACAAGTGCGAAAAAAATCTCCAAAGTGCCGATAATAACTTAATTTGTCAATTTAAACTACTAGCAAAATGTGCACATACCTAACAAGCTCCAAATATCATTATCGATAACTTACCCCAAATTATTCCATAAACAATTAAGTATTCAAGAGAAAAACGGCGTCTTTCGGTATGGACGCCTAGCGTGTACGCTAAACGAGTACACCCGAACCCGGAGGTTAAATATACTTCCGGGTTCGACGTCCCGATTGACCGGGGCGTTGACATCGAAGACGGACAGCCACTCCGTCTACCATTGTGGTTGTAATACAATTCAGTGAATCACACACACTAACCAAAAATAAGAAGGAAACGAAAAATCGGAGGAGAGAAGAAAAAGGATACAATAAATCTTCATGAGTACGGAAGTATTTTGCGCAACACACATCAATTACTTAACCAATATCTAGACCCCACTATTTAAATTGTATTATCAAAAGAAATCAAATATAGCACAATAGCTGCTCGTTACACTAATGTTATAAGCCAAAACCACATTAAATAAAAATAAAATATAATAAAATAGATAAGCCACCAGAAAAAATGCACAGATAAGGCACTTACACTATTAAAATACAAGTAAATAATAATCTTTCTGACGAACTGAATATATCATTTTGCCATTCCTATGCAATAAGTCACCTCCTATTTCAAAAGTCAAAAAGAAGAGGAATAAAGTCAAAAGGGGAAAAAGATCAAATCCCCACTTACTAGTTGTGAGTAATTGCACGTTTGAGAACCATTGATCATCACTTCGTATGTGCACAATATACGATGAAAGTCAGTAGTACACTAAAAGCACATTTGTGACACAAATTATTTACAAGTGTACAGGATAACGGATAATGAGAGCTAATCAATTACATCATACAGGAAGTAGTAGTTTTTCAGTCCCCTAGGAAGAATTCCAATTCCCTATCCGAATTCAATCCTGTTTCCACTGTTCTGAGTCTCATAATCCACAGTGCTTCTTGTCTGCGTAGACGCAACTCTCTATTGCCCCCTCTTGGATCACGGGGGACATGTTCCAGCCCAAAAAATTCAAAACACTTTTTGGTTGGTTGTGAGTCACAAGATAACATGTGTGCTACTAAGGGATATCTCACATCCCCATTCTTGAGTACCCGAACATGTTCTCCTATTCTGATTTTAAGTGATCTTATAGTGCTACCAACATACAATTTAGAACATTTACACCGAATTATGTAAATAACAAAATTGGAGTTGCAATCAATAATGGAAGACAGAACAAATGTTTTACCGACATGACAGAATTCTTGCATTTTATGACAAGCCCACCGACAAACCCCGCAAGAGCCACATTTGTAAAAACCCACCCCTCTCTGAGGTAACCATGTTTTTGTCGGGGAGATGGTGGTGTAGCTAGGACTCAGTATATTTCTCAAGGTTCTGCCTTTACGAAAAGATGTGGTGACTCCTCCAGTCACCACGTCCCTCAATGTCTCATCCTGCATAAGTAAATTCCAGTGCTTGTTCATAAATCTCTTTAGGATCAAGGAAGCATCATTAAAATCTGTTATAAATCTCACTACATTAGAAGTCTCCTTGGTCTCTTTTAGAACTTTGAGTTTTAAGGTCTCTTTTCTATCTATATGTCTGGCTTTCAGTCGCGCTTTCTTAATAATCTTATTAGAATAACCCCGTGCTGAAAACCTCCTTACCATGTCATTCATCTGGGTCACAAACTCCGAATCTATGCTACAGTTACGTCTCGCCCTCAAAAATTCTCCAAAGGGAATTGATGCCACCTGATGTCTGGGGTGCGCACTTTCAGCATGCAAAATGGAATTACAGGCGGTCGCCTTACGGAAAAGCCTACTATGAATTCTGTTTTCAAATATAAAGAGTTCAACATCCAAAAATTAAATCCTAGCCGCACTATATTGGTACGTAAATTTCACATTCATAATGTTAGAATTTAAGAAACTACAAAATTCCATAAGTTTTGCTTCCCCGCCTGTCCAGATCATTATACAGTCGTCTATATACCAACCCCAAAACAGTATATGTGTTTGCCAGTTAGCAGAATTAGGGCCCCAAATCCAAGTGTGTTCAAACCATCCCATGAATAGGTTAGCATAGGATGGAGAGAACTTGGAACCCATCGCCACACCACATTTCTGTCGAAACCACATGTCGTTAAACAAAAAGAAATTATTAGTTGTTATCATGTTAACCATTTCCAATAACATCATAGTGTGATCCCACAAGCTTGCTGATCTCTTGTTTAGGAAAAATTTCAAGGCCTCTAAGCCCACATCATGATTAATACAAGTATAAAGAGATACCACGTCTAAAGTCACCAATAACATGTTACTGTCCCATTCCACGTCATTCAAAGTGCTAAGAATATGCGTGGTATGACACTTGTAGAAAGTTACCACCTTGGACTTGGAAGAACTTCTCTGTTTTCTCTCCTTATGATGCTCCCTCCCAGACACACTGCTTTAGCATTACCATTTTGCCTGGGACATACTCAAGACCCATGGGAATTACCCTGCTCCTTACTCTCTTGTTTGGAACCAGTTTGTGGAGAGTTCCTCTTCCTCTTTGGCTTAGAATCGTGCTGTTCTAGGCCCTTGTGAACACTGTAAGCTAATCACTTGCCAACCAACACTGCAAGCTCCTTTTCATCCACATCAGTCAGATAAGACAGTGTAAGTAAATGGGCCATTAGCTGTGTGGTCTGCACAAGTAATGGGTCCACATTTGCCATCCACTGGGAACCAAACACCCTATTTTAGAGCTCAGCTCTCTCAGGGTAGCGGAGCAGAGCACTCCAAGGCCTAGTCAAGGGAGGTAGTGTGGGGCTAGTAATCAACATTCGCTGGCATGCAATAATAGCACTCAATAAGTGATTGTTCAGTCTGTGCTTTCTCTTTTTTATTACACACACACTACTCAATACTATACAATAATTTACAAATATACATAAGTCTGGTAGAAATACATCTGATGACATTGCATAATCAACTCTGCCCCCCTAAGGGGGTAAGTACATTGACTTGGTCAAAGGTTCAAGTTCAATAAACCTCATATAAAACCATCATAATATTAGGAGAAAATGCTACAACCAGAAATAATCATGTGACAATGCACTTATTCATGTTAATAAAGCATAAACCTTTTGTTCAGCAATCACTGTCAACATTATTCTTTCAATAACATTTTTTTTTTAAATGATCATCACATATGTGTGGGCTTTTTGTCTAAATTTAACCTGTGAAAATGCAATTATAAAAACAGCCCCTAGTGGGCATCACATTTTGGTCACAAAACCTGTAACCATCAACTTGATCCCTAGAGGGCCTTGCAAAACATGTACATTTCTTTAACCACCTTCAGACCACAACAACTGCAGTCATAAACGTAGCCCTTAGAGGGCGTAGCACTCTCAGCTGAAGAGCACATGCTCCACCCTAGGGACTGTTTGAAACCTTGAAGATGTCCTAGGTAGTCCTCTCTTCATGGACCCTGTAGACTTAGGGTCAGTACATTTTACAAATGTATCTTAAGGGCCTCCAGGGGCAAGTTCCTGCACTCCAGCAGCTTCTTTGGATCTTTTGTGTAACACTGGTGGTGGCCCTCCGTCATGGGGTCACTATGAGAGGACAAAATATGCAAAATGATAAAGCCCCGCAGGGCTTCACGGCACTCTCCTTCCACGGAGCCTGAATATTTAATGAACGGCTGTCCCGCAGCTTTGGGTAGAGCTGTTGCCTTGGTTTTCCTTTTTTTTGTTTCTCGCCGTGCGGCCTCGCACCACTCAGCCTTTTCTTTTCTGTAGGGTGCCAGGTCTCACCCTGCGCACTTCGTATGATGGGGAGCAACCCAGGGATCTCATCCCTGACTGCTCCCTGCCCACATAGCACTCTTACATGCTGCCGCTGGAGTCGGCCGGCTCTTTTGGCCTGCCCACTCCTACAGGCAAGGTGCTGGTTGCGGTGGCGGCCTCCCACTCCCCCTAGGCATGAAGAGCGAGGTGGGCCAGCCACTGCTGGGGGAGCAAGGTGGTGGTCCGCATGCAGCTCCTTCATGCTGGGTCTCAGGGATTGGGTCCTGGGTCCCTCCTTCTCTCTTGTCCTTCCAAGAGGGTACAACAGTGCTCTCCCGTTTTCCTTGGGTGCCAGAGGCCCAGGGTTGGAATCTCGAGTCCCCCAGTTTTGAAAGCCAGCCTGGGTGATGGGGTACCCAGGCCCTCTGGATGCTGCAAGATGGGGCCCCACACACATCCCCTCCCAGCAGGAAAACTATAAATTCTCCTTGTTGGAAAATGGGTTATTGGTAAGGGCAGGTAAGTACCTACACTTAGCAATAGCCTACCAACCTTCACTTAGGTCCAGTTAGGTCTCGATAAATTAAACCCAGCTCAACCCTTGGCAGCTTGGCAACGAGCGACAAGGCTTAACTTAGGAGACAAAGTGTAAAGCATTTAAAAATCACAAATCAGTAAATAAGAAAAACACAAAACACAATAAAAATCCAACACCAATGTATAAAAATAGATTATATTTTTATCTTCAAAATGACACCAAAATGATTAAAATCGGATAAGAGAAACCGGAGATATGAATTTTTAAAGAATTAGTGCTTTTTAAGCGCTTAGAAACGAATAGCTCTAATTTGGTCATCTGGTCGCACCTCGACCGGGACAAAGTCAAAGTTTGAGGCCGACTGCAATGGAGCCCTGCTCAGCTACAGCTCGCGGGAGGCCTCGGTCAAAAGTTTACCTTCAGACTTAGTCGTTTTCTTCAAGATTTTCTTCCAACCTCCTAGAACTCTTCCTCAGATACGTGCGCGGGAGCCTTCTGTGGAGATTTTTACCTTTGGACTTAGTCATTTTTTCGAGGTGAAAATCCTTCGACCAGGGCAAACCTGAATCTTGATCCGACGTCCCTAGAGCCCTTTTTGGATACACTGCCTTGGAGATCCTGGTCAGCTTCCTACGTTCGGACGTAGTCACTTTTTCAGAGATTTTCTTCACCGGTACGAACCTGCAAGTCAAGCCGGGTCGCAGTTGAGGCAAGCCGGCAAGAGTTGCCACGGCAGGTCGGTCCCTTTATGGAGCTTTTTAAAAAAAAAGTTATCCAAACCTCTGGATCTTCTCCCAGATGTTCCTTTAAGGCTCTTTTGAGGTCCACAGCTCACCCCAAGGTTCCAGAAGCTCTGAGACGCTCCTTGAGGGTGCGGACTACAACTCCCAGAATGCACCTACCTGGTGCAAACTCCTTTTTGGCCACTGGACAGTGGTCAGCTGGTCAGTTTCTTCAGGAGTTAGTGCAGGGGACTCTGGTTAGCACGTTTTCACCTGTAGCAAACAGGGAGTCCCTCCTTGAACCAGTTGAAGCCAGGCAAAGTCCTTCTTGTGGTGAAGCCCAAGTGTGCAGCTGGTGAAGTCCTCCAGAGTGCAGTGTCCAGGTGCAGGTCAGGGATCCAGCAGGGCAGTCCACCTTCTTCTGTAGGTCTTCCTGGTTAGAATCTGGTAGGGATCCGAGGTGTGGGTGCAGGTCTGCCAGTTTTATCCTTGCTCCAAGGTGAAAAACAAGGGGGTCCTGGTGCTCCAATCAGGTGCAGGGTCCTTCCCCCGGTGATGACCACTTCCTGGGATGTGTGGCAATAATCTATCCTAGAGAGCAACATTTCTAAAAAAAATCCATCATGGCTGAAAGTGATTTTTGGAGGTTACATCTGGCTGAGCCCACCCACTGGTTTGGCTAAAAATCTTAAACGCACTCTTCTCCTGCGCTCTCCTAATCTAATCAGGGGGGCACCTAATTGTCTGGGTGTGCAGGATGTGAGGGAGGTGCTGGGCTACTCCAAATGTCCTTCCCTGACTTTGAAGACCAGTTTAGCAGCCCTCCCCCTTCCTGCCTCTCCATCTGCCAAGGGAAAATCTCCTCCCCCAGGCTTATCTATTTGTGTTGAGCCAGGACACTTCACACCTCATCAAGGCAGTCTGGCCAGACTGTCAGAGGCTGGCCAATCAGGACAAAGCAGCAAAACACTGCAGGGCTGAAGTTGGCAATTTTTTAGGTAAAGTTTAAACTCTTTACCTGCACAAGTTATACTAAATCCAACAATTGGAAGTTGTGGAATTTATTATAACAATTAATTTGATACCAAACTTAAGGGGACTTTAGAAATTAAAATAAAGTCTCCCCATTCTAGCCTATGGAGGCCATTCACTACAACTAGGGGGAAATGAATTTGGCTGTTTTACCTCAACAGGGCTTATAAAACTATTTTATAAGGTCCCTGCTTATAGTTACATGGCACCCAGCCCTAGGGGCACATAGGGCACACCTTAGGGGTGACTTATAGGTACAAATAAGGTAGTTTAATACTTTGGACCTACTTTTAATTCCAAAGTCGAATTTGCATGTAACTTTAATTTAAAAGCAGCTAGCAAGGCAGGCCTGCCTTTAAAATGACACTGGGCACCTCAGCAGTGCACCTATGGGGGCACCACCTATGCTGGGGTCCCTAAACGTACATGCCCTACCATATACTAGGGACTTATAGGTAGGTTGACTTAGCCAATTATAATTAGCCTAATTTGCATACTCATTTTATACAGAGCACAGGCCTTGGGACTGGTTGGCAGGACCCAGGGCACCATTAGAGTCAGGAAAACACCAGCAACAAGTGAAACAAGCATTTGCAATGCAACGGGTCTCGCGTTTGCTTATGTTAGAGCTGATAGCATTGTAAACTCCTAACCCGACTTTTCACCTATCGGCAAAAGTGCATTTATGTACGTGACCCGAAAAACTGCAATTAACTGTGCAAAGCGCTCGACTTCTGCCAAGCGAAATCGCGCTAGGAAAATAGAGAAAAAGTAGTCCACGAGCCGGACAGAAAACAACGAGCCTCGCATGTTTTCTGTACTTGGTCGATGCGCTCGAGGAGGGCTAGCCACCGGAAAAGTCATGACGTATGCATGCCTTCGACTAATGAAAGCAAGCAGATTTTAATAGGCAAGCCCACGAACCAATGAAAAACACTGACGTGACGTCGACAGGGCTCCGAGCCCTTTTCTAATACCTAAAGCGTCAGGGGGCCTCTGCAATCAGCCCTGTTTTTTCACATTCATTGCAGCGATCGCCGGGCTGGGGCCCACCTCAGGAGGTTACAAAAGCTATAGCAGCAGAGATCCACAAGCTCCGGGCCTTGCTTAGGGTCAAAGGCCACAATCCTTCTGCTGCTGATGCTTCTGACTCTGTTGAGCCATTTTGCATATTTCTGGGTTCAATTTGCTTCAGGTGGCGAGCCCTAGCCACCTGGAGCTCTTTCTTTAGGCCTCTGACGAACTTTGGAAGGAGCTGGTTTCACTGGCTTCTTGCTCCTTAGTTTCCTCTGGGGCTCTCTCCTCTTTGCTGCAGAAGCCCAATCTTCCCCCAACTAGCCCTCAGGGGCCATAAGGGAACCAGTTTCCCTGATTCTGAGGAGAGCCCCACTGGTCCTGGGGTCAACTGAAGTTAGATTCTTAAGTCTAGATGGCATCAGGGGGTTCTTTCTTCCAACTGTCCAGGACTGCTTTCTCGAGGCCCAGTGTACAAAGCAAAGCACAACCAATAAAGAGCTGTCTCCCTTGCACAAGAACTTTTAGGTGGGGGCAGAAGGTTCCAGAAGTGAGGCATTTCTGGCCTATCCTGGGGTGCCAAATCACCTCTCCAACCTGTCCTAACTTTCCTGGGCAGCTTGAAGGGACATTCCAAAATGGTGCCACCCAGGAATCACTTGACACATCTGCTCTAGGAGCCTCAGCTCTGCTCCTTGCGGACATCACTGCCAGGGCCATTCCCACCAAATCTTCAAAGGAAGCCCCATCCTGTGTTGACTGCAGAGGTCTGGGCTCCCTCCTTTGTTTAGTGGGCTTGGGCAGATCCACCCCTGGTACAGTGCGACAGCTGACTGACTGGTGCAGAGCATTGTGCCTCACCCCTTTACCCCTCAAGAGCTGAGTGAGTGAGTTAACAGCTCCCTTTGTGTGAGGAGGCCTTTGTTACTGTCGCTGGAGAGAAATGTAGTTAACTTGGCACAACAGGGTAACAAACGGCCTTTGCTCTGATCCTGAGCTGAGCCACAGAATTATGACACTCCTGGATGACCCATAAGCTGTACAGATATCTTTTCAAAACTTGCAGGATTGATTTTTCCATACAGGTTACACCCCAGTTTCATATTTCATTGGTTTCTGTAGGCCAAAGGAAGTGAAGCTGTACTCTAAGGCAGCTTTCCCAATAGGTGTGTAATAGAGTGTTACTGCAGGCAAGATAGTAAACTACACTGACTTTCTGGATGAGTGTACATTAACATTGTGAGGCCTACCCCAGGTCAACATCCAATTCTGCAGGCTAGCTACCTTTATGCAGTTACCAGGCTGCGCACAACAGGAGTCTCCCATGCGCAGCCCTCACACGTGCACACGGGGACCTGTGTAACCAGTCAAGTGCCCCTTACTCTTGCTGCATAACAGCAGCCTTATCTTAAACAGCAGAATACGGGCAAAATATGGGCAGTCCATGTACCATGAGTTTACCATGGGTGAGTCAAAGGTTGTAAGGCTCATCCACATTAAAAATGTTCATATCAAGTGGTCAAAAAGCAAATTATCTTGGCAGATTTGATAGGCAGAACTCACTTCCTTACAGACGGGTATTGCTTAAGTTGCGTAGAGCACTCCTCATTGAGTCGCTGTGCACCATCAACTGATAAAGGGACATTACAATCATTCAAAACTCCATGAATCCAAGTCTCAAAAAGAACATCAAATACACTCTTGTAGTCTTGGAATCTCTCAAGGTACTGGGCTGGCTTCGGCCCAAGCCATCTAATCAGAGCTTCCTTCATTTGCTCGGGCCGCATACTCCCTCCCAGAAATAACATATTTGGCTGTGGGGGTATGGGTTACCTAGGCCCTTCAAAAGGCTCGTGGAGAGGGGGCTGCATGCCCTCTCCTATTTAACACTGAAATCATCCAGGAGATAGGGGCTTCCAAATGGCTCGGTGGGGTGATCCCTTGGGAAGCATTCCACCAGGTTTCGGGGGGAATTGAGGGGGGGAGGAAGAGTCTAGGCAGGGGGGGCAGAGTATCTCTACCTTGCCCCCTATATTTAGTTTTTATTCTTGCTCTAGAAAAAGGGGGTTGAGTCCTCCAGTCCTAAAATGACTGCATCCACATCGTCCCTGAATCTGAAAATGGCTGCTGCCATATCTTTGTTGATGTGATGGCAGCCAATCCAATTTTATCTTTTGACCTGTTGGATCCATGGAGGATCTGCATCCCTATATATGCGTAAATTTTGAAACTCAATTTCTCATAAACTACTCAACAGATTTACACCTAATCAAAAAAAGCACGCTTTCTGAATCAAGATCTAGGTTTCTGGTGTAATTTTGTTATGCAGTTTTTGAGGTATCACTGTTCAATTTTTCTATGGAAAATGAATGGGGAAAACACATTTTTAGGACCCCCCATTTTTCTCCACCCACAGCTGGACAGATTACCCGGATATTTTCTAGGAAGGAGCTGAGGTGGATAAGACTTTTTGTTGGAAAGTTTTGTGAAGACTTGTAAAATGCACTAAAGTTATAAGCAAACCAAATCATGCTTTTCCTATTGAAACGCAGACCCAACTATACCAACTATAACTACCAAGTGACAAGATTATTATTATTATATATAAGAATATATATACATAGCGGCGGAGAGCTGCGAACATCGGAGCGGAGGCCAGCGGTGCAGTAGCACAGGAGACCAGCCCATGAGGCGGCCAACGTACAGAGCCATGGATGGCGGTGGCCGATAGCTGAGGAAGGCGACCTGCCCGTTTGCCACCCGGGGCTCCAAATATGACGGCCTTCCTCCACTGCCTGAAGCCTGCGAGTTTCCTGGGGGAAGCAATGCCCTGGGGTTCAGCCCTCTGACGACGCTTGCTGGAACCCTCGCCCATTCCGCGGCAGCCATGCGGCATCAACGTAATGGTGGCTGTCTCCCGGTGAGTACACCAGCTGTGTAGAAGGCTGTGCATCCTGCCTACATATGCGGCAGGCCCTGACTGCACCGGGCTACACAGCGACAGGACCTTTGATCTCCGTAAGAGGTTCCGTAGTGGATAGTGCCCCGGCTAAGACAAAGACTGGGTGCTCCTTGACTCAGGTCGCGTGCAGCCATTTGTTGCCATCCTGGACCTTCCTAATTCGCCATGCCTGACCCACGTGGCCTAGCAGAGGGTGCACAGCATCCCTGCCTGCAGGGTGGTTGAGGGCACTGGACTCCTGAAAACCCAGGCCTGCAGTCTGAGCCCTGAAGACCGAACCATGCTGCTACCTATGAGCAACCGCAAGAGTAGTCCCAGGGCCCTGGTAGTGAGTGCACGGGGTGTGACGTGGCTCCACTACAAATATTGACCCTAGAGGTCTGCGGAGTCCCGCTGGAGGGGTGCCGCATGCTGCTGCTTCCTCCCACTGGGGAGCTGATATCCACTAGTGCCTGGCCTGAAGGTCAGTGCTGAGCTCCAGTGCCCCAAGTCTCATTGCCCTGGTCAGCACTACAGACACTCCAGAGTGGAGTGGGTGGCCAGAGGCACACGCCTGGTGATGTCCCCCATCTGACATTTCAGTCGGTCTGGAATCAAGCCGTTGCCATCTTCTTGGATTTGCTTCCTCAACACCTGCGGGTGTATTCTGGACACAGGCATGTGGGGGACATGGGGACAGCTCGCACCAAGAAGGACCTCGCTTCAAAAGAGTTGCTGTCCAAACAGATCGGGAGCTGATCAGGAGATTACTCCCCCCCCACCAACCTCGAACACTAAGCTGGCAGAACAATGAAAGCCTAGTCACCTGCACATTTCTAGAAGCCCTCTTTGCCTCCCTCCAGGAAGACCTGCAAATTGTGAAGATGGATCTGTCCCTTGACCTGAAGGAGGTCCGCCGCAAGTTGTTAGAGGTGGGTGACAGGGTCTCCACATCAGAAGATCATGAGACGAGTAGAATGAGGAAATCAAACAGCTCCAGCAAGAAGTTATAAGACTCCGTAACAACAGATTAACTTAAAAGCCATGCAGAGGACCTTCAAAATCGTTCATGGCAGAACAACATACACATCCGTGAGGCCCCTACCAACGCCGAAGAGGCCGACATTGCAACCTATGATAGGGCCCTCTTCACCTAAATCCTGGATTCGACACCAGTCAAGGAAATCCAGCTCAACAGGGTCCACAGGGTTGTCCTTTCGTGACCTGTGAAAACTCTTCCCGAGCCAACATACTGGTTTGCATCCACAATTTTGAACTTAAGGAACTGATTCTTTGCAAAGCTAGGGACCTTCACCCCCTGAAGTGCGCAGGTCACATGCTGGTTCTGTACCAGGATTTGTCGGCGCTAACTCTACAAAAAGGAGGGAGTTACGTCTTGTTACTAACCATCTCAGCGACAAGAGAATAACCTACACCTGGAGTCACCCCTTCCACATTGTCTTCCATTGGAAAAGGAAAGTGCACCAACTACTATCCCTGAAGGAGGCATGCAGGGTGCTGCAGATCAAGGAACCCTCTGAGAGTGCCCAGCAGGCGACCTCACAGGAGCGTAAAGCAAGGAAACGCTCTCAATGGCAAGACACCGACCAGGCCTGGAGACTGTGGCAACTGAACACCAGGTGGTCCTAGAGTAGCTGTCTGGAGAAGCTGACAGGCGAGATCCTGATGGACCGCAACTGAGGCTCCAGAACAGTATTAGAGATTTGGGCGGCCAGGGGTGGCGGGGCGGGTGACAGACGGATGGGGCTAGGAGATGAGGGACTGTGTGAAGCCACTGACCCCGATATTTGCTCACCATATGAGACTATGCTGGTCATCCCCAGCTCTTCATCTTTGTTGTTGTTATGTTTTTGTCAATGTTGGTTTATTGGATGTTGGAGGGGGAGGGTGGGGGAGTACACATCTTCAGAGGGCAAACAATATACTAGGTAGTTTTCAAAACACAAATCCGCTAAATCTTGCCGCTCTTGTACACACACAGGTGGGCTCTTGGGGCGCATAACTCAGTTGCAGTGACAGACCCCTTTCAAACACAAGATAAGTTAAACGTTATCACTTTCAATGTATAGGGGCTTCACAACTCGAATAAGCGCAGCCAATGCTATCCTATCTAGAGCAGGCAGGAGCTGACCAGTGCCTATTGCAGGAGATGCACCTGCTTTCTCTGGACTGCCACAGACTTAAATCCTGGGACTTTCCACACCAATATTTCTTATCAGCTGACACCAAAATCACAGGAATGGCTCTTTTAGTCTCTTGCTCCTTCTCAGGGAAGGTGGGTGACAAACTGGTAGAGATCAAGGGGTTACTATTGGCGCACAGAGTGCTTTTGGGGATCACCTTTTTAAAGAGAGTTCCCTTTACATGTCCAATGATGGACAAGAAAATTCCTTAGACGGGGGCTGGCGAAAGTTATGTCCAATCAAGACAAGAAAGTGCTACTGGGCAGGGTCCTGAACCTGGTATTCCAGAACAAACTAGAGAGGTCAGCACTGAGATACAGGGAGACCGGGGCTATGTCTCTGGAAGAGGCTCGATGGATACGGGAACTGGGACTAAGAGACCTCTGGCATGAATGTTACCCCATGGCACAGGACTACACATTTTACTCCAACGCTCACAAGACCTACCCCTGACTACATATCAAGATAGAAACTTGTTCTATCTCGAACCACACTGCAGTCTCTTTTGGTCTAGATCTCCCACCATCGAAGCAGATGTTCCGGCTGTGGAGAATGACAGAAACCCTCCTTCAGAGGTCTAAGGTAGTGGAACAGATTGCCCAAGCAATCACAGACTACCTAGCCCTTAATGATACAGCTGACACTTCTATCTCTCTTCTTTAGAAGATTCTAAAAGCAGTGATCCGAAGAGAGTTAATAGCGATTTAAGCAAGCGATAAACTTTGGCGGGAAAAGAGGGAGCAGTTGCACCATCAAGTGCTGGAGCTAGAAAGGATACACAAATGCAGAGATGCACCCTCATGTCTGGAGGCAGCTAGAGGCAGCTAGGACACAGCTCGTGGGATCGGATGTGGACAAGGCTGAGTAGGCCTTACTTTGACTTTGTCATTTATTTTACGTGGGGGGACAGAAGTGTAGGGTACTTGCTGGCCAACCGGCTTCTTGTCCAACAACAGGTGGCAGGGGTTGAGTCCCTCCTGACTCATGAAAGCACCAAAATAGTAGGGGATGCCCCCATCATGTCCACCTTCAGTACATTTTATAAGGACCTTTTTTCTTGCCGAACTCCGAATGGGGAGGGGCCAGACTAATACCTCAGAGAGCCTAGATTGCCCAAGCAGGATAGAAGATGTTTTATCAGCCATCACAAAATTGAAGACTCTTAAATCACAGGGGCCGGATGGCTTACCAGCCCTGTTTTATAAAATGTTCTGTCAGATCCTGGCGCGCATCTTGACCCAACTGTTTAATGCGATAACTGGACCCAGTATCATCAAGTCTTTCATGCTGGAGGCATCTATCGTTGTCATTCCCAAACCCAGGAAAGATCCCCAAACAATGTGGGTCCAATGTGGAAATTAAGCTACTCACCGGCATTCTGGCATCCCAGCTAAACCCACTTATGCCGGGCTAATCAACCCGACCAGGCAGGATTTGTCCCGCACAATTTAGTGACAATACCAAGAGAATCCTACACCTGCTCAATAAAGCCAAATGCTTCAAACATGAAATTATGCTCCTAGCCATAGACGCGGAGAAGGTGTTCGACACAGTACACCACTGGGACACTTTGGCTTTGGACCCAGATTTTGAGCCTGGATCCTAGGCAACTACAGTCAACGGAGAGCAACCTTATGGCTCAAAGGCCAGACTTCGTCCCCATTTCCTATCCGCCAGGGGACGAGGCAGGGTTGCCCACTCTCCCCCTGCTGTTCACTCTCTACATGGAGCCCTTTGCCCAGTGGGTCCGGGACAGTTCACGCATTACTGGCGTTGATTTTGGCAGTGAGATGATGAAGGAAAGTGCCACTTTGAGCATGGTTACCCCCCCCACACACACTTTTTGCCTGATATCTGATGCTAACTTGGCTGGGTGTGTGCTGGGATCCTGCTAACCAGTCCCCAGCACCTGTGTTCTTTCCCTAAAGTGTACCATTGCTTCCACAATTGGAACGCCCTTTGCACACAGCCAAGTCCCTTGTAAAAGGTACCAGTGGTACCAAGGGCCCTGTGGCCATGGAGGTTCTCTAAGGGCAGCAGCATGTATTGTGCCACCCTAAGGGACCCCTCACCAAACACATGCACACTGCCATTGCAGATGGTGTGTGTGGGTGGGGAGAAAAAGATAAAGTCGACATGGCACCCCTCTCTGGGTGCCATGCCCACAAACCACTGTCGTGGGCATAGGTAAGTCACCCCTCTAGTAGGCCTTACAGCCCTAAGGCACGGTGCACTATACCACAGGTGAGGGCATAGCTGCATGAGCAATATGTCCCTACAACAGAGGTCTTCAAACTTTTTGATACCGGGACTCCCTCTCAAAAATTTGTAGGCGTTAGGACCCCCTCCTGAAAAAGACTTCTAGAACCTGGTACTCTTCATCATCGACAATCATAAATGTCCCAAATTCCCACTGCAAATCATTTTTGTGAAGAAATAATATTAAATAGTGCTTAGCAAACCACAGGTCAGTGAGTGTGGTGGAGTGGTCAAAGGTGTGGCTAAAAACAAAAGTCTGCTGCAACTCCTCTTGGTACACTGCCCTACGCCAATATAAAAAGGGCAGGAATGGACCGTATGTATGAAATACAGTGCATACCTGCTCTGCGCTGGCTCACAAATTGCTGTCTTGCGCCAATGTAGGTAGGAAGGGGCACCTTCCTGCATAAAAACAATCTTGAGAGGCATTTTCCTCTTTCTGTCTTTCTGTGTGTGCTGCAGAATGCAATACACATGGAAAGTGCAAAAAACGAGGGGAAATTAAAACATTTCTCTTCACTACTTCTGCACTGGGGAGGCGTAAGGTTTTGGCACTGTACAGTTTACGTGATTTTGAAAATCTGGGGCAGCGTCAAAATCCATGGGTGTTACGTGGGAACAGCCACCGCAATGCCCATGGAACACCTCCTTGGCGCAGAGTAAGGCAACGCAGTGGCTTGCGCTGCTTTGCCTTACGCCATATCTGTGAGGCCTTCCAAAGCCACGTAGGGTGGCTTTGCATTGCCTCATAGGAATGATTGACAGGCTTATGCTGCCGGAGCGTCATAAAACTGATGCTTCGGCGATGCAAGCCTCTCCTAAATAAGTTCCAAAATATTCTGTACGTTGTTTTCGGTCTTTCACCGTCAGGTAGCTACATATAAAATAACAGCCAGCCTAAAGGAAAAATAAATAAAAGAAAGTTGTTACTCAGTGGGCAATGCACTGTAGTGCATTATGAAACCTCTATTAGTTAATGCACTGCAGAGGCCTGTGTGTAACTGGAGAGGACAGAAAGCACTGTGACTATGTAAGTCATTATTTCATATTTGCACTACTCACAGTATAAAATAGACTACTACAAAATGTTTAACCATAAAATAATGCTTCCAAAATATAGATTTTAGTAATATGCAGACCATACCTAATACAATTTCTTTTTTTACATAACTGTCCCTTCAACACCTCCTTAGGGGTAGTTAACCATATGTAAATACAATTACAATTAAAAGCATGCAATTCACAGTCCAGTTGTTAACTCTTTTTACTACCACTCAAAAAGAATAAATGTTTGCCATCACAAAGCTTCCACTGATTTGATCAATACCCACTCCCAAGCATTCTTTACGTTTTCAGATTACAGTTTACATTTTCAGATTAACTGGTAGGGCATATTTGCATTTCTTTCAGGCAAGCAGGCACCCTGGAAAGAACGCTTCTTTAGATGTCTGCCCCTCCCTCGGATTCTCTGAATGACAATTCAGCTGAAGCTTTCTAAACTATCTAAATTAACCATCCCAGGACGGGTGTTGTTTTCCAAAAACAAATTTGGATTTGAGGCAGAAGTGGCTGAGGAATGCGCGCTTTCCTTCCAATGACTTTACGGTCCCCCCTGGGGGTCGTGACCCACAGTTTTAAGACCTCTGTCCTACAGTGTCTAAGTCCATTCTTAGACATTTTAAGTGCAGTGTGGCCATAATAGGTACATGGGAACGGAGTTCATCATTACAAACTCCAAAGCTCCATGGTGGCTTCACTGAAGATTGGGAAGTTTGGTTCGAACTTCTCAGCTCAATAAAACCACAGTGATGCCAGTGTTGGATTTATTGAAAAATGCACACAGAGGGCATCTTACAGATCCCCCCTGCATTGCACTCAAACCTCTAGTGCAATGGTTCCAAACCTATGGTCCGCGGAGCCCCAGGTGTTCGTGACACATTCCCAGGGGGTCCACAGGCCTCAGCCGGGAGGAAGGCACTTCTCCAGCTGGGGCCTCCAACAAACACGTGGGTGTTGTTATATTTATTACTTTCTTTGTTCAGCAGTCTTAAAAGCAGTGCAAAGTTCCTTGTACCTCCAGCAGCTTTCGGCAAAAATAAAAGTGTCAAGATAACTAGTGATTCATGTACCTGCTAGAGAGAGATGGGAGTTTTGTGCAGTGTCAGTTTTGACTCAAAGGTAGTGCAGATGGGGGCGTGGCCAAGATGGCGGCCGGAGCGGACGCTTGAGAAAAGAGCTCCGCTCGCGGCCCTCCTTCTTGCCGAATATCCTGGTCCCTGGTTCCCGGTCGGCCATAAAATGCTGAGGCTACCCCCCCAGTGCCGGGGGCAGCCCTCAAGGACACAGAAGTAGCTGCGGATGGCCCCGTGATCAACTGCTGGATTCGAGGAAGCAAGACGCGCCTGGTGCTGTGGATCGGGAGGTGAGGCGGCCCTCCCGCGGCCGGCGAGACGTGGGCACGGCGGTCGGGTCGCCCCGTTCGGCTTCCCCGTGGGATCGCCGGGGGGGTCGAGGGCTGTTGGGCCTGGACTGCGGTGGGCCCTGGGAGCGGGCCTGCTGGCTGGGGCGCGGCCTGGGGGACGCCGCGGCTTCCGGTTCGGCCGCGCTCCATCGGAGCAACAAGAAACACGGGGGCGCACGGCAGTGAGCGAGCCCCCCCTGATATGGCTTAGCATCCCTACAGCTCCACGTGGCCCCCCTACCAAGAACTGGTAGCAGCGTCGTGCGGTGACGCTGCGGCGAGAGCACTGGGCGGTGTTTCCTTGCGGGGTCGGGCCTTGGACGTGTCGGCGCCAGGAACGGGCGTCTGGCTCACCCTGGCACTCCGCCCTTGATCTGTGGAGGCGGCCGGCGGACGCGTGCTCGGGTGGAGTGGGGGCCCCGGCGTGCCTTTGGTGGAGTGTACCGGACCGGCTGAGGGGACCTTCGGCCTCTCCTCCCGTGCAGGGCACTGGGCCAGCGACAACGACCCTCAAGCACCAGCACCCAGCACAGAAGATAAAACAGTGGGAAGCAGAGGCGGAGGAGTGGGAAAGAAAGGAAGAAGGAAAAAATTTACAAAAAATAAAATAAAAATACATAAATAAAAAAGAGAGGAGGAGCCAATAAAATCAGAATAAAGGAAAAAAAGAAATAAAAAAGAGAAAAAAAAAAAAAAAAAAAGAATGAAAAAGCGCTGGCACAGAATAAATTAAACGCACATAAAACAACCACGTTGGGTCACCAAAGTATCAAGCCACAAGCAAATAAGTGAAAAACCCAACGCACCTGTACCAGGCCAGTGGCATTCAGCTCTCTGCCTTGCAACGAGGAGGGCCTCAGTCAACAAATTAACATACTAACTCCTAATATCCCTGAAAATAAGCAACCACGCCTGGACCACTGATAACGCTAAAATCACCCACTTTGACGTGCATGGCTCTGCTTCGCCCCACCAGTACACATAGCTGATTTCATACGGCATAATTCTCCCCGGTCGCATAGTGGTCACAATGGTCAAGCCTAAGCATTCCAAAACAGGGACTTCTGCGGAGGGAGAAACCCCCCCCTCCATGGGCCAACTGGACATGCAAAAGGCAACGCAACTTCAACTGAGCGAGACGCTACGCGCACACTCCCAGCAATTTGATAAAATTATGCAGGCAATTATGGAAACCAAAACTTCGCTAGAAGGGAAAATTGATGCCGCAGTGCTGGAGGTCTCCCTACTCCGAGCTGACCACCGCAAACTGTCTGACAGAGTGCATAATGCTGAACTGTCGCTAGAAACGGTTCACCCGGAAATGAAAGACATGAAAAGCAAATTCAAACAGATGGAAACTGAGTTGGCACAGCTACAACGCCGAGCTGAAGAAGCAGAGGGGCGCTCAAGACGTAACAATATCAGATTCATTGGCATCCCAGAACGATTGGAACTACCCAAAGCCGAGGATTTCTTAGAAAACTGGCTGAAAGAAATAATGAAAACTCAGGATGCCACAAAATCACCAATGATAGAAAGAGCCCACAGAATACCGGGCAGACCCCCTCGGCCTGGAGCGCCACCCCGACCCATGATAGCTAGATTTCTTAACCACAGAGACAGAGATTCTGTTCTTCAACACTTTAGATCTTCCAGTCAAATCAGCTTGGAAAATAATAACATATCTGCATACCCGGACTATACGCTGGAAGTACAACGTAGAAGAGCAACCTTTGTAAAGATCAAACAAATCTTGCGACAAAATAATATAACTTATTCTCTCATGTTCCCAGCCCGCCTGCGTATCACCATAGATGAGAAAACGCTCATATTCCCTACCCCAGAGGATGCATGGACTTGGATTCACGCCAAAGGTTTGATCAGCCCGCCAACGGAAAAGACAACAACTGAGGACTGGATAACACCCAGCTCCAGGAGGAAAAAAAAACACAGCAAGACCACATTGCGCCCAACGAAATCGCAAATGGAATCAGAGCAAGCTCAAATATTAAGGGAAACTAGCTCCTTCACTCGACCACAATCCAAAACCCGAAGTGACACAGATGCTACAGACAGCGGATCCCCAGGAGGGGAATCAAGTGCATCCTCCTCCTTCCTACTGGCCGGCCCTGACCTTACACCGCGCGTTGCGGATGATCTCTAGACCTCGTGAGGGAATATGAACTGCGCCACAGACATGAGTCCGGCGTTGGGACACGCGACCTCCCGCCCTTATGCGGCCTAGAGCGGTGCTTGGTGGTTTCTTTGGGATGGGATCTGGCCGCTAGCTTCCTTGACTGGGACTAACAGGGTAACCAAAGCGGTTGTACTTACAATTTGGACCGAGCAGGGACAAAATTATCCTGGAGACGGGTCGGTTCCCGCCCGGCTATACCAAAACCACGCTCTCCGACAACCAAGTCACTCCCGAATGGAACTTAACTTCGCAGTTTGCAGTTTAGGCACCAGTTGTGCCATTATGTTTATCTCCGGGCTTTACCCGAAATATCCTTTTGCCTATTATCTCTTTTGCTCTCATTTTTATTATTCTCTTTTGATAATGTTGTTTTGTAGGACTGGGGGGGCTGGCGGGCGGGCGCTGGTGGCGGAGGGGAGACGTGGGTGGGCGGCGCGCACTAGACTAACAGCAGTCTCTGGACGCGTCACGGGATCGACCCAACTGTACAAAAAAATAGGTGTGCAACAACCTAACTTAACATGACAAAAAAGGAACCAACATATAATATAATGACGTGGAATGTTAAGGGTATGGCGGGCATAAGAAAGCGCAATAGGATACACGCGCACCTAAAGCGTCACAATATTCATATAGCCATTCTCCAAGAAACGCACATTACCCCTGTAGATATTCCCTGGTTGGAAAGAAAGTGGGGCGGGCAGGTCCACGGGTCGGGAAATTCATCATACGCAAGAGGGGTTTTGATATGGATAGCCCCGGGGGTCCCGTACACTGTGCGGCGCGGCGTTTTTGACATAGAGGGCAGATACATACATTTAACAGGCCACTTAGATGGGGAACCAGTAACACTGAACGGACTGTACGTCCCGAACGTCGGACAAAGTGAATTCCTACACAAAACAATCTCACACTTCTCAAACGACCTATCCTCTACATGTATCTGGGGCGGGGATATGAACTGCGTTCCACATATAGATACGGATAGATCACACCCCCCCATAGCAGCCTCCCAAGCAATCAAAAATTCGCAGATGCTGCGTCAATGGATGGTAGACCACCGTCTCATAGATACCTGGAGGCATATACACCCCCATGATCGCGAATACTCATACTACTCCCCAGTACACCTCCTCCACACTCGCATAGACCTTATCCTCATCTCCCAAGACATCACCCACAAGATCACTAGCGCTGATTACACCGCTAGGGTAATCTCAGATCACTCCCCTCTCATCGCTCATTTCAGATGGGGCAGCCCGCGCGCATGCATCCCAACTTGGCGCCTCCAGACCCGATTGTTACAAGACCCCCCTTTCCGAGATGAATTAGCCATACACATATCCTCTTACTTCATCCAAAACAAGGGGACAACGGGCTCTAGATCAACAGAATGGGACGCACATAAGGCAGTCATACGAGGAACATGCATCTCAGCAACAGTCGGCGCGCGTCAAACACTAGCACGTGAGCTTAGTAACTTAGAAAAGGAAGTACATTCTTTTGAGAAAGACTTCGCCAGGGGCGAGATTACACACACAGAACTAGCTGGAAAGCGCGCACAATGGTACGAAGCTGATAGACGACTAGGTCTGTTTGACCATCGACACTACATAGCTCGTAACCACGCAGAGGGTGACAGATCGGGTAAATTACTGTCATGGCTCATACACAATGGTGGCCGGAAATCCCCCATAGGAGCCATCCGATTAGAAACAGGACTAATAGTAAATGCACAGGCCGATATTAACCTAGCCTTTAAGGAGTATTACAGCACACTATACAAAGCTCCCGTCCCCCCACCCGAAACATCACTGAGCGAGTTTTTTACTGTTATCGAGCTGAAACAACTAACGACCGCTCAGGTTGCAGACCTGGAAAGACCAATTGATATCAATGAGATACAGCAGGCCCTAAAACAATTGCCGCATGGCAAAGCACCAGGCAACGATGGACTGCCTATTGAATACTATAGCATGTTCCCGACTCAAACACAAACCCCATATCTAGAGATGCTGACGGAGGCGCTAGAGCGTGGACAATTACCAGACACATGCCGTGAAGCGCTGATAGCAGTGCTACCTAAGCCGGGGAGAGACCCATTGGATGTACGTTCATATAGACCACTATCACTACTGAACACAGACTGTAAGCTACTCGGTAAACTGCTAGCCAACCGTTTGCTCCCATGTATGCCGGACCTGATACATCACGACCAGGCTGGATTTATACCTGGCCGGAGCACATTTAGCAATATCCGAAACTTATTGCGCCTTATGGCGAACTCACGAACGGATGACTATGCTCAAGTGGCAGTATCACTGGACATAGAAAAAGCATTTGACACGCTGGGTTGGCCCTTCTTGATGGAGACGTTGCGCCGTATGGGCTTCGGTCGAACATTCATCAGATGGATAGAGGTACTCTACACTAACCCTTCTGCAAGAGTCAAAACGGGCGACACGATTTCGCAACCGTTTAAAATAGAGAGAGGAACCAGGCAGGGCTGCCCATTATCCCCGCTTTTATTCGCCCTCGCAATCGAACCCTTAGCAGCTCACCTACGAGCGGTAGCCCCTGCATGGGGCATCCGAGACGACCACACACACCGTATAGTGTCGCTATATGCAGACGATGCACTTATTTTCTTACGAGATCACCAAAAATCCCTACCTGAAGTGCTGAAGTTACTGCACAGGTTTGGCACGTTGGCCGGACTCAAGGTAAATTGGTCTAAGTCGTGCATATTCCCTATGTGTCCTGTCCCTGAAGCACACAGATTATCCTCCAACCCTGGCGAACTGAAATGGTGTTACACCACTTTCAAATACTTGGGTGTAAACATATATCACGACGCACGAGATCTCAGGGACGGCAACTTGGGGCAGGCGATTCGATCCATTAGAGGCTCCCTGCCCTTCTGGTGCTCACTCCCTCTATCACCATTGGGCAGAGTAGCCATAGCGAAGATGGTGATCCTGCCCCGATTGTTGTACTTCTTCATGGCCCTCCCACTGACTCTCCCAGCCTCTTTCTTTAAACCTCTGAATAGCCTATTAATAAATCTCATATGGGGCAACGGCAGACGCCGAGTGGCACTAACAAAATTATACCACCCACTAACAATGGGTGGAATGGGAGCGCCTAGATTCGAAATGTACTACGCAGCTTCCCAGTTACAATGGATCTCATCCTGGCTAAGCCGTCCAGACGGAGCTGAATCACAGATGATCCACTCGTCTTTGGGGAACAGGGGCTTAATACAATACTTGATGAATCGCGAATCCCCCAAACACCCACGCAACATACTACTGAAAATTGCGCACTGGATATGGGGCCACCATGTGATCATGAACAATAAAACACCACAATATTCCCCCAGGCTTCCATTTTTGGCCATCTCGAAAATAGCCAACATAGCAGCTAGAGTTGGCCTGAACAGTTGGTCAGAAAAGGGAATACGCACCATCGGCGACATCTATAGTGAAGGACGCCTCCTAACTTTCAATACACTAATTGATAAATATGAACTGGGGCGCGGAAGCTTTATAGCATATGGAGCTGTACGCCAGACACTAAGGTTTTGCTGGGGCAATGAAAACTCAGAACCAAATATCTCCCCTAGATTGCATGAGTTGCTAGGTAGCATAGAAGATTCAATAAATGTGTCAAGAGCATACATAATCTTAACTTCTTGCGCTGAAGATAAACAAGTACAATCAAAGAACAAGTGGGATGCAGTGCTAGCAGAGCCTCTACCACAACCCGCTTGGAATCAGGCGTTGACAATGACAAAAGAAGTATCACGCAACCCGCGTTTTCGTTATACCCAGTTTAATTATTTACATCAAACATATTTATCACCTCATCGAATAACCCGTATTTTCCCCCACTCAAAGCAAACATGCCCTAGATGCGCCACTCCCGAAGCCACCTTTTACCACATGACCTGGGAATGCCCCCCAATCCGGAAAGTATGGGAAGACATAATAGTACTGCTTGTTGATTGGACAGCTGTTGAAATGTCCCCCACCCCGGAGCTGTGTTTGCTGGGTGTAGGTCCAAGCCTTAAAAGACGGAAACAAACCCTAAGATGCATAGCGCTGGCACTGGTGTTGTACAGACGCCTCATAGCCATGCACTGGAAGGCACCAGCCGCGCCGAGCATTGAACAATGGCGATCGGAGCTGCGGCGTTGGGCCAGGGCCGAAGCCGACACGCTTCAGCTCCTATCAACAAAGGGTGTTCTGGTCAAAGGTCTTGACACCTGGAACTCTTTCGTAGCAATAATAGAAAGAAAAGATGACGAACGCCCGCCCTGAACGATCCCCCCAACGAACATTAAAATCTGCATTTTATAGTCCTAAATAGCTGTAACCCCCCAGTGATAGCGCGCAACCACCCTTCATCAGGCTCGAATCAGAATGTCAAATAGAGGAAGGCGGACAGGAGCTGGGAGAGACAACATGAAATTGTATAACCTAACAGGCGGTAACCAACTAGCAATAACACCAGCACACAAAGGGACGCATGACCCAATGCTCGCGCGCGTGCCTTCCTTTCCTCCTCTGCCCCCGCTTCCTCCGTCTTGGGGGCCCCCCCCGGCCTTTATCCCCCCCCACAGTATTTCCCCTCTTTCTCTTTCTTTCTTTTCTCTTTTCTGTTTTTTTTTTTTTTTTTCTTTCTTTCCAATGCAACAGGATGCTTTAATATGATGCCCAGTCAGGACTATTCCCCCCCCTGCTCCAGCCCGTGGCAACACGTTCTCTCTGGCAGTGGCGCGGAAGTGGGCGAAGTACAACATAGCCCAGTCATGGTACATAAGCCGTCTAGGGTGATGTGATGAACGAACCTGTTGCAAATGTTATTCTTATTGACAGCTTTCACTTGTGTAATTTTGTTGTGTGATAATAAATAATAAAAACACATTTAAAAAAAAAAAAAAAAAGGTAGTGCAGATGGTTAATATGCTTGCTTCAAAGAATGAGTATAATGCAAAGAACAGTATTTTATGTGCACAGCACAGTGGGCTACAGCTTTTGTCACAGAGATTATTTTGTTACTGTGCAGTTCATAAATTACAATCGTAATCTAGCATAGTGAGCTCTGAACTGCAATTAAAGAGCTGCATGCAAACTACATGGCACAAATTAGAAAGTTTTTTTCTTCCCCAGTCTTTCATTTTCCCTCTGCTGCTAACAAATGCATTCTTGTTATTAAAGTCAACGCTAACCACTGTGTTGTGTTCTGAATCCTGAGTTTGTGCTTTTCCAGATCAAGCACTCTTAGAAAATACCTACCAGTGTGGATGACATGTGAATCCTATACCTTGTAGTCCCCTGTAAAGTGCTCTGACACCCTACACTGGTATGAGAGATGCTATAAAACGAATTAATTATATGTGACACAGAGGCTAGGGAGAGATGAGGCCCTTATGGTTTTACTTCCTTTCAGCACCACATATTTAAGTGAAAAATCTTTCTTAAATCGTATGCACCTAGAAAAGTAAAAACTTAAATTGCTTGGGAAATGCAGAATCTGACCTGAGGATTCAACTTTCCGAAATAAAACCAAACATTGAAAAGTTAGTCGCTGAGATGCCGCGTCAACCTTCCCATTAAAGTTTTTGGATTTTTGCTTATTTTCTGTTTTTAAATTGGTGCTCCTGCAAGAGTCTTGCGGACCTAACCATCCAGATATACAATTTTAATTACCTACATTTTTCAAAATCTACTGAACGGATTTACACCAAATCACAAAATGAACAAACTGCAGACTAAGATGTAGCTTCCTGCAAAATTTTATGCAATTACGTTCAGCAGATTTTGCTGTAGCCTATCTTAAAATAGTCTGTGGAAAATTGCTGGAGATTTGGCACATTGATCACCGAAAACTTTCCATGCACAAAGTATTCCCTTTTTTGGGAAGTTTCATGGAGATTCGTCAAACAGTGCCAACGTTATTAGCAACACAATAAACATTTATTGAACAGATGGCTTAACTATAACTACCTAGTGGTGACTTCCACTAGATTATATATATGTATATATAATCTAGTAATACATATATATAGATATATGCCAAGCAAAAGGTCAGAACAAAAGTCTCGGCGGCGCATTCAGCTGCCGGTGCCGGGGGCAGAGGAGACCACCCTCGGAATAATTTTATGTCCAAACAAAAATATTCACCGCACTCCAAAGAATCCTAATGTTGCGTTTTTATTAGAAACAATCAGCAACCACCAACGCATTTCAATTCCTCTCGAGTCTTGCTCACGGTTAGTGAGTACTATTACTCTTGCCCTTAAATAGTAAACTTCTATCCTCCCAATTATAATGCATTCTGGATATAGTAGTTTAACCATACATAAAAAAAAAAAAAGGGGAAAACATATAACATATAATGTTTTTTCAGATGGACCTATTGTCCCTAGATGTTAAATTACTGCATGGGCTAACAAACTGGCATTGTATTAATTAGTACTACGTTATAAATATATCTTATACGGACGATGTTCATCAATCATTTACATTGGGTGAAAATGACAGACAATAGAGAGGAGTAGTGTATGCAGGTTTGTATTCCTACCTGTGTCTCACTTGAAATATTGCAGGATCACTGAGTCCCTGTTGTGCATGTCTTCTTCCTCTGCTTCCTCGTCTTCACTGTCCACAGGCTCCACAGCTGCCACAACACCGCCATCTGGACCATCCTCCTGCAGAAAAGGCACCTGTCGTTGCAAAGCCAAGTTATGAAGCATACAGCAGGCCACGATGATCTGGCACACCTTCTTTGGTGAGTAGAATAGGGATCCACCTGTCATATGGAGGCACCTGAACCTGGCCCGAAGGTCCGTTCGATCACCCTCCTAGTTCGCCCATGGGCCTCCTTGTAGCGTTTCTCTGCCCTTGTCCTGGGATTCCTCACTGGGGTCAGTAGCCATGACAGGTTGGGGTAACCAGAGTCACCTGCAAATGGTGAGGGACAACTGTCAGACACACACTAACCTGTAGGGATATCCCCAGACCCAGACAACCATTCCCACTGACTTGCTTCCAGGTGCTCACCTAATAGCCACACACGGTGCCTCTGGAGTTGCCCCATCACATAAGGGATGCTGCTATTCCACAGGATGTAGGCGTCATGCACTGAGCCAGGGAACATGGCATTCACATGGGAGATGTACTGGTCGGCCAAACATACCATCTGTACATTCATGGAATGATAACTCTTCCGGTTTCTGTACACCTGTTCACTCCTGTGGGGGGGACCAAATCCACATGTGTCCCATCAATGGCACCTATGATGTTGGGGATATGTCCCAGGGCATAGAAATCACCTTTCACTGTAGGCAAATCCTCCACCTGAGGGAAAACGATGTAGCTCCACTCTGGACAATACGCTGGAAAACATAGGCTGGGACATCCCTGATGCCATGGCCACAGTTGTTTGAAATGAGCCACTTGCAAGGAAATGGAGCACTGACAGCACCTGCACTTGAGGGGGGATTCCTGTGGGATGGCAGATTGCTGACATCAGGTCTGGCTCCAACTGGGTACACAGTTCCTGGATTGTGGCACGGTCAAGCCTGTATGTGATAATCAAATGTCGCTCCTCCATTGTCGACAGGTCCACCAACAGTCGGTACACCGGAGGATGCCGCCATCTCCTCACATGTCCCAGCGGACGGTGCCTATGAAGGACAACAGCGAGCACAGAGTCAAACAACTCAGAGGTACGTACCCACAGTTTACACAGAACACCATTCATACACAAAAGGTGGCCTGTATGTGTGTTGAGTCTAGGCCTAGGTCTGTGTGACGCAGTTGAAAATGAAGCCATGTGGGCCCCTGAAATGGTGGCTGCCTGACCTCTAAAGTGGGACAATGGGATGTGAGGTAACTGCGCTGGCGTTGTACACCGTCGCGGTAGGCGGTCGAAGACCGCGGCGCCATGCTGCATTGGTTAACATTGGACCCTATGGGTACCAGGAGCCAATGACGATGTACACCAGCGGTGACGGTATGCACCGCCGCATACGTGACCGCCATTTTCTATCTGTTCAATCACTCAATACCTGATCTTCGACAGGAGAGGACCTACACTGCAAGTGCTGCTGTGACCTCGGTCTGGAAGAGACAATGGGGAAAGGGCCCCTGCCTTCACATCGGAAGAGTTGGAGAAACTCGTTGATGGGGTCCTCCCCAGTACAAGCTACTCTACGGTCCTCCAGACAAACAGGTAAGTACACAGGGAGCATGTTGTATGGGCTATGCCTGTGTGGAGAGGGCTGGATGTAAGAAGGAAGGGGGCAGAGTGCTGCGTGCATGAAAGACGGTGAATGCATGTGCCACATGGCAAGGGTAGGGATGGGGGCCAATCAGTTTGACGGTGCAGTTGGTAATAACTTCTCTTTTTCCCCTGTACATTTCATGTAGGTCAGCGCCCACCAGAAGAAAGATATTTGGCGTGCCATCGCCAAGGACGTCCGGACCCTGGGGGTCTACCACAGACGGAGCACCCACTGCCGTAAAAGATGGGAGGACATTCGCCGCTGGAGCAAGAAGATGGCGGAGGCTCAGCTGGGGATGGCCTCCCAACGTGGGAGGGGTGCCCGTCGCACCATGACCCCCCCTGATGTTCAGGATCCTGGCGGTGGCCTACCCGGAGTTGGATGGGCGCTTGAGGGCATTACAGCAGACGCAAGGGGGTGAGTACACTCTCATTCAGCTGACTTTGCGCGCATTACGAGGTGTCTGGGTGGGGGAGGTGGGCTGTGGGTTTCCCTAGGCCAGGGCGAGTTCCGTAGGCAAGGCCCCTCCGTAAGGCAGGCCATGTGGCACCCCACCTCTGTAAAGTGCCAAGTACAGCTATTCGTGCCCCTGTGTCATCTATGTGTGCAGATGTCGCCCATAGCTTTGTAGGCCATTTCCCAGGAATTGAACAGTGGAGCCCAAGAGCGCGGCGTAGTACAGGGGGCTTCTGTGTCTGTCGTGTCTGCCAACGGTAGCGGTAATGCATGCACTCAACATGTCTTTCTTCTGTCTTCCCCCCCCTTTTTTTGGTCTCCCTGTTCTTGTGTGCATTAGCATCATCAGGCGGAGGAGCAGTGGCACCGAAGCACGAGGGAGCTGCATCCCACATGGCCCTGGAGGGCGACACTACGGAGTCAGAATTCACCAGTGGGACAGAGGACGAGTGGAGCTCCATGGCGGGGATAGGAGCTTAGACCAGCGACACGGACTCGTCCTCTGATGGGAGCTCCCTTGTGGTGGCGGCAACATCTGTGCCCCCCACATCTACAGGTACAGCCGCCAACCCCCTACCAGCACCGCCCTCCCAGCAGCCCCTCAGCCTTTGCCCCGTGCCCGCTCACCCAGGAGGGTGGGCATCACCTTCGCCCCAGGCACCTCAGGTCCTGCCCCAGTCACCCCTGCTGCCCTCAGTGAGGAGGCCATTGACATTCTCAGGTCCCTCACTGTTGGGCAGTCTACCATTCTGAATGCCACCCAGGGTGTAGAGAGGCAGTTGCAACAAACAAATGCATTCCTGGAGGGGATTCATTCTGGTCAGGCGGCCCTTCATCGAGCTTTTCAGACTCTGGCCTCAGCACTGATGGCAGCCATTGTCCCTGTCTCCAGCCTCCCCCCTCCAACTTCCTCCACCCCGACCCAATCCCCTCTACCTCTGCCTATCCCAAGCACACCTACAGACCAACATGCAAACACGTCAACACACAAGGGTAGCTCTAGCAAACATAAGCACCACACATCCCACAGGCACTCACGCAAGCATCACACACATGCAGACACACCAACATCCACTGCCTCCACTGTGTCCCCCTCCTCCTCGTCTCCCTCCTCTCTCCCAGTCTCGTCTACACTCACACCTGCATGCACTACCTCTACAGGCACTATGTCCCTCTCCAGCACACCCCGCTCACGTGCAGTCACCACCCCCACTACCATTCACACGTCCCCTGTGTCCTCTCCCAGTGTGTCTGTGACGCCCCCTCCCAAGATACACAAACGCAAGCACACACCCACCCAACAGCCATCCACCACACGACAGCCTCCAGCGCATGCACCTTCACCCAAAGTCACCAAACGTACACCTCCTACAGCCACCACCTCTTCCTCCACTCCCAAACCCCCTCCAGCTACCCGTCCCAGTGTGTCCAAACAACTTTTCCTGTCCACCATTGACCCCTTTCCCACACCTCCCCCACCCCGTCCATCTCATAGGTCCCGAAGTGGCACCTCAGACACAACATCTCCGGGACCAGTGGTGCCTGTAGTCACCGGAATCTGGAGTGCACCGGCCACCAGGGCAGCCAGTGTGGCACCGAGCCACAGCACAGACAGTCCCCCACCTGTGAAGCATCAGAAGTTGGCCAGTGCCCGGAGGGAGAGGGGGAAGACTCCAGCCACCAAAGCCGCTCCCAGGGTTCCCGTTGGGAGTGTGGAGTCAGCTGTGACACCTTCCAAGGTGGGGAAGGGCCACAAGAAATCAGGCAAGTCTGGGAAGAGCAGCACGGCGGAGAAGACCGCCATCATCCCCGCTGCCCAGGAGGCCACCACCAGCCCCATCCCAGCTGCCCAGGAGGCCACCGCCAGCCCCAGCCCAGCTGCCCAGGAGGCCACAACAAGCACCAGCCCAGCTGCCCAGGAGGCCACCGCCAGCACCAGCCCAGCTGGGCCATGAAGGACCGCCAGCAGCTGAGACCCTGCAATGTAGACCGCCATCTGAAGCACCGCTGAACAGGGCACCGCCATCTGAAGCACCGCTGAACAGGGCACCGCCATCTGAAGCACCGCTGAACAGGGCACCGCCATCTGAAGCACCGCTGAACAGGGCACCGCCATCTGAAGCACCGCCATCTGAAGCACCGCTAGCCCATGAGCAGCAGGGGCACTGACGCAACTGGGTCCGTCACGGGGTGAATGATGCACTCTGGGCACCAGTCCCCCTCCAGAACCAGTGGAGAGATCCATCCACTACCTCTGTCCTTAACAGGATGAAGCACTCTGGGCACCAGTCCCCCTCCAGAACCAGTGGAGAGATCCATCCACTACCTCTGTCCTTAACAGGATGAAGCACTCTGGGCACCATGCCCCCTCCAGAACCAGTGGAGACTGTCATCCACTACCTCTGTCCTTAACAGGATGAAGCACTCTGGGCACCAGTCCCCCTCCAGAACCAGTGGAGAGATCCATCCACTACCTCTGTCCTTAACAGGATGAAGCACTCTGGGTGCCATGCCCCCTCCAGAACCAGTGGAGACTGTCATCCACTACATCTGTCCTTAACAGGATGAAGCACTCTGGGCAGCAGTCCCCCTCCAGAACCAGTGGAGAGATCCATCCACTACCTCTGTCCTTAACAGGATGAAGCACTCCGGGCACCATACCCCCTCCAGAACCAGTGGAAACTGTCATCCACTTGTGAGACTATGGCTTTGCACTCCCCAGGATTGAACAGTTGGCAGACCACCCACTGTATAGACTTGTGAGACTGTGGCTTTGCACTCCCCAGGATTGAACAGTGGGCAGACCATCCACTGTATAGACTTGTGAGACTGTGGCTTTTCACTCCCCAGGATTGAACAGTGGGCATGCGGCCCCCTCATGGATTTGGCGTTGTGCTCTCAAGCGACTGAGGTGCCCCCCCTTTCCCTCCCCCTGAGGTGCCTGTTTTCTTGCTCTCTGATGCCCCTGTAGTGTTCTCTCCGTCATGGTCGGGGATCTTGTGTGAGCCTCGCCCATACCGTGTGATCCCAGTGTTCCACAGACTTTCTTTGTGCAGTACCTGGACTACTATGCCTGGTATTTATTTTGTACATTATGTGTATATATATTTCTGCCTACTTGTTTTTAATATATTCCGATGGTTACACTCATTTTCTTTGGTCTTTGCATTCTTCCAGTGGGGGGTTGGGGGGTGTAACTATATTGTATCATGATGTATTAGTGTGTGTGTTGTAGTGGGTGGGGGTGGGGGTGTTGCTTGTGTGTGTCCCTGTTTTTTCCCTCCCCCCCTCCTGTGTCGTAGGTGCAGTACTCACCATGGTCTTTGCCGCCGGCATTCATGCTCCTGGTAGAGGAGCAGGAAGACTATCGCAGGGAGAATTTGGAGTTCCGGTTCCATGGTGTCCTCGTTGAGTGTGTAGAGGTGAGCGTTTTCCCTTCGAAATTCCAGTTTCCGCTGTGTTTTTATCCGCGGTGAATCCGCCCCGGAAAAGGTGGCGGATTGGCCTGTCATAATAGTGTGGGCGGTACATTGTCTCCCGCCTGTCTGTTGGTGGTGACCGCCGCGCTGTTTGTTTGTACCGCTGTGGCGGTCGGAGTGTTAAAGTGGCTGTCTTTGTTAGCAGTTTCCGCCACGGTCGTAATTGCTAATTTTTTACCGCCGGCCTGTTGGCGGTCTTATCGCCGCTTTAACATCGTCCACCAGGGTTGTAATGACCACCTATATGTTTTCCCGTTTTTGTTCTTCTTTTTTTGTTTATGTTTGGTTAAACTACTATAACCAGAATGCTTTATAATTGGGAGGATAGAATTTTACTATTTAAAGGCAAGAGTAATAGGACTCACTAACCGTGAGCAAGACTCGAGAGGAATTGAAACGCGTTGGTGGGTGCTGATTGTTGCTAATAAAAACGCAACATTGGGATTCTTTGGAGAGCAGTGAATATTTTTGTTTGGACATTATTATATATATATATATATATATATATACAGGGAGTGCAGAATTATTAGGCAAATGAGTATTTTGACCACATCATCCTCTTTATGCATGTTGTCTTACTCCAAGCTGTATAGGCTCGAAAGCCTACTACCAATTAAGCATATTAGGTGATGTGCATCTCTGTAATGAGAAGGGGTGTGGTCTAATGACATCAACACCCTATATCAGGTGTGCATAATTATTAGGCAACTTCCTTTCCTTTGGCAAAATGGGTCAAAAGAAGGACTTGACAGGCTCAGAAAAGTCAAAAATAGTGAGATCTCTTGCAGAGGGATGCAGCACTCTTAAAATTGCAAAGCTTCTGAAGCGTGATCATCGAACAATCAAGCGTTTCATTCAAAATAGTCAACAGGGTCGCAAGAAGCGTGTGGAAAAACCAAGGCGCAAAATAACTGCCCATGAACTGAGAAAAGTCAAGCGTGCAGCTGCCACGATGCCACTTGCCACCAGTTTGGCCATATTTCAGAGCTGCAACATCACTGGAGTGCCCAAAAGCACAAGGTGTGCAATACTCAGAGACATGGCCAAGGTAAGAAAGGCTGAAAGACGACCACCACTGAACAAGACACACAAGCTGAAACGTCAAGACTGGGCCAAGAAATATCTCAAGACTGATTTTTCTAAGGTTTTATGGACTGATGAAATGAGAGTGAGTCTTGATGGGCCAGATGGATGGGCCCGTGGCTGGATTGGTAAAGGGCAGAGAGCTCCAGTCCGACTCAGACGCCAGCAAGGTGGAGGTGGAGTACTGGTTTGGGCTGGTATCATCAAAGATGAGCTTGTGGGGCCTTTTCGGGTTGAGGATGGAGTCAAGCTCAACTCCCAGTCCTACTGCCAGTTCCTGGAAGACACCTTCTTCAAGCAGTGGTACAGGAAGAAGTCTGCATCCTTCAAGAAAAACATGATTTTCATGCAGGACAATGCTCCATCACACGCGTCCAAGTACTCCACAGCGTGGCTGGCAAGAAAGGGTATAAAAGAAGGAAATCTAATGACATGGCCTCCTTGTTCACCTGATCTGAACCCCATTGAGAACCTGTGGTCCATCATCAAATGTGAGATTTACAAGGAGGGAAATCAGTACACCTCTCTGAACAGTGTCTGGGAGGCTGTGGTTGCTGCTGCACGCAATGTTGATGGTGAACAGATCAAAACACTGACAGAATCCATGGATGGCAGGCTTTTGAGTATCCTTGCAAAGAAAGGTGGCTATATTGGTCACTGATTTGTTTTTGTTTTGTTTTTGAATGTCAGAAATGTATATTTGTGAATGTTGAGATGTTATATTGGTTTCACTGGTAATGATAAATAATTGAAATGGGTATATATTTTTTTTTGTTAAGTTGCCTAATAATTATGCACAGTGATAGTCACCTGCACACACAGATATCCCCCTAACATAGCTAAAACTAAAAACAAACTAAAAACTACTTCCAAAAATATTCAGCTTTGATATTAATTAGTTTTTTGGGTTCATTGAGAACATGGTTGTTCAATAATAAAATTAATCCTCAAAAATACAACTTGCCTAATAATTCTGCACTCCCTGTATATATATATATATATATATATATATATTCCAAAGGACTAAGGAGACACATGTTATTTAGCCGTGTTGATGAGCAAACATCCAGGATGGGTAATATGCGTATATTATATAGTTTAGAAAGCATTACAATACCATTTAATTTTGATTACTTTGAAATGATGGAGTTTGTTTTTATACATAAGGAAATTAACATTATATTTGAAATATATAGGATTATATGAGCCACCACTATGTTAACAAGATGGCCCCTGTTTGAGAGAATTACTGTTTGCTTCTGCTTGGTGGGCGCTGTGCCAGTTCCCATTAAGCTAAAAAAAAACACTCCACTTCTAGCAAGCGGGAGCTGTGAAAATGCTCCTGCTTACTGGAAGTGAAGATGTCATCTCTTTCTCTGCCCGCAGACATGCAGGCAGGGAAAGAGATTAAATTATTGCTCCCATACGCAGGGAGCTGCTTTTTGCAGCAGCTCCCTGCATGCAAGAACAATGCAGTCTCCCGCCTCCTGCAACCTTGAGGCTCCCCCAGCGGTCCACATTGTTCTATACAGCCTAGGGAGAAGGGGCCACATGCCCACTCCCATTTTAAAATATGTATTTGGCCCTGGGGAGGTGGTGGTCCCTGGGGCCTTAGGGGTGTCCACAAGGGCCTCTAATTATTTAGAGGTCCCCTAGGCCTGTGGGGATCCGCGATGCTCCCCCATATATTTATAAGATATAACCCTGGGGAGGTGGGCCCTAGGGGCCCAGGAGCGTGTGTGCACCACTCCCCTCGTATATTTATTAAATATAGCCCCTGGGAGGCAGTGGTCTCCGGGGCTTGTAAAAGGCCTAGGAGGGGGCCCCGTGCACTCCACTCCTTGTTAATTATATTGGTCATGCCCCTGGGACGTAGCTCACCTGGGGACAAGTTTATAAGATGTGCTGGAGACCGCATGTTTTGAAAAAAAAAATATATAAAATAAATAAATCGGCAAAATCTGCTGATCCACCTGCGGACTATCTCTATTATTTTTTTTTTTTTTAATACTTTTTGACTCTGGCGGGATCCAAGGGAGAACCCAGGACCAAGGCAAGGGTGTTAGAGTATATATGCCCAGCCCCATTTTGTTTTTTTTTACTGTTCTGCAAAGGCCATGCATGGCGTTTGATGCTTTTAGGGCTTTCGCCGCAGGTCCTGGCTGCAGCCCAGGCCCTGCACCCAACCCCACCGCACACGGCCGAAAGCTGTGTGAGGCTTGGAACTTAAAGGGCATTGGCTGATGAGGGGTGTGTTAAATAATAATCCGAGATGTATTTGCCTCAGACTTTATTTCTGCGTATTCCATTAATATTGCCATGTGCTCGACAAAGCTGACTCTTCATTTAAACTGTGTAAGTTGACTTCCCTGTGAACTCAGTTTTTGTGTAAAACCATTTCCTTCTCTGGGCCTCTCCACTTATCTAACCAAGCTGACTTTCAGGATACCGAGCCACAGCTGTATCCTTCTTATCATTGTGCACGAACAGAACTGCACCTCTTCCCACCGCATTCCAGGGGCCTCCGGCAAGGGATATCCTCGTAAATTATCAAACCAACTGTGATAAGACTGACATTTGACAAATGAACTGTCACTTTGCCGTGTATTAGCAGGATACTCCCGAGACAGTGGGAGTACAAGCAGGAAAGACTAATCAAATGTATGTACGTCAGCAGGATGCTCTCGGGTTAAAAGGAGAACTGTTTGAAGCTTTTGTGTTCGCCAGATATGGAGGGGTGGCTTCCTGGCTGAAGGGGGGCAGCTTAACTATATAAGATTGTACGCTGCAGAATGAAGCAGCCAGCCTCCGTAGGAAAGTCATTCAGACTGTCCTGGGACACTGTGCTCAGCTCGAGCTATTATCTGTTTTACTAATAAAACTTTTCTCTTCCTCATCAGTCGTGACTCCGCCTGTTGTGTTCTTTGCTGGTAAGAGACCCTGAAGGCCTAGGGTGTCCCCTCCACCGCTGGGAGAGGTGAGCCTGCCTTTCCCGGTTCTTCAGTTGGCGCCCGAACAGGGACTCCATCAGTGGCACCCGCCGTCTGCTCGGAAGGAGGAGGAGGTTCACTGCAGGACTACCAAAGGGGGAGCCCCACAACTGATTTGGGAAGTATCTTTTTCCTCGTGGACCTGCGGTACTCCAGCGGTGCTCCCCCCTCTTTGTCTCAACGGGCGCCGGCGGCTCTGCCCTGACTGGAGTTCCTGACATAGCTGGCCCTGAGTTCGGAGTCCTGACTGAGGAGGAAGACAAGAGTAAGGTAAGGACAGGGTTAACCCCTGTCTTTTCTGTGTCTGTCTGGTAGGTGTTATTCGATCTTTGCAAAGACCGAAGTCAGTGGATGTTTTGTAAAATAATTAACTGTCATAATATATAGATTGCATATTTGCTTCCGTTGTTTCTGTTTTCCATCCACTGATACTAAGTTACAACTGTCTGTTTAAAATAATGCCGGCATTCAGTAAATTAAGGAAATGGTGCTGTTTTTGTTGTCAAGCGGACTCCCGCTTGGAGGAGTCTTGTCCGGCTCCTCCAATTGGAACTCCTTGCCATGAAATGTATGTAAAACACGTGGTGGGAAGTATAATATGGACTGACATATGGCGTAAAAAGACTAGGCATAGTGCTGAATTACAGTGGCCACTGCATGGGACTTTTGATGAACTGAAAATTGATTTTTTCGAAGAAAGATTATTTGCAACCAAAAGTAGGCCTGGTATGTTTGATTCACTCAGGTTATGGCAGAAAGAGGGTAGACAAAAACGAATTAAAGCAGCAAAGGATGCTAAGATACATAATGCAAAATCAGATGCTGAGAAAGCCCAAGAATATGACCGGCAGAATGCAGAGCAGGGATGGGCCCAGATAGATAGAAGACACCAGTTAGATACAGACAGGATATATGTGGTTCAACAAACACCTGAAAAAAAGAAAAGAGACTCCGAAAAGGATCCTCTCATGCAAGATGTCCTAGACTGCCCCCCTGTTTATACCCCGACAATATATCCAGCTTTACCCCCAATTGCTCAGATGCCCCAGCCATTAGGTTCACCAGTGAATGCAGTAACATTTGCCCACCCACCACAATCTGAACACCAGAGACCCCCAGCATCAGCTCCAGTGACCCCCAGGTCAGACTCCCCAAGCGCTTCAGCCCCCTTGCTACAAATAAAAGACGAGAGCTCAGACGATGATGGCCTCACAATATCACCTCCCCCAGGACGTCCACGACGCAATAAACTGACAGAAGAAAGGAAAATTAACACAATGTTGCATAAATATATCTTAACACAGCCAAGCCTGGAGACTATTTGGCAGAATTTTGCTCAGTTTCAAGCAGTACAACAGGCAGACATGATACAACGTATGTGTGAGATACTAATGGAAAAATGGGACGAAAATTTAGATAGCAATCCCCCTTGCAGGTACTCAGAATAAAACAGGAGGTAGCCACAGGCTATCATCAGGGAAAGGACCTTAAGGACTACCTCCGTCAGCTGTTAAGTTATAGGAAGAACTATCACCACAAGAGGGATAAAGAAACAGGTTCACCCAGTCCTTCACGTATTCCTTCCACTCACACAAAACAGCACCCCTTAAGGGAAGTCCCACCCAGCTACGTTCCAGCCACAGGAGAGGGTGCCGCGGTAGTGCCCGCTCACTGGAAACAACAATTTGTGTACCAGCAATGGGATAGAACAGAGGTCCTAGCGCTAAAAGCCCACTTGCCTGATCCACGCAAGAATCCTGCCGGCTTCTATAAAGAATTTTCCCAAATAATAAGTCCACAAATATTGACTCTCATGGACATTAAAATGTTGTTTGGTACCCTTGTACCACAGGATATCTGGAAGACTATCATACAGAAAGACTATCCTGTTGAGCTAGGCGGTACCTGGGATCAACTGGACCACGAGGACAAAGACAGGAAGCCTGGTGACAAGCCGGGAGCCCTAATAGTAGCTCTCCCTGACAGACTTCTTACGCTTATACAGAAGTCCTTGCCCCCGCGATTAGTAGACTGGGATAGAATAGATACATGTAAACAAAAGAAAGACGAACACATTGCTGACTTTTTCTCTCGGTTTGAAAGGGCATACACTGACTTTAGTGGACAAGACACCTCTACCGAAGGTGGTATGCGGCTGTTTGTAGATAAATTTGTAAATTGCATATCACCTGAGGTGGCCTCAAAAATTCGGTTGACTGAGAGTACCTGGTCGACAAGCACTCCCATTGAGATACTTAATATGGCCCAATATTACGAGAATAGGGTTCATGAAGAGAAGGACAGAAAAGACAAACAAACAAAAGAGTTAAAAACTAAAATTCTAGTACAGCAGGCGTACCCCCAGAATAGGTCAATTCCCCGTGGACCTCAGTACCAAAATAATGGTCCCAACAGTTATCAGCCCCGCTATTCCCTGAGCTACAATCAGTGTGCCTATTGTAAAGAGGAAGGTCATTGGAAAAATGATTGCCCAAATAAAAACGGGTTTGCGCCCCAGACAAGAGGTAGAGGAGCGCCCCGTGGTGCACCCCGAGGTAGAGGACGGGGAGGTCCCCCACAGCAGGGACCTAATAGAGCCCATCAACAGCAAAATATAGCAGCCGCTGAAAATTACTTTGACAATAGTTCTTCCCAACGCCAGTATTATAATGATAATTATGATCCGGAAGAAGGTCAGGGCTTCTATTCCTGCTAGGACAGCTTAGGACAAGGGAGGATAGGACCCGTCCCAATCCCAGTTAAACAGAATGGCCCACATGTAGAAGTACAACTAGATGGTACTTCTAAGAATTTTTTAATTGACACTGGAGCCACTAAGAGTTCTGTTATGAAGGATGCGGTCCCTGGGGTCCCTTTGTCCAGCAATACTAACGTGTCTGTAGGATTCTCAGGCGTCCCAGTGATTAACCCCGTATCCAAGCCACTGGAACTCACAATTGGTCCCTACACTGTTGATTCTCCTCTAATACTTACCTCTGGTTGTAGTGAAAATTTGCTAGGTCTCGATTTACTGAAAAGATTACACGCCACTATATATTGTTCCCCTGATGGCGTGTACGTCACCATGGGTCCTCACGTGACACCCACCCAGTTCATAGCGTTACCACTCCCGCCTGAGCTAGAGATGCTCCCCGCTACACTTTGGGCTTCAAACAATGAAGATGTGGGCTGCCTTGATATCCCCCCTTTCTCCATCAAGTTAAAAGAGCATGCACTACTTCCCCGTCTGCCACAGTACAAGTTACCACATCACACTGAACAGGCCCTCAAGGACATTATATTGCAGCTGATTGATAAAGGGGTTGTTGAAGAGACCAGAGGTAATACATGTAACAGCCCCATACTCCCAGTACTCAAAAAGTCCGCTGATTCTTCCCATCAGCCCGGCCTACGCTTTGTGCTTGACCTTCGAGCAGTTAATAAAGTAGTGGAGCCTCAATTCCCTGTTGTACCCGACATTACCACCCTCCTAACAATGATACCCTCCACTGCTACCTGGTTCTCTGTAATTGATCTCAAGAATGCATTCTTTAGCATACCCATTCACCCGGACAGCAGACACATTTTTGGATTCTCCCTGGGCGGTCGCAGTTTCCGGTTCTGTCGCGCACCTCAGGGGTACACGGAATCACCCAGTGTTTTTAGCCAGGTGCTCAAGGGACAGTTGGATTCCTTTCAATTCCCCGCTGGTTCCGCCCTGGTACAATATGTTGATGATCTCCTTATTGCTTCTGACTCCCAAGAAAATTGCAAAAAAGACACAGTTGCACTTCTCACTTATCTATCCCAACACCATCACAAAGTATCCCTTACTAAATTACAGTATTGTCAACAGCAGGTTACCTATCTTGGTCACCTGCTGTCGAAGGAGGGACGTACACTTACCCCGGCCCGGGTACAAGCCATACGCAATATACCTGTCCCCACAACACAGAGGGAGGTCAGGGGATTCATTGGCATCACATCTTTTTGCCGCCAATGGATACCTAATTTTTCTCTCCTTATCAAGCCTTTCTTAGCACTCACCCACAAAGACTGCCCGGACACCGTTGTCTGGAATACTGAATGCCAGTCCAGCTTTGAAGATTTGAAGGACGCTCTCTGTTCAGCCCCTGTGTTAGGCACGCCTGACTATCATAAGCCCTTTACATTGTTTGTAAGTGAACATAACGGTTGCTCTCTCTCAGTCCTGACACAAGAACATGGTGGCAAACAGCGACCATGTGCTTATTTTTCAGCCCTTCTGGATCCTGTTGCCAGGGCTCTTCCAAGCTGCCTACGGGCTGTAGCTGCAACCGCAGTAGCAGTGCGCCAATCAGCTGGAATAGTTATGGATACTTCATTATTATTGTTGGTCCCACATGCCGTTGATGCCCTACTTAACAAAACTAAGACACAACACCTTACAAATGCCCGCCTGACCAGTTATGAGTTAACACTTCTTGCCAGTCACATCACCATCAAAAGATGCACTACCTTGAATCCCGCAACGTTATTACCCCTGACTGAAAGCTCTGAAGATACACATACTGATATACATGACTGCATTATCAGGACAGAGGAGGAAACGAAAGGAAGGGTAGATCTGCAAGACACGCCTCTAAGTAACCCCCAAGGCACCTTGTACATTGATGGTTCATGTCTCAAATTACCTGATGGCACCACATCAGCTGCATATGCTATCACAACACTAACGGCAGTAGTTGAAGCACGTCGGATACCACATAATTCAGCACAAGCGGCTGAGTTAGTGGCACTGATTAGAGCCTGTGAAATAAGCACAGATTTAGATGTCAATATCTACACTGACAGTCAATACGCGTTTGGAGTGGCACACAATTTTGGCAGATTGTGGGCGGAAAGAGGCTTTCTCACATCACACGGCACCCACATACAACATGGGGGGTTAATACACAGACTGCTCTCCGTTCTAGCCCTGCCACGGACCATGGCCATTGTGAAATGCAGCGCACACAGAAAGATCACTGATCACGTAGGGAAAGGGAACGCCTTTGCAGATCAGGTAGCGAAGGAAACAGCACGTCAGACGAAAAACAAGATGTATGTAGCGGGACCAGCCAGATGGGTCCCAGATAACGGGATGTTTGAGGACACGGTAGAGAGTGTGAAAAGCATACAGGCAGAAGCGACGGAAGTTGAATTGGCATCATGGAAGGAGACACACGCGAGGTTTAATGAAGAAACAGGGTGTTGGACAGACTTGTCAGAAGCCCAGAGATGGATGCTTCCTGATGGGTATGTCCTTCCTGTAGTGACAATGGCTCATGGTCCAGCACACATCAGTCCAGCAGGGATATGCAAACTTCTTGCCCCTGTCTGGTACAACAAAAACATTCCAAAGGCAGCTGAGAAGTTGGTTAAACACTGTATGATTTGCATGCAACACAATCCTGGCAAGGGCATTAAAGTACCTCCCGGCCATTTCGCACCCCCTGATTATCCATTTGAAGCTATACAGATGGATTACATCGAAATGGAAAGATGTAACAATTTGAAGTATGTATTGGTGGTCGTCTGCATGTTTAGCAAATGGGTAGAAGCCTATCCTACAAGGGATAACACAGCCCTTACAACTGCTAAGGTACTCTTGAAAGAGTTCTTTCCCCGGTTTGGAATGCCTCGAATTGCATGGTCAGACAATGGCAGCCATTTTACAGGTCAGGTGATGAAAAAGGTGTGTGAAGGATTGGGAATTAGACAGAAATTCCATGCTGCCAACCATCCACAAGCTGCAGGACTAGTTGAGAAATATAATGGTTCACTCAAATTGAAGTTGTCCAAAATATGTGCTGACAAAGGCATATCGTGGCCTGATGCTCTCCCCCTGGCCCTGTTGTCACTTCGGGCTACACCACATTCCAAGTCAGGTCTCTCGCCATATGAAGTGGTCATGGGGAGACCGGCTAATGTGTGGGGAGTTCCAAGGCCAAAGAAATACTCAGATTTACCATACCCTGTATTGATGGATTATCTCAATGAACTCACTAACTCTTTACGTCTCATTCATCAGCAGGTGAAGGATATTCTGCCACCATTACCTCTTACTCCAGGCCACTGTATCGAGCCTGGTGACTGGGTCCTCACCAAGAATTTCCAGCGCAAAAAGAGTCTCGAGCCCCGGTGGAAAGGCCCCCGCCAAGTACTCCTTGCTACCAGGACTGCTGTGAAAGTCGAGGGAGCAAAGAATTGGATCCACGCTTCACACTGCAAAAGGGTACCTTTGCCCTTACCATACGATCAGTGGGTGAAAGAGGGTCAAGGTGACGACGAATGCGAGAAAGTACCCACTTTTGTTCCTTTCAGTGACGCGCAGATAGAGTGGACAGCCACCCAGGAGGAGAGTGATTCGGTCCTTCGGGGAGCGACACCTGAAGGTGTTCCAGTTGTTCCCTTGTTTCCGGATCAGACTGAGCCTGGTTCTGCGAGATATGACCTCCGCAAACGTCACCAACATTGAATAGATGATTCATCGTTTACCTGTTGCATCCAGCCAAACATTCGCTGCAGGGCCGTGATTTTGTCCGGTGTGGCGGACCAGAGAGTGTCAATAGGACTGCTGGAATCACCCACCGGTGGAGCAACCACCAGTCACGGGCAGCACCTAGGGGAGGCTGGGTGGCACGCAGGTACTGAATAACTAAATTTGATATTGATCACTGCCAGTGAGAAGAGCAGACTTGAGAAAGGAAAAGGACTATGTATTCAGATTACGAGAAGAGCGTACAGAGACAGAAACTGAGAAAAATTAAACATTTAAAAAAATTGTTTGGTCCACGTACAACGTGTCTGGCGATAATTGTAGTGCTTCTTGTCATATTAGCGTGCATTGGCTGGACCATCCACACTGCTACAGAGAAAAGACAGCCTCCTACACCAACGTCTGCGCCCATGCATACACATGTATCTCTACCACCTGAGATACATGCCAGGAGACAAGAATATGACAATAATACGTTCATCCAGATGCTACATCAACATCAACTTGTTACAAACTTGACAGACTGTTGGGTTTGTGGTCTTTTTCCTCATACGGCTGCTCATGCATTTCAGTTTCCAGTCTTTCCTGTAACGGCTGCCTACACTTGTTCCTTAATGTCCAATGTTTCAATACAGACCCCCCTACCCGGTTCTAGGCCTGTGAGACGACCCGGTATCATAACGAACAACACACTCTTTGAAGACTTTATCCTTCAGTTTCAAGCCAAGATACACATCGCGTGCAATTGTACGGATTCTCCAACAATGCGTAGGATCATGACCTTGCCCCGCTATCCACTCATGGAATATACATTTGGTCCGGTCTCCATGAAACCAAAAACAATATCTATCAGACCTCGGCAGGCCCCGCTCTGTATCTGCGGACAAGGACGCATACCTGTCGGAGTCAGTGTCTGTAATGCGACCATCACGTACAACACCTCCACCCCTTACCTCAATGCACCTACAGGACTATACTTTGTATGTGGGAGTAAGGCCTACACCTGGCTGCCACCTGGTTGGAGCGGCATTTGCTATATTGCCTTCCTTCTCCCACCAACGTTCAACAAGCCACCTACGTATCATCGACAAAGAAGAGATACTGTAGACCAAACAGACACTTCCGCACAGCTGTTCATGGATATAACAAAAGGACTGCTACCCTTTTGGGGGCCCTCGGTGAACAGTCTGCAAATACGACGACTAACGCGAGTCTTGGAGGCTACGATAAATGAAACAGCTGGAGCACTTGCCAATAACACCGCAGAACTCCAAGCTACCCGGATGGTAGCTCTTCAGAACAGAATGGTGCTTGACGTCATACTAGCAGATAGGGGTGGAGCTTGTCGCATCATAGGGGCCAGCTGCTGCGTTTACATACCAGATAATTCACCCTCAGTATTTGCAGCCATTTCAAGATTACATAAAATAGCATCGGTTACATGAGGACAACGGTACGCCTTGGTCTTGGACTTCAGGTCTGTGGCAGGTGTTGGTCTCCTGGGGTTGGAAGGTTTTGATATTCCTGGCTATCATAGCTGCCACATTCTTCACATGCTGTCTATGCGTACAATGTGGTCCTGCATTGTGTGGGGTCTGTGCTTCGATGTTAACACCCAAACCCACCAATATCAAAGAGCATACTGAGCGACTAATGCTTCAACAACAAATTGATGAGCTTCTAAAGATAGAAGTGAACTGAACAGAAATTTGCCTCGCAATGGCAAAAGGAGGGATTGTTAAATAATAATCCGAGATGTATTTGCCTCAGACTTTATTTCTGCGTATTCCATTAATATTGCCATGTGCTCGACAAAGCTGACTCTTCATTTAAACTGTGTAAGTTGACTTCCCTGTGAACTCAGTTTTTGTGTAAAACCATTTCCTTCTCTGGGCCTCTCCACTTATCTAACCAAGCTGACTTTCAGGATACCGAGCCACAGCTGTATCCTTCTTATCATTGTGCACGAACAGAACTGCACCTCTTCCCACCGCATTCCAGGGGCCTCTGGCAAGGGATATCCTCGTAAATTATCAAACCAACTGTGATAAGACTGACATTTGACAAATGAACTGTCACTTTGCCGTGTATTAGCAGGATACTCCCGAGACAGTGGGAGTACAAGCAGGAAAGACTAATCAAATGTATGTACGTCAGCAGGATGCTCTCGGGTTAAAAGGAGAACTGTTTGAAGCTTTTGTGTTCGCCAGATATGGAGGGGTGGCTTCCTGGCTGAAGGGGGGCAGCTTAACTATATAAGATTGTACGCTGCAGAATGAAGCAGCCAGCCTCCGTAGGAAAGTCATTCAGACTGTCCTGGGACACTGTGCTCAGCTCGAGCTATTATCTGTTTTACTAATAAAACTTTTCTCTTCCTCATCAGTCGTGACTCCGCCTGTTGTGTTCTTTGCTGGTAAGAGACCCTGAAGGCCTAGGGTGTCCCCTCCACCGCTGGGAGAGGTGAGCCTGCCTTTCCCGGTTCTTCAGGTGAAACCCCGAAACCGGTCCCAGGATGCTTGTTTCCGGTCCAGTGAGGACCTGGCTTGGCAGTTCGGTATGGACTGTTCCCATGAGGAACAGGATCAAGACTGATTTGCATATGGCTGGGTTCAAACTGGGGTGGCATGGTGAGCAAAAGAACGATGGATTAAACCCAGATCTATGACTGGGGGTGAGTGTTTGACAATGTTCAGCATTCCGTCCATCACTTGTTGTTTTTGCTTTGTCGCCCTAAGTGGGAAGGGTATGCCCAGACGTGGGTCCCGTGCTTCCCATGCCACTGGATTCAAGCTAGCCTGGCTGATGAGGGGTGAAACCCCGAAACCGGTCCCAGGATGCTTGTTTCCGGTCCAGTGAGGACCTGGCTTGGCAGTTCGGTATGGACTGTTCCCATGAGGAACAGGGTCAAGACTGATTTGCATATGGCTGGGTTCAAACTGGGGTGGCATGGTGAGCAAAAGAACGATGGATTAAACCCAGATCTATGACTGGGGGTGAGTGTTTGACAATGTTCAGCATTCCGTCCATCACTTGTTGTTTTTGCTTTGTCGCCCTAAGTGGGAAGGGTATGCCCAGACGTGGGTCCCGTGCTTCCCATGCCACTGGATTCAAGCTAGCCTGGCTGATGAGGGGTGAAACCCCGAAACCGGTCCCAGGATGCTTGTTTCCGGTCCAGTGAGGACCTGGCTTGGCAGTTCGGTATGGACTGTTCCCATGAGGAACAGGGTCAAGACTGATTTGCATATGGCTGGGTTCAAACTGGGGTGGCATGGTGAGCAAAAGAACGATGGATTAAACCCAGATCTATGACTGGGGGTGAGTGTTTGACAATGTTCAGCATTCCGTCCATCACTTGTTGTTTTTGCTTTGTCGCCCTAAGTGGGAAGGGTATGCCCAGACGTGGGTCCCGTGCTTCCCATGCCACTGGATTCAAGCTAGCCTGGCTGATGAGGGGTGAAACCCCGAAACCGGTCCCAGGATGCTTGTTTCCGGTCCAGTGAGGACCTGGCTTGGCCGTTCGGTATGGACTCTTCCCATGAGGAACAGGGTCAAGACTGATTTGCATATGGCTGGGTTCAAACTGGGGTGGCATGGTGAGCAAAAGAACGATGGATTAAACCCAGATCTATGACTGGGGGTGAGTGTTTGACAATGTTCAGCATTCCGTCCATCACTTGTTGTTTTTGCTTTGTCGCCCTAAGTGGGAAGGGTATGCCCAGACGTGGGTCCCGTGCTTCCCATGCCACTGGATTCAAGCTAGCCTGGCTGATGAGGGGTGAAACCCCGAAACCGGTCCCAGGATGCTTGTTTCCGGTCCAGTGAGGACCTGGCTTGGCAGTTCGGTATGGACTGTTCCCATGAGGAACAGGGTCAAGACTGATTTGCATATGGCTGGGTTCAAACTGGGGTGGCATGGTGAGCAAAAGAACGATGGATTAAACCCAGATCTATGACTGGGGGTGAGTGTTTGACAATGTTCAGCATTCCGTCCATCACTTGTTGTTTTTGCTTTGTCGCCCTAAGTGGGAAGGGTATGCCCAGACGTGGGTCCCGTGCTTCCCATGCCACTGGATTCAAGCTAGCCTGGCTGATGAGGGGTGAAACCCCGAAACCGGTCCCAGGATGCTTGTTTCCGGTCCAGTGAGGACCTGGCTTGGCAGTTCGGTATGGACTGTTCCCATGAGGAACAGGGTCAAGACTGATTTGCATATGGCTGGGTTCAAACTGGGGTGGCATGGTGAGCAAAAGAACGATGGATTAAACCCAGATCTATGACTGGGGGTGAGTGTTTGTGGTTACATTAACGTAAAGTAATTTTACGTAATGATAATAAAAAAATAAAAAAATCACTGAAAAAAAACAAAGGTTACAGAGATGATATAGTTAGGATATAAAATTCAAAAAAACATAGAAATCCACTTAAAAAACAAATGTTAGATGTTATAGTTAGGCTCTGAATTTAATCGCACAAAACCTAAGAAATTCAGCAGTTATAGTTATGGTTAGCGGGAGTTATAGTTACCTTAGGGCACCGGTTTAGTTGACTGAAAGAACTCCAACTATAACTGAAGAATTTCTATGGTTTTGTACGAGTAAATTCAGAACCTAACTATAACGCCCCTGTAACCATTGTTTTTTTCAATATATATATATATATATATACATATATATATATATATATATATATATATATATATATATATATATATATATATATGTATACATATACACATACACACACAGATATATACATACATACACAAATACCGTAACACATTCTGATCAAGTAGGCAGAACTTTGTCTGGTGCGCGAGGAAGAGTAAAAACGCAATGGAAATGGGTAAAAGTGCTGTGTGTATGAACAACAGGCAGTCTATGCTTAAGGGTCTTATGCTTCGCAAAGACGAAAAGTGCAGGAACGGGGCTTGACAGGGTAAAATGGAGAACCACCCCTGAAGGTTCATTGGTAGCGGAATGGAAGCAATCACAATACCACGGAGATCTGAAAACTCGTGTCTTGCCTTGCACCAGAATTGGTTAAGTCTCTTGATAAAAGAGCAAATGTGCTGAAGCGTCGACGTCAGAAGGTGAAACAAGTACCAGGAGCAAGGAGTTTGCGTAGTAAACAGTTAATCCCGTTAAACCGAGTTTTTTTTCGTGAAATCCTGGATGACATGCGATTCTATGTCACCTTAAGTCACCTGTGTATAAACAAAAAGGGGCGTAACCCTTGCGTATACCGGCAGGTTTCACGGACTTTAGGTCTGCGCTTTAAGGGCCGGTAGAAAGACCGAGAGAAAAGCATGAAAAAAACATGATCAAGTGAGTGAGGGTGTATGCATTTAGACTTGTTTGAGAATACAGTGGGCGTGTAGTGAGAGCAACATGCATTTGAGTAACATATTTGGAAATGAATTGGTTTCTGAGAAATGATGATGAGGAACTAAGATTTATTTCATCTTCCACATGACTCTCTTTCCATAAGCAAGAGCCAGAACAAACAAAACAGGCTCCTCCAGCACAAAGCGTGTATTTGAGATGCTTTTGAGGGCATGCACTTATTGATGGCATCGGTTCTTTACATAATGCATACCGCAGACTGAGTGGACATCTGCCAGTGCATAACAATAATTCCAATAATTCGTATTATTGCCATCTAATTCAAAGTTGTCACTTGAGCGACCTCGTAAGGGATGACCTGACTGATCATTCCGGGACTTGAGACCTGTACCTGGACGCTCAACCCCCTGAGCTATCTTACCCGCCTCGTTAGATAGCTTCTTCCGTTCTACGGTCATGCGCTGAAAAAAACTCGCCTCGTTAAACGCTGTCGCATTGGAACGTCTCATCCTTTTGTATGATTAGCAGGACTAGTTGAACATCAGCTCTGACTCACACGAGTCGAAGAGCCGTCAGCGAAATAAAATAAAGTCTTTGTCTTCACCTGCGCCACAGGTTTCAGTCATCGAGGTGCTCAGCTCCGGTATCACGTGAGTCTTTGCTATTCACCTCAGTTTGCCCGCATACCGCTTTACTTTCACGCTATACTTTGGGGCTACTTATATACACTGTACATTTTATCAAGTTAATAGACTGTCATTGCGAAAGGGGGGTCTAAGGAAGGCATTTATCGTCTACCGTGAACTAATAACTGCTTAACTAAAATGTTTATAACATCGAGCCCAATTTTTGGAGGTTTTCCTCCCCAAGACAACTTTGGAAACAAGCATCGGCAAATTTTATTTGTCTCGCCATTATGACCTAATGGCTTTGCTCCTGTCTTTTAGCCACTCTGCACACCGTCCACGATATAGAGCAGCATGGATAAAGTTTAAAATAAAAAGACAATAGGCATTGAGGCTGCCACCTGTGCCATTTTGTAGGCATGCACACCAAACATACGCGCGCTTACAAAGTGTTTTTTTTAGTTACCGATCTGAGTTGGAGAAACGGAGACTAAAGTAGAACGAGCAAAACATTTTTAAAGCAGACGGAGAGCAGCGGAAGCAACAGGGGCGTTTGGGGGAGGGCAGTAGCTAAAATTATTTGCGCAACTAAAGAAGCAGGGCTTATCGAAGACGCTGCCCCCCCCCCCCCCCCCCCCCCCCCCCCCCCCACTGGAACATACAGGGTTCTCCGATTCCTATGCTGAGAGATTCACAGAGCTCTCATAATTGGAGATGCGGGTGCCTATATTTTTTAAATGTGCCAACCTGGCCAATTTCATTGCCCTTATTTATGTAAACTTCCTAAAACACCCTAGCTTTTGAAGGGACACTTAATCTATATTCTATTACATGGAATCCCGATTATTCTATTCAAATAATAAGAAAACTTTAAAAAAAGAGTATAAGTGCATTTCACAGGAGCAACTCCCATAACATTGACTAACGCGATATATATATATATATATATATATATATATATATATATATATATATATATATGTATATATTATAGACAGGTAAAAACATTAAAAACTTATGGGTATGGAATTACAGAACATATAAAACATGTTTCTTCATTTCTACATTCCACTTTTCAAATTTTCTACACTGTGCCTTCCAAATATATTTTCAATCATGTGTACTGAACGAAAATATATGTGAAAGGGGCAAGACAGAAACACTATGTAACAAAGATTTGAAAACCTCTAGTTGTAGACAGCAGACATAGCAAGATCTTACTGGCTCGAATAATGCTCAGGCAACAATGCAAGTTAAACAGATCGAGGCCTCTGGCAACAGTAGTGATAGTGGCACAAAATGCTGTATCAGTTTGGAGAAATGAAGTGTCTCAACACAAGTAATAAAACAGTAGCCACAGAAGCAAGTGCACTCTTGTACCAATGGAACAACATCAGCAATATGTTACCAGACCCCATCATGCGTTTTTATTCAAATAACAGTTTTAAATATTTTGCACCCTAAACATTAGTATGTCACTTTCTGAAAATGCACACACTACTAGTTCAAAAAGCTTCTTTCTAAATAAACTCTATTTCCCCTAAACAACAGCTTGCCATATTCATGACACCATCCCACTCCCACCCAAAATGCCTGCTTTTCATTTTCAGTAAATACATTTTTATCCCCCAAGCATCAACCAATATTTTCACCAATTACTCACATACACCACTGACACACATGAACAAATTCTACCTTATACCCATGTATCAAAATCACATGCAAGGATGAACATCGCACCAGAAATTCCCTCCATTATGCAAGGGGTGGCCACAATTATGTCACTAATGTATACAACATGCGATTACAGTCCACCATTACACCATGTCCGGCATTTTGACAGGGATAGACCTCATACTGCCATAAATGCCTACATTCACGAGCACAGCACTACTCCTACATACTGTACCCTACTCTTGCTCGGTTGAATCACTCCAGATGCATCTGAACCTCCAAACACAGATAGCTGTCTCCAGAATATTCAAGATCTACATTCCTCTGACGCCTGCAGAGATGTGAAGGGTTCGGAAACAAGGGCACACTTGGTGTCATACACAGTGGTGGCTGATGAGACGAGTCTATAAACTCTTGTGTTGCTGGTGTTCATAGAGATCCCGGCCTGCCAGCCTAACTTGGGGGATGCTGCAGCGGGGCAGGCCAACATTCTGGATAGATGAGAGGATCAAGGCGAGAGGAGAGCAGGGACTGCGCTCCAGCCAGCAGTCGCAGAGATTGCATGAGAAGTTGTAGCATTGTGGAGCAACACAGTTCACCATGCTTCAGTGTCTCTATCCTGTTCCACCTTCCCCCGAGGCTGAACTGAAGGATTCAACCATCTTACTCAGTTGCCCTGCATTGCCAGGCATTTTTCTTCAGGAGACAAGTTGAGAAATTTCACTATCAACTATACCATAACCTCTTCAATCCAGCTCCGTTAATACTTGTCATTTTGCCATTTTGGAAGTAAGGTTGGCCAACTACATAAGTCTACTATTTAATATATGCAACAGCCTTCTCCAGTAGAGCAACTGGGCCGAGCATTTTAGTTAGCTGCAGGTATACTACAACATAAATCAACTCTTAACATTTTCAGAGAGCTTTTAAGTACTGAATATTAAATGTTGCATCCTACTTTTGAAATTATGTATCTGCAAATAATTAAATATCATTGGGTATGGCCAAAGGAAGAACTGTAGAAATACGGGAAGTGATGCACTAAATCCATGATCAGGACGAGTGATGGTTTTACGGTGATGTGCTCTACTACCAAGCAGAGGATTATACTATCAGTCTAGATGGCAGCATTTGACTTTCTGCCTGTAGTCCTTGTGACGTGTACATGAATTACCACAGAGCAATTAGCTCTTCTTGTTTTGTGACATGACAAAATCTAATGTAACAAAACTATATTGCTTATGTTACTGTAAATATTCTTATGTAAAGCATTCTAACAACCATAGGTCCATGTTATGCGAAACTGCAAATAAATATATGTCAAGGATACCCACAATATGCCATAAATGAGCACCAATACTCCAGGTCAAGCTTTACATACTTGATGGGCTGCATAGTACAAATCATTCCCACTATATTCCAAGATTGGACCGCATTGTGATAGGGTGTGCACCGTCATGCCAAAAATGCCCACAATATGCAGAGAGTAGGCTGCATTATGACATAGGTAGATACCATAATGCTTACAAAAAAAATCAAGAAGATCCTCCTTTATGCCAAGGGAACTTGGTTTTTCCCAAGGTAGGACACCATCAGGCTACAAACCACAATGTGTAAGAATTGGCCCAATCATCCTACAGAAGGGCCAAAAGTGGGGTTGGGAAGGCAGACGCCGCAAAGAGCTCAACATGCCATGAATCAATTGTTACATGGGAATATCACTGACAGGCTTAAGAGACACCATGCTAGGCACAAACAAGTGCACACATATGCAGCATTATAGCCAGTTTTTCTTTACCTGTGACCACCTGCACCCATGGCACATCTGATAAATCTCCCCCAGTTTTTCTAAATCTTACTTTACCTTGCTCAACTACATACCTATTTAGGGCATCATGTTGCATCACTGCTTACATCCTTTCCTCTAACAAGAAATTCCAATTGAAGGAACAAACTTGCAGTGTTGGTAGCCTGTCCTTAAATTATTTAAACTTTTCCATACTGCCAAAGTTTTCATAATTTAAGGGGGACTGCCACTAACACATAGGCTTCCAAGCCCACGTCATTTGACTGGTGCCATATTTGCCTGTACTCTCCCTCTGTACTCCACTCTGTCACCTTCCCTCAAAGCCCAACCTACCAATCCCTAAGTTAGTCTCAGACCGCCTAGGTAGCTCCCTTAAGACGTAACACTGGCTGCCTCAAAATCTTTGTTAACTTTACAGCTGTAGTCATTGGTACAAATGTTGTGTGTTTGTCCTATCATCAAAATGGGCCATTCTTGTTGCTGCAAAGGAAAACTCTGAGCACTGCAGCAGATGCTGATAAACAAAAAAAAATGGACTCTACTTTTCAGTTTTTCTGGAAGGAACCCCTTCCACCAATTTCCGCAGGATAAAGGGAGAGAAACAAGAGAAAGAGGTTGAATAGGAAGAAATAAATCAGTGTAGGAGAGCCCCTTGTTTTCACACCGCATCCAAGGAAGGAATCCTACGAGCAGTCAATTCTAGCAGCAGATATGGCAGGATATACGATTTGATAAAAGCAAAGGAACAAGCATTTATTAAGTAAAACGTGGTACTTGTTATGGTCCCACAACAGCAATCAATGAAATCACAAAATTCACAGTGCATAAAATCGTGCACTGGAAATATAGAAGAGGCTGATTCCAGTGATCATGTTGAATAATTAATGTACCTAACGAAAGAAAATGGGAAAATCTGTAGACTATTTGGGATGTAGAGCAGAACAACGAATGGCTAACCTATGTGGAAAGCTTAGCAGTCACTGTTTGCTTTGCATGTCTCTTTTTAACCCTTTCCAAAACATTGCCCTTCTTCTCTCCTCTCTGGGATCTATCGGAGGGGTGGAAAGGGGGAGAGTGAGAGGGAGTGGGTTTTTTCCTCATTTAGGCGTTTCCCTGAATTTTCAGTTCCTTATGTCTCCACCTGGTTTTACCTTGGTGCACCTTGATGTATGTTTAGTGAAATTAATCTTGATAAAGTAAATGAATTCTGAAAAAGTGCAACTATGGTTCTTGGTTTGCGGCGCCCAGGAGAGCCCGTGTGGTGCCGGGTGATGATAGGAGGCTCACGTCCTAAAATGGCGGCCAGGCGCCGTTGAAAAGGTGCTCGGCTGGTGGCTGCGCTGGGGCCTCGGAGGGCACCAGTTATGATGTGAGGCGGGCGGACCCTCCGCTTGTCTCCTGGACTGAGCTGGGGCTGCTCGGCAAGAAAAGAAGAGCGAGCTGAAGTGGAGTGGAGTTGAGGAGGCGGAGCAGAGGTGAAGTGGGCCCCGCCCGGAATTAGGGCATCCGGGGCCGACGGCAGCAGGCACAGCAAGGTGGAGAGGCCGTGCCACGGCACAGGCCTGAGAGTGAACGCAACTGGGCAGAGTGCCTGCACAGGCCCCCGGCACCAGGGGGCAGCGTGCAGGCCTTAAGAAGGGATGGCTGGCGTGGTGGAGTGGGCTGCGCCGCAACATAACAGCCGGGAGTAAGCGGCGCCTGTGAGGAGGCTGGAGACCCAGCGGGCCTGCTGGCGGAGCCGAGTGGGCAGGCCCACCGAAATACCCTGGTGCGCGTCCTGGAGCGGCGCAGCCCCCGGACATTATAAACTGGAGTGCTGTTGCTTGGATGGCAATGCACCAGGGTGACCACTTCAAATATTAAGAGTTAAATGTAAAGTGCAGGTGCTCTGGTCTTGATCTATGTGCCTCTGCCTCACGGCGAGAAGACCCACCGGCACTGGGATTATGTAATCAGTCTAATCTTTGCTGAAGGCTGGATTGCGGAGAGGGACTTTAACCACGCCCTGGGGCCCCATGGGACCTCGGATCCCATTGCAGAGGAGCCCAATTGACTCCAATGAGATAGACATGGGTCCCGGCGAGGGCCTAGACCTATAAGCCGGGTCTCCTGAGGAGACATCTTTAACTTGGGCCAGATATTCAGAAGCCTTAGTAGCTTTTCTTGGAGGCTCTCTCCCCGGCTGTGAGATGCCTGCATCGCTGTGGGGGTGGCTGAGAAGGGAGTGTAATACACAGCTCCTCGTGGCTGTGCGGGGGTGGGCTTACCCCGCTAACAGATGGCCACAATCCAAACGACGCTGCAGCACATGTGAGCAACCTGCGTCTGGGGCAGGGGCATCCGCTGCTCTTGCGTGCAATGACCGCTGCAGTGACTGGACGATTCTACGGATCTGAGTGAGTTCGCATCTGCTGCTGAGATGACAACGCACTGGGAGAACTACAATGAGCAAGGACAAGACAGCTCAGTCAGCCTCAGTGCAAACACGCATGGAATAGTTTACCACAGGTCCGAGCTCGACTCACGCTGGGGACCTAGCCTCGGGCGGCCCTGTGGTGGAAAATCATTGCCCCCCCAGAGACCTAGCGACCATTCTTCAAGCCATCCAGACCTCCCAAACAGCGGTGGAGATGAAAATTGGGAAGGTCACGGTTGATGTGGCACTGGTGCGCAAAGATCTCCACAGTGCAACTGCACAGATCACAGAGGCGGATTCGAGAATATCCACTATGGAAGAAGAAATGACTGCCTTTAAAGCTCAAGTGTCCACATTGTTGGTCCGGACATCAGGATTACATTGCAGGGCGGAGGATGCCAAAAATCGCTCAAGGCATAACTATATCCGTTTCATAGGCCTTCCAGAAAACACGGCAGCCTCTTCCCAGGCCTCCTTCTTGGAAGAGTGGTTTAAATCGTGGATGTCTGGGGGATCGCATCACACCATGGTTTGCCATTAAGCGAGCCCATAGGGCTCTGCAGGCTAGGCCTCCGCCAGGCTCTCCACCACAACCGGTGATTCTTTGTTTCTTTAACTTTAAAGACAGAGATGCGGTGCTACAGGAGGCACGTGCGAAAAAGAACTATGCTGCGATGGAGCAACGGTCCTTATATTTCCATACTACATGAGAGAAGTTCAACTACAGCGTAGAGCCTATACAGAGGTCAAGCAGAAATTGAGAGTGATGAAGATACCTTACCGTCTTCTTTTTCCTGCAAGGCTCTGAGTGGTGCACAACAACAAAACTCATTTCTTTGAGAATCCCACGGCGGCATGGACATGGATAACCAAAGAGGTCCCTCTGGGCCCTCCTGGCGGCGGTTCTCAGCGGAACCGGGAGGCGCTGCCAATGGACTGTCAGCTGCGGCAACCCCTAGGCCCGCAGCACCGCATGCGCTCCAGGAGGTGCAGGGTGTGGCGGGGCTCGCGATCCGGTTCCCCGTGGGACCCCTGCCACAGGGAACCACTCAATTGAAGCTGCCCGAGCATCCAACAAGCATCAGCTTTGATGGAACGGAGGGGGAGCTGCGAGCGAGGGGGCTGACACCTGAGCGGTTGGGTGCCACCAGTGACTCTGCCTTATCCCGAAGTCCAGCGCTGTGACTCTCGCAATGGGAATGGAGGGGGGAGAGGGCGAGTAAAATTTCGATCTAGTTGCATGTTAATATGCAACTGCCTAATATCTAATGCTCTTTAATCCAACACTGTGGAGGGGTCCGCCACTGTCCGCTGGATTGGAGTTTATACCTTTCTGTGTTAGAGAGTTAGATGTTTTATAAGGGCGACAGATCCTTCCTGGGGGAAGTATGGGATGGGGTGGGGTGGGAGTTGGGGGGTGCGTGCGTTTGTGCCATGTTGCATGGCATTTGTTATTGCTGTTCAGAATTATTTTTAGATTGCTTTGACTACCAAATGCACAGGGATATAGGCACACACTGCTGTACAGCAGGTACTATGGCACACATCAGGGCAATACACTTACTCTGTTGATTGGGAACCTGGAGGGCACCTGGGAGGACCCCTGGGTAAGAACTCAGTTGACATATATCTACAGATAGGATGGGACTGATGCAAATTATTTCATGGAACATTAATGGTCTTCTAGATAAGATCGAGCGAACGGCGGAGCTTGGGCACGCTCACTGCCACCGACCTGACATGCTCCTGCTGCAGGAGATCCACCTTCTCTGGGACTGCTGTCCGTTCTTTGCCCATAATGGCTTTGACAGGATATACCATGCAGTGTTTGTGCGTGGATCGAGGGGGGCAGCAATACTGCTTCACTGCTCCTTTCCTATGGTAGTTACCCATGTGCGGAGAGACCCACAAGGGCGATATGTGGTCCTGACTGGGAAAGTGGAAGGCCTCACTGTCAACGCTATTAGCGTGTACGCCCCGCCTGCAGCTGTACGCAGGACTCTAAGCGAACTCACTAGCCTGCTCTTGGATCTGCCCCAAGAGGTCACTATTCTGGGGGGAGATTTTAACGCGGTCCCTGACCCCGCGCTGGACGTGATGGGATTCCCTTCAGCCCATAGACAGGTCGCAGGACTGTCGAGCTGGCTGGCGTCCCTGGGGCTGTGTGATGCGTGGAGAGTCTAGCATCTGCGGTGCCATCAGTTTATGCATTCTTCAGCAGCATACCATACACAATCTAGAATTGACCTTGTCTTATTACCAGCCACAGATTGCTGCCATCTCACACACATTGAAATCCTGCCGATGGGTAAATCAGACCACGCGCCACTCAGGTTTGTAATGGGGCCCGCCCAGGCGGTGGTTCGCCCTATGTGACGAATGAATGCATGGTACCTGCAGCACAAACCCCACGTCCAACAATTGAGATAAACACTTCAGGAATATTTTAATTCTTAATGAAGAATCAGTCTCCTCACCAGGAAGTCTCTGGGGTGCAAGCAAAGTGGTGATGCAGGGTGTGGCCAAGAGCCTCATCCGCTCCCAGGAGTGATCCCAAACCCTCCACATTACTCAATTGGAGGCCCGGGACACCCAGTTGGAGGCAGAACAAATCGCACAGCCGAACGAGGGGGTGGCCAGACAGCTCTTGCTGATACGGGAAGAGATTTGTGATTACTCTCTAGAGGTGGCTAAACACCTTTGGGCGTGCGGTTAATGCCAGGGTTTTCATGTGGGGGGACAAAAATGGGAAGCTGCGTTACTGGTTGGCCTCACATCCTCAATCATCTATAGAATTATCCCTGAAATTTTAACATGCAGGGAGAACCTGTTACTAAGCTTCAAGAAGTGGCGGATACATTTGCCTCTTATTATGAAGTACCATACAGGGCCTCTGCGGCGATTGGCTCGGATCATGCTCGCCATTTCTTAATAGACATTCCCCTTCCTGAATTGCCCTCTACGGAGGCAGCAATCCTGGATGACCCTCTAACAAGCGAGGAAATTAATGAAGCAATCTCCTCACTGGAAGCGGGAAAGACTCCCGTACCTTACGGGTTTCCATCGGAAAACTATAAAGTGTTTTGAGATGACCCAATGCTGCACCTTAAAGCCTTAAATGAGGAGGTTGACCGACTGGGCTAGTTTCCGGAAGGATTAGATGTGGCCACTATTGTGGTGCTTGCCAAAACTCAGCAACTGTCACAGCTACGTGCGGACTACAGACCAATATCCCTTATTAGCAGCGAGGTGAAGATTTATGCAGCAATTCTTGCCTCACGACTTAAGAGGGTCCTGCCATTGCTGATTCACTCGGATCAGTGTGGATTTATGGCTAACCACAGCACACAACATTGTATACGTGGTCTACATGTGGCCTTAGCACAGCGCCACCAGTTACCCCAGAACCTGCCTCTTTTATTTGTTGATGTCGAGAAGGCTTTTGATATTGTTGGGGCCTAGATTCTGTCGACTGGTCCGTGCCTTATGCACCAATCGCACGGCCCGAGTATTCTATCCTATCCTCCACTTTCTCTATTCTCAGAGAAACGCGCCAGGGCTGTCCCCTGTCCCCTCTTCTTTTTGCCCTGGCCATTGAGCCTTTGGCACAACAATTGACCCACTATCGTTATTGGCATTGGGAAAACATGTCTGAAGATCGAGTGGAGCTGTATGCCGATGATATTTTGCTATACACGACGGAACCCATTTAGTCTGGCCCGAGGAGCTTTCACCTTCTGTGCTGTTATGAGGAGGCATCGGGGCTCAAAATGAACCCCGCCAACTCGGTGCTGGTGCCCCGGCAGAGTCGCGGGACTGCTACGATTGGCAGGGGGTAGTGCCCATTCGCCGGTTGAGCTTCAAATACTTAGGTATATGGGTGACCCTCCTCCCGGAACTAACATGGTCCTTAAACCTGACACCGTTGCGGTCTCGAATCAAGGCGGACCTACGGAGATGGCAAGCGCTACCATTAAAAATTCTGGGCCATGTGGCCTTATATAAGATGATGATACTGCTGCATATTTTATATGTGCTCCAGAACTTCCCATTCTCGATTTCACATTCCTGATTCCATACATTAGATAGAACTGCAACTTCATTCCTCTGGTATGGCTCGAGACACCGGATTGCGCTGCAGCACTGCCAGAGGGGGGTATACGATGGGGGGATAGGCATGGCTAACCCTTACTTGTATTACCTAGCGACACAGCTCTTGGTTGTGCATGACTGGTTTAATGGGGGGTGGGCCGATCCGGCTCATAAACTGGAATTAGCTACTCTTGGCTTTCCGCTTATCCTAGACCTCCTGTATGGATCATCACTTCCCCGTGGGATGGACCCAGTCACTACAGCAGTTTTTCTTGCATGGCGGGCGGCCCTGCAGCACACTCAATGGAACAATGTATTTACCCAGCAGACCCAATTGTGGCATGGCAAATGGCTCAACAAATCGGCTGTGCTGAGTGGGTTTGAGAGATGAGATTTGGTGGGCATTTCACAGCTGGGCAATGTGTGGAAAGGGGATGCCATGCAATCCTTTTAGGATTTGCAAACCAACTCTCAACTCTCCCGCACGCAATTCTTTAGGTACCTCCAATTCCGCCATGCCCTGAGCATGCACTTATCCCGCACTACCGGAATATAGTACACTTGAGGCCAAATTACTAATTGGAGCGCTGTGGAAGAAAGGGGTGTCCCAAATTTACAAGATGTTAATTAACCATGTCCCGGGCAACCTAAACCATATCAGAGATAAATGGGAGGGATAGCTGGGACCTCTTAAGGAGGCAGACTGGATGGATGCGCTAATGACACATAGACTACTGGGGGTGTCGGCAAAGTTGCGATTGGTGCCAATGTATTTTTTTGTATGGGTCATACCTTTCTCCTGACCGGCTGCACCGAGTGGGCCTACGTCCAAAGTCCTCGGTGCTCAGAAGAAGTGGCGGACTTCTTTATTATGGTCTGGAAGTGCCCACACATAGAGGTATTCTGGGGTAAGATAAATCATTAACTGAATGCAGTGATAGGGAGGGTGCAACAGATGTCCCCAAAACTGGTCCTGTTGGGCACAATGGAAGCGCCGGAGGACTCAAGGGCAGACCGTACATTCAGGGAACCTGCCCTATTGGTGGCAAATAGAGACACTGCAGCCACTTGGAACTCAGCCACTGGTCCGTCCTTCCAGAAATGGAGGCACGGAGTTGATTGTTGCGCAAGCCAAGAAAAATCAGTCTATGAGGTGAGGGGTTGCCCCCATAAACACATAACAGTATGGGGGAAATGGCTTGGTCTTCTCCCATGAACGCTTACGATTGTGTGCTCTATGCCGAATAATGGTAATTTTGAGATGCCATACTGTCAATTTATGCTGTCTTTGTGAAGCTGATTTTATGCTGGCAGCGCCAGGACCTACCTGTGGATTTCTATCTTTCTCTCTTTTCCTTTTCTCTCCCTTTCTTTCTATAAAAAACAATAAAAAATGATCATTAAAATAAAAAATAAAAAAAGACTGCCAGAGCACACAGTAGAGTTACCCACAGACAATCATTTCAAGATCTGACCCGAAATGCTTGGCCAAGCCTCTCGATGCAGCATTGTACCTGCTGACTTTAACAAACAATTCTGGCAACAGGGGACCTCAACATGCGAGCAGACAGAAATTACAACAGGCCACCATCTGAACTAACTAAAAACTAAAATGCACTGGCTTTCAATCAGTTTTAGAGGCCCAAACGCACTGCATTTAACGTACACCAATAAGTACATCAATAAGCGCTCATGCACATCACGAAAGCCAACATTGTGATACAGCCACCGATTCAGCTTGACCATCCACTCACAGTGCTCCGCCTCTCGCACCCTTAGTATTACCCAGATAACTGCAAATGGGCAAAGCTAAAAATCAATCTTGGTCTGATGACTCAGCAACTTCAACAAGCAGAAATCAACAAACTGCGCAAAGTAGTCTTGAGCAGGAGTACATGATAACATTCTACTGCAACTTCACGTTTGTAGTGTCAGTCCCCATACAAAGATTTGTCATAAATTCAAATCTTCGCAAAAACTAGTTTCGATGCCGAGCTTCCCAGTCAGGAATAAGGTGGCAAATGAAAAAAAAAAAAAACTCGAGTAAATTACCACTGAAGAAGCATCAAAGAACCTCCCCTATTCAACTCAATAATGCCATGAGGACCGGGTGCTGTTTTACAAATCAAAAATAACAAGCATTTGTGAGTCCCCACTAAACACTTTGGCCCTCATTTCAACCTTGGCGGTGGGTGCAGCAGCACCCGTCGCGCTTTCCACTATCTGCCAAGCAGACAGTGGAAATCGCGATGGGGCTGTGCCTGGGGGCCCCTGCACTGCCCATGCTAAGTGCATGGGCAGTGCAGGGGCACCACGAGTCCCCTTACCGCCAACCTTTCCATAGCGGTGTCTGCTGCCATGGACAGGCTGGCGGTAAGGGGAATCAAAATCCCCAGTGCCCTGGTGGATTGTGACCACGGGACATCCATGGCGGTAAACTGCTGGTCCCGGCGGTGTGACCACGGCAGTACTGCTGCGGTCATAATGTGGCATTTCGTACCGCCAGCCTGTTGGCTGTACAAACACCACTTTAACCCTGGCGGTCGGTGACCGCCAGGGTTGAAATGAGGCCCTTAGTCACCATATTCTCTAGCCCTACTTCCCCTTGTCAGTCATCCTTCACTGCTTTCTAACCTATGGACAAGGAGGAAACTAGCCTTTTAAAAATCGAAACATCAAACCTGCTTGTAGAAAACTGCCTTGCAACTTGCATAAACCATCTCTTCCCATCAGTAGCAGCCTACATTAACTGGTTATGATATCCTTGAAAAGGGGTGTGCTATTGCCCATCTCAAGTACACAGTATTTTCTCAATTCTTAACAAATCCTATAAGACCGCTACCCTTCTATACCCCAGTAAAATCCAGAAACGGTTGGTTACAGAACGGCCTTTGTAATCCATGGGACAAAAACTGCAACAAAACTTCTTCCACCTCAGGCCTAAATCAACCCAATTTTCAAACCTGCCATACCTCTGTTGTCAGCTGAATGAGGATGAATCATTTAAAGCTTAGTATGGATAGGGCAGAAATAATGGTGGCCCTGCCTCTGCTTGTTCATCCAGCTGGCGGCCTAAAGATCTACTCGTCTAACGTGTTACGCCGCCACCATTGAGGAACATTGGCCTTTTGTTTTTTTCTAGAATCAGCAACACTCTTTCACTGCATGCTTAAACAATGTCTTTTTTTTTTAAATCAGTCACACTTGAGGTCATGCACAGGGCCAACATGAACAAATGTCATTGGTATCTACAAAGGTTAGCAGCTCAGTTCCATCTCATCTCAGAACCTTTACACCTAATCCATCAATGGCCTTCCAGACTACATAGCTATCAACACATGCAAATGGCAGTGCAGGTTAGAAAACAATGGAAAGCTCTAGACCCCTATAGAAGCCAATTACTTATCCTTCAGGAAACTTCTTAAAATTGACCTGTTCAGACAGTTGTTCAACCAAGGTACAATCCCTGAGGAACTGTCTAACAAATGTTGGCCGCACAAGGGAGGTGGGTGATTTCCCTTGATTCACACTGGGCTTCACCTGCCTTTGTTTGGTGCTTTACCCACATTGTTTATGTACCTAAGAGCACTGGAATAGGTAAAATGCAACTGTTAGAAATGGGGTATTTGGTTGTCAGTCAGGCTACCCCCTGTCCAAGCAAGGACCCTCACTCTAGTCAGGGTAAAAGAGAATCACCCTTAGCTAACCCCTGTTTACCCCCTTGGTAGTTTGGCACGACCAGCAGGCTTAACTTCGGAGTGCTAGGTGTAAAGTATTTGTACCAACACACACAGTAACCTAATGAAAACACTACAAAATGACACAACACAGGTTTAGAAAAATAGAGAATATTTATCTAAACAAAACAAGACCAAATTGACACAAATCCACAAGTCAAGTTATCAATTAAAAAGCAAAAAGTGTCCTCATGTAGTTCTAAACATACACTAACACTGTTAGCATGAAAATGTACCTTGGGTGTATCAAAAATAACCCCGTACGGGCAAGGGTGCATAAAAAAGGGCTTGCGATGCGTCGATTTCACTCATGAGCGAGACCTTGTGTCGTTTCTCCTTTCGATCAGTGCGCATCGTTTCTTCTCTCCGCAGGAGAGCGATGCGTCGATCCGGTCAGCACTCTCGGGTCCAGGCAGGCCTTGTGTTGTTTTTACACGCCCAGCGGTGTTTGCGTCGGAAATCCAGCCGCATGATGATCCAAAAACCACGCAGCGCAGGTTGCGATCTCACAAGCCTCCGTCAGCGATGCGCGTCGTTTCTCCAGCTCCGTGCGTCAATTCTTCGGTCATGTTGCAGGCGAGCGTCAATTTTCAGCCACCAGGCCGGCGGCGCTTTGATTTTACACCCACAGCTCGGAGTTGCTTGGATCGATTTCTTCCTCTTAGGCTGCCAGCTTCTCCTTTCAGGGTCCCAGGAACTGGATGGACACCACAGGGCAGAGTAAGAGTCTCTTCAGTGACCCCAGATGCTGGCAAAGAGAAGTATTTGCTGTACCTGAGACTTCAAACAACAGGAGGCAAGCTCTAAGTCAAGCCCTTGGAGATCTTCCCAAGATGGAAGGCACACAAAGTCCAGTCTTTGCCCTCTTACTCTGGCAGAAGCAGCAACTGCAGGATAGCTCCACAAAGCACAGTCACAGGCAGGGCAGCTCTTCTTCCTCAGCTCTTCAGCTCTTCTCCAAGCAGAGGTTCCTCTTGGTTTCCAGAAGTGTTCTAAAGTCTGTTGTTTTGGGTGCCCTTTTTATACCCAATTTCTCCTTTGAAGTAGGCCTACCTCAAAGCAAAGCCTCTCTTGAATGTGAAATCCTGCCTTGCCCAGGCCAGGCCCCAGACACTCACTAGGGGGTTGCAGACTGCATTGTGTGAGGGCAGGCACAGCCCTTTCAGGTGTGAGTGACCATTCCTCCCCTCCCTCCTAGCACAGATGGCTCATCAGGACATGCAGGCTACACCCCAGCTCCTCTGTGACACTGTCTAGTGTGAGGTGCAACCACCCCAACTGTCAAACTGACCCAGACAGGGAATCCACAAACAGGCAGAGTCACAGAAATGGTATAAGCAAGAAAATGCTCACTTTCTGAAAGTGGCATTTTCAAACACACAATCTTAAAACCAACTTTACTAAAAGATGTATATTTAAATTGTGAGCTCAGAGACCCCAAACTCCACATGTCCATCTGCTCCCAAAGGGAATCTACACTTTAATCAGATTTAAAGGTAGCCCCCATGTTAACCTATGAGAGGGACAGGCCTTGCAACAGTGAAAAACGAATTTAGCAATATTTCACTGTCAGAACATATAAAACACATTACTATATGTTCTACCTTATCCATACACTGCACCCTATCCTTGGAGCTACCTAGGGCCTACCTTAGGGGTGTCTTACATGTAAGAAAAGGGAAGGTTTAGGCCTGGCAAGTGAGTGCACTCACCAAGTCGAATTTACAGTTAAAACTGCACACACAGACACTGCAGTGGCAGGTCTGAGACATGATTGCAGATTTACTTGTGTGGGTGGCACAACCAGTGCTGCAAGCCCACGAGTAGCATTTGATTTACAGGCCCTGGAAACCTCTAGTGCTCTGTACTAGGGACTTACTAATAAATCAAATATGCCCATCATGGATAAACCAATTACATACACATTTGTTAAAGGAGCACTTGCACTTTAGCACTGGTTAGCAGTGGTAAAGTGCCCAGAGTAAAGAAAACAGCAAAATCAGAGTCCAGCACACATCAACAACCTGGGGAACAGAGGCAAAAAGTTAAGGGAGACCACACCAAGGATGAAAAGTCTAACAGCAACACTTTATAAAACAGTTAAATAACAAAATTTTTAATGATTGTGTCAAAGCTTGAAGCTCTTCTGTTTCTATGGGTACGGTTGAGTCCCTATTTGCTTTGAAGCTTGATGCTCTCGTCTTTATTCACCTAAACTAAACCCTCCTTTATTTACTTTTATTAGCATGACATTCACCATTTTCAGTGCCCAATATTGGTGTATTAGTCCATGAAAGTCTATAAATGATGATCTTTCTATCTTGGTGACTTGGCTAGCTACAAAAAGTTCTGCTGAAACTACACTATAGTCTACAAACGTCTCCCTCAAACTCAATCACTACATAAACTCCACCGTGTTCAGATCAAGGATGCTTGGCCAAGTCTAAGTCTCTAAAAACAGAAAGAATCAAACCAGCTTGAAAAGCCTTTCATTGGCTTTAAGTGGAATCCAGGAAAAAAAATCTGAAAACGTATGCAACATGCACAAATCATACTTGAATAGAGGATACCCCAAGTAATTGGTACTGTAACTCAGACCCAAACAGTGTTATCAGAACAGCAAACTTCCACATGAATACTGCACAAAAATGTAAATCACTAGAGCACGAAAGCGAGACATTAGGAGTCCAGAGGCTAAACTTTTGGAACGCCCTCAACCGAACATAGGATCAACATCCAGCCTTCTCTGGTTCAGAAAACTTCTGAAAACAAAAATACTAAGAAGCACTTGTACCTAACTTGAACCAGTCAATAACCTAACTACCTACCCACCAATCCATGAAAAATGTCTCACAGAGCCAACAATGTTTCAGTTATTTCAGAGCCTGAAATGGAGGTGAATCATCAAAACATCCAATCTTAATGGATATTTAACCACATTAATACCTGACACATTATAGCATACAGCAACTGACAAAGGCTTCAGTCCATAACAGTCAAAAAGTGTCTATTATAAATAAGCCTCCTATATACCCACCTATAAAACAAAACTGCGAAGGGGGTCAGCTTGATTATGTATGCCATTTCCAGGTTCATAGTGTGCTTATATGTGACATTTCTGCGTCGTTTGTGTGCCAGTTTATGTGACACTTTACTGTCAGCTAAGCTGTGTTAATATCATCTTAGCACCCTTAATATGCATAAATTATCTTGAAAGTGGCATAACAAATTATCATTTTCAATTGAAATTCTTTTAGGTACTGTGGTAAGGAGTGGTGGCCATGACACTTGATTCACCAAGTAATTATTTATAAATAATGTTTAATCCTGGTACACCCTAGAGCTTCTACCCACAGAAACTGAAAATTCTACTGAAAGTCAGTGACATCTTTCTGTGAGGTAACTGATATCGTGAAACATTCTGTTCATTACTTTTTAGGTCCAAGCCTCCCAAACAGTGCAGCTGTCTGGTTTGCTAAAGACATCTTGAGACATTCAGAAAGCTGACCTAGGAATGCATGCCGCCCTTTGCTGAGCATTGGCTTTGTGGTTTATAACTTAACATATTCTGGCTTTCTGTTTGTTGGCTTTATTTCCTTTAGGCTGTCTAGCTTCAGTTCGTCGCTCTCGTTGCCCAAACCTTATACACTGGATTCTTCCACAAACTCAGTTTCTAAACAGGCCTTTAAATCTTGTTTTCATCTTGTCACATTTGCTGTGCATTCAAAGAAAGAAGTCAAATGTAAGCAGCCTGTCATCCAAACAGAGCCTGGTGTTTTACTTTTCTTTCTCTGACTTCAAAGTGAAATAATTTATGTGACAGTTCTGATGAGCACCCATGCAAAAGGAGAGGGTGTAGGATTTTTTTTTCTAGCTCACAACAAAAAAGGACTGTGCTTATGTTTCAGAATACATTTTTTTGTAATTCTGAAGTGTTGCGAAAACAAAAATCTGAATACGATCAAAATACATCAATACGCTAGGTGATGACATTTGCACGCATTATCATTTGTGTGCCATAAAACCATATTTCGGTGCAAATGTAACAGTCATTTCAATTGAGAATGTGTTGTCTGTAATGGCAGTGCGCTACCACATCATGCATACTCAACACTATCCCGCTCCACTCTATGCCACACCACTCCATCGTATGACACTCTGCTCCACTCCATGACATGCCACTCCACTCTACGTCCCTCTACTCCAAGACACTCTATGGCACACCACAACACTCAACGCCTCTCCAATCTACACCACTCATGCCATGACAAACCACTCACCCCACTCCACTGTAACCCACTGCAGTCTACCCCACTGCACACCAATGTACCCCATCCAACTCCACTTTGCTGCAGTCTATCCCAATCTACTCCACTCATTCTACCCCACCCCCAATTTACCCACCCTAATACATCCCCACACCACTCCAATCTACCCCAATTCAATCTACCCACTTCAAGCTAATCTACCCCACAGCACTTCAATCTATTCCACTGCACACCAATGTACCCCATGCCATACCACTTTTCTGCAGTCTACCCCAATCTACTCCATTCGCCTACCCCTCTCCACCCAATCTACCCCACCCAATATACCACACACCACTCCAATCTACTCCACGCCAAGCCAATCTACCCCAATTCACTCCACTACGATCCAATCTATCCCACTCCACTACAATCTACCCCACTCCAACCTACCCCACTTCAACTCAATCTACCACATTCCACACAAATCTACCCCAGTCTGCTCTAATCTACCCCATTCTCCTCCACTCTACCCCACTCCTCTCTACCCCAATCCAACCTACTCCACTCCAATCTACCCGACTCCCCTCTACCCACTCCAGTCCACCCCAGCCCAATTTACCCCACTCCATTACAATTTACCCCTCTGCACTCCAAACTCCACTGCAGTCTATCCAGCTCCTCTCCAATCTACCCCACTCCACCACAATGTACCTCAATCCACCACACTCCACTCTGCCCAATCTACCCCACTCCAATGTAACCTACTCTACCCCAATCTATCCCACTTCACCCCCACTGCAGCCTACCCCACCCCACTCTACCCCGTTCCAATCCACCCCACTCCACTTCACTTCAATCTACCCCCACTCCCAATGGAATATGAGCAGAGGGACAGAGCCAATCACAGAGAGCTGCTGCAGACTCTGCCATGGAACTACAAAGGGTGCACATGATAGGGTGACCAGAAGCCCCGGATTTCAGAGGACTGTCCCTGTGTCCCCGCGCTTTTGTTCATTTTACATAAATGTCCTGGTTTTGAGGGCAAAGGTCAGGTCAACCTGGGAACGCTTTTGTTTATTCGAAATAAATGTCACAGTTTTTGGGACAAAGGTCAGGTCAACCTGCCAATCAGAAGGGAAAGGTATGCACTCCTTTCACATGCACCTCTAGAGTCTTAAATTCTTAAATACTTCTGCCTGCTCTTGTGTGTGTGTGCATGCACGCATGCACACACTTTTATAGGACAGGCCAGATATAAAAGTGAGAATAAAGACTTTAGTCCTACTTTTATGTCTAACCTGTCCCGGTTTTCTCTTTTCAAAATCTGGTCACTTGACTAGGACTGGACGCTCCCATGCAGTACTACTGATATGTAAACAAGCGAGACAGAGTCGCTCTCCGCACAGCTGAGTAATTGCTATCATGATTGTTGTTTACATGCAGCTTCTCATGGAGCAGGGTGGTCGGGGTGCTATAAGCCCCGGACTAATTAATGCATTTTAGGGCAGTGATGCATCCACCAGCATTAAAATGCGTTAGTCTATCCCCTGATGCGTGGTACTCGGGTAAACTGTGAGCGACACTTCGCAAGACTAATACTGACACGTCCATTATTTCTCTTTAACAAAAAATTGGTTAGATCAAGTAATCTGTATGAGGACCAACAGGAGCGTTCTATGATAGGATCTTACTTAACATTTCGGAAAGTGTTCCTAATACAAAAAAAGGACTCTGAAGCCACCACACTTTATCCTGAAAAATGTACAAAACACTTCCAACAAATGATCTATGATTCTTGTTAGAATTTTGAGTTTCCTTTATGCCCTTTTCTTTCTGACTTTGCCTCATCACGTTAGATGCTCTTCTAATGTCAAGGTATCCATAATCTTTTATCTTCTGTGTGTTACTCATCTCAAATGTGTACGATTTAAAAATCGTCGTCTTGTTTGTGTATTTGTCAGTATTGCCACCTATAAGCCAGGCTTAAACTACATTATTTAATATAAACCCATCAGTCCACACACTCTTCTGTGTTTACAGACAGGCAAGTCAAAAAAGGAATCGGCTACTGAAGTTTTTTGTTTTCTCTTTTTCCTGGTACTGAATAGACTATCATCATACTCCTTTATCCAAGTGCCATCGAGTATGTCTTTTATGTCTACAGTCCTTCTTTCGTCGCATTAGGTGGACCCAGACAGCTCACCTTCCCCCCGGGGGGCGCTGTCCATCCAGCGGAACCGCGCAGTCGGGCTGCGGTAGAGAGTTCCTGCTCCTCCCGGCTGCCCAGAGGGTCTTCCCCCGCCGGCTGCTCCCCCGCCAGTCGAACGGCAGCAGCGTGCAGTTTCTGGCGAACATGCTTGATCTTCCCCATCTCTCAGCACCAGACACCGGCGAGTAACCCGAACCACAAAAAACAGCACACACGTGCAAGGAGCAAGTCCACAACATCCGCCTTTACCGGAACCGAAGCAGCACGGTTGCTCTCGTTAAGCACCACCAATACTGAAGAGAAACTAGAACAGCGTCGCCCAGGTGTAACAACTGAGGGGGCTAGTTTCGAAAGGCGTCTCATACTTTTCCTCCAGTCTGCAAGTGTATTATACGCTGTTCAAACGGTTTTATGTAGCAAGAATAAATCCCCTACGTTTCATTTTCATCACCCAGCCACTTACTCTATTGCGCAACTTTAAGCCGAAAATGTTTGTGTATTTTAAACAAATAGAGCGGTAGCTTTTGTCAGCTTCCCGGAAAAAATACTCAAGCTGTTAAGCTACCTAGGGCGCGATAGTGTATTTTCAACATTGTGCTACTGTAAAGGCGCGGAGAAGCACCATTTAAAGATGGCGTTTTTGTTAGCCGGTGCCGCTTTCAGCCTCCATGAGTGGCGGTGCAGTGGTGTGCATCTGTCATTATACCAATCCTTGCTTTCCACAATCAGCACTCCGAAGCAAGCACTCGTGTGAACGGGGAGTCCCTTTCACGGTTTGCTTCAACTACCTTAAAGAAAAAATCGAGTCTTAAAACTGGGATTAAGTTGGTTGATTCTTACACATGGGAATCGTGCACGCCGGAATCATATTTTTAATATAAAACTAATTTGGCCTAAACCGCCGTGGACTCGATGTCCTCTTAATGCCTGTGCTTTTTCCACATTGGAGCGCAATCTTCCTCCCTCTTTTTGATTAGTCTATCAGCATATTTTGTAATAATCATTTTATTGGTATATTAGTCGTGAGAGAAACATTTTATTTAGTCGTAGCCCTTAGCATTCCGTCTTCCTTTAAGTTGAAATTCTTGTACGTTGACTACATTCAGTTCACATACACTGAGCAGAAGGATGCAGCCCATATAGAAAACCAATCGTAAACAACAAAAAAGGTAGATTGAAACTATTCACTGTGAAATCCAGATAGGATCACATCGTTTTATTTGGCACTGAAAGTGAGGGGTAAGCCTTCTGTTTTTATTGCTTTATTAACAGCAGCAATAAAAAAAAAAAAAAAAACAACCACGAAACAGTTATCTACTACTGTGAATACAACATAAATGAAACACCATGTGACTAAACTCCACCAAGTTTGTGTCAGGACCAAAGGCGAAGATTATGTACCAGGTCAGTTTCACACCGAGCCTTAAGCAACAAACCTAAATCCTGTGTGGTTATTTGCATTAAGGCATGTGAGAACATGAATGCAGATGTAGGGGCGGCAGGAGAGACTGACTATTGCTTATCGCCATAAAGAAACTTAAAGCTGTTTCATCATCCTCTATTGCCACTTGGATAAAATCTGGGTCGGATTGGGATCACAATTGGGCCCGGGCCCGGGCCCTCCCCCAAAAAGTTGTCTACATTCCCGGATCATCCATTTCATGGATCACCATCTGCTTAGTCTCATTGGGCTCGTTTTTTTTTTTTTTTTTTTTAAAGAAATGTTTGGTTAATTACACATTTTAAAGCTTCTAGAGCAAGTGAGATTGGTAAAACAAGAAGCACTGCATTTTGGCTGGGTGAGCAGGGAGAAATAAAATAGCCTAAGGGCCACACCACTTCATCTGGCTAGGGTTGCCACCTGAGCTGTACAAAACGGAAGAAAATCACCCAAAGCTACTTTTTTTCCTCTGACCAGAATGTACTTCAAATAGTAAATGTAAGGCGAAAGTACTTTGGAATGTTTTTTAAAGCTGCCTTAATGATCCATGACTCGTAGTTAAACTAAACAAAGACAGAAAAAGCACCTTAAAAGGAATAGGGGCATTTTTATAAAAGAGCTCCCTTTAATGATCATTGTCCAGCCTTTGCAAAATCTGGCTGGCTATTTTTTGTTGTAATGATTATTTTTTGTAGTTTTATGTAGTGTGAACTCATTTACATGAGTACCAATTATATTACACAAGATTAAATTAATTTCTATTTAAGTTAAGGAGATTCAGTAATTTGCCAAGAATCACTGGATGTTGAGACATCGGGACTCAATCCTGGAAGCTCTGATCATAATGCCACATATAATTATTTAAGCACCCAACAAGGCCTAAAAGACATTGGGGCCAAGATAACAACACCTACCCCCTGTCAAGACAGTTTCTCCTAACCCCTCCCCAGGCCACACTAGTCTCAGTGCGCTGGCCTTGCAAGAGAGCGGTCAATAAAGGCAGACAGCTGCTTCAGGGGTACTTAGGTGACAATGGCCCAATGGCCGCAAAATCACCCCCTTACCTTAACTGCACAAGGCCCCTGCATAGTCCCACTCTATCCACTGCCTCCAAAATTTGAACATGATAGCCCGCCAGCGGATGACACTGCTTCTGGCCAGGCAGGTGACACGAGGCCCAAGGTGAGAATGCCCCAAAGGCCAGAATAACACCAGGTGCACGTCATGGAAGTACTCTATGATGCTAGAGCCAAATTACAGTGGCCTGGCAGGGACTGGGGAAGACACCAAGGCCCTCATTACGAGTCTGGGGGTCCAGCCTCCACATTATGACTGTGGCAAACGCACCACAGTCGACCACTATTTTGCCGACTGACAGCCTGGCAGTGCCGGCGGTCCTAATCCGCTGCCCTGGGTATTACGAGTCCAATGCCGGACTGCCTACCTTCCCAATCCAACCCTGGATAAAATGGATCATGCAGGAAGCCAGAATTGATGTTCCTTGGTTCGGGGCTCATTCGACTAGAGATGCAATGTCCTCCAAAGCAATTACATTTGTTGGAAGACTGGAGAATAATGTGAATGCTGCAGTTAGGTTGTCAGATTGAACATTTAAGAAATGCTACTTAAAACATATTTGCAATGTAGTATTGCTGGCGGTAAGTAGGCTTTACACATGTATGATCCTCGCTTCTGGTCCTAAAATAGAATGTAAGATTTCCTAGCTATCGATGTTGTGTCTGGTAACAATGAGAGATGCCAACAAGGAAATCGACTTCAAGAATTTATTACTAATCTGGTAACATCAAAGAACTAAAGAATGCAGAAAAGAGCGAGTCCAAAGAGTAATGACTCAAGCCATGACAACAACGGAATCCTAGAACTATCCAGGCATCAAGAGGCAAAAGAATAAAAACGCTTAAGGTACACAGAACATTTTATGAGACTCTGATTTGATTTTGCCTTTTCTATCACACCATGCAGAAGTTTAGTTATTAAAAAAATGCTGATTGCTTTTGGCTAGCTTTGAAAATAACATGTTGGGATGTGGCCACAATCCCAAGGTGCCAACCCACAACAAGGCCGTTAACTGCCATCTTAGTACATTCTTATCAACCAAAGCCCTTGGTGGGAAAAAGTACAAAAACAAGACAGAATGTACATTGTACAACGTGGAAAAACACTTGCAGCTTTTAAAGTGGCAGTGAAGCTAAGGCTAAGCTGAATACAAAATGAAGTCTGTAACTGGTGACCACTAATGTGATGGTGGACAGCTAAGCCAGGTGCAAAGTGGTGCAACATGAAGTCAGTGGTCAAAACACACATATCACTACACAGGGGGATGTACGAATATTTTGCGACTGATTCTCAGTTGACCACTAACTTTAGGTTGGTGGTAACTCATTCACAAATCATTCAATCAATCAAAAAATGTATAGAGCGCGCTACTCACCCGTGAGGGCCTCAAGGCGCTTGTAGGGGGGGCTACTGTTCGAACAACCATGTCTTGAGGTTTTTTCTGAAGAGTAGGAGGTCTTTGGTTTTGTGGAGGTTGGTGGGGAGGGAGTTCCAGGTTGTGGGAGCGAGGTAAGAGAAGGCCCTGCCTCCTGTGGTGGTTCGTTGGATGCGGGGGACTGTAGCTAGTGCAAGGTCGGCTGATTGAAGGTTGCGGGTGGGAGTGTGGAAGTTCACTCTTTCGTTGAGGTAGGTCAGGCCGGTGTTGTGGAGGGATTTGTGTGCGTGGATGAGGATCTTGAAAGTGATTCTCTTGTCTATGAAGGGATTTGAGGTGTGGTGAGATACGTTCGTGGCGGGGGAGGCCAAGGATGAGGCGTGCGGCTGTGTTCTGGATTCTCTGGAGTTTGTGTTTGAGTTTGAGTGTGGTGCAGGCGTAGAGGGGGTTACTGTAGTCTAGTCTGCTGATGATGAGTGCATGGGTGACTGTCTTCCTGGTCTCTGGGGGAATCCATTTGAAGGATTTTTTTTTAGAGTGCGGAGTGTGTGGAAGCAGGAGGAGGTTAGTGAATTGATTTGCTGTGTCATGGAGAGGGAGGGGTCCAGGATGATGCCGAGGTTGCGTGCATGGTTTGTGTGGGTGGGTGCGGGGCCTAGGGCGGTGGGCCACCAGGAGTCGTCCCATATGGTTTTGTTGGGGCCGAAGATGATGATCTCGGTTTTGTTGGAGTTAAACTTGAGGTGGTTAGTTGTCATCGAGTTGGCGGTGTCGAGGAGAGCAGCGTGTAAGTTGGTTTTGCCGGTGGTGGGGTTGCGGGGGAGGGAGAGGATGAGTTGGGTGTCGTCTGTGTAGGAGAGAATAGTGATTCCGTGTGGTCGGAGGATGTTGGCTAGGGGGATCATGTAAATGTTGAAGAGTGTGGGGCTGAGGGAGGACCCTTGGGGGACTCCGCAGATGATCTTGGTAGCGGTGGAGTGGAAAGGTGGAAGGCGGACTCTTTGGGTCCAGTCGGTGAGGAAGGAGGCGTGCCAGTCTAAGGCTTTATGGCAAATTCCTGTGTTGTGGAGGCGTGTGCGGAGTGTGTGGTGGCAGACAGTGTCAAAGGCTGCGGAGAGGTCTAGGAGGATGAGTGTGACGGTCTCGCCTTTGTCAACTTTGTGTCACGTACTGCGCTGGACTTCTCACCTCTGGGTTTCGGATTGGCGAATACACCAAGTCTTCTACAGGTCCTGGATACTCCCAGATAAGGGCGACCCCTTCTAGTAGCCACGGTGCAGCTTGACAGGCTACGCCAAAGCAGACCGTACCCTCCAGAAGGAGTCCCAGAGGGAAAAAAACCCAACACTGGGGAAAAAACCTCTTACAGGAACTCCTGAAGGAAAACAAGAAAAAACAGGACTTGACCACAGGAAACAAAAATAGGCAGTATCCAGGGTAAAAGGCAGGAAAAAAGGAACAGGTAAAAATCTCCCAAGGCAAAAGCAGGAACAAAGAACAGGCAAATATCTCCCAAGGCAAAAGCAGGAACAAGGAACAGGCAAAAATCTCCCAAGGCAAAAAAGCAGGAACAAAGAACAGGAGTGAACAGCACAACCAGAAGGAAGTGTTTGCAACGCAAGGAGGAACAAGACTGACTGACTTATATACTGAGAAAAGGGAAGTGACATCACAGGAAAGGGAAGTAACACCATCTTGGATTGGGAAAAGCCCATAGACCAGTATAGGAAAAAGGAAGTAGTATAAATGAAAAACAGAGCGCGGCGTTACACTTTGGTCCTGATGTCGTCAGTGCATGCGATGAGGGCGGTTTCCGTGCTGTGGTTCTTGCGGAACCTGGATTGTGAGGGGTCAAGAGTGTTGTTTTCTTCGAGAAGGTGGGATAGGCGGGCGTTGACTAGATTCTCAGCAACCTTGGCGGGGAAAGGGAGGCTGGAGATGGGGCGATAGTTGGAGAGAGGTTCTCCGGGTCGGCTTTGTTTTTTTTAGGAGAGTGGTGATTTCTGCGTGCTTCCAGGGGTCTGGGTAGGTGACGGAGCAGAAAGAGGAGTTGATTATGTCGCAGAGTATGGGGGCGATGGTTGGGCTGGCTTTGTTGTAGATGCAATGAGGACAGGGGTCAGAGGGGGATCCGGAGTGAATGGAGTACATGTTTTTTTCGGTTTCTTCGTGTGTGGTGGGGGCCCAGGTGGTGAATGTGGTGGGGGGGGTCATGAGTGGGGGTTGAGTTGGGTGAGTGAGGGGTGTGTGTGGTATGAAGCTGTTGTGGATGTCCAGGATTTTGTGGTGGAAGTGGTTGGAGAGGGTGTCACATAGGGGTGTGTGTGTGGGGTCTAGGTTGCTGGCTTTGGGTTTGGCTAGCTCTTAAATGATGGTGAAGAGTTCTTTGCTGTTCTGGGAGTTGTTGTCAAGGCGTGTCTTGTAGTGATCTCTTTTGGTGGTGCGTATGAGTTGGTGATGGGTGCAAATGGTAGTTTTGAGGGAGGAGAAGTTGGTTGTAGAGGGTGCTTGTCGCCATATTTTCTCCACTTGGCGGCATTTGCTCTTGGAGTTTGGGGGTTGAACCATTGGGCGTTCTTGATGTTGCGGGTGGCGATGTGTTTTCTGAGGGGGGCTAGTGTGTATGCGCAGGTAGTGAGCCATTTAGAGAGGTTGTGTGCTCCTGCGTTGGGGTCGTTGGTGTGGGGGGGGGAGTTGTTAGCCAGTTGGGAGTTCAGGCGTTCTGTGGGGATCTTGTCCCACATGCGCTAGGGTGTGGTGTGCTGATGGTGGTGTGTGGGGGGTTTGGTGAAGGAGAAGTGGACGCATTGGTGGTCAGTCCAGTGGAGTTCGGTGGTGTGGGTGTAGGCTATGTGTTGGCTTGAGGTGAAAATTACGTCAAGCTTGTGTCCTGCTGAGTGGGTGGGTGCGGTGACCAGTTGTTTGAGTCCGAGGTTGGTGAGGTTGTCTAAGAGGTAGGTTGAGTTGTGGTCTTGAAGGTTCTCCAAGTGAAAGTTGAAATCACAGAGGAGGATGTAGTCTGTGGAGGTGAGGGCGTGCGAGCTGATGGTGTCGGCGATGGTGTCGCAGAAGGCGGGGCGTGGTCCTGGTGGTCTGTAGATTAGTGTACCTCTGAGTGTGGAGTTGTTGTTAATGTGGATTAGGGAGTGCATGTGTTCTGTGTTGTCGATAGTGTCTTGGGAGCTGGTGGTGACTTTGATGGTGTCCCTGTGTAGGATGGCGCTGCCACCACCTGGCCTGTTGAGGCGGTCTTTGCGTTAGAGTTTGTATCCCTTGGGGGTGGCGATGGCTACGTCGGGTTCCGAGGAGGGGTTGGTCCAGGTTTCTGTGAGGAAGGCGATGTCAGGTGAGTGTGTTGTGATGAGGTCCTAGAGTTCTATGGCATGTTTGTGAAGGGAGCGGGTGTTGAGGAGCAGGCAGTTGAGGTGGTTGTGGTGGGTGGTGTTGGTGTCGTGCATGAGGGTGTTGTTGCGGGGTGTGTTCTGGTTGTGGGGTGGTGTGCGGCGGGGCTGGTTGGTGGGGGTGGGGGCAGAGCAGGTGAGTATTGCGTTGGGGGTGTTGTGTTTGTTGTTGGGGGGTTGCTATGGTTGGTGTGTGGAGTGATGATGAGGAACAGGTGAAATGACAGGTGTAGCAGGTGAAGAGGCCGTGAGTGTGTGTGGGGCTGGAAAGGGTGCAGGTGGGGCGAGGGCCTGGGTTGAGTGAGTGGAGGGTGAGGAGGGAGTAGATTTGTCTGGGGGGGCCAGGGGAGGAGGGAGGGCTGGGCGAATGGGAAGGCTGGGGGGGTGGGGCCGCAGGGATTAGCAGCGGCGGGAAAAGAAACGGACGGAGAGGAGGTGGGGTTAGGGGGGAGAGGCTGCGGGGAGGCAGCGGCACAGGTTTGGGCAACAAAGAAACGGACGGAGGAGGGGGAGGGGCCGCAGGGAGGCAGCGGCACGTGTTTAGGCAACAAAGAAACAGACGGAGAGGAGGAGGGGGGAGGGGCAGCAGGGAGGCAGCGGCACAGGTTTGGGCAGCAAAGAAATGGACGGAGAGGAGGAGGGGGGAGAGGCCATGGGGAGGCAGCGGCACGGGTTAGGGCAACAAAGAAACGGACGGAGAGGAGGAGGGGGGAGTGGCCACGGGGAGGCAGCGGCACAGGTTTAAGCAAAAGAGAGGTGGACGGAGGCTGGAGATACTACCGGCAAAGTGGAGGCGGCACGGGCGGAGGTGCGAGGAGCGACCTGCCTGCTGGAAGCAGGGTCAAGGGTTCCTAAAGGGACCCCTTACCCTTTGTGAATGTGGGTGCAAACATTTTTTTATGAGCAGGCAGTGGTCACACGGACCGCTGCCTCCTGTTAAAAAATGAAAAGAAAACTTTCCATTTTTCTTTTTGAAACACATCCCGTTTTCCTTTATGGAAAACTGCCTGCATTAAAAAAAATTGCTTTAATGGAAAAGCAATCACAGACATGGTGATCTGCTGACCCCAGCAGTCCACCAACCCTGTGATTTGTGGCCATTACCAAATGGTTTGCAAATTGCGACCTACCTCATGAATATTGATGAGGTTGGTCCATTTGGGACCCACTGGGAATCACTAAGGGCACCATTATGAGTTTGGTGGACGGAAAACTCGGTCCGCCAAACATCCGACAGGGTGGCCGCCACCTACACGGCGACCTCCCTGCCAGAGCTGTTATGGGTTTCCTGCTAGGTTGGCAGGCAAAAACCTGAGTTTCCACCCGCTGGCACAGCGGGAAACAGTCTACAGCATTGTCTCTGGCTCGTAATTGACCTGGCGGCAATGCTGTCGCGTGCAGGATGCACCAGCACCCCTGCAATGTTCACTGTCTGCAGTCAGTGAACATTGCGATGGTGCCGGCCAGGTGGACCCTGTACTGCCGATGCCAAGTGCATGGGCAGTGCAGGGGCTCCCCTGTGGCCCCTGCACCTGTTCTCCACCAGCCTTTTTTATGGTGGTGCTATTGCCATGAAACTGCTGGCAGAGAACATGGTTGTAATCCCACAGCGCTGCCCTAGCGGATGAGAATCACACCACCGCCAGACCGCCACTGTTGTAATGTGGAAATCAGACCACCACTGCGAGATCGCCACACTTGTAATGAACCCCTAAATGTGTCTGAGACACATTAGGACATCACTGTTTGCGATTTCCTAATTGCAAATCGCAAATATTTGCAATTAGGAAATCGTAAATACAAAGCTACATACATCTGGCCCCTATTTACTGAGAACCTTTATGGCATGGGTACTCGCAAACATTTCCCCAGGGATAACAAAACACTGTCTGAGGCCCGAGGACCGCACTGATGCCAGTAGGCCGAGAGTAGGGGGTGATGGAAGGTGGACACGGGGGGGGCGCAAAGTAAGGTAAAACGCTCATGCATTTAAACACTTTTTTGAAGTTTGCTGACTGTTTATCATGTTCTTACATGTCTAGTGCAAGATATCTTTAAAACTAAATCTGTTCCTAAAGATAAGTTGCCAAGGCCACTTAGTTAATGTGTAACTAAAGTATGGCCGTTTCACAGCTTTCTGGATTTTTCTGCTTTGTCTAGTGAACAGCAGCCCAGTGTTGCTGTTCATGAGGGGGCCGCAACTTAAGGTCTGGAGGGCCGCATGCTGCCCCGAGCAATACTTTGAGTATCCCTGCTTTATGGCATTGGCTCTGTACTGCCTTACTTTGAATTTTTGTAATAAAACCATTTAACTGGTCTGCTGATCTAGAACTCAGTTATTGATTTTGGACCCTTTTTCATAATTGTCTGTATTTCTTATATTTTGTTAGTTGGGAGGGGCCTTATCTTGGGTACACATTGCCTCAGGAAATTGAGGTTTAACACCATCTGAGATTCATCCATTGGTAGGCATTCTATTGAGATAAATTTTGGGGGTATCAAAAGTTTTGTGGTCCCCCACACATTTGTGGTAGCAGAGGATGACTGTGAGCTAAAAGAGTACCTCCTTTCTACTTTACAGATTTTTCTCTCTTTTGTCCCAGTCCACATGTCCTAGTATATTGGATTTTCTGGTGTGGATCTTCCTTGTGGATTTTGCTGAGCTCTTGGCAGCACTGCTCTTGGTCCTGAACAATTTGGATTGCGAGTATGAACAGATCAGAATAATTCTAATGATTGAGGTTGTTCAAGTGCATTTATTGTAGTGCTGATTCTTGTGCTGCATGATGGATTGTTAAACGATGTGTGAGGCTTTTCATTATGCCATGTTGATTTTGGGCTCAATTGATGGTTTGATCACTGTGACTTTGATATACTATTCTTATTTGTGATTTGTGTCGAAAAGGTTTTGGTTTTAATATTGGTTGATTTGGTTATCAGATTTTTTTAAATTCTAGATGTCAAGATTATTGTTTAACATTCCTGCGCAAAGGTAGTGTGCTTTGCGTCAAGTACAGACAGATAAGGAATGCTGAATTAACAAGTTTTTCATCCCAGAACTGTGTGTGTCTAATCTAGGTTAGTGTCTTTTGTTCCTCGGCGCACAGAAGTAAAACACTAACCAGAGGTCAACTGCTGCTGGACAGGAGTCTCCTTAGTATGAGTTGATACTGACAAGTCCTGTGAAGGTGCTGGTTTTGTTTCTGTTGTGTACAAGATTTGTTTTATTCTAACTGACAATTTTCTCCTGTTTAAATTGAGCAGACAAGTTTAAAAAAAAATTTTTTTAGTGCGTTTACTTTGAGAAATGCAGTGCAACAGTTTTCTCATTCATGGAAAAGTCATGCTGTGATTGATTAGTTAGCCGAGGAGCCCCACTACAAGGCACGAGAAACCTACTCTCTCACTTACTAAGCCAAGACAGATTTTATCAGAGTGAGCTATTTTAGGGCCTACTGACCTGTTCTGGCAAGCTGACAAAGAATTGGTATTCTGTTCACTCAGGAAGTGAATGAGGAAAAAGATGCCTTAAATCTTGTTTTTATCTTGTTACATTAGGTCTGCTATTAAAGACAGGGGTCAAATGTCAGTTTATGTTGTTTTACAATTTGCTGCTTATTTTATCCTGGAAATGTTTTCTTTTCTTTCTCTAACTGCAAAGCTACAAGATTTTATAAAGCAAAAGGCCTGGCAAAGAGTGTAAAATGAAAGGCTGTTTAATTTCAGATTGTTTTCTAAAACAACAACAATGAAATAGCTTGTAAATGAACTGTACAAACATTTCAAAATATGCTTCAGTTGTTATGAAAGCACATTGTTTTGTAACTGTGATGGAAAAAATAATTATAATAAAATGAAAACAAATCAGAACACTTTACTTAGTGTTGTGCAAATGATAACTATTTTTCTGAAATCCAATTTCCACAGATTGTTGTTTTAAGCTATATAATTCTATCAGTAAAACTCAATGTTTGTGGGAAAGTAGGTGGCCATTTCAGTAGTAAATGTGCTGTTTGTGAATAAATGACAGTGCTCTCTTTTATCATGCTTTAGTAATATATTTATTACAAGTGAGTTTTTAAACATGAACTGAGAAACATTCCTGCCCCCTCCCTAACGACAATGCTATTAGTGATCAAGAGGCAAGTCAGGAGTAATGTGTACTCTATATGTGGGCTAGATTCTTATTAAACATGAAGCAAAAGTTTAGTCTGTTAAATCAAACAAATGAGTTTTTGTACAGCAGAAATACTTAACTTGCATATTTGAATGTGCTCTCATATGTGATAAATAAGAAAAAGGCGGCTTTGTAAAATAAAATATTTGCCTAGGATCACATAATTTGAGACCAGTTTACAGGTCAAATACATTCCAGTTAGGTTGAGTAGCATTGCCTTATACATAGAGAAAGCATTCAATCTCTCCCCTGGGACCGCATGCTGGAGGTGCTCAACAAGCTGGGTGTGGGACCGAACTGGTGCAAATCGATTCACCTCTTATATACAGCCCCAACTGCCAGGGATAAGAAGGGGCACTCTATTTCACGACTCTTCACTGTTGGCAGGGGACCCACCAAGGCTGACTTCTCTCACCTTTGTATTTTGCCATCGCAATGGGATGTCTTGCGATCCAGTTGAGGCAACAGGGGAAGCACTGGGGCATCCTCCTCAGAATAATCCTGCATGCTGCATCTTTTTACACGGCTGACATCTTTCTATATGGTACGGATTTCCTGCTTGATCTTTGATTGCTTGCCTCCTGGATGATTTTGTTGAAATCTCTGGCCTTAGCCTTAACTGGTCTAAATCCCGTATCTTCCCTCTTTGCGTGTCTTATACCCTTCCACTCCCCCTCCAGTTAGGACTCTGCTAACATCAGGAATTGACTATATTCCGATAATTTAGGATTAATTATATCTCATTTCGGGAACACTTACGGGATGGTGACTTGGGCAGAGCACTCCAGTCCTTAAAAGCATAATTCTTGATTTGACAACTCTGCCTTTATCTGTTATGGGAAGAATAGTGTTGATTAAGATGGTTGAGCTACCACGGCTATTCTATTTTTTTTGTCATTCTCCCCTTACCACTCCCACACTCCTCTTTTTCGCAACCTGGACACAATGGTTTATGAGTTTATCTGGCAAAAGGGCCGTAGATGGCTGACGTTATTGCATATCAAGCTCCCAACCGAGGCATGTGGTTTGTGACTTCTGGATTTTAAACAATATTATTTAGCACCTCAACTTTAATGGATGGCCGATTGGCTAGCAGGGCATTCCTTGTCGAAGATAGGCCTCCCCACCATGAAGAGATCATCTGGCCGATTATACTTGGTTATATTGACTTTGACTGCTCCCCTTCCCAGAATCCCACCTTTCCACTGTGCTATTTTACCTACAACGTTCTTGAGCACTCCTTAAACACAGATCCCTCTATGCACCTGCAATCCCCCTTGTAGGACTGACAGCTCTTAATAGCTATATCCTTTGCCCCACCTTAAAGCTTGGGCTATCAAGGGATTTATTTCCATTGCTGACCTATTTTTCGCGAATTATTGTCTTTTGATACACTTCTTTCTTATTTTTCGGTTCCCCCTGGTCATTTTCTCACTTATGTCCAAATTAGACATTTGCTGACCATTCGGGGTCCATGATACCAAGCTTGCCCCCAATGCATTCATACAGGCATTCTACACATTAGGAGACAGCGCACCCCTGTTCCAATGGTTTTAGCAGGCAGATTTACAACTTTGGCATCAATCTAGGGGCTCTGTTCAAGGTAAATGGGAAGAGAACATAGGCCGCCCTCTTCATGACTCAGAATGGTGCCAAATCTTTCATACCCATATAAAATGTCCCATAACTCACACTTTAAATATATTGCAATTTATTATATTAAACAGGGCATATCTCACTCCTCGTCGCAGCTCCAAAATCTATCAGGGAGCTCCTTCTCTTTGCTCTAGGTATAGCGATCCTAATGCAGACCTGTCTCATATGTTATGGTCCTGTGGTTCCCTGGTGGGTTACTGGACCGGGGGCGTCTACCTCTTCCATTATGTTACAGAGCACCTTTTGGCTAACTTCTTAGAATGCCTGATCCTCGGCCTTTTCTCTCGCCCACATTCAGGTAGAGCTTCCTATAAATTTATGGACTTGACTATCCTGTTAGCAAAGCGGTATATTACAGTGGAATGGAAAATCTGTGCCCCACCAACTATACATTTCTGAGCACATCCATCCATCCCATGGTTGACGGCTGAGGGTGTTCACCTCCATAGAAAGAAAAGGACTGGTCTCCGTAAACACCTTATGGTTCACGATTGGGACATCCTTGTGGAGATGTATATCCATACTATCAAACCCGACACCGCCCCTCGAACATTCCACGGTTGTGTTACTCTTTCAAGTTTCTTTACTCAGTAGGTGCTAGGCGGTCTCAAGGATACGAGTGATTTATGACTGTGACATTAGACTTTATTTCTGAGTTTATAATTTAACTCGGGTGACAGGGTTGACAACTCATTCTGTTATATAGTAGTAGTCTGTTAAAAGATCGGGTTTGTGAAGAAACAAATTGGGTGGGGGGATAGGAAAGGGGGTGTTTAGGAGTGGGGAAGCTGGAGAAGGGGTTTATTTTAGTTATAACTTTAAGGGCAAAAGCAGAATGGTAAGTGTAATTTGTTACTTTCCTAAGAGGATGCTGTTGTTGTGAGTGAGTTCTTGTACACTGTAATCTGTGTTGCTTTATCATATGCCAATAAAAAAAAAGAAAAACAGGTCGAGTAGATTATTCAAGTAACTAGACCTACAGTCTGGTAATATTTTTATGCTTTTTCAAGGCCTGCACTGGTATTGGTCAGAAGTCACCACAGAGTTGTGCTGTCGTTGGTCGTTTGCTGTCAACATAGTGCTGTTATTGGTTGACCGTTGGCATAGCTGAGCTGGGATTGGCTGTTGATCACTACCTTTTTTCTTGAGTGTTTTCGATTGCTTTGAGTAAAAAATAGTAAGGGCTGTGTTGATAAAGCTTAACGCTATTGAGGGACAGAAATTACCTGCAGACACTATACCCGCATATGAAATTTTGAAATAAATTGTTTTTTTGTACATGCACCTGGATTTCCGAATGGCATGAATATACCTCTCCTGGCTTGAGTTTCCTTTCGAGGGTACCTTTAACATTAGAAAGCTAGATTTCCTGAGTCAAACTATGAATAATAGAAGGCTATTACCTAGACTGACACAATTTGAGTCATTGAACAAATGGGATCGAATGGCCACAGACAAGGAGAGAAAGAGAAGGAGGAAGCAGGTGAAGGGTTCATTTACACAATGGTTGGCAAAGCAAGTGAGATCATCCAGCAAAATGCTGAAGGCAGGATATGATGGAGGGAGCGAGAGTTGTTTTCTGCAATAGTCAAAGAGACAACAGACAGAAAGAAAGCTGAAGAAGGAGACAGAGAAAAGCAGAGCCAAGAATAAAATTAATGTGAGAGGGAGAACTTTTCGAATGATCATGAATTTCAGATATCCTGCATAAGCTGATGGGATCCAAAGACAGGAGCATGCTACAATAGTATCTGATATGGATGCAGGTGGTGATGGTGTGGGTGTACAGTCACAGCGAATGACTGCGCTTACAGTTGTGAGTGCATCAATCAGTGTGTGTGTTAGAAACTGGGTCTGTAGTTGGCCGAGGTATACACCCTATCCAAGTAGAGAACACCGTCCTAGGCAGGGTAAATCACAACACATCCTCAATTATCTGGTCCTCACCCTCTAGTAGCTCAGCACAGAGCAGTCAGACTTTATTTAAGATGCAATGTGTAAAGTATTTGTGCAGTAACAGAGTGAAAACCCCAGAAAACACTCCACACTAGGCTAGAAATATAAAAGTATATTTTTATGAACAAAGCAAGACCAAAACAATGAAATACCAATAAGCACAAGTCGAGATCTGAATTTTTAAAGAATAAATTAAACTGTTTTCCTTAGAGGTAGAAAGGAACAAATGGGGTTATCGGACTACGCTAGACCAGGCCAAAGTCAAAAGTTCATGTGGACTGCGATGGAGTGCAGGCTGGCTACAAGCCCCACTTAGGGTCCGCTAAGCAAAAGTACCTTGATCCTTGAGATGCATCAGTTACGATCGGCAGAACAATGTTGATGCATCGGTTCTTGGTCCTCGCTGACGAAATCAGTGAAGCGAATCGTCATCATTGATCCAGAGGATAAAAGTGATGTGTTGATACCGTGCCACACAGAAGGTACGATGAGTCACGCAGTCGGAAATGTGGTGCTCAGATTCTCGCAGCAGTGATGTGCTGTTGTGGATAGCAGTGCATTGTCCTTGATCCTCGCAGCGATGCGGTGGCGGCGAAGGAGAAACAAGGTTGATGCTTGGCTCTTTGCAGGAGCAGCCAGAAACATCCACTTCCAAGGGCCCAGGACTGGGTTGGCACCACTTGGCAGGGCAGTACCCGCAGTTGGCAGAGTCCATAGGATGTAGCAGGATTGTTGGAAGTCTTTTGTGTCAGAAAACAGGAGGCAAGCCAGCAAGCCATTGGAGGCACTCTGGTTCAAGTGATGTCGATCCAGTCCTTCCCACCCAGGCTGGGGAACAGTAGGCAGCTGGGCAGCTCAGCAAGGCAGGAATCTAGCAGAATAGGAGTCCTTAAAGCAGCACAACAGCCTGTCTTCCTGGCAGAGTCTTCACAGGTCCAGAAGTGTATTGAAGGTCTGGTGTCATGGGCCCACTACTTATACCCAGTTGTGCCTTTGAAGTGGGGGAGCCTTCAAAGAAAGTTTTAAAGTGCACAGAGGTCCTCCCTTCCTGCCGTGGCTACAAACTTACTACAGGGGAGGGAATTAGCCCTTTGTGTATGTGCAGGCACAGCGTATTTAGGTGTAAGTGTGAGGCTGGGCTCAGCCCTTTCCTCCCATCCTCCCAGGAGATGTATGTAGTGACACCCTTGTTCCCTTTGTGTGTGGCTGTCTAGAGGGAATACACAAAGCCCAGCCGTCATCCAGCCCAGACTATAAGACAGGCAGATGGCACAAGATGGTTAAAGCAAGTAGATGCCACATTTTCGGAGCAGGCGTCACAAATGCCTGAGCAACATTCAGCCGTAACGCCACGACCGGCCGCAATGCCACAGCCAAGATGGTGGCCCCACATTGATCACTGTGGCCTCACAATTGACGCCTGCAGCCATGTCAACGAGACTCCTAGGGGGAAGTGGCCCCCCTCCTTTGGCACTCTGTGGGGGCCTGCGGATCGCGGAACCCCCCTGCACTTCTGCCTCATGGCCTATGGTGGGGGTCTCAGAGGGCACAGAGTTGCTTAGCCCGGGAACCTGCTCAACTTTATGACCTCACCAAGAACTTTGCGACTACTCTCCGGATTACTCATGGCGGTGAGTTTTGCAGACCTAGAGCCTCCTTTGGTTATTTTGCGGGGGCGTGGAATGGATTGCCCCCTATCTCACCACTCTACAAGCGTGTGAGCTCAATATGTCTTGTTGCTGACCCCCTCCCTGTCCCATTGAGAGCGCTCTCCAGTACGTCCACGGGCACAGCATTGTGAGTTACGGGACTGGTGCCCCTTCTTTCCAGACTTACTAAGGAGATGTCCTACCCTACCTCTGATATTCTTTGGGAGCCTTCGCTTGTTCTTGGTGTCGATATGGAGTGCACACAGTGCACAACAGATGGCACGGCTGCAAACGCCTCCCCCCTGAGGACTCACAGAAGGTCCCAGAGAAGGTCTATGCCCTAGAGACCGCAGTTCAGACTCTGACTCCAGCAGTTCACTGGGCGCATCATCACATCTCGGCTCCTGAGGCGCAGACTCAGTGACTGGGTGCCCACCTGGTTGATCAGGAGGGACAGGGTAGGCGTGAAAACGTTCGCAATGTGGGGCTGCCCAAGCACGCAGAGAGAGACTCACTGTTGGCTTCTCTTGAGTCCTGGTACCAGGAGATTGTGGCCCGAGGGCCCCTCCAACTTCTATGCCTTGGAACGTGCACAAATGGTACCGGCTTGGGAACCTCACTGAGGTTCTCTGCCGCGGCGTGTAGTGGCCTGCCTCCTGTACTTCAGGGACCCGTATCATCTGCTGCAGCAGGCCCATGCCCATGGTCCATTTGTGGTGGGAAATGCCAAGGTGTCATTGTACCCTGATTTTACTATTCAAGTTCAGATGCAGAGGGAATCCTTTATGGCAGTAAAGAAGAAGCTCTGCGATTTGGGCCTCTGGTATTCCTTTCTTTTCCCCACTCGCCTATGGGTCCAGCCTGAGGATAAAGTACACTTTTTTTACTGATATCTCCACAGCGTGAGACTGGATTGAACTCTACGATAAGGGCACAGTGCGTCCAGAGACCACCACACCGCTCCTGTGCTGCAGGCAGGCTGCAGGCACAGGCTCTCAGCCTGGCCTGAAGCCAATCCTGACGCTGCTAACGAAGGAGCCGCGCCTGGCTTATTGTCTGTCACAAAATTTGAATGTGACATTTTACACAGACAGACAGTATGGTTTTGGCATGGTCTATAAATGTGGAAAACTATGGTCACAAAAGGGTTCTATAACAACTTTTGGAACTTTCATCAGGAACAGATTCTACATACTTGATTTTGTAGGGGCAATACAGCAACCAAAATAATTGGCAGTGTTACAGTGCGCTGCGCAAAAGTGGGAGAAAATTATGGCCATGCTTGATAATAGACATGCAATTAAAAATGAAGCTGTAATTAAAGAGTCAGAACATAACAAATCCAATGAAAATTCCATTGAAAGGGCTGAAAATTAAAAAAAATTCTTGTTGAATCAGATACAGACTTCTACGTTACATCAAAACTAAATTCATGTAATCATGAGAGCAGCCTTACTAACCTAGACAAAATTCTCACTCATAAGGCACAAAAGTGGTTTGTGATCAGTGATAAGATTGAGGTTATTGCCCCAGAAGTAAGTTTTAAACTTTTCTCCAGCCTTACACATGGAAGAGCCTCATGTTCCCTGGAGCTACAGTGTGCCTCAGGACTCTCATGTAGGCATGATGTAAAAGAAATAGTATGCTCTTGAAAATCTTTCCATTATCCTACAATTGCTCTCAACCCAACAGAATTTGCAGCAGCTGAATTGTCAAATGGCTTCAAAGTGGAGCTGACAATATCATGATCTTGAATTATTTCTAATGCATTATTAAGTTCATTTATCCATAAAACATTTTCTGCTTTCCAGACAAGGCACCTTAATGGTTCAATAGGGTGGGTATACCGTTGCACAAACGTGGCATAATACTTGCTCAGGCCAAGAAATTATCTGAGCTAATCTTTATGGTTAGGTTTGGGTGCATATCTAATGGCATCCACCATATTCCCTTTAAGTTTAATGCCGGTACTTAAAATTGTGGCACCAAGATAACTTTCTTCTTTTAAAATAAAAATATATATGTTTGTCCTTAGAAACTATCATACCCTTTCCTGCAAAATGAGCAACATATGATAGCGGAAATCATTGTGTTCCTAAGCACTTTATGGATATATGAAGATGAAACGCTTGGATTCCTTTGACACCTTTAAGTAATGCATACGTTAATTTTTGAAAAACACTGGCAGCGAATGCCAGACCAAATGGAAGCCTCAAATATTGAGCAAGAATCACTTGATGTAAGAGTCACATGAATGGATGACGTCCTTGTGGATATGCATGTGTGTCGAGATGCCTTCGTTCTGAGAGTACACGTGTGAGTAAGCTGGAAAGCGCACTTGAAGATGTGAGAGAATGTGAAGTTCAGTGTACACCCCCATAAAGGAGCATGAGTAGCTGAAACATAAGGCCCAACTAGAGATGCACAAGTTCAATAAGTAATATAGTGAGTATAAATGTCTGGAAATTGCAGTCAAGCCTTCAACCTACGTTGATGCTGATGTAAACAATGCAGTGCATAAGATTTCCTCAGATCAGTCGAAAAGGGCGCCAGAACGCTGTAGTCAATAAACAGGGAATTTTTTTTTTGTTGGCCACGACCAACTTAAAATGTAGATTCCTCAAGGAAATGATCAGATAACCTTGTTGCCAAACTGTTGTCTGGTAATGATGAAAGATGCAAATTAGGAAATCTTCTTGAAGAATTAATTAGTAACCTGGTAAGTTGGTGTCCCACAAGAATACAGAAGAGAACATGGACTGTCATTTAGGGGTCGCAGCTGCGACCCCTGGCTTCCCCTTGTGACTCCTGGCACTGTCTTGGCGACCCATGGCCTCAGAGGTGGCAAAATCAGCACCAGGAGCACAGTAGCTGCATCAGTTGGGGCTCTGTAGTAAGTACGCTACACTTATTTATGTAAGCTTCCCTTTATTAGTGACTAGGTATCACACAAAACAGAGCCTACAACCGTCTTCAGCACTTCATCTGCTCAACTGTTATTCTCTACATTCTGTGTTGCCTCACAGCACTCCACGGATTACTTCACCAATGACATACTCACCATGACACACACTACACACCTCCTTTCTTATACAACAAGATTAATTTACAGAACAATAATTATATATTGCATAAAGATACTAACCATCACGATAAAAGAGCTACAATTTAATAAATGGTATGTTGTATTATCTACATGTCTCTTGGTAATAACAAGTTATTACCGCTAACAGTCTTTTCCCTACCCCTTTTATTTACATATATAATCATCCAAGACTTTTGGTCATTTTACCATTCTTCTTGTTCTTCGTTTCCATACCCGGCATTTGACCTGTTGACACTTCTCCATTATATCTCACATTCTGCCTACGTTCCTCATTATCATCCATAAAAACCCATCTATTAATACCTTGAGTCTTTTACAGAGTAATGAGGGGAACAAAGTGCTACTCTTTTAAGATCACAATATTTTCCATTTTCCAATTGTACAGAGTTTTTCATCATTTCCACAATAAATTGAGGCTCAAAGAATCTACCCTCTCCTTTTCAGGTTTATTAATTCTCACCTACTGTCCTATTATGAGGCCATTATTGTTTTTTTCGATGTTTCTTGTCGTAGTACTCTTTACATTCTTCATGGTTTTTTTTTTTTAGATTATCCATAACTTCCCTAGACGACCACTCCACATTACGCAGTGGCATCAACCACCCAGGATCCATTTAGATCTAGACTTCCTACCCCTTATCAAAAGGAGACATCTTAGTGACATCCAACTCTGTCACTCTATATCACCATAATGTTTTAAATATTTGTGTTTTAAATATTTGTGTTTCCCAGGCAATATTATTCTTGCATGCTAACCGTATGGCACCCTTTACCACTTGATTATACCTCTCTACCATTGCATTACCACTGGGATTATACAACGAGGTCGTTCTATGTGTAATTCCACACTCCTCCTTTAGCACTCCATTATCACTCACAATCACCGCAGGTGTGGCTTCATTCATAAATACTGCATCAAAGAATTTAATCACTGTTTCTGTATTCAATTTCTTTAAAATTTTCAATTAAGGCCATTTTGAAAATACATCCACGAGTGTTATGATATATTTCCCAGAATCTTTCACTGGTCCCATAATATCTACAACTACACATTTCCATGGTGCCTCTGGACACATAAATTCACTCATAGGGGGTCTTATCTTCTTGAAGGTCTTATCAGCATATATACAGACACTACATTCTCTGACTTCTCTCTCTATTCAAATGTCTATAGCTAGCTACCAAAAAACATTCCTAACAGTGGCCGTGGCTTTTACTGTTCCTAAATGGCCCTCGTGGCACATAGAAATAATTTATTTTCCTAAAGAGTCAGGTGGAATTAATCTCTCCTCTTAACAATGTTAATTCATTGTATGTTAACTTGTTCCTTACTTCCCAAAATGGTTTTAAGTCACCCAGCCTATTTTCTTCAGGACAACCATTGATTATACAATCCCTTATACTTTTAATTGTTACATCCTTTTCATATTCATCTTTTCATTTTTGTCTGTTAAAGGTATGTACACCTTTTTCCCAAATCAAAGCAACTTTAACATCTTCCATCAGTTTGTCTTGATATTCTGTGATCTGTACGGACGTGTGAAAAAAAATCTGCTGTTCTTTTTTTGTGAATTGTACACTATCTCATAAATGAAATCCAACAGTCTCATAGAAATTCATTCTAACCTTGATGAAACATTGATTAACCCCACTTAGTTAAAACTATCACCAAAGGTTTATGATCACACTTAATGTCAACTCCCCCTAATAAAAGAGCAAAAGTGTTCAAGTGCCCAAACATATGCCAAAGCTTCTCTTTCAATCACAGCATGCTTTTCTTCAGCTGGAAAAAGTGACCTATAGGCATATGCTATTATTACTTCTGCCCCTTCTTTATTATATTGTGACAACACAGCGCCTATACCCTTATTACTAGTGTCTTTGGTAATTACACTTTCTTCATAGGATCAAAACCTTGCAATGCAGGAGCTGCACACATTGTTTTCTTTATGTCTTCAAAGTCTAATTTGCAATGTTCTGACCATGCAAACTTCACTTTCGATTTAAACCATTGCCTTATGTGAAATGTTCTTCTGGATTTTTTTTTCATAAATTTAGAAGAGAATTCCACTAATCCCAAGAATGATTTTGTTTCTTCCTTGTTTCTAGGTTAAGGGACATCCTTGATGGCTTGTAATATTTTGGCTTTCGGTTTAATACCCACTGCACTAATTTTGTGTCCTAAATAAGTCACTTCTTTTTAATGAAAACTTACATTTAGAATATTCCATTGTCAATCCAGCAATTTTAATTCTGTCCTTAACGTTTGATCATGATCATTCTTATTCTTCCCCATAATCAAGATGTCATCTTGAAATACTAACACATTCTCAACTTTGCCAAAAATGTTAAACATGAGACACTGAAATACTGCAGCAGTAGATGCCAAGCTGAATTGCATCCTTTTGAACTGATAGCAGCCCACAAATGAAATAAATGCAGTGTATTTCTTACTTTCTTCACATAATGGTATTTGAGGGTGTGCAGTAGGTAAGTCAATAGTAGCACTCCTCTTGTCTTGATCGGCATTTCTTTAATTCTTGGTAAACTAAACCTGTCTACCAAATGATTCCTGTTGACGTGACATAAATCCACCCACACAATCTGGTTTTACCATTGGCCTTCTTACCTACTACTAATGGGACCAACCATTCCGAGGACTCAACTGGTTCTATGATCTCATTCACCAACAGTTGTAATTCCATTTCAACTTCCACTCTTACAAACAAAGGTACATTCCTCAACTTATGCACCTTAGGAGTTACGCCTTCCTTCAATACTATCCTGTGTTCAAAACCTTCTATTGGGCCAACACCTCCCCCAAAAACGTTCAGAATTTTATCACACATATATTTTTTCCAAGAATTACCCCATCATCAAGAATTAAAACTTGCTCCTCACTATTGGGATCTAGAATAATGTTCAAACTGCATTGGTCCTTCCACCCTAAAACAGAGAGTCCTTTTTTCACAATATATAATTTACCAACCATTTTTCTGTTCTTGAATCTAAACACTAAGGCCCTCACTATGACTTCGGCGGACAGAAACGCCTGTCCGCTGTAGCCAGTCCACCGAAGCCGTGCGGTCAGAAAACCACCAGTGTGGTGACCTGACCAGGAGGGATATTAAGAGTTTCCTGCAGGGTTGGCGGATGGAAACAGAGTTTCTGCCCAGCGGCCCAGTGGGAAACAGCCCACAACATTGACGCCAGCTCATAATAGAGCTGGAGGTAACGTTGTGGTGCATCGGGTGCAGCAGCACCTGTCTTGCTTTTCACTGTCTGCCAGACAAACAGTGAAAAGCACGACTGGGCTGCTCATGGGCATGGGCAGTGCAGGGGCCCCCAGCACCCTGTCTCTGCCAGCTTTTACCTGGCGGTGCAACCACCATGTAAAAGCTGGCGGAGAGGTGACTTGTAATCCCCAGGACAGTGCTGCTTTACAAATTACAAATTTTGCTGCTTTACTTGAAAATCGTGGTTGGTGGAATAAAGAAGCTGTGGTAAGTATCAAACTTTTTGAGAAGGAGATAATTGAGAAAAAGAAACAGGGACTAAGCAATGAGAATATTTGTTGTGTAATTGGGAATTAGATAGGGTTAAAACTGTAAATGTTTCAAGTCGTTCTGAAATTGATACTTTCAAGACACTAATGAGGAAGATTCTGATATTGATGAGACAATGACTTATGATGCACAATCTGTAAATGATGCTAATTTATCTTATTCACACCCCACAACTGGTAGCATGAATAGAAATATTGTACTGCAATTGAAGCATAGAGAATATGTGTACTGAGGTTTTCTCTTCTTTTTAAGTTTAAGGAAGGGAGATGTATTTGGGGTTTATTCTTCTGTTTATATTTTGTATAGCTTCAACTTTTTAATAATTACGTGTCTCTTTTATTTGTATTGTTTATGTTCGATTGTACTGTTTAATATGTTCTGTTGCTATGGTTTCAGCTGTTGTCCACCGTCACTCAATTTAGATTGCCTGCCTGGACAACAGCTGATTACTGAAGCACCTGCTTGCGCTTCGTGGGTTTATGGGTGGATTGATTTGCACGCTCTTCCATAAATTTATTAAATGTCATTTGAACATCATCACGTGGTATGTGCTATTTGTCCTTCAGAAGAGAAACACCAGAGAAGAGAAGGAGCCAAGTACTCAACTACTCTGGGCTTGATCCGTGGAGACTGAAACCCATTCTGCAAGAGAGTTTACTGGTTGGGCTACTGTTTTATGAAAGGCACTGACCGTATGGTGGACCAAAGGATGACAGATGTTGATTGGTGCCATGGAAGGGGATAAAATCAGGGCTAACTGCTTAATCTGAATGAATTGACCTATGTAATCAGTTGGTCTATTGAGCTCATAAAAGTCTTCCAGAAGTTGATTATTGCATCTTAGAGTCAGGTAGGCTACTGACCTGAATATTATAGTCTGGAAAGGAGGAAGGAGCTCAGGGGTGGTGCTCAAACCTCAATTGAGATATTAAGAATCCCTTTTCTGGCCCTAGCTGCGCCTGCTGGCAACCATCACTGGTTAGAGGAAGGCATATGAAACAAACATATGAAACCTGTTGCCAAAGGTTCTTGCTTCTGCAGATTTATCAAGAGTGAAGACCCAAAGGGAAGTGCTGTTGCTTTGTATGCAAGGTCTGGCTATACTCATACACATACACATACAGCAGCTTGTATCAATTAGGAGGGTACCCCTAGGACTATAGACCTCATTGATGACACATATCTCCACACAACCATGCCAGTTCAGGGTTGGGCAACTGGAAACCACTGATTTCCATACCACATGGTGTGCCATCCACAGTTGCTGACTCTGCATCACCCTAGAAAAGGACTGCTACTGCAACATACTAAACAAGACTTCTGCTTTCCCTTCTGCTACCATGGGGTACCAGGAGGGATATAACAATAACACACCAAAGTGCACAGAGATAGAAAACCCACCCAGGTGGTCACTCTTTAATATTCAGAGCCACTCCTGTGGCTCATTTCTTGTTACTTGTTTACCATCCCTGAACAGCCATTGCTTTAGCAGACCTCTTGCTGTTGTTCACAGGCTGCCTATGACTCATACACCTGTTGGAAGGGTTTCACTTGCTTCTCCCATCCCCCAACTCTGCCAGAGACTTCAACCGCAGCTGAGGACTACACCATAAATCATTCCTGACTCTTTCATCAACGTTTGGTGATCAGCCATCTTCAACATCATTTCCAACACTCCTCATCCTGGATTACTTTCTATGTTTTGTTAGGATCCGGCAACTTCTTTCTTTCCCTTCCATAGTCTCAGCTACTGCTACTCACCGAAAATGCACAACATACTTCAGGTCCACCTCATGCCTCAATGGCACAGTACATTTCTTTTCAGGTCCCCACTGTAATCAGAATGTTCCCAAACTGGGAAAGGAAGTGCACTGTTGGGAAGAAAACCAAGTTCCTGGTGCCGCATGGTGTGCTTTGTTCTCTACTCTATTGCACTAATATTTGACTATTTCTAGGTGGACCCAGTAAATCCTTTTTGTTTATTCCATTTACCGATTTGTTGAGTGTAGTATTTCTGGTTCTATAAGCTTCTTCTCACAGGTGTGTATGGTGTGAGGTGTTGCCTACCTTTCAAGTGTCCCCGGGCTCATTTACTACCTGGTGTAGGAAGCTGGCCTAGTGAGCACCTATGGTGTTATCACCTTATACTAGGTCCAGGTATCCCCCATTATTGAGGTGTAGACAGTGTCTAGGAAGCCATGCCTCTCTAGAGGTAGCTGTGGACAAGCAGCCAAGACTTATCTAGAAGACATACAAAGCTTATGCAATACCACTACAGTCACACAACTCTTACACACATGAAAGAACCACACAGTGTTACAAAAATAAAGGTACTTTATTATAGTAACTCAAATACTAAAATACCGTATGGGCAATACTCCACTAGGAGGTGAGTAAACACACTATTATATACACATTAGGAGTCACTGATTAGCATAGAAAGCAATAGCAAATAGTAAAAACAATAGCAAATAGTGAAGGCCTTAGGGGGAGACAAACTATATACTAAGTAAGTGGAATGTGAAAGGCAGTCCCACACCTAAGGATGTGGAATCGGTAGGGGGGAGCTGGAGGAACTAGGAACCCCAAAACCAGGGTGCCCCTCAGCAACCTGGAGAGAAGGGGTATGTACCTGTTTTTTCCCCAAACCCACAGGATAGATTTGGAAGAGGACTATGCAAGACCCAGACAAGACTGGAAGGAACCAAAACTGGATCCTTACAGAAGAGGGCCTGCAAAAGAAAGGGGACCAAGTCCAGTTTGAGTTGGGGTGTCCGGCTGTGGCAGGAGCCACTACCCACCCTTCGTTGGATGCAGGACCAGGTCTGCAGTGGATGAAGGAAGTCAGCAGTGCAGCACAGGAGCAGAAGAGGAGTTCCAGAAGTGATGTCCCAAGTCTGTGGTCATGATACAGTCAGTCAGTGGTGCTGGAAAACCACCAACAAGCCTTGGCAAATGCAAGAGTCGATGAAGAAATTTTTGCAAGGCTGAAGAAGACCAGCAAGGCCCACGGTACCCTCAGCAGCCGTGAGAGTCACAAGAAGAGTAGGCAGCACCCACAGGCAGCAGACATAAGGGTCGCAGAGAGGCCCATTCCGCACCCCTGAAGAGGAGTCCCACATCACTGGAGCAGTCAGCAGAAAACTGTACTTTGCTTGGAAAAGTGCTGGAGGCTGTGGCTATACGGAGCCTGAAGATCCCTTGGAGGAGGAACAAACAAGCCTGGGTATCTGCAAGAGTCACTGTGCACAGGGGCACTGTCCTGCAGTGAGGGGCAAGGGCTTACCGTCTCCCAAGTTGAACAGGTGGTACAGAGGACCAAGGGGACTACTCCAGACCACCACCTGTGATGCAGGATCCACATAGTTTCGGAGGAGGGATGATCCATGCTGCTGGTTGTCATTGCAGTTGGTATGCAGGGGAGTGACTCCTTCACTTCAAGGGAGATTCCTTCTTGCTTCTTGTGCAGGCTGAAGACTCGTTGCCCTCAGAGGATGCACGGCCCGGGAAATGGTGCAGTTGCTGGAAGGAGCCGAAGAAACAATGTTGGAAAGCGGAGTTGCAGATTGTCAGTTCCTGGAGGTTCCAGCTTCAGTCCCAGTGACCAGAAGCACAGGAGTCCTGCTGGAATCTTGCATGCCAAATCTGAAGTACCACCCAGGAGGGAAATCCTAAATAGCCCAGGAAGGGGGATTGGTCACCTAGCAGGGTGACCACCTATCAGGAGTGGGATGTGATGTCACCTGCCTGACCTGGCCACTCAGATGCTCCTAGGGGGCTCTGCCCAACTTGGATTCAAGATGGCAGAATCAAGTGGCCACCTGGAGGAGTTCTCGGCACCACCCCTAGGGTTGTGATGGACCGGGGAGTGGTCACTCCTCTTTCCATTGTCCAGTTTCATGCCAGAGCAGGGACCGGGCCCCAAGACTGGTGCAAACTGATTTATGCAAGGAGGGCACCAAATGTGCCCTTCAAAGCGTACAGGTGGCTTGAAGAGGCTATCCCTCACAAGTCATGTAACACCTATTTCCAAAGGGAGAAGGTGTTGCCTCCCTCTCCCAAAGGAAATCCTTTGTTCTGCCTTCCTCTGCTTCAGCTGGTCAAGCGGCAGGAGGGCAGAAACCTGTTGTGGGGTAGCAGCAGCGCAGGCTGCCCGGAAAACCCCAGAAGACTAGTAGGAGCAATGCTGGGGGTCCTCTAAGGAGCCCCCAGAGTGCATGGAATCATACAACCAGTTCTGGCAACAGTACTGGGATATGATTCCGACATGTTTGATACCAAACATGCCCAGGTTCGGAGTTACCATTATATAGCTGGACATAGGTAGTGACCTATGTCCAGTACACGTGTAAAATGGCATTCCCCCACTCATGAAGTCCATGAAAATGGCACTGGAGTTCGTGGGGGCACCTCTGCTAGTGCAGGGGTGCTCCCACACACAGTACTTGCACCCTGCCCTCTGGGCTAGGAGGAGCTGCCATAGGGGTGACCTATGGTGACCTGGTGCAGTGACCTATGGTGAAAAAGGGTGCATGCACCTTTTCATGCAGGCTGCAATAGCAGGCTTGCAGACACATTTTGCATGGGCTCCCATGGGTGGCACAATACATGCTGCAGCCCGTGGCGAACCCCTAGTTCCCTTATGCCCTGGGTACCTGAGTACCATATACTAGGGACTTATATGGGGGCACCGGTATGCCAATTGTGGGATGTGTTAAGTACTGAGCAACCAAATTTAGAGGAAGAGAGCACAGTCCCGGGGGGTCCTGGTTAGCAGGATCCCAGTGAACACAGTCAAAACACACCAACAACAGGCAAAAAGTGGGGGGAACCATGCCAAAAAGAGGGTACTTTCCTTCACCTGGCTAACTCATGACAGTGTAGAAACATCATATTTGTCAGGGTGGCACAACTTTGCTACTCATCCACCACAATTGTACACCATCCCTGCACAAACTCCTCTGATATTCTTTCTTTTTCTTTCAGCAGGAATAAGGATGTATATCCCTGATCAAGTCCATACTCTCTCCAGGTGGATGGAATGAAGGAGACTTAAATTTGCCATTTAGGGCCCAGAGCCCACCATACCCCAATAAGTATACAGATCTAAGTCCACCATATAAAATTTGCAGTCAGCTTGCGGGAGATAGGACTGTGGCTTTCAGAAGGGTTTCCTCCCATTTCCCCAACTGGAAGCACATTTTGAATTTCTACTTTGGCCCTTGGAATTATATAGCAATGGGGGAGCAAATTATGGGGTAGTGTTAACTAAATTAAGCAACAAGAAAAGGCAAATTATATAGCAGAAAGAAGGTTATGGGGCAAGTATCACAAATCTACAATTATATACAAAATGCCAAGCCTGCAAAATCACATAATTCCAGTGACTCGGCTCTCTAGATAAAGCACCTAAGCACTTAGATCACCTACCTTCCTAATACTGCGGGGGACGTTACTACTCAGCAGAAAGGGAAAAGTGACTACACCCCTTCTCAAGTTAATTTCCTCTATGTGGTCATGCAAACTTGCTGCCTATTTAAGTAATGCCAGTGCCTCTTAGTTTGTATAGGCACCAAGGATGTAAGATGCCTTTCAACACGCAGAACAGTTGTCCAATGGCTCTCCTGTCAGGGTCACAGATGCCTCTGAGGTTTCAGTACAGTCCTAGGAAATTATAGCCTTCTAGAAGGAATTCACCTTATAATAGGCTAAAGCTCAACAGATTTACCCAAGCTAACTCATTGAAATAAACTTCAGGCACATAATCTTTTTCCTGTACAGAGGAGTGTCATATATTTATCATTAGTAATTAGAAAGCTGTCATCTTTAGTACCAGCAAATCGGGCCCAAGCAGAAAGAAGATAAGCATTTGCAATGCAATAGGTCTCTTATTTGTGAGAGTTAGAGCTATTGGTGTTGTAAGTGACAATTTCTTTTGGTTTGGAATGTAGTGAATGTATGCAAAATGCCACAGCACCCCTCCCAGGCATGTCACTGCAGGAGAGAGGACACAACAAGGCCACCATCTTGGGAGTGTTTTTGTCTCTTTTCCTACAGACTGGCTGTGATACCCTAGAGATGCAACCCTTTCTACTGTGTTGACCTAAACGTTTATAGCACCCAGCAAACCAAAAAAGAGGTACCTTTTTGGCATTTAACTCAGTGAATGAGGGGGGTCAAAAGAGTTAGGAGCAAAGAAAAGAGGGCAGCCATATAGTTCTGAGTGTTAAACTTGTAAATATTTTTTTCCTCTACATTGGCAATACCAGCCTAACATTTTAAAACATTGACAGGTATACAAAGAGAATAACAGAAGAGGCAGCTTAATTGCAATGAATTATAGCAATTTTGTTAAGAATGTCACCTGCTTTTCAGCGCTATGAAATGACAGATCTTGTATTACCAAGCGCTATATAAAAAAAAAATGAGTTATTCCCAAACTGCCCCAACACGCACCAGGCAAAGAAGCCTAGGGGAGAGGATGTGACATAAGGCCCAGAGCTGCCAACTTTGGAGCTAGGGAATACGGTTTAAGTCTCAGCGCCGGCTCAACATCCTGTGATTCTGGGTAAATCACTTAATCTCCCCTTGCTACCAAAAATGAATGTGTTCTTGTGTAATGTAACCGGTGCTCATATAAAGCACTGTAATACCTTTGTATCAAGTTTTCTCTATATAAAACTGCAAAAAAAAATAAAGCGCTCCAATACCTTTGTGTCAAGTTCGCTCTGCATAAAAGTGCAAAAAAAAAAAATAAGTAAGAAAGACTCCACAGACATCGCAAAGAAATAGCAAGATGCCCGTAACCTAGGGACAGGAAAAAACAACGTACTGCCATGAGTGCAAGCGGCATGGCAAAAAAAAAAACTTAGTGCGCTACACTAAGGTATATGGCAGATCGTGCAATAATCCATGTAACAAAGCGGGACAAAAAAAAACATTTACCAACGACATCAAGGGATTTTTTAAAGACAGGCCCAGGAACAAATGAAAGTGATGGGTGTGAGATGGGCGTGGTTAAAGCCCACAGAATAGATTACAACATGTCAACCTAAAAACAAGGGGACCTCTCCATGGAGCAAGGAAAGGCCACCTTCAATCATAGTTTTTCTGTATCGCACTTTTAGCCATATAGCCTTTTACATAGAGAGCTCTAAAACATTTAAAGTATTGCATAATGAAGGCAACAAGCTATAGTAAAAATGTTAATTATATACTTTACATACTGCCCAAGGAATAAGAAATGCAATTTTGAGTTAAGCTCTAGTTTTCATTTTTAGAGAAGCGTAAGCACAGAGATATAGAATGGAAGGGGAGCAGGGAGTAGATTTACTGGGTCTATAGCTTGGCATTCCAATTGCTGGTTGTATAACAATTTAATGGGATTTTTTCTGTCTTTTTTCAGATTTTTTCATCTTCCGGGGTGACGGTGAGGGCCATCAAGATTTCACAAGTAAAAGCTGATTTTTAGGGTGAACTGAGTGATGGAAATGGCATTTGTTCTAGGTGTACCCCCAGGGCAATGTGGACAGGGTTCCCCACCCTGACATGGGACTTCAGTGAATGACTGTCCCACTGCTAGGTAGATGTGTAATGGAAGGGGAACAAGAGTCTGTTGTTTAACAGCCTGGGCACAGGGGTATTTAAAACACAGAACCATAAATGTCTTTTATTACAGGAATATAGCACAGTTTTTTTCTGTGTACCGATATAAAATATATATAATATCCAGATATTTTAAAGTGCAGCAAATCACCCATGAGGGTCTTAAGGCGATGAAATGTGGGCACAGGGAAATTAAGTGATTTGCCCAGAATCACAGGATGTTGAGCTGACGCCAACACTCGAACCTGGTTCCCCGAAGTTGGCAGCTCAGGCCGTTACGCCACACTCTACCAATGGGTGGAAAATATCTTTTGAGAAGAAGTAAGCACAACCCACCCTCATAACTACATACAAATGACGACCTGGTCTTCCCTAAGTTCTGAATCCTTCAGTAGAGTGAACACCCTGCTAAATTGTTTCAGGTAAGGTGTGACCATTGATTTTGTCCTTGCTGGTTTAGTGAGAAGCTTTGTCATCTAACCCTAAATTGTTGGGGACTCACCCAGTAAATTTCCTAAGCCCCAAATGAAAACTCCAACCCTTTTAGAGAAAGGGAAAATTGGCAGGTGTCTCTGACTCCACCCATGGAGTTATGTTTATGTAGGGAAGTGTGCTATGAGTTGGACAAATCTGTTAGAGAATGTCTCATCTGCAGGTGAAATGCAGAGCCCCTCTCTGATCCCCTAAATTATAATACACACACAAATATTGGGTTTTTAACATCTGACGTAGGGCCTCATTACCAGTGCGGCAGTCCTCAGACCGCCACACTCTTGGTGGCCCACAGGACTGCCTCTATTGCGGCGGTCCGACAGCCACATTAAAACCCTGGCGGTCAGACCACCAGGGGCCCGCCAGCACCACCAGGATCCATGATCCCGACGGCCTAGTGGTGGTGGAGATCGTAATCCGCCAGGGCAGCACTGCCCTGTGGATTACAAACTTGTTCTCCGTCAGCCTTTTCATGGCAATAATACACCATGAAAAGACTGGTGGAGAACAGGTGCAGGAGACCACAGAGGGGAACTTGGCATGGGCAGTGCCGTGCCCCCCTGCCAGCACCCTCCCAATGTTCACTGTCTGCTTTGCAGACAGTGAACATTGGGAGGGTGCTTGTGCACCCTGCGGGCTACAGCATTGCCGCCGACTCATTTACGAGCCGGAGGCTATGCTGTAGCCTGTTTCCTGCTAGGCCGGCGGGCAGAAACTGAGGTTTCTGTCCGCCAACGTATTGGGAAACTCTTAATAACTCCGTCCGGGTGGTTGCCACAAAGGCAGCAGCCACCCTGTCGGGAGTTTGGTGGAAGGGCTTTCCCGTCTGCCAAACTGTTAATTAGGCCCTTAATGTGCTAGTCTACAAATAATGTGAGTATGAATTATTACCATAATTATTAAGATCTCAGCAAACAAAATGAAGAACAGGGTGAATCCTAAAAACACTCCAATCATATTTCACCACACATCCCTAACCAACTAGTCTAATCCCTACCAATGTCATAATTAGATGATTTGACTATGTTTTATTTTAAAACATCTATGCTGAGTCAAGTAAAGCTTGGCCTATCGCTGTGTCAATAGGTTTGAAATTAGAGTTTTGTATCAAAGCATCCCTCTTTCAGCTAGGCCAACTGTGTTGTTTCCTTGCCCCAATTACCGGTATAGTTTATACCTTTTTCGTTCATGGTAGCTTAGATAGAGTGTAAGAAATTTGTGTTAGTGTATTAGTTGTGTGATGAGAAACCACCTCAAATAATAATCACAGTCCTTATCAGGCCCATAAAACCATAAAAGCCACTAAAGAAACCTGCACTTAAACCTCTGGTAGCTTGGCACAAAGCAGTCAGGCTTACCTTAGAGGCAATGTGTAAAGTATTTATGCAGTACTAAGTTGTTTTACTGTAACCCACGGTTTTCCTTAGGGAAAGCCAGCCTTGCTACAGTGAAAAAGGACTTTGGGGGTTTTCACTTCAAGGACATGTAAAACATTAACTATGCATGTCCACCCTTATAAAGATCGTGCTCCCTGTCCTTTGGGCATTTAGGGCCTACCTTAGGGGTGAGATATAAGTCTTAAAAAGGAAGGCATAGGCCTGGCAAAAGATTTATTTTACCAGGTTGAAATGTCAGTTTAAAACCTCACACCCAGGATATAGGGGCAGACCTGGAGACATTTTTATAGTGCTTCTTCAGTGGGTGAAATAATGCGTGCTGAAGCCCACTAGTAGAATTTTATTTACGAACCCTGGGTACATATAGTACCATATGCTAGGGACTTGTAAGTAAATTAAAAGTGACAATTAGGAATAAATCAAATTTTACAGTGTTTAAAGGGAGAACACACACACTTTACCACTGGTTAGCAGGACTAAAGTGTGCAATTCATACAACCAAGAAAAATGCGTACAGTGGAAGAAGACAAAAACCTGGGGGAATGCCAAATACAAGATGGAGTAAAGGTGGTTTGCTCCTTTCAGGCCCTATATTTGTTACACAAGACAGAAAACAATGCTTTGTTCCGATTCCACCTACAGTTTCTGCAAATTACACAGAAGACATACCATCCTCAGGTTCAGTCTCCAATGTGGAAGACAGGCCGTAGTACTCCCACCATCTGCCCCAGATTTTAGTGAATTTCTGAGAATAACCCCTGGCAGTATACGTTGGTGGTTCTTGCTTGGCACACCAGTTCATGCTGGATCTCCACATTGTTAAGCTAGGCGACATTGGTGATTTCCAGGAACTTGCAATGTCTCTCTTGGCCACCAGTGGCACCAAAACTACCAGTGTCCTATCTCCCCTTCGACCCCCAAACTCATCCATAAGACCCAGAAGGGCCACCCTCAGGTTAACATGGGACAGGGAAGCACCTATCGGGGCCCAGTACTGGACAATCTCAGGACACCGCCAAACCATGTGGAAAAAGTCTCCTCCAGTGGATGAGCATCAAGTAGTTAGGCTCAGAGAGAATACGTGTGTGCCAGAGTTTCTGAGGTGTTATGTAGGTTAAATGGAGGTAGTGTAATCGGATTAGTCTAAGTCTTGCAGCTATTGCAAGCCCCCGAGGAGCCATGCACGCCTCATGCCACTCCACCTCCTCCAATTCTCCCACCCATCTCCATCTAAGTGGATCCAGTGTCACTGGGACGAGGGAGTGATATATCTGGAAAATAACCACTGAACTCAGACCACCCATCAATGATCACGCCTTCAGGGGGCTAAAATCAGATAAATCTATTAAGCGGGCATAGTACTGATCTAGTGCATGTCTCAATTGCAGGTATTTGTGGAATTGAGTATGGGAAACTGAATTGAGGTTGGAGGTCTGTGAAGGAATATCTAGTGGATCCGTGGCACACATCTTCCAATACCGTAGTCCCAATTAGATCCCAATATCAACGACCTCCAACTGTGCTGTGTGATCTAGCCAGTGTCTCTTCCAAAGAGGGGTTTGGTGGGTCACTTGCCTGTCCCAGCTGGTGAATCTGTTGGCTGCCCTCTACACCAGAAATATCACTCTGGGTGACCCCTGGGATATTGAGGGCGATCGGCCGGCTGTACAGATAATGCGTCACCCCATCAAGACCAAGGCTGGTCAACTCGAGCTGGTATGTCGGGTCATTCCAACCACTGGTCAACCAATCATTGATAACCAGGAGATGAGATGCCCAGTCTGCCATGTCTGCCACCCACCTAGGCCACCATCGTACAAAGAGCGATGGCATTTAGCTTGAGGAATACATGAGGGCCGATTCTGCCAGAGGAATGACTGGAGCACTGCCACCACTTCAAGTGAACCAGGCATCTGGGTGTATCATTATCTTAATCAATGCGGCTCGCCCCAGGATGTTAAGAGGGCGATTGTGCCAAGCAGCTAGACTAGTTTTAGTCCCTTTTAGAAGGGGGTGTGATTGAGATGAAATGTGAGCTCCGGCAATGTTGTTATGTGAGCTCCTAAGGACTTGAAGCTCAGGGGGTGAACAGGTATACCAGATTGCCACTCAAGTGATGCATTGTCTCCTTTTAAGGGAATTAGGAGGGGCTTCCCCTTGTTTACTCAGTGTCCGAGGCCTCTTTGAAAAGTCAGAGGACCTCAAGGATGTGCAGGCTCGACACCATAGTGTCAGCAAGAATTAGGACAACATAACCCGCATATAATGCAATCCTGTCTTCCAGCGTCCCACTCCATCTCTAGTCCTGCATCTGGATATTTTATGGGCCTGGGGTTCTATGGCTAGAGCGAAAAGGAAATGGTAAAGGAGGCACACTTGCCAGTTCCCACGCCAGATCAGGAATTTGGGAGAGAGCATGCAATTAATGAGGACCTTGTATGCAGGTCACAAATATATGAGAGCCACAAAAGTACTAAAGCCCATGTAGAGCAGAATTGATTCAAGATAATTCCAGTCAATGGTATCAAAGACCTTTTCTAAGTCGACTAGTAATAAGGCTGTTGCCTCCCTAATGTCACTGATGTGAGCTTGGGCCACATGTACATGACAAATACAATGTCTAGAGCTGCGGTTAGGCATAAAGCCACATTAATCAGGGAGGATCAACGTGTGAAGGAGCAATTGCATTCTAGCGCCAAGATTTTAGGATAGATTTTCATGTCTGTGTTAATTAAGGAAAAAGGGCAATACGAGGCACAGTTTGCTGATGGATAATCTGATCTAGGGATGACTATGATGGTTGTGAGGCCTAGCTCTGGGGGGAAGGACCTTTGTTTCTCCGTCTCCATATATAAGTGGTGAAGGTGCTGGGTGACAATGCGTCAGAATTCAGAGTAGTCTTCAAGAGGGAAATTGTTATATTGGTTTATAAATCCCGAATGGCCGCCTGGATCTCATCTACAGTGATAGGAGAACCTAGGGTCTTGTGTTGGTACCAATTCAGACAGGAAAGGGGCATGACAGAACGTAGCAGTTGGGCCAGCTCAGGGGTGTGCCACGGATGATGGGCATAAAGCATCTCATAGTAATCTGCAGAGACAGTTGTGACTGCCTCTGCAGTCATAATCGAGAACCCAGAGGCATCCTCAACAGAAAAAATGCATCAAAAGCTTGACATTCCTAGTGGCCATTCTAATAAGGAGTGTACTGCTTTTATCTCCATGTTCATACACTCATTGGGTTGAGATACGCCAACATTTACGGGCTTCATTGAAGGCCAGCTGGCCCAGGGATGCCCTAACCAGCTCCAGTTTTCATGTCAGAGATTCAGTTGTGCTTGTGCTGCTGCAGTCTCCATCGAGAGTATGCAAGTTTCAAGGTCTGTAATGCGCTGGTGCCTAGCGCTATCTATGTGCTTGAAGTATGCCCTGGCTACTCCCTGGATTGTGGGTTTACTTGCTGCCCATAGGGTGCTAGCCCTTTGAACCGTTCCCTCGCTAATCTTGAAATAGGATTGCAGTTCATCGGCTAGGTAGTCCAGGAGACTGTCATCCATGGGGTCCAAAGAGGAAGCAGTACAGAGACATGGGGCCAGATGTATCAAAGGTTTTTACCCATTCTGTGTCTATGGGAAAAAGTGTTTGTGCATATGGCCCATGACCTGATATACTGTGGGGAAGTATAGTGGTACCCAAAGGTGAAGGCACAGCTGTGGCCAGAAGTAATATATGATCAATTTGAGACATAGCTTTCGTGGACGCAGAGGTGTGAGTGTATGCTCTCTCCCACTTGTGCCACACCCCACAAATGTCACACAGTCCCAGGGACTCCATCCAAGATCTAAGAGTCTTGGAGTGAGCTCAGCAGTCTTGCAAAGGATCATAGGTCCATATCAGGATTTGAAATGGCACAAAGTCCTCTTCCACCTGAGGAGTAACACCCCATATGGTAGCCCTGCGACCACCCCGGTGAGGTCTTGGAGGGTTGGCCCATGTACATGGGGAGGTATATCGATGCTCAACCAATTGTATGGTTTCCCCTCTAGTGTCCCAACCACTCCCACATAGCGGCCCTGGTGGTCATATATGATCTGCATAGTCATCACAGGAATGCACATTGACGTCTAAGTGGTATCTGAATAAATGGTAATTAGCCATGGTATATACAAATGAGCACGTTTCTTCCCTCTACAGGAGTGGTGGTGAATGATGCAGCAAAGAGGACTTGTTTTCCTTATGAGTTTTGCATTCTGGCTGAGTGTCTTATTGAATTTAAGAATGAGTGCTATTTTGGCTGATGGTTTGCTCTTTTACTGACTCGAGGTTTCCAAAATAGGCTAAGAAGACCGCCTGAGATACTGTGACTTATGTATAGATCCCTGTAAGGAATTCTGAAAGCTTGTCCATTGATTTTATTAGCGTATATGTGGGAGAATATGTTTTTGTCTTGAAGAAAGTGGCGACAGTCTGAAACGCATCGACGTTTTCGATATATTGAATCTGTCTAATATCATGTTACAATAGATGGTGAATTTCATGCGAACATCATGCACCATGTATAATGACCGAACAGATTAATATGATTGAAATAGACAATTGTGTGCTGTCTTATGGGTTTGTCCCATTTTAATGATTGTTTCTTAAAAAAAAAACAATCATTTATTTTTTGCGGCATGGTGTGAGGTTTTAATGTGGGATGGTTTTAATGTGTATGTTGGCGATATGAGCAATATATTATTGGTGATTCGCTTATATACTACAAAAAACTCTTTGTGTGATCAAATAAGTAGTTTATATACCTCCTCTCAAAAGTTTTGTGATTCTTTATATTGTTGTGGTACTAGTCTTGCCGGTTTTTGGAAGTTAACTTTGATTGCTTTGAGCTGTGGTTTTCGTAAGAGTGTTGAATGGGTGTGTGAATACATAGTGGCTGCCCAAAAGGAGATTTGATTTTGTCACTCATACAGTGCTCTGTCCCCTTGTTGTGAGGGGCCCTCTCTCTTTCATTGCAGCTGATCTGCATAGTCACCAGGGGAAGGTTCTTGTAGAGGAGAATCGCAGCCTCTCTAGAACCCCTACTGAGGCAGGAGTGATACACGCAGTCATAACCAAAGCTGCGCAGGAAGTGGGAGAGGGCACCTAAAAGATATGTCTGTTCTAGTAATGTGACAGCAGGCTGATGATGGAGAAAGTTGAGGACGCAGAGTGCTTAATATGGTCCAGCAGGCATTGACATTCCATGAGAGAAGACTAAAATGCATCATAGGCGCATAGGGGATCAAGGGGTAGTATGCAGGTCCACTGCAAACAATGCAATGAATGACGCAAGACATATATGGGAGCAATCATAACAAAAGAAAACAAAACATAGAAAACATAAACACATTTAGTACCCCCAACATCAACAACCTCCCACCCATACTTCTACCCATGAAACATCTGTTGCCTAACATCCCCCAACAAAAGAGGAAAAATTCATGTTGGGGGTATTCAAGGTTTACCCCCGTGTAGGATTAATAGCTAGAAATAACACAAAACCAAGCACCCTGGGTCCAGGGCCAGTAGGTATTAGCAAAGGGTGGTAGAGAGTTACAGTGAATCGCCAAGGAGGTCTCCTTCATCAGAGATGGCTGCCCTGTCAGGCTCTGTGCCTATTCAGGTGTCAGGGAAACAAGGGGCTTTTCATCTGCCACCTGGGACCAACCAGGGTCAGTCTCTGAGGATTCAGGAGAATGTCCATGCCTCACTCGCCTACCTTTAGATTTAGGACATGTTTGGGTCTGGGAGAGGGTGACAGCCAAGCGTAGTAAACTGTAACCTGCTTGGGTAGCGCCGTCTGGGGGTTCATATAGTTGAAGGGTTCATTGTTCCGTTGCCCACTACCAGGCAGCCTCTAGAGTATCGAAGTAGTGGGAATGAGACCCATAGGTGACCTGCAGCCCTGCCAGGAAGAGCAACATATACTGAGGCAATATCATCCTGAGCATCTAATTAATCGCATCAAAGGATTTGCATTGCTTTTGTGTCGATTTAGTGTAATCCGAGAAGACCATAATGAAAAATGAGTTTACTATGGATACGTGCTTCCTGGAGAATGGTGTTTCGGTCTCGATGTTCAGTAGCTTCACAATGGCACAGAATGGTGGGCACTCTGGCGGGAGGGAGGTGCTGCGTTGGGGTCAGGTGTGCCCACTCCACCACAAACCAGGGTGACAGAGCCCCTTCAGTGACCCCTGATTTAAGCCAGTTTTTGATATAGGTCTCTGGATGGAGGGGTCTCTATTCTCTCAGGAAGGCCCACAATTCGCAAATTGTTGTGGCGTGGGTATTTTCTGCATCTTCAGTTCTAGCCTGAAAGGTATGCAGTGTCAAAAGCAGCATATCCACCTTAGCCTTAAGGTCTATGAAGTCATCTTCAAGGGAGGACACCCTACTCTCCAATTCTATAACCCTCCTGGCCACACCGCGAAGGTCAACGCGGGAGATCAACGTCAACATCAACCTCACCAATTTTTGACTCAAAGGCCTCTCATTAGGTCTGAATGGCTTGTAGTATTTGGATCGCATCTGTGGTGGCAGAGGGCACCAGGGTGCTCACCGGCCGTTAGCTGCTTACTGGAGTCTTGGGGAATGTCGTGAACCTGTCAGTTTTGAATTAACCGCCCATCATCAGGGTCTTGTCTTTCCTCATTAAAGTGTGTGGAGGGGGTCCTCAAGCTGCTTATCCCCCGCAAGTGCAGGGGGTTGGTATGATGCAATAAGGCCGGCTTTCATGGTATATGAGTCCAAAATAGAAAGTCTTGCAAATGGCAATGCAGTAGAATCAGGGGATGTTCGTCAGCACAAACACTCCACCTGCTATGCCAGTATAGCGACAGGGGCAGCACAAGCAGCCAAGGCAAAAGGCGGCAGCCTGAAGGTCAGGGAGTCTCATGAATGAATAACACGGGGAAGATGGATGAGGATAAGTTCCACCTTGGTAGTGTCTCCACAAATGTTGCCATGCCAGTTCATCCAGCTGCTTGGTATCCAATGAGGGGATCACGGGTGGTAGACCTCTGAACCGCTTACCCACAGGTCCTGAAGGGGCAACATGAGCAGCTGGGAGGCTTGTCCATCAGGTGGCTCGAGACCTCACCCTTGGAGGAGAGCCTCTGCATCTCCACTCGGGCAACGTGGACCTCAGCACCCCCTCTGCAGGCCACAGTAGGTTGACAATGAAGGCCAAAGCAGGTAAGCAAAGTCGCTGCTTAGGCCTGCAGAGATATTGGACTCTGGAAGGCCCCGGGGTAAAGGCAATCACATTGAGCAAGTCGCACCGCTGCAGGAGGCGGATGCCTTGGGGCCCGACGACCACAACCAGTCACGCCGATCCCCAGCAGCAGCCCTAATGGCAGGAGCTAATTGCAGCGGAGAAATTCGTGCCACATACAAGGGCAGAGGCCTCGGGCCCCGATGAACGCAGTCAATCCCGCAGAGCCCCTATGGTAACTCCACAGACTGGGGCTGTCAGGAGGAGTTGGGCGGAGAAGCCCAAGCTGTGACTGAGATGCAGCACACGGCTTTCAGCCAGAAACTGCCGATCCTTAACCATACCCCAAGCAGTATTTGGGGCGAGGAACCACCCAGGTGAAAGTCTCTCAGACCCAGCTGCACTACGTTAGACCTCACCACCCACTTCTCACGGGCTCTCCCCCGCCTCTGCACTCGTGCACAACTCAGCCCGTTTTAGTGGAGGGATCTACTCTCAATAGACACCATCTTGCAGCAGGGTGGCTATCAGATTGGCAGCCAGATACACTTATGCTTTTTCTGTGCAATTCCCTTTGCTTGGCTAACTGTACTATAACAGAACCAGATTCTTCAAACTCTGGCAAGTATTGACTGTGCAGCATTTGGATGAGAAACCGCACCACAGGTATACAGATTTTAAGGCCACTATCTAAGCGTAAATACAGGAAGAAGGACTTTTGCGTGTTTCTCTTGCACACCTGAACATGACTCCTTATTCTGCCAATTTAGACACTGACTTTGTTCCACAGATGTTTCAGATCTGTATGTTTGGAAACGTTGAGTACGTGCATCACATTGCTCTCTTTACTATGTGCTTGAGAGCTTTATAAAACATATTTCACACTGTGACATTTCTGAGTCAGAGTCTGAAGGAATTCTGGTGCACCAATCAATTAAATATTCAATATATTTTCAAATAGGTACCTCTGGTGGTGCTGATAGTGCTACTGCAATTCTCACCTGATGCCCTCATTCATTCTCAGCAACTACAGTGTTTACCTCTTTCTGGTCTGTGCTCGGAGCTGGCTGCACTCCACGAGGGGAGATCTCTGACTGGGGCGCAGCTTGTGCAAGGATGGGTCACTTCGGATTGTTTCACTGAGTTGACTTGGCACCTGTCTTCTTGCCAAGTAACAGTGGTTGTGTCACAGTTATTGCTCCTTTTGATATAACTGAGGCTGTCTGTAGATGTCATTTTCGCTCAACTTTTCAGCCAGCTTTACACCAGCACACTGAGAATAAAACCATCATCCTACAAAAATATCTGGCAACCAAAATATCATGAAGAAAAGTCTACATAAGTAAGTATAGACTTACTATTCTTAACTTCACATCTACGTACTTGAATATATATGCATTCTCAAGGTGCATATATATGGAGTTAATTCTAGGTACCTTAGACTTACCTTCATAATATTTTGATAGTCAATATTTAGGTCATGATAGTTTGCAGGGCGATGTTGCATCCACAACATTCTGGCAAAAGACCTTTTAACCACCAGGTCACCGCTTTGGGAATCGGCCAATAGTAGGAGATATTGAGGGTGTAGCAACTTGTGCTTAGTCAGGCTTTGACGGGTTTGCTGCAAATTTTCTAACAGATCAAAGAGCAACTGTTCATGAGGACTTTGACTTTCCACAGGGGCCAGAATGTACATTCTCACGCCAAATCAGTTTTTCCAAGGTGTGCAGTTTAGCAGTACGTCTTTCAAAGTTCTCTGAGCACAGTAGAGGCTATTTAGCTATGGGGCTCTATTACTTAAGACCTCAAATTCAAGGCTCCTTTACCCATGCTGTTGTTTTTCTCTACCACTGCTTTTGAACTTTGTCTTAAGGGGTTAGAGAATTGGATGTGCACCCCTACTTCAGTAAGTGCCCCTGCTAACACATTAGAAGTAAAACCGGGCCCCTGATTTGAATGAAAGGTGTGCACTACACTTATTGCTACTAGACGCAACAATTCTTGTTCATCAGTGGCAGCTGTGATTTGGCATTGAGGCCGCACTACGTAAAGCAATTACAGGAATCTACCTCAACCAGTATTGTACTGTTTGTAGCATATTTACAGAGCTTTAGGCCCCCCTGTGGAACACCGAAGATCATTTTGGAATGGGTAATATGGCGTTGCTTGGGGGAGTGCATGGTTATTTGCCAACACTGCCTTGGTTTGAGACAAAGTGTCTTTGAAATTCCTCTGAATGTTAAATGAAAGCATTAATTGTATTGACAAACCACACTGATACGCCCAGGAATGCTTTGTTATATGTAGAATATGGCCTTTAAGGTGTGAAGGAAGATGAACTCGGAAAGGTGACGGAGGTCAATAAACCTGTTTTGTCTCTGCTGTGCAGGGGCTAAGATGATCCGACAGCATAGTTTTCTCTTCATCTTGATAAACACTTTCAGGACGAGAGAATGTGGGGGAATAATGTAAGCAAATTCCATAGCCAATCAATCATAAAAGCATTCCGCAACAAATGTGGTGTTCATATCTGTTATTACAAAGCCAGTATTTTTTGTTAATATTGTTGGCAAACAATTCTAGGTTTGGATTGTCCCATCCATGAAATATCTTGCTCAGTTGAGCTTGGTTCACTTCCCATTTATGACACTGTCTAGAAGTTTGTATGCTGGTGTCTGCCTAATTTTATGTGCCTACCTTGCATGTTCTGTTATCAGCGAAATTCGGTATAGTGTGGCCCAGTCCCACAACACTTGTCTATCTGTTGATAGGTATGTGAAAGTTTGTGCTGCATTTCCATACCAGCAACGACTTGAAATGAATTACCCAGGTTTTGAGTTAGGTGTAGCAGTTGTAGGATTTGCTTTTCTGAAGGAACTGTTTTCCCTCTACCAAAAGCCAGAATGACACCTAACAATTGCATATGCTTGCAAAGTTTTTGATAACCTTTAGTGGATGTCTTGGTGGACTGGAATGAAACCCTTATGTCAGGTGATAGCTGGTGACCCAGCCTTTTGAGGTAGGCCGCCAAGTGAGCCATACATTACATTGTTCTCAAAGAAGACTCACTAGCATGAGCTCAGCAATGTAACTGTCTTTCAATTTTTCTTTTGCCTGCTCATGGTATAGCAATAATTCACAATTGTTCACTGATTTGTAGTTCATTTATTTCTGCCATCTCTGGATTACATTAATATGGTGGGGGGGAGGGTGAATCAATATTCACATGCTTGTATAGTATTTAGGTGGTAAGGCAGTATGATGCTCAATAATTCTGTATTCTGATTTGCTGTAAATGTATTCTTTTGCTCATACCATGATGAATCTCCACGTTCAATGTTAGTCTATGAGAAGATTTCCTATATAAACCCTCAAAGGTGGAAGTGAGATAGAACTGCTATGATGATTTTTTGATGCCACTAGGGATGCTGTCCAGTTTCTTACTGATTTGCTGCTTATTTGTGATTTATTTGCTGCCTATTATTCTCTTTTGCCCTACTACATAGAGCGCCTCTGGAAACATATATTTACAGTTTCCTTTGGAGGGTACTTTCAATATTAGTAAGTTATATTTCTTAATTTAGACAATGAATGAGAAGGCATCACTACCTAACCTAAACATTTTAAAGCATTGAATAAGTGGGATTGAATTGCCACCGAGAAAGAGAGAAAGGAAATTAAAAAACTGTATAATGGTTTATTGAAACAGTGGTTTTAAGGGCTAATCAGGCAAGGTTCAGGAAAGAGGATATGGCCAAAGGAGTGAGAGTTTTTTCCTGAAATAGTTAATGAAACCATAGTCAGCAAGAAAGTTGATGAGAGAAATGGAGATAAACAAAAGAAAGAACAAGATTCAGATGAGAAGGATAACTTTTTAAATGATTATTTGAATTCTAGACCTCCTCGTACACACATTCACAAGTGATCTCTATGCCTTTGCAACAAATTTTCCAAAACTGAGAGAGGAACTTGGCAAGTATTGCATAGGTTACATAGGTAGGTGACAATTTAAAAAATGCTCTAGATTGACTTGTATACATTATTTGAGATTGTTGTTTCTCGTGATTTATGGACAGACTGTAAGGCTGCTGTTGCTTGGCTGACTGAACATTTCACCTAATAATGCTCCAGCTGAGTTGGTTGCTAACAAGTACAGAGCAGTAATAAAGCATGTGAACAGAAAGTGCCAGAGAAGTAAGTGGACTGGATAAAAATAATGAAAGCTATGCAAAAGTCAAATGAGTCACGGCATGTTTATTATGAGAGGCTTATGCAGACGTATAGCTAGTATAGTTTGTTGAAGAACGCAAAACTTAGTTCTCATATTCAGCAGATTGTGATGTGCTGGCCAACCAAGAATATTAATGAGATTTTGGAGTTTGATAAATATTGTAGTAACTCTTTTGATGTAAAGCAGAAAACAATTAAGGAAAACTTGATGACTGTGCAGATGAAACACATTCAGAGAAGCAAGAAAAATAAGATGGTGGGGTCTTTAATGATTTTGTGTAGCCTGAGAGGTCTGAATTGAGTGGGAAGCAAGAAATGCGAGGTGTTGAAATGATGAAAGAGATAGAGCAGATAAACAGTCATGGTAGAGTGAATGTAAATAATTATGGAGTGGATGCAAATATTATTTTGCTGTGGAAAAGCACTGCTTGTCATTTCTGTGATAGAATTCGGGCACAGGAAGTGCAAGTGTAAACAGAAGCCAGATTGAATCATTAATTATTTTGTTCCTGGGGTGCAGCAAAGCACAGTTCATATGCAGTTGCCATATTGTGCCCCAGCTCAACAGGCCCCGTTGCAGGACATGCCCATATTGCCAGTCAAGCAGCAAAACACGAGAAACAAGATGCCAAACAATACAGGGTATCAACAAAATCCATTGATTCTGAGCAATGATTTCTGCAGTTTTCACCAGAGATAAATTCACAATGACTGTGCCTGAGGGGGATGGAGGATTGCATGCTTGGTGCAGCCCTAGTAGTAGACAATAGGGGTCTATGTGTAGATGGTGAGGTCAGTTGCCACCCAGTGTCATCCTTGATTGATACAGGTGCTACCTGCTCTGCAGTTCATTTTGTGGAGGTCCCAAACCTGCCCTTCTCGGGAAAAGAAGTCCAGGCTCTATGCATTAGCAATAAACAGATTATTAATCAAATTACAGCAGATGTCCCAGTTAAAACAGGGCGAGTGGAGAATATTCACCTGGTCATATTGTGTGATTTAAGGCTTGTTAATTCACTTGTCAGGGACTTGCCTTGCAAGATGAACTGTGTAATGTACTGCACACTGGACGGTGTTGCAATTGAAACCCACAATGAAAATTAATTGCTTTAAATAGAATCACATGACATAAGAGTTCAGCTGTTCCTGGTTCTTACAAAAGATGTCTAAGGATTTAAACCACTGGATTTATTAACTACTGCCAAAGAGGAGGTATGGAATTTCACAGATAAAAAAATAGGACTGATAAAAAGGTGAAATGCCATTTGAAATAAAGGTCACACATAATGCTGCTTATCTTAGATTTAGGCAATGAAAACTTTCAAAAGAAGCAGAACAGGGAATTAAGAAAAAATTATACAACAAGGTATTCTATGGAATGCTAAGTAATTCTTCAGACTCTCCTGTGATGGGCATTAGAAAAAAGGTGTAAGTGGAGAAAAATCAAGCAAATAATGAGCCCATGTTGCCTGGTGTTACCAAATCCTGCTGTGATACTGTTTCAAATTCCTGCAGATGCAGAAAGGTATACAGTCATTAACATATGCCAAGCATTCTTTTCCATTACTCTGGGTGAGGATAGTCAATGTCATTTTGCATTTTGGTTTCAAAATAAAATCCTCCTTTGGTGTTGAATTCCACAGAGGTGTACTAAAAGCTTTTCACTTTTTGGCCAGGTCCCAAAAATATATTTGGTAAATTTGCTGTTACCCTGTAACTCAGTCTTTGTCCAAAATATTGTTGACATACTTGTGGCATCAAGGACAAAAGGACAAATGAAGCTTGTAAACTAGATACTATTGCACTCTTGAATCATCATCCTGACATGGGCACAAGTACTCACCCACAAAGATGCAGTACTGTAAAAACAAGTGATTTATCTTGATCACCACATTGAAAGAAAGACCAAGAAAAGTCTCAAAAGAATACATTTATGCAATCCTTCAGAGGAATCATCTGACAACTCAGAGAGAGGTGAGGATGTACCTGGAAATAATTGGCTACTGTCATCAGTGGATTCCAAACTCTTCTCTGACTGAAAAGCCTTTCATAAGGCTTACTCACAGTGATAGCAAAGATCTGTTACCGTTTGCTGACAAATGGATGAAGGCCTTCCGAAGATTAAGAGAAAATTTATGTAGTGCACCTGCCCTTGGAATGCCTGACCATGATAAATAATATTTCCTTTTTTGTCATGAAAAGAGAGTGTGCTCACGTTCACTTTTATCCCCAAAACATGTGGAATTGATGAGGTCTGTTGCTTTTTTTGCTGCTGTGTTGGATCCAGTGGCCGTAGCAAATGAACAAAGTGAAGGGATTATAATGGGGCATGCACTCATTGTGTTTGCTTCTCATTTAGTTGAAATTTTGCTGACCTGTACCAGAACTCGGCTTATGCAAAACAGCCTCCTCACGAGTATGAGCAAATCATGCCAGCAGCTGCAGATATCTGAATTAAGAGGTCTAATTCTTGAAACATTCAATGCTCCTATTGGTTTCAGACAGCAATGAAGACAATGATAATGATGATGAGGAAGTTCAGGCGACAATTGTGTCTATGTTACAGAACTATGTTCCAAGCTAACACCAGATAAAAAAGACGTTTTACCTGAAATGGCTGATTTTAATTTAAGAGTGCATCCGTCTTATATGAGAGACCATCTAGGAGCACTAAAAACTGCCCAGGCAGTCTGTTCCAGTTCTGAAATTAGTTAAGCATCATGACTGCCAATATAACACCAGCACAAGTGGAAGAGTTGGTTGCTCCAATAAGGACTTGCTGCCTTGCAAAATAATTGAGTGTGACAATTTATACAGACAGCTAGTATGGATATGGAGTGTTACATGATTTTGGGCAGCTGTGGTCACAAAAGGGTTTTATGACATCCCATAGTACTCAAATCTGGAATGGTTCCTATATTCTTGAGCTTTTGGAAGCAACACAACAAACAAGAAAAGATTGCGGTGGTCAAATGTACAGCCCACAGGGCTGGTGAAGACATAGGGGGTCATTCTGACCCTGGCGGTAAATACCGCCAGGGCGGCGGTGCTCCGCCGGGCATTCTGACCGCGGCGGTACAGCCGCGGCCAGAAGCGGAAAGCCGGCGGTGTACCGCCGACTTTCCGCTGCCCATGGGAATCCGCCATGGCGGCGCAGCTTGCTGCGCCGCCATGGGGATTCTGACACCCCATACCGCCATCCTGTTCCTGGCGGGTCGCCCGCCAGGAACAGGATGGCGGTATGGGGTGTTGTGGGGCCCCTGGGGGCCCCTGCAGTGCCCATGCCAATGGCATGGGCACTGCAGGGGCCCCCGTAAGAGGGCCCCACAAAGAATTTCAGTGTCTGTTTCGCGACGGGTGCAACTGCACCCGTCGCACCTTCCCACTCCGCCGGCTCCATTCGGAGCCGGCTTCCTCGTGGGAAGGGTGTTTCCCACTGGGCTGGCGGGCGGACTTTTGGCGGTCGCCCGCCAGCCCAGTGGGAAACCCAGAATGACCGCCGCGGTCTTTTGAGTATGCGATTTGTTTTCGATTGTACCTAATACAGACCACATTGCCTGAATTCAGGTATCCCCAGGTGGAGGTACCAGAAGATCAGATATGGGAATCAGCTGACTCCAAAGATAATTTTAATGATGTATGGATTACTCCTGAATAGAAATATGTACTCCTAGACTCATTGTTACATTTCGTGGCTTGCTAATTGCATAGCCAAACACATAAACGGAGAGATTCAGCGAACATGGCTTTCATAAAAATATGGTTGAGAACAAAATTCAGAGGTGTTGCAGATGACCTGTGTAGAGATGTGTTATTTGCCAGATAAATAATCAGGAAAAAAGAACCATTAAAATTATGAATCATTTTTCAAATTCAGAGGACCCATTTACTAGACTTCAAGCAGACATCTTTGAGATGTCTGTTTACAATGTGCTTAAATATGTTATTGTGATTGTCAGGTAGGTTGTTTTCCTAAAGAGTAGAGGCACATCCATCCCAGAGAAGTGACAGAATGACAGTTGCCAAATTCTTATTAGGATAATTATTCCCAAGATGTGGCCTGGCTATCTTCATGGAGACAAACATTTAAAAAATGAAATTCTTAAGTTGATTTATAGAGTTCTTTACATTGATCAGATGTTCCATTGTAGTTGTTATCTGCCATCATCTGGAATTGTAAAGAACATGAATGGACGTATCAAAACAAGTTGGCTTAAGTGTGCACCTACATTAACTGAAATGGCCTAATGCTCTTTCTCTTGTTCTCATGAGCATTAGAAGCACTCCAGATAAGAAGACTGGTCTCTCGCCTAATAAAATGTTAATGGAGAGACATAAGGATTGCATTCATCCTATCAGCAAAATCAGTGTCAATAACTGATGATATCGTACTTGATTACTACAAAGGTCTGGTTGATGTAGCCAAATCTGTCTCTCATCAGGTGAATTTGGCAACAACACCCGCAAAAGAAACTCCGTGTCATCCACTGCAATCAGGAGACTGGGACCTGATTTAAATGTATGTCTGCAAGAGCTGCCTTGAGCCGAGATGGAAAGGTAAACATCAAGTTGCGCATGTGACTAACATTGCGGTAAAGTGTGCTGGAATGGTACTAGCAAGAGTGTCTCGTGGGTTGTGGAAGGGGTGTGGTGGCACGCGTGGGAGGGTTAGGGATGGGTGGTTAATAAACTTTAAAATAAATTACATTAAAAAACCACCTCTTACCTTTTTTCACGCCGCCCCGCGCCACGCTTCTCTTCCCTGCTGGCTGGCTGCATGCAGGCACAGGTTCCCAGCCTGACTGGGAGCGTGTGCAGGCTCTCTACAGCCCGGCAACTGTGTTGCTGGGCTGCAGAGAGCACACTGCACATGTATGTTTTGGCCGGCCCGAGACATGCGCGCTGAGCACTCCCCCTCAATACACGTTACAGCCTGTGGCTCCCATCTTCAAAAGAAAAGGATAATAAACAAAGTTCAGTATCCTTTTCTTTTGAAGGATTTGCAGCTGCTGCTACTGGTGGGGGGTGACGTTCCTCCACCCTTAAGGAGGAGCCGCCCCTGGGTACTAGTGATATTTACAGCCTTGACTTGCTCTTTATAAGGCAGACAGTAGTGGGGCCATTACTAACAGTAAGCCTGTGTCCTCTGCAGTGTGGTGTTGTCTTCAGATAAGCCAATGTGTGTGATGCTGTCTATCACTGCAAAGAGTAGAACTGACAATATCACTGCTATACCTGATATGGACGGCAGTGTTGTGATTGATACCCCGCTTGATAACTGAGTTGGTCTCCACATCTGAAAATCCAGACAGAGCTGCTGATGTCTCTGTTGCTGTACTGCTAGCTATATGTCTGCTTTAATGTTCTGAAGCACCTCATCTGCATGCCTCCCAAACAGGTATTCGCCAACAAATGGTATGACCAAAAATCTGCTGTGGTTTGAAAAATGTACAAGAGAGACATCCTTGTCTGATGAGCACCACCACTCTGGCCTGTTGTCAGAAACCTATTGTGGTTACATCTATGACAAAGTAAATAATTTGCTTAGGAAGTCCTTTTTTTTGTAAAATCGCCTAAGCTTCTGCTTATTTGTCCTCTGGAAGGAGTGCCGGAAAAAGTATGCTGTCAAACAACATTTGTATATTGTACCTGCTAATGGCAAAGCAGCTTAGCATCCATAAAGGTAACTCACTTCACAATGTCCAACCATCTTCCTTCAAGTGTAAGGGGAGGTAGACTTTTGACATCTCTTTGGCACTACTTGCATTACCATTGAGTCCAAGAGTGTCAGATAAGACACAAAGGCCCTCATTACAACCCTGGTGGTCGGTGCTAAAGCGGCGGTAATAGCATCAACAGGCCGGCGGTAACAAAAATAGAATTATGACCATGGCGGAAACCGCTCTGACAGACAGCCACCTTAACACAGCGACCGCCACGGCGGTAGAAACAAGCACCACGGAGGTAACCGACAACAGCCAGGTGGAAGGCAATGTACTGCCCACTGCATTATGACCAACCCATCCGCCAGCTTTTCCGGGGCGGTACCAACTACATCAAAGGCACAGCGGAAACAGAACACAGAAGTCAAAGGACTCACCTCTGGAGACACAGGGAACAACCATGATGCCATGGAGCCCGAGTTGCACATATTTTCCAAGCTCGTCTACCTTTTCCTGCATTACGAACACCAACGTCGGCGAAGACGACCACAGTGAGTACTGCCGCCTTGCACACAAGGGAGCGGCGAGGAAAAAGAGATTGACACACACACGCAACACCCACACCTCCAACACCATACACACAAACAGATGCAGTAACATTACATATTCTCCAAGTACCCGTCAGAAATAATGCAAGGACAAAATGATTTGAAGAAAGTGAGTGTAAAACGACAAAATACTAGGAATAAGTGCATCAAAATAGAAACTTATATACATATTTACAAATGTAGGGACACTGCCCAGTCCTCAATGTCCGTGGGCCACAGGGCCACAACACATAGGCCAAGGCCCCACCTCACTCCTGCAACAACATGGAAAGAACACTGCAGGGGCATCAGGTCGAAAATACACAGGCACCTCAGGGGGACGGGGAATGGGGGGGCACCTCAGCCCCGGAAGATGGAACAACACCACTGGTCCTGGAGGGGGCAACATGCCCTGTGCTTGGTCCTGGGGAGAGTAAGGCCACAGTCCCTCAAGTGGGTGGTTTGCCCACTGCTGGGGAGTGCAAGGCCACAGTCTCTCTAGTGGGTGGATTGCCCACTGCTTGGTCCTGGGGAGTGCAAGGCCACAGTCTCTCTAGTGGGTGTTTTGCCCACTGCTTGGTCCTGGGGAGAGCAAGGCCACAGCCTCTCTAGTGGGTGGTTTGCCCACATGCTCTGGAGGGGGCAACAGGCCCTGTGCTTGGTCCTGGGGAGTGCAAAGCCAAAGTCTCTCTAGCGGATGGCTTCTCCACTGGTTCTGGAGGGGGCATTGTGCCCAGTGTGCTTTATCCTGTGAAGGATGAGGTGAGTGGATGGCTTCTTCCACTGGTTCTGGAGGGAGAATTGTGCCCAGTGTGCTTCATCCTGGCAAGGATGGGGTGAGTGGGAGGCTTCTTCCACTGGTTCTGGAGGGGGCATTGTGCCCAGTGTGCTTCATCCTGGGAAGGATTGGGTGAGTGGATGGCTTCTCCACTGGTTCTGGAGGGGGCATTGTGCCTAGTGTGCTTCATACTGGGAAGGATAGGGGGCATTGTGCCCTGTGGGCTTCATCCTGAGAAGGATGGGGTGAGTGGGTGGCTTCTTCCACTGGTTCTGGAGGGGGCATTGTGCCCAGTGTGCTTCATCCTGGGAAGGATGGGGTGAGTCGATGGCTTCTTCTACTGGTTCTGGAGGGGGAATTGTGCCCAGTGTGCTTCATCCTGGGAAGGATGGGGTGAGTGGATGGCTTCTCCACTGGTTCTGGAGGGGCCATTGTGCCCAGTGTGCTTCATCCTGGCAAGGATGGGGTGAGTGGGAGGCTTCTTCCACTGGTTCTGGAGGGGGCATTGTGCCCAGTGTGCTTCATCCTGGGAAGGATGGGGTGAGTGGATGGCTTCTTCCACTGGTTCTGCAGGGGGCATTGTGCCCAGTTATGCAGATCTTGGGGAGTACAAGGTCACAGTCTCTCACCTGGGTGTCAGACCCACTGTATTTGCAGGGGCCAGGACGCACAACAGGCCATGGAGGCAGGACTACACACTGTTCACCGGCGGTGACAGCTGCTCCGTGGTGGCAGTGGCGGTACTGGTGTCGGTGCTGGCAGTGGTGGGCGGAGGCTCCAGCCCTTTCCCTGCAGCCTCGGACAGCTGCCCACTGGGGCTGCTGCTGCTGGCAGTGGTGATGGTGTCGGTGCGGGCAGTGGTGAGGGGAGGCTCCAGCCCTACCCCTGCAGCATCAGACAGATGCCCACTGGGCCGCTGCTGCTGCCAGTGGTCCTGGTGGCGGTGCTGGCAATGGTGGCTCCAGCCCTTCCCCTCAGCCTCAGACGGCTGCCCACTGGGGCTGCTGCTGCTGGCAGTGGTGCTGGCGGTGGTGGTGTTGGCGGTGCTGCCAGTGGTGGAGGGAGGCTCCAGCCCATCCTGTGCAGTCTCAGACGGCTGAACCACCATGGTTGGTGGTGGGGGCTCCGAACGAGTCCCAGCACTAGGCCTCCTGTCCTTCCTGCCTGCTGGTGCAGGCCCCTTGTCCTTCCTGTCAGTAGCCGGGGATTTCACCTTGCCCTTCCCTGTTGCAGCTGGTGGTGCCTCCTTGCCCTTCCTAAACGCTACTGGTGGTGCCTCCTTGCTCTTCCTATATGCTGCTGGTGGTGCCTCCTTGCCCTTCCTAATCGCAGCAGGTAGTGCCTCCTTGCCCTTCCTTGATGCACCTGGTGCAGACACCCTGTCAGTGTTGCTGCCTGGTGCCCGTGATCCTCTCCCACCTGCAGTAGGTGTCGACATTACTGTGCCCCTGGACTGGGTGGCTAAGGTGCTTGCCTGGGTTTTCTTCACCCTGGCCTGACGTGAAGGACAGGGGGGTGTAGGGAAGAGGTCATTGGTGGAGAGGAAAATCTTCTTAGGGGCATTAGGGTGGGAAGAGGGTGAAGGTTTGGGAGTGGAGGCTTAGGAAGTGGTTGTAGGAGGTGACTGCCGTGTTTGGGTGCAGGTGCATGGGCTGGATGCTGTTGTGAGGTGGATGGCTGTTGGGTGTCTGAGTGTTTGTGTTTGTGTATGGGAAGAGGGGGCACTGACACAGTGGGAGAAGACACAGGGGACGTGTGCATGGAAGTTGGGGGTGGTGACTGCCAGTGAGGAGCATGTAGTGATAGGCGTGATGGTGGTAGTAGATGAGGATGTAGTGCATGCAGGTGTGAGTGTAGACGCAACTGGGAGGGAGGTTGAGGAGGAGGAGGAGGGGTAGACAGTGGACATTGTGGATGTTGGTATGTCTGCGTCTGAATGATGTTTGTGTGAGTGCCTGTGGGATGATGTGTGGTGCTTGTGTTTGCCTGAACTGCTCCTGTGTGTTGTCCTGGGCGCATGCTGTCCTGGGTGCATGCTGGTCTGCCTGTGTGCTTGGGATAGGTTGGGGTTGAGGGGAATGGGATTGGGCAGAAAAGATTGGAGGGGGAGGCTAGAAACAGGGACAATGGCTGCCATCAGGAAGGAGGCCAGAGGCTGGATTGAACTCTGTTGGGCCGCCATGCCAGAGTGAATGCCCTCCAGTAATGCATTTGTTTGTTGCAAATGGGCTGCCAGCCCCTGGATGGCATTCACAATGGTTGACTGCCCAACAGAGATGGATCGCAGGAGGTCAATAGCCTCCTCACTCAGGGCAGCAGGGCTAACTGGGGCAGGACCTGAGGTGCCTGGGGCAAAGGAGATGCGTGAGTGGGCACGGGAAACACACTGAGGGGCTGCTCGGAGGGCCTTGCTGGTACGGGGGTGGCGGCTGTACCTGTAGTTGGGGTGGGCACAGAGGTGTCCGCCACAACCAGGGAGCATCCATCGGAGGAGGTATCACTGTCAGAACTGTCCCCCCAGTCTCCGCCGTGGTGCTCCCCTCGCCCTCCGTCCCACTGGTACCCTCACTGTCGGTGGATTTGGCCTCCTGGGCCCCGTGGGACACAGCTCTCCCCATCGCCGGTGCTTCTGCTCCTCCACCAGATGATGCTAATGCACATAAGGACAGGGTGACAAAACAAAAAGGGGGATACCCTTGGTCAATGGCACCAACAACACCACTGTTGGCGTACACAACACACTCACACACAGGGAACAGCCCTACGCACTAGGCAATACACTACCAGTCACAATGCTAGTCACCAGCCCATGGACAGGGACACCTAATGCCAACTGCAGCATACCTGAGACCCACTGACCCCTGTCCAGTAGTGGTTGCCTACTACCTTGGTTGGAGGAGGTTGACATCAGACCCTGCCAGTGGCGTAGCGTTGGGGGTGCAGGGGGGGACGGACGCACCGGGCGCAACATCTGGGGGGGGGGGCGCGCTCGCACTCGCAGCTCTCTGCCCCTGCCTGGCTCACTCACTCTCTCTCACTGCAGTGCTGGCTGTGCGAATCCGATCCGAGCCGCCGGGTCGCCGCCCACTGTGGAGGGGGGGGGTGCCAGGCGTGCGGTGCGGAGAGAGAGCGAGGGACTATCTGGGGGAGGGACAGTGCAGCGGCCGCCCAGCGCAGCGCTGAGCGCGGGAGAGAACCACACCAGACCAGCCCAGGCAGCAGCAAGAAGAAGCTGGCAGCGGCGGCAGGTGACACAGGCCAGAGAGGAGAGAGCCAGTGGTGACAGACGCTGCAGGAGGAAAACCTAGGAGGACCTGGAGGAGAAAACCTAGCCTGCTGACTGCTGTGATCGGGTCCGGGACAGCCGGTGAAAAAAAAGGTAGGAGTCACGAGTGACAGGAGTCAGGACTGACTGGAGTAGTACTGGGCTCAGTGGGCTGGCTGTGTAGTGCTAGTAGTGACTAGACTGACTGACTGAGTGTGTGAGAAGAAGAACACTGAATAGTATGCAACTATATGTGGACAGTGGACATAAAAGGCACAGAAGAATGTATTTAAATGGAGCCATATGATTATGTAGCGCTACTCATAGAGGATCCTCAGAGAGGGGATCTATTTTATGGGGAACCTGGCCTGCTGTAAGGGGGGAGATCTATATGGGGGACCTGCCCTGGCCTGCTCTAAAGGGGGATCTATCGGGACCCTGGCCTGCTCTATAGGGGGATCTATGGGGGACCCTGCTGTAAAGGGGGATCGGCCTGCTCTAAAGGGGGATCTATGGGGACCCTGCTCTAAATGGGATCTATGGTATACATTGATAATTGTTTATTTAATTAAAAATGTTTTAATACTGCTTAAATGTTTGTTTACATTTATTTTTAAAAAGTGTGTGTGTGTATATTCATATATATATATATATATATATATATATACACACGCACATGTTTGAGGTGCACACCCTAATGCCATAGGCTGCGCACGCCTATGCACTCTGTCTGACTCTGACATAACAGTTCGCTCAGTCAGTTTAACAGCGAGTGAGCAGAGTCAGCAGTCTGGCGCTGTCACAGATTTCGCAAAAATGTCGCTATTGTCACACGGATCCTCCTCCTAGCCAATCAGGAAGTGGGATCCACTTCCTCATTGGCCGAAAGGCGAATGCATGCAATTGGCTGAGCTGCCGAGCAAGAGGCTGGAGGACTCGAGGAGACGCGGGGAACTGAGTAGAAGCCGCCGTTGCAGGTAAGTCTCTCTGCATTGAAAGGGGGCACGTTGGTCTCTCTGCATTGAAAGGGGGCACACTGGTCATTCTGCAATGAAAGGGGGCAGTGAGCTGACCAGATGGATTGAAGTTTGGTTGGTTCAACAGTGACGAGACAGATTTCGATCTATATGTAGCTGCTCCAGCTCAACATAAGTTGATGTAAGCCAGTGGGTCTAGCAACCTTTAATTTTTTTTTTTTTTTTGCTGAAAGAGTAAGGCAATAGGCATGAAGGTGAATAAAAATTATGTTAAGAGTAAAGAAATGGTTATACAATGAAGGGGTGCTAAAAGTGCAGCAAGGCAAGAAAGTGATTTTCTTTTTTTTCTTTTTTTAGAATTTTAGCAGAATACTACACCTATATCATGCCATACAAAAAATAATCTGGTGCACAAGGCAGGAAAAGGAGAAAGATAGAGACAGAGCAACAAGCTAAGTTAGCTGGAAGCCTTCACCGGTTTTTGGTGAGTACTGCTGAAATTACAGCAGGACCATCAGCAGCACCACAGGAGACTCATAATCCTGATCCGGTGTCGGTAGACATTCCTGTTCCTGCATTAGAAGCAGAGACAGTTTCATCTAAGGATGTTTATACTCAGCCAAATCTGCCAGAAAATATTAACCAAAAAGTTTATACTGATATTGGCTATTGGCCTGAAACCATGGATGAAACCTTGAAAACTGAACTTGTCAGGCGAGGGACAGAGGAACTGCAGAATAAGGATGCATGGTTTCCAAGAGACAGTAATGGCAGGTCATTTTCCAAGGATTGGTTCTACATACATTTGGAGAATGGTGAGACTATGTTAAGGACATGGTTGGTGTTTTCTCCTGTAAACAATGCTGCATATTGCTTTCCTTGCATACTTTTTCAGAAGGCTAAAGGGAAAAGTTCATTTGGAAAGTCAAGTGGATTTAATGCATGGAGAAAGTTAAGCCCTAGATTACTAGAGCATGAGCGCAGTTCATATCACTTGAGTGCATTTACAATGTGGAAAGAATTAGAAATGCGGCTGCATAAACAGGAGACTATTGATGCTGCTGCCCAGCTTGCACAAAAGAGGTAATTTGAAAAATGGAAGGCAATCTTAGTCAGAATACTTGATTGTGTTCTGTATCTAGCCAGGCAAACCTTACCCTTACGTGGTCACTCTGAAGATTTAAATACAGATGGTAACTGTGGAAATTTTTTAGAAACTTTCAAGTTACTCGCCAAATATGACCCAGTTGCCAAACAACATCTTCACAGAGTACAACGCACAGATGGTTACATTGTGTCCTATCTCTCTCCACAGAGCCAGAATGAGTTTATTAGCCTGCTCGGCGATCACATTCGAACAGTCATCTTTCAAAATATCATAAAGGCCAAGTATTTTGCTATAATGTTTGATAGCACTCCTGATATTTCACACACTGACCAAATGTCCCAAGTGATTCGATATGTGCATATTGAAGATTCAGGAGTCCATGTGACAGAGTCTTTCATTGACTTTATTCAGTTATATGGGAAATCAGCTGATGTCATTACAAAACAAATTTGTGACAAGTTGCAAGCTGATGGCCTTAAACTAGAGCATTGCTACGGCCAGGGATACGACAATGCTGCGACTATGGCTGGACACATTAGTGGTGTACAAAAACGTATTTTGGATATGAATCCCAAAGCAATGTTTGTGCCATGTAACAATCACTCGCTCAATCTTGCTGGGATGCATGCAGTTGGTGTTGGGACAAAGTCTGTTACTTTCTTTGGCACTGTGGAAAAGGTGTATGCATTTTTCTCAAGCTCCACCCACAGGTGGGATATCCTTAAGAAACATGTACCAATTTGTGTAAAGCAATCGTGTAACACAAGATGGAGTTCAAAGCATGAAGCTGTATGCGTACTTGCTGAACACACTGAGAAAATAATAGACGCTTTGGAAGCGTTGAGAGATGGGCCGGAAGAAACCTCTGAAACCAGGGGTGATGCAGGAAGTCTTTTAGTTTGCATAATGACATATGTTTTTTTCGCTTTCTTGCATTTTTGGAACCCAGTACTAACCGAAGTAAATGATACTCAGATCTACCTGCAGCAAGAAGGACTTGCGCTTGATCAATGCGTGCAAAAGTTAAAAGCATTGGCTTTATTTTGTCATGAAAAACGTGATAGTCTAGTGTCAAAGGCAACTGAGAAAGCTCTGCAGGTATGCAAAACCTATTGCATACCTACAGAGAGAAGAGTTGGAAGACGCAAGAAGATGGATGGTGAGAACAGTTGCGATGCTGGCTTGACCTTAATACAGGAAACAAGCAGAGAACAACTGGAAGCAATTGATCAGCTTCAGGCAGAAATTAAAAAACGTACTACGCAGATGAATACGCTTCACCAGCGATTTGCTTTTTTGCAAATCCAAACATTGTTGGATACTGGAAAAGATGATTTTATTAAGAAACAAATTCAGCACACGTGTGCTCAGTACACAGAATTGAATGCTCCATCTATGCTCACCGAAATAACTCGACTTCGGCACCACATTATCTTGTATAAGGAGGTCAATCCTGATGAGCAATTTGCAAACTGGTCAGCTTTAGATTTGCTTCGCTGGGTGTATAAGTGGAAGCTGCAAGAAAGTTTAACTAACTTTGTTGTCACATTAAGAATCTTTCTTACTATCACTGTTTCTACAGCGAGGTGTGAAAGAAGTTTCTCAAAACTTAAACTAATTAAAACATATCAGAGATCTACAATGAGCCAAGAAAGACTGAGTAATCTAGCAATACTGTCCATTGAGAGAGACTTTAATGTAGATTTCAATTCCGTTGTTGAAAAATATGCGCTAATTAAAAGCAGGCAAATTTAAATTAATCTGTATATACAGATTGATATCTTGCACTTCTATTAAAGAATTACAATTAGAGGTACAGGATTGAGGAAGTTGGCTCCATCTAGCCCAGTCTTGGATCATCTCCAGGGTATGGTTCCATTTTGATGTTTAGTTTTTGTTCTTGATATTTTTGGACGTTTACGATGGTTGTGAGACGACATATAATAGCATGGCCCATGCTAGGTTACTACATTTGTAGATTTGTATTTATAGACCTGCTGAAAATGTGGAGAATGTGTAATGCATGTTAGCACTCAATAAAGTGTTTGAAAATAAACTTGTATTTAGATGCATTTTACTTTAATTACATCAGTATTTTCATAACAAACAATACATGTGCTTAGGGGATAAGGGTTTCTTTAACTAATCTAGTGGAAGAGACTCGAGTGCTAAAATCCACGGGTTAGGGGGCGCAAATTACTTGCCTTGCCCCGGGTGCTGACAACCCACGCTACGCCACTGGACCCTGCCCAACATGAACCCTACCCTGCACTGGCCGGCCTGGCCTAGGGGCACCCACAGGTCCACATCCCCCACCCGGATGTCACCCCACTACGCGCAAGTAGTATATTGGGGCACTGTACTCACCGCCTTATGGCTGCTGTGATGCCCCCAAGCTCCCATCCAGCTCCAGATAGGCCACCCCCAGTATGTGGGCCATCAGGGGGTCAGGGTTCGATGGGCACCCCTTCCTCGATGGGAGGCCATCCCCAGCTGGGCCTCTGCCGTCTTCCATGCCCAGCGTCTCAGGTCCTCCCACCGTTTGCAACAGTGGGTGCTCCGTCTGCTGTAGACCCCCAGGGTCCGTACGTCCTTGGCGATGGCACGCCATATACCATTTTTTTGATGGGCGCTGACCTGCAGAGAAATACACATAGGAAAAGGTATTAGTCAGACCGTCCTGCCTGTTACACTCATGGCCCACCATAGCCCTCACATCCCCTTACGCACAGACATTTCCCACCATTCATGCAGCACGCTGCCCAGGGCCCTTACCCCAAACCCCCCCCACATGAGGCCCTGACACACAGCACTCTAAGCATTCATGCCCCATTCATCGTACTCACAGTGTACTCATCTGTGGGTCTGGAGGCCCATACAGCATTCAGTACTGGGGTAGGACCCCATCCACCAGTCTCTCCAACTCCTCAGTGGTGAAGGCAGGGGCCCTTTCCCCAGTGACACGAGCCATGGTCGGTTCCAGACACAGGTCACAGCAGCACATGCAGTGTAGGTACTCTCCTGTTGAAGGTCAGGTAGCAAGTGGGTGAACAGATAGAAAATGGTGGTCACGTCTGCGGCGATGCGTACTGTCACCGCCGGCGTACATCACTATTGGCCACTGTAACCCATATGGCCCAATGGGATCCAATGAGGATTTGCACAGCGGTTTTCGACCACCTCCCGCAACGGCGCACAACATCAGCGTAATTACCTCATTTCCACCTGTCTCTCCATACAGGACAGGCGGACACCATTTCGGCGGGGCAGGCCATGGCACATAACTGCGTCACAGTACACATAGGCACCATTTGGGCCTGTACAACAATATTGTCTTATAATCACAACATAAAAAGCAGTGTAGTGTGTAGTAATATGGAATACTGACCAGCTACTTACCGTTTGCCCCCTAGATTGCAATCACTGCAGATGAATAGGAGATGGAGACATCCCCCCGTGTACAGGCCCCTGGTAGGCTTGGCAACAATAGAGGACAGGCACATTATCCTCACCTATAGACTGGACAGGGCCACAATCACAGAGCTGTGTGCCCAATTGGAACCTGACCGGATATCTGCTATCCGTCAGCCCACCGGGATCCCACCTATTGTGCAAGTCCTATCTGTGCTCCATTTCCTGGCAAGTTGCTCCTTCCAAGTGACAGTGGGCTTGGCAGCAGGATTGTCTCAGCCAATGTTCTCTGTACTGCTGACCAGAGTATTGTCTGCCCTGATTAAACACATGCGCAGCTACATCGATTTCCCCCAGGTGGAGGATTTGGCCACAGTGAAAGCTGATTTCTATGCAATGGGACATATCCCCAACATTATTGGGGCAATTGATGGTACACATATAGCATTGACCCCCCGCCCCCCCAGAGAAATGAACAGGTGTTCAGAAATCGAAAGAGCTTTCACTCCATGAATGTGCAGATAGTGTGCCTGACGGACCAGTACATCTCCCATGTCAATGCAAAGTATGCTGGGTCTGTGCATGATGCCTTTATCCTGAGGAATAGCAGCATCCCATATGTGATGGCTCAACTCCAGAGGCACCTTGTGTGGCTAATAGGTGAGCCCTGGTTCCCACCCAAGGGTTGTTGGTGTATGGGTATGGTGTGGGCCGTAAGGATTGGTGTGTGGCTAACAGTTGTCCCTCAATATTTGCAGGTGACTCTGGTTACCCCAACCTCTCATGGCTATTGACCCCTGTGAGGAATCCCAGGACAAGTGCAGAGGAACGTTACAATGAGGCACATGGGCGAACAAGAAGAATAATAGAAAGGACATTTGGCCTCCTGAAGGCCAGGTTTCATTGCCTCCATCTTACAGGTGGATCCCTGTACTACTCACCCAAGAAGGTGTGCCAGATCATCGTGGCATGCTGTATGTTGCACAACCTTTCCTTACGTTGCCAGGTGCCTTTTCTGCAAGAGGATGAGGCTGGAGATAGGTATGTGGCAGCAGTGGACCCTGTGGACAGTGAAGATGAGGAGGCAGAGGATGAGGATGAGGACAAGAGAACTGCAATTATACGACAGTATTTCCAATGACACACAGGTAAGACACTGTAATTACACTTTACAATGACAGTTTTGTGTTTGACATTGTCACTGGCAGGCTGATTTTTCCACTTCTATGGCCACTTACTGTACCCTTTGGCATCTCTATTTTCAGATATTTGTGCCCCTCTATCGCTCCTGGTGTGTTGACTGCAGCCAACTACAGGTCATTCCTATGTATACATTGCTGTACAGACAAATTGCAGTGTTTAAACCTTTTTAAACGAATGCACGGTTAAATGATTTGACAGACTCCATACTTGTATTTATTCAAATGGTGTTTATTTAAGTGCTAATGATTAGAGGGGGATGTGCAATGGGCGGGGGTGATGATGGAGGAAAGTCCAGGATGGAGTCCAGTCTATTTGTATCACAGGTGCATTGTCCAAGGGGGCATAGGAAGGGGAGCAATGGCAGTTCAAGGTGGACAGGGTGACAGAGTGGGACACAGGGTTGACATTTAGGAGAGTCTTATTATCTGGCGGGGGTCTTGGCAATGTTCTCTGGCTTCTGCCTGGATCACAGGGACCAGTTGCATGGTGGCTCTCCTTCTGCAGTGGGTGGGGTGCTGGTGGCCTGTTGTTCCTGTGGCGGGGCCTCCTGTCTACTAGCGGCAGCGGAGGTAGAAGGCTGTTCGGTGGTTTGGCTAGTGTCAGGGGCCCAGTGGTGTGCCACTGCCTCCCTCATGGTGTTGGCCATTTCTGCCAGCACCCCTGCAATGGTGACCAGGGTGGTGATAATGGACTTCAAGTCCTCCCTGATCCCCAGGTACTGTCCCTCCTGCAGCTGCTGGGTCTCCTGTAACTTGTCCAGTATCTGGCCCATCGTCTCCTGGGAATGGTGGTTTGTCCCCAGGATGTTGGTGAGTGCCCCCCAGAGAGTGAATTCTCTGGGCCTGTCCTCCTGTCGCACAGCAGTCCTCCCAGCTTCCCTGTTGTCCTGTGCCTCTGTCCCCTGAACCATCTGCCCACTGACCCCAGGTCCCTGATCATCCTGTATTTGTGGGGTGGCCTGGGGTCCCTTTAGTGGTGGACACACTGCTGATTGACATGTCCTGTGGACAGAGGTATGGGCCTGCTGGGTAGGTACTGTGGTGGTGTTTCCTGAGGGGGAGGCTTTGTGGTGGTATGGGACTGTGCCTGGGTAACCGACTATCCAGAGATCCCTGATGGGCCAGGTTGGTCATCCAGATCCAGGTGTCCAGAGCTGCTGTCATCCCTGTGGGCCTCTTCTGGGGGTGGACTGGAAGTTGCTAGCACCTCCTCTCCGGTGACGTTGGGTGGGGGACCTGTGGGGATGTAAATGCAGCGTTATTGTTTCTGTGTGTGTCATCTTGTGCATGGGAGTGTTGCCTTCTATGGTTGTTGTTGCCCTAGCAGATTTGCCTTTGTGTGAGTTGCTATTTGGTGGGCTAGGTGATTCACTCCAGTGTGCATCCCGTGGTGATAGGTGTCCATGCAGGTCTGTGAGGGGTGTCCATGCATTGGTGTTGCACGCAGGGCTTGGTATTGGGATGTGTGGGTTGTGATGGTGTGGTATGTGGGAGGTGGTGGAGTGATGGGAGTGTGGGTAAGGATGGGGGTTTGTGATGGCATGCAGGTGGGGGGGTGATAGTAATAGAGATTTGACTTACCAGAGTCCAGTCCTCTTCCTACTCCTGCCAGGCCCTCAGGATGCATGATTGCCAAGACTTGCTCCTCCCATGTTGTAAGTTGTGGGGGAGGAGGTGGGGGCCCACTATTAGTCCTCTGTACAGCTATTTGGTGTCTTGCTGCTGTGGAACGTACCTTAGCCCGTAGGTCGTTCCACCTCTTCCTGATGTTATCCCTTGTTCTTGGGTGCTGTCCCATGGCGTTGACCCTGTCCACGTTTCTCTTCCATAGCTCCATCTTCCTATTAATGGACGTCTGCTGCACCTGTGATCCGAATAGCTGTGGCTCTACCCGGATGAATTCCTCCACCATGACCCTTAGCTCCTCCTCTGAGAACCTGGGGTGTTGTTGTGCTGCCATTGGTGTAGTGTGAGTGGTGTGTGTGAGGGTGTGTGGGGTGATGTGTTGGGGTGTGTGATGGAAGGTGCGTGGATGGTGTATAGGTGATAGTGGTGTGTGTCTGTGGTCTTGTCTGTGGTCTTGCTATCTCTCTTGTGGCAATCATTTGCAATGGTAAAGGGTTGTGGGTAATGTGGGTGTGTGTTTTATAGTGGTGTGGGTGTGGTGTGTGTATGTGTGCCAGGTGCGTGTAGTTTGAATTGTCCAATGTGGCGTAGTTTTGTTTGAGTGTGTGTATTTTAAGCGCAGCGAAATGTACCGCCAATGGTTAAGCGCCATTGAATGTCCACCGCAGTGATTCGTGGGTCATAATGTGGTGGGCGTAGTTCTGTTGGCGTAACGGTGTGGGTTTGGATACTGCCAGTTTATCACTGACCTTTGGTCTGGCAGACTTGTGTGTGTGGCTGTATAGTGACGGATTGCTATGTGCGTGTCATAATATGGGTGGTGGTAATCCGCTGCGGCCGCGGTATGTTGGCGGCAGTCAGCATGGTGGTAAGCGTTACTTAGGTACTTACCGCCAATGTCATAATGAGGGCCAAAGTATGTATTTGTATTTATTTATTGGTTGTAGCGGACCGATGTTTATAAATATGTATGCATATATGTGATATTTACGTAGCACAAACCCAGCAGAAAGGCAGTGGAGTCCTGTACAAAGTCCAAGGCAAAGACAGAGTTATTGTATTATTAGTGGCGTAACTGATTTCTAAGAGCAAAAGTGGATTATCACTGCATCCTGTGGTTCTTTTCTTTAAAGAGTGTCACCTCTTTCTAAATTAAAACAGAGTTGGGGCAGGCTTCATAGATGTGAGGATGTTGTTATAGATTATGGATGCATAGATGAAGAAGGCATGTTGCTGATGAGATTGAAATAAATTATCTTGAATATTTGAGCTACTCTAGTTAGGGACTTTTGACATGATCTAGCTATCAGTGAGTATTTTAGCAGATTTTGAATGATAGTACATACTGCCATGTCACATTCATCATTAGTGGGCACCAATTACGCTTGTGGTATTTGTGAAGTTGCTGAAACTCCTGTATAAGCTAAACCTATCCCCATCATGGATGGTTTTAATTAATTTGGGTCTCTCTAATTAATTTGATATATTTCGACCTCCTACTCTTGGTATTATAACTGTAGGAAGCTTGTTTTTCCCCAGTAAGTGTTTGTACTTAATGTGAAGCTGGGAGGCAGGGCTGTTCTGTTGAGGGATGAATGGATTGCTCAGTATATTCTGCAACGATTTAAGTTTGCGACCTGGTTACCGCTGATACTTTGCATAGCTCTACTGCTTTTTTTGCATCTTGGTCAGTAGCAGTAGATATTTTGCTCTGGTGGGCTAGCATGTGCTGTATATATCCCCAGTGAAAGCTGTCTGTTAAAATACGCTATTCGTTCCCAGAGCTGTTTTGCTCTTATCTTTTCCCAGTGTGAGTCTTTGTAATCATTTGATTTCCATTTTGTTAACGGTACATTGTAACGCTGTAGACCATTGGTTCCCAACCTGCGGTCTGGGGACCCCTGGAGGTCCACAAAGCATCCTCCGGGGGCCCATGATTGCTTAGAAAATTAAACATTGTTAACAGATTAGGGCACCAGCTTTCAATAATGATTTAGTGGGATGTCCCTGGACTCCAATAATGAGTCAGTGGGGTTCCCCGGGTTTAATAATCATAAAGTGGGGGTCCACAGAAGTCAAAAGGTTGGGAACCACTGCTGTAGACAAAATGAGATAGAGAAAAAGAGTGAGGTAACTGAAGGATTAGCTTTTTGAAAGGCCAGTGGCAATACATTCGATTCTGTAGTCTGTTCAGTTGAGTTACTCAAGAGCTTCAAATATATTGTTTTTTATTTATTGCTTTTACTGCTTCACACGCAGATGAATATTACTATTTCTACTGCATATTGCTCTGATCCTGCTGTGCAAATACGGCATAGCACTCATTTAATGACCACACTCATAGGGATTTCCTGAATGCCTGTTGATACTGGAGGAACTCTTGGGGTCTCAATGATGGGTCATAGTCACATTGAGGACCTCATTACGACCCTGGCGGTTGGCGGAGAAGTGGCGGTCTTCCCGCCAACAGGCTGGCGGTAAAAAAAATTGAATTATGACCATGGCGTTTACCGCCATGGTCATCCGCCACTTCTGCGATCCGTCCGCCAGGGCGGAGACGACCGCTGGGCTAGAGACTTGGGTCTCCAGTCTGGCGGCCGTCACAAGACCGCCGGCGGTATCACGACCCAGCTGACCGCCATGGATTTCATGGGGTTGGGAACCGCCATGAAATCCATGGCAATAAGCACTATCAGTGCCAGGGAATTCCTTCCCTGGCACTGATAGGGGTCTCCCCCACCCCCAATCCCCTCCCCTGCTTCCTCCCCCCATTTCCCCCACACCCCTGCCACCCCCTAAAGGTGGCAGGACCCCCCTCCCCACCCCTATCCCCAACATCGCAACCCAGACACACAACGTACACGCATGCATACATCACCAACACACATACCCGCACATATATCACCAAACATGCCAACAGCCACACACACAGTCATACACGCACACCCACATACAGACATACACGCACACATCCGTTCAGACATACAGACAGACACGCACACATTTCCAAACACAACACCCCCGCATGCATACACGCACTCACACACCCTCTCTACATCCTCACACGCACACCTCCATTCACGCACACAACACCCCTCCACCCCCCTCCCCTAATGGACGATCAACTTACCTGTTCCGTTGATCCTCCGGGAGGGGACGGGATCCATGGGTCCGCCAGCACCCCGTCAACAGTACACCGCCACGCCGAATCATGAAACGTGATTCGGTGGGAGGTGTTCTGTTGACGGGGCGGTGGAGGTGGAGCAACCTCCACTTCCCCGCCGACTGCCAGTATGGCTGCTAGCGGCTCTCCATCCAGAAAAGGATGGAGGGCTTCCAGCAGTCATAATTCGCTGAGTGGAAAACCGCCTGCACTGGCGGTCTTCAGCATGGCGGTCCCTCGGCGGTCTTGCAAAAAGACCACCAAGGTTGTAATGACCACCTGAATGTCTAAATTTAACTAGCTGTCCATTGCACCCATCTAACCCATCCATTGCAGCTATCTAACTTGTGAAGCCTTAGAATTGGGATACTAGCTTTAGCTGCTGCTTATAAATAAGACATTAGTGACACTGTGATATGTTTCCCTGTACTGCGTGCTGGTCTTTGGCGATAGCTATCTGAACTGCAGTGAAAACTTTCTGAACTGGAGTGAAAAGCTCCTCTGCAGCAGAAAACACATGTGATTTGTAGATAATCGGTGTAGTCTGTCCTTAATTATATACCATTTATGTTAATCCAGTCTGACTAGGAACTATCCTGATTAGCACATTGTTTTTGTTATCTGACATCTTTACACATGCTAGACAACCGCAGCCGTCTGTGACTCTCTGTGTATTTGAGTATGTTCTTCCTTCCAATCTTTACCTGTAACTGTGGGATTTACTAGTTTTCATAATGCCCTCTGCATAGTGTTGGGCTGGTGATTCACTCTGAATATAGTCATTAATTTCCTTCTTGTGTATGAGGGTTTTGAGTTTCAAGTAGACTACTCTAATTTCCACTGCGCAGTCTAGGAGGAGAATGCCCAACTTTTCACTCATGAAGATGGACCTTGCGGGCAAAGCATCCTTTCTCTTTGTAGTAAATAACGTCTTCTTTTTGGAAGTGCTGCTTACATCGTGAATGTTTTCCGCCCCCTCTCCATTAACAATTCAGTGAACAAAATGAATAAAAGCACAAATTCTACATACATCTAATTATATTTCATCACTCAAATCTCTACCTATGTTTTAATTAGCTGATAGTTTTAATAGAATAACTAGACCGAATCATGTATAGCCCATATAACTTTTAAGACTTAAGTCGGAGATTTGCCTGTCAGTATCTGTCTAGCAGGCAGACCCTCTGTCTTGCCCCACACCATGTTACTGTATCTTTTCTTTGTTTTTAGGTTGAGCATAGCAGTGCGCAACTGCTGCTCTTCTCAACGTGATGTAATCTATTCTGAGGGCTTTAACCACGCCCATCTCACGGCCATCACTTTCATTCGTTCCTGGGCCTGCCTTTCAAAAATCCCTTGTTGTCATTGGTAAATGCTGTACGTCTTGCAAACGTTTCTTTGCAATGTCTGCAGGGGCTTTTTTTGCAGTTTTATGTAGGGCGAACTTGACATGAATGTATTGGAGTGCTTTATTTATTTTTTGCAATTTTATATAGTGCAAACTCAATACAAAGATATTACAGCGCTTTACATGAGCACCGGTTACATTACACAAGAACACATTTATTTTTTATAGCAAGGGGAGATTAAGGGGGTTATTGCAACTTTGGAGGAGGTGTTAATCCGTCCCAAAAGTGACAGTAAAGTGACAGATATACCACCAGCCGTATTACGAGTCCATTATATCCTATGGAACTCGTAATACGGCTGGTGGTATATCCGTCACTTTACCATCACTTTTGGGACGGATTAACACCTCCTTCAAAGTTGTAATAACCCCCCTAAGTGATTTGCGCAGAATCACAGGGTGTTGAGCTGGTGCCGAGAATCAAACCATGTTCCCCAACTCCAAAGCCAGCAGCTCTGACCTTTAAGCCATATCCTCTCCCCTAGGGTTCTTTGTCTGGTGCAAGTTGGGGCAGTCTGTGAATAACTCAGTTTTTTTATATAGCACTTGGTAATGCAGGTTCTGCCATTTCATAGTGCTGCAAAGCAGGTGCCATTCTTAACAAAATCACTATAATTCATTCAAATCGACCTTGCAGAAGTGAAAAAGCAATGTCAGGATTCTTTTTTTTGCAGTTTTATAAAGCACAAACTCGAAACATAGATATTGGAGCTATTTTTTTTTTGCAGCTTTATAATAGCGCAAACTCAATACAAAGCTTTACATGAGCACTGGTTACATTACACAAGAACAAATTATTTTTTGGTAGCAAGGGAAGATTAAGGCCCTCATTCTGACCTTGGCGGTCTTTTCGCAAGACCGCCGAGTTACCGCCGCGGTAAAGACCGCCGACCGCGGCGGTATGCCGCTGCGCGTATTCCGACCGCTGGGAGCGTTCCGCCGGAATACCGCCAGCAGCCACACTGGCGGTCGGCGGGAAAGTGGAGACTGGTCAACCTCCACTGCCACGCCAGCAGAACACCGCCCCCAGAATTACGACCCACATTTCTGTGTGGCGGTCTTCTGTTGGCGGTCTTCTGTTGGCGGTCACGTCCCTATGGCTCCCGTCGCCTCCCGGAGGACCAACGCACAAGGTAAGTTGATCGTCCGTGAGGGGAGGGGTGGGGGGGTGTTGTGTGATGTGTGCGTGCATGGGGGTGTGCGTGTGAGTGTGTAGAGGGGGTGTGTGAGTGCGTGCATGCGGGCGGGGAGTGCTGCTGTGCCTATGGGCAATGTGTGTAGTTCGGCGGGTGCGCATGTCGGCATGTATGTGTGCGGGTATGTGTCCCCGTTGTGTATGTGTGTGTGTAGGGGGTGTGTATATGTGCATGTTGGGGGTGTGTGCATGTCGGGGTGCGTGTATGTGCATGTCGGGGTGGGGGTGGGGAGGGGGTTCGTACCACCTCAGGGGGGTGGCAGGGGGGTGGAGGGTGTGGGGGGAGGACTCGGGGGCAGTGGGGGTTGGGGGAGACCCCTATCAGTGCCAGGGAAGGAATTCCCTGGCCCCGATAGTGCCTACCGCCATGGTTCGCATGGCGGTTCCCGAACGCCAGAAACCGCGGCGGTAAGCAGGGTCATGATACCGTTGGCGGTCTTGGGTCGACCGCCGGACCGGAGTGCGCAGACTCCAGCCCGTCGGTCATGACCGCCGTGGCTGTCGGAGTGGGGAAGTGGCGGTCGGTCGCGGCGGTGACCGCCGCGGTCAGAATGCCATTTTTAATACCGCCGGTCTGTTCGCGGTCCGACCGCCGCCTCTCCGCCGACCGCCAAGGTCAGAATGAGGGCCTAAGTGATTTGCCCAGAATACAGGATGTTGAGCCGGCACCAAGACTCGAACCGTGTTCCCCAGCTACACGGTCGGTAGCTCTGGCCCTTATGTCACATCCTCTCCCCTAGGGATCTTTGTCTGGTGCGTGTTGGAGCAGTCTGGCAATAACTTGGTTTTGCTTTATATAGCACATGGTAATACAGGTTCTGCTATTTCATAGCGCTGCAAAGCAGGTTCCATTCTCAACAAACATGTTATAATTCATTTGCATCAACCTTGTCAGAGATGAAGAGGTGAAAAAGCTATGTCAGGCTTGTAATCTGTGACATTCTCGTTCTGTCAAGACCTCTGCAGTGGGTGAATTAACCAACTGACTTGAGCAGAGCTTAACAGTAGGCAATAACATGTGCTCTTAATACCCTCCGAAGGGTCACCAACCAAGCACATAGGTTAGTTCTAGGCAAGAATATGTTGAAAGGTGTTCTCTCCAAAATGGTGGAAAAGGAGTTGTGACTCCAGTCCCAAGCACTTCATGGCCTCAAGATTGATAGTAAAATACATCTAGCCTTTGGATGTAAATTGGGCCTCTTCAAATAGAGTTCAGTTAGCATGAACTCTATACAAAGATATAACAGCGCTTTACATGAGCACCGGTTATGTTACACAAGAACACATTCATTTTCGGTAGCAGGGGGAGATTAAGTGATTTGCCCAGAATCACAAGATGTTGAGATGGCACTGAGAATTAAACCATGTTCCCAGCTCCAAAGTCGGCAGCTCTGGCCCTTGTGCCACACACTGTCCCCTAGGATTCTTCGTCTGGTGCCTGTTGGGGCAGTCTGGGAATAACTCATTTTTTTTAGATATAGCGCTAGGTAATACCGGTTCTGCCATTTCATAGCGCTGCAAAGCAGGTGCCTTTCTTAACAAAATCGCTATAATTCATTTACTGCCTCTTTTGTTATTCTCTTTGTATTCAGTCAATGGTTTTAACATGCCTCCTTTTAGGCTCTGAACCAGTTATTCTTACCCTTTAGACTACTGTGGAACCCCACTGAATCACTACTGGAAGCCGGGTACCCCAACCCAAGCAATTATCCAAGAAAATCAGAATTCTGATTCGAATGTTGGAGCTTTTCAAACTGGTTTTATTTTAAAAAAAATAACAAAAGCAATATTTTAGACTCTTACAAGTCATTTTGCCTTTTTCTATCCTAATGCATGCTGTCTTTTTGTCTGCACATACCAGTGCTTCAATTGAGACTACCATCCTTGCTAGATTCTGTTTCCTGTACGTACGCTGCTTCCACTAATCAAGCTAATGATAATGTGAGGAAATGGGGTGTATTATATGGTTTGGTATTTCGACCTCACTGTGTAATACTCTTACCACACCCTTTAGGACCCTTTTGTTTTGTCTGTCAAACAAACCTTCAGATCAACCTTGGGTAGACCTGGCACTGGGCAGTAAGGCTTACAGACAGGAAAACGTGTAAATCATTTAAACAGCACCAAAACAATTGAAGAAGAAACTAACAAAACACTCACAAAATCTGACACCAAGTTATAAAAATAGGCTGTACCTTTATAAGAATGTGGACACTAGAACGAAAAAGACCCACCTGAGGGTTCTGGAGATATAGATTTTACAAGCAATAATAAATCAAAAAATGTCATCCAACCGTGAACAAGTCTTGACAAAATTAACAAATTGGACACTTAAAAACTTTTTTAAAAAACAAAAAACTTATGTAAGTGTGTGTCAGTGTGGTTGGTTAAAAGTACTTGGGGTGACCAACTCCAGCAGGGAGCTAGTCAGAAGGACCATAGAGGGCCTCAAGAACAGTTACCTTCACAGCAGAAGCAACCCTTCAGCAGTTCGATGCACTTTATCTGTGTTGCAGTGGACTCCTATAGCGTGGTCCTGATGCTAGGGATGAAGGATGCTGAAGATGCTCCTAGGATGCTGAAGATGCAGTCAACGTGGGTCTTCCAGCAAGGATTCCTCAGCCCACAAAGTTGCTGAGGGTGTCCTGTTAGCAGGGTCGATGTCCCACAAAGCCCTCTCTGGTCTTGCCGAAGTCTAATCACCACTGGACTACCAGTTGTCCGTCGCCACAGTCACAGGCTTATCCTTCCTGAGTCAATAACATGCCTTCTGAGTTTCCCAGTAACTCTTCAACAGCACTCCTGGGTTCAGTAAACTTGGGTGCAGCTGTGCTGCAGAGCAGCGGTGGTAGCGTCCTGAAGACTTTGGGCTACCAACTTGCCCTAGCACGCTGCTTCAGCTGTTGAGTCCCTGGGCTGTGAGCAGGATGCTAGTCAGCTGGCCCTTGGAGTCTATTTGCTTGCGTGGGCTCTGGAGACAACTCTTCTTTGTCTTCTTTGATGAGGATACAGCAGGTACAGTCCTTTTCTGTGCTACCCACCAGGTACAGTCTTCAATGGTGCAGCCTATCTTTGCTAGTCCCTCCGAGCAGCAGGGCAATCATACTTCAGTCATTCTTCCATGTCGGTCATGTGGTTTGTGTGCCAGGCGTGCCCTCTTTATGCTTGGAATGTGGCCTCACGATAGGATGCTATTGATAGCCAACGGGCTGCCAGGTTCCCTCCCACCTGGAGACCATGTCCTGTGGAGTGTGGCATCTGGCTATCCCGGGATGCACCATTCTGCCCACTCCCAAGATGGTGAGACCCCTCTCTCGGTGTTCAGACCGCCCTAGCTCTCCCCCGGGGTATGGCTACCTCAGGACTACACATCCCCCAGAAAACTGGTCTGAAAAATGTTTTCCTCTCTCTGCTCCATGTGCCAGCCTGTCTGCCTCAACAATGGGGCAGCCCTCTGCCAAAGTGGCTTCATCTTTGAAGCCTGCCTTTTGGGGCTAACACCTGGAGGGAGGTGACACCTCTGTGACTTGTAATGCTTAATTGTTCTCCTGCATGAGAGTCACTGGCACATCTCTCCAGGAGGACTGAAAGCTGTTTTGGTTAAACAGGCTCCATACGAGCCTGGGAAGGCACAGGAGTTTTTAAAACCAACAAAATGGCAGCTTTGCTAAAGCTACACGCTGCAACAAGTTACATTAATTTCATCTTGAGATACAAATCTGGCTCATTGTAATGAGTTGTTTGATACTTTGGGATGCCCAGTTTGGGCACACCGTTCAGCAGTTAGTGGAGCTGAGGGGTTAGCATGTAACACTGTACTCATCAATTGGGCGACTGAGCCTTTCCACAGTAAAAACTGTAGTTTTGTGTGTTTTAATCTGAGGACATGCAAAGTACATGTCCTGTATGTGTCATTTCGTTTTAAAGATTGTTTTATTGGGTTTTATAAGTATGAAAAAAGTTACAGCCAACAACATTGAAGCATGAGTATGCATGAACGTTCATACAGGTTTTGCAGGTGAAAGACATATTGACATAACAGCAAGTGCGGCAACTAGAAAAGTACCTTATGAAGAGGGTCGCAAGTAATGCATACAACAATGGATTAAAAGTGAGTTAACATGGGTCTGGCAAATGCTGTTGGATAAGATCTTAGGCAAAAAGTTAGGAGTCACATGGTCAAGGACTAGTGGTGAAGAAAATAATAGGAGTTGCACTGGCAGCATGAGGGTGGGGGATTGCCATGATGACAGGGATGAAAATTGGGATGTCCACAAATATGTTAAGGGGTGAGGTTTTCATTCCCAGTTTGTCTAGGAAATGTGAAAGAAGGGTAGCCAAGTTTGAGGAGATGGTACGAATGGGGAGGTGTTGTACCTCTTTGCATCGAAGGGCGTCCTCCTCTGACATCCCCCATTTACAGGCTGCTCCATATCAAGCAGCCAAATTTGGGGTCACTGGGAAGCACCAATGTAGGGTAAGTGTGCGTTTGCCAAGAAGCAGAGCTAGGGAAGCAAAATGGGTGAAGACTTTGTGTTGCTTGTGCCATTTAAAAATGCAAGGGCGCATGCTTCCCAACTTTCAATGTCTGGGAGTTCTGTAACCTGCCACAGAATGACCTGGACATTTTCTCAGTAGTGGTGTAGGGCAAGGCAGGACCAGAGAATATGTACCTGTCCCTCATCATGGGTGTGACAACGTGAGCAACATGTGCCCTTTAGGAAAAAAGGAATTCATTTGGGCAGGGGTGAGGTAGGCTCGTAGAGCGTAAAGAGCTGAAAGTTTTTGAAACCCGAGTTGTGTCACACTTGTTGAGAGAAATCTAGAGCTATATCCTACTCGTTGTCATAGAAAGCATGCCCAAACTCATCCTCCCACTTGTGTTGGAGTGCATCTAAGGAAAGCATTGTAAGTTCACAAATGGCTTTATAAATCCAGGTAATGAAGTGGCGGGCGACGTCCATTGTAAGTAAAGTGTGTAGTACAGGGTGGGTTGCGGGCTCCGGTCCCATGATGTTCCAGAGGGTACGATAGGTATGTGTAAGCCACCTGTATAACAGGAATTGTCCCAGAGGGAGATCATAGTCTACCATGGGAGGAGTTGGCTGTTAGGGAAAAGGTCCCCGGTCGTGTTGATGGAGCGTTCTGTCCAACAGGCTAAATCTCAATGTGTAAAGAAGCCAGGGAATTTGGGGAGGCCAACTAAGGGGATTGTAGGACCATACGTCAGTAAATCTGGGGCCATACAGTGTATCCGTGTCGTGCACGTCCAGGCGACAGCCACCTGAATGAGTCGCAGAGATGAAGATGTGGAGACTGGGAGCAAGACGTGGCAGACTGAAATGAGGACAAAATGAGTATCACAGGTTTCTCCCATATGCCTTCCCACCATCCAGTGTGAAAGCTGTTGCAGCTGCGTTGCAAGGTAATACACCTCCAAGGATGGGGCACCTAGTCCACCTCGGTCAATGGGAAGCTGCTATTTTCGAAGGGTGACATGGTGTTTTCTGCTCTCCCAAATGAGAGTACCCAGCAAGGAATCAGGTTCTGTAAAAAAGGAATAAAGTGAAGCTACGGGAAGATTGGTAAAATAGTAAACTAGGCAAGATAGTAGAATGATTTTTGCCAATGCTATTTTACTAATAGAAGCGAGCAGTAATGATTGCCAAAACTGCATAAGTGACTTAATGACCATCAAAGCAACTCAAAGGTTCCAGGGGTGTAGAATTTAATAAAATATCTACTAGTCCAGGGGACGGGTTGCTTCATAAATCTACTTGTCCTGTAAAAAAATCTGCTTGTCCCTTTGGTGCCATGCAGTGCGTCGACAAATTATGGCAGCGATCTCATTACATAAGAGCTCTGATAATAGCCTCTCTGATTATGCCTGAGCTAATACCATAGTAAGGCTTGAATACTAGCAATTTCCTTATTTTGCCACATTTCTGCAGATCTATGTACTGGGGCTGGAGGTAGCGGTAAGCAATAGTTCTAGGGATGCAAGCCCTTTTGAGTCTGTGCGAACCAACTAACTTGTATATTTTAATGTTTTCCACCAGCTCTTGTCTAATCTTTTCCTGTACTGAAAAAGGGTGGAAATGTATTTCTTCCAGGGATGGGAAAAAAGTGGTTGAAGGGAAAAGTAAACTTGCAAACGTTCAACAGATTTTCACATGAGCAAATCTACACATGCGTACTTGCTCATGTTAAAATACAGTTCACAAATATTTTCTAGGAGTATGATTTCCTGGTCTACGTCTGTAAATTCTTGTGAATTCATGAAGTACGTAAATCTGCAGTAATGCAAAGACATATACCATGGGTCCTCTTTTGTGACTTTAAGAATTGGGACCCTAGTTAGTTCTGGCGTTAACCAAGACCTTTTGTTTTTATTAAAGTTCTATGTCTCCATCCATCTGTTGGCTGGCTTCACTGTGAGTGATAACAATCTGCTCTTTCACAAGCAGGATATCTTCACACAAAGTTGTTTTGTTCAGTGCCAGGAACTACTGTGGAATGTGTTCTTTTTTAGACCAAAAAATATTTATGCATTGTATTTGTATTTGTTACAATGGTGAGGGCCCGGCAGCACCCACCACAATGAAGAGTTGCAAAAGCCATGTCAAAACAAAACACAGATTGACAAACCCAACCAGACTGACCACCAATGTAGGACAGATTGGCTTTGCCAATATGTGTTTATTTTCATTTTGCCATAATTGTGTTGAACCTGGTTACACAGATTTTCCATCATGAATATGTTTTAGAAATACTAGCATGCATTAACATATTTTACTAAATAATTCTTCAAAGAAATAGTACCTAACATTTCGAAGTAATTTAGGAAAACATTTTTCATATAATCAGAGAGCATTCTGGGAACATTATACGTAGTCTCTTATAGTTAAACTTTGCAAACATGTGTACACGTTTTTTACTGGAACCACTGTCAATAGTGCAGTCCAAGCTTTCATTATTTTGAGAGGTAACCCTATTAGTAAGGGCTTTCCATTAATGAACCATAAATGCAAGTTCAAACAGTATTGACATAAGGACACCAATATTTCCTCAACTACAGACAATTCCCTTTCATGCTCCATAATGTGGTACATTCTGGCACACAAAGGGTTTATGGTGCAGGATGTTGGGCCTACTTGTAACAAGGTCAAAATAAACATTATAATGTGTGGTTCTTAACCCCAAACAACATGATCTGGGCATCCACCCCCTTGATCTGCGGGAGTGTGGTAAAGATAGATCCCTATGTAGTGAGTAGCTGCTCCTTGCCAGCAAAGGGGAGTGTTGCCAAGGCCTATGAAGAGTGGCTGCTGGTCAGGATGGAGTGTATGTATGGCTGTCTGAGTCCAGAAGCTTTAGTAAACATCAAGAGTGTACTGGGAAGAGGTCTGATATGATGTTCATTAGGTAAATGAGGAGGTCATCTGCGTTCAAGGTTGCTGCGTTCTTCCTATATTCTAAGAGTTTACTCCACTTGCAGCCCTCATCCTGGAGGAGTATACCCAAACGTTCCATTGCTAGTTCAAAGCGTAGCAGCGAGAAGGGGCACCCCTGTTTAATACCCCAGCTCACCAATATTGGAGTTGAAACCAGGCAACTTAAGCATGCTTGAGATGTTGAGTTGATGGAAAGAAGGGGAGTGTATTCAAGGAGTTGTGGTCAACTTTCCATTCGAGTCAGAACCTGAACAATACTAGCATGCATTAACATATTTTACTAAATAATTCTTCAAAGAAATAGTACCTACCATTTCGAAGTAATTTAGGAAAACATTTTTCATATAATCAGAGAGCATTCTGGGAACATTATACGTAGTCTCTTATAGTGAAACTTTGCAAACATGTGTACACGTTTTTTACTGGAACCACTGTCAATAGTGCAGTCCAAGCTTTCATTATTTTGAGAGGTAACCCTATTAGTTAGGGCTTTCCATTAATGAACCATAAATGCAAGTTCAAACAGTATTGACATAGGGACACCAATATTTCCTCAACTACAGACAATTCCCTTTCATGCTCCATAATGTGGTACATTATGGCACACAAAGGGTTTATGGTGCAGGATGTTGGGCCTACTTTTAACAAGGTCAAAATAAACATTATAATGTGTGGTTCTTAACCCCAAACAACATGATCTGGGCATCCACCCCCTTGATCTGCAGGAGTGTGGTAAAGATAGATCCCTATGTAGTGAGTAGCTGCTCCTTGCCAGCAAAGGGGAGTGTTGCCAAGGCCTATGGAGAGTGGCCGCTGGTCAGGATGGAGTGTATGTATGGCTGTCTGAGTCCAGAAGCTTTAGTAAACATCAAGAGTGTACTGGGAAGAGGTCTGATATGATGTTCATTAGGTAAATGAGGAGGTCATCTGCGTTCAAGGTTGCTGCGTTCATCCTATATTCTAAGAGTTTACTCCACTTGCAGCCCTCATCCTGCAGGAGTATACCCAAACGTTCCATTTCTAGTTCAAAGCATAGCAGCGAGAGGGGGCACCCCTGTTTAATACCCCAGCTCACCAATATTGGAGTTGAAACCAGGCAACTTAAGCATGCTTGAGATGTTGAGTTGATGGAAAGAAGGGGAGTGTATTCAAGAAGTTGTGGTCAACTTTCCATTCGAGCCAGAACCTGAACAAGGTAATGCCATGACATTGTGTTGAACACTTTTTCAAGGTCCAGAATCAGATAGGCCGCATGTGGGTAACGACCCTGAACATGATCTTGGATGTGGAAGAACTGACAAATGTTCTGGGAGGTGGGATGAATCCATTTTGATTGATGTGTATAAGGTCTGGGAGGACCTTGGCATAGTGGTCTGACAATATTTTACACAGACTTTTATAGTAAGGCCCTAAGATTGCAATGGGGCGATATGAGGGTGGTTGTGTTGGGGTCTGACCAGATTTAGTTGTGGACTCCAAGAGTGCTTCCCAGAGCAATTGAGGCAATTCACCTGAGTTTAAAGCAGCTTTATATAGGTCAGCCTAGGAGTCAGGATGGAACTATAGGTAGCATAATATTTAAGAGGTAAGCTGTCATGTCCCAGAGCTTTATTGCAGGCTAAGTCCCTGATCGCCTCTGTGATTATTGCAGTGTCAAGAATGAGCTTAGTAGAGGCAGGATGGAGGGGTAAGGTGATATTCGCTAGGAATATGTGGGTGTGTTCCTCGAGAGACTCAGACCGGGCCTGATATAGCGTGGAATAGTAGGAGTGAGAGAGTTGTAATATCTCTTCTTGTGTTCAAATGTATGTCTCAGAGGGGTTGATCAATTCTGTGATGGGGCCTGTTTTATATTCCTGTTGGGTGAGCCCGGTGAGAAGTCTGCCTGTTTTCCCTTTCCTCATGGACTTTAGTCGAGTAGGCTGTGAAATTGAAACGACAAAGGAACTCCATGAGTTTTGTGTAGTACACTTTTGCAACCACAAGCTGTGGTATTTTCGTGGAGTCAAGGTATGACACTCTACTTAGAGTGGCAAGATGTTTCTCAGCATCTGGTATTTATCTGTCAAGCGTTTTAAGAGCTCCTATGACCTAGCTGTATATAAAGTCCCTGCATCACCACTTTAAAGGTGTCACATTCCACCAACCTTGTGGAGGCAGTGCCATGGTCTTCCGTAAAGTAATGACGGATATGGGTGCTCTGTTCCTGTTTAAATACTGGGACATTGAGGTAGTCCCATTGGAACCACCATGTAGGAATAGGTGGTCTAAGAGTTGCTCAGTGTAGATATATTATCAAAGATCACATGGCCAAGGTGTTCGGAGTGGCCACAAGAGGGGACAAGGATGCTGAGCTTAGAAGGTGATCGAGGTGGACATACATTTTAGTGGAATGGAGTAAAATGAGTAGAGTTTACTGGCAGGGTTGTGGGACCATCAAGTGTCAATTAGAGACCATTGTTGTGCCCAGTTCTGTAGTTGTGCAGTGTGTTAGGAGGGTAGTTTGAGAGGGGAGGGTATTACCATTCGAGGTGAAGATCGAGAGCGCAATTGTATTCTCCACTGAGGAGCCAAGGGAGTGCAGTTTTGTGAGCCATAACAGTGGAAAGAGTGTCCCAAAAACTCCATTGTTCATAGTTGTTGGTGTAGATGCTTCCCAGGAGGAGGGGACAACAATCTATTGTGGTGTCAAGCACAGCCAAATCCAGATTAGAACACCACAAGCATATGCTGAATAAGTGGTCACATAGAGGAAGCCCCTCCAGTGGTTGGGGAAGTGTTCCATCTCTTCTTTTGTTGTGGGTTTTTTGTGTAAGCAGACTATTTGGGCATGTTGGCGCTTTATGTAGGAATATACTGAGTATCTGTTGTGGGCGGTGTGCATGCACTGCACAGTCACTGTAGGAAACAAGTGTGTCACCTAAAGGCTGCATGCTGAGGTGGGCAAGGGACAGGGAAGTGAGTTTGCAGTGCCTATCTTTGCAGTGATCCTGTCACCCCAGAGTGTTGAGATCGTGTGGTTGTGATATGCCATGTCCTTGGGGGGAAGTGGTGATATAATAAAACACAGAGTCTGTTGGAACTGGGTAGGAGGAACAGGGGGAGCCTACTGCAACAGTAGTATGCCCAAACATTATGAGTCAGAGAAAAGGGGAGAAAGCCTTAGAGTAGTGTGGGGGTGGCCAAGTGTTGGTGCGGGGTGCCAGGAACTGTGCGCCCTATGAAGAAAAAAATGTTGGAAGGGCTGTGGGAGCCCTCAAGGACTGCTGCGGGGCAGGGGAAGTTGGTGTAAGTAGAAACGATCCCAAGTAGTGGGCAAAGAAGTCCTTAGGGGCTGCACAATAGTTAAGGAGCGAGGTGAAGGGTGGAGGCATTAGGGACAGGGGTGCCGCAAAAGGATCAGAGAGTTTTGGGGCAAGGCACATAAAGAGCAAGGGTGAGCTGCAGCTGTTATGTCACAAGCAGGCAACATTTAATTAAACATTTAGATGAATCTTAATCTTTAACAAAATATGGTCATATAAGGGTATCCGCCATTTGTGGTGTCACTGTTGGAGGAGTTAAAGAGCCCTGCTGGGAGTTGTCCGCCAGAAGTGTATCAGCATCAGTGGTCAAGATGTGAGATCCCTTTTCATCATCTGTAGTAACGCTGTACGTTCCTAGATCTGCCGCAGCCTGTAGGACCCCTCGGCTGTTCTCAATTATCAGTTCAAGGTTCGGGCGGTTGCAGGGGTCGGGCGGGAGGTTTCTCTGGCAATTCATCTTTTACACCACTTCCGTTGGGTGTGGGACAGGGTCCTGAATAGTCAGTTGGTGTGGCTCTGTAATGTTGGTCCACCCAGTCCCAAGCTTCCTTCGGAGCAGTGAAGAAAAAAGTGGTGCCCTCAATAAAGACCTTAAGGCGGGCAGGGAACAAGAACGAGGACTGGATACCCTTTTGGCACAGTCAACATTTGACCTCTAGGAAGGAGGACCATTGCTGTTGGACTGCTCTAGTATAGTCTGGGAAGAGCATGACCACTTTGTCCTGTACTCGGAGTGGGCCTGCCCAGTGCGCTGAACAGAGAAGGGTGTCCCGGTCTTTAAAATGAAGAAACTTTGCCAGCATGGGTGGGGACCCAGAAGTAGGACGACAGGTGGGAACCTGGTGGGCTCCTTCCAGTGTGAAGAAAGGTTTGTGTTCCAAAGTGAAGGTGAAGGACTTAAACCAATTTACAAGTTACTGTATGGGGTCCTGGGCTTCAATCGCTTCTGGTGCACTTAGTATACAAATGTTACTGCCTCAAGATCTTACTGCGTTGTGATCGGCCTTCAATGTCTTCCGCCCTGTCTTCCCGATGATGTACCCTCTCTTGGAGGCCACGGATGGTTCATTGTTTGCGCATGGCAATACGGTGTAGGTTTGCTAATTATTTTTCCCAATTGGATACCCTGTTGGAGAGCTGTTGCTGGTCATTGCAGAGAAGTTCGGTGGGCAGAGCTCATAGGCAGGTCTCTATGGAAACGCATAAGTGCTTGCTGGCACTCATTTTTGTTGGGCAATCTAATCAACACTTTCTCACACTTTCTCATGTCAAGACCCAAGATGTGAAAAAAGGCTTGGAACTTTAGAGTGGGGCTCTTCCTTTTGGTATTTGTTAGCCTGAGAAGAAAAACATGGCGGAAGCAAGCTATGGCTACGCTAAAACAAGGATATATATTTTATAACCAGGTAAAGGATTTCTTAGATTATAGCCAGTAAAAAGAAATTGCATTTTGGAAATAAAATTACAGATAGGAAGAGTCACGAAACCAGTAACTTTTGTTCATGGCCTCCTAATAGTAGACTAGGGTAGTACAAGTTTTCTGTTTCAAGGTGGAGCCACACAATGTCTTTAACTGAATTCAGTATCAAGCGTTTCGCTTAAATTTCATGTTGATCCATAGCATCCTCGAAAGATGGTGGCTTCTTCACTCTACAACAAAGCCTTCTTTTCCTGCTGCCTGAAGTAAGATGCAATAAAAATGCCAAAAGATCCAGGAAAATAATCTTCTTTATTTCTCCAGGTAGGAGGGAAAGAAATTCCAGCCACTCCTGCTCCGATCCTACACCAACCGCCAAGAATCCTTACAACATTCAATTCAGTACAATTGTTGGAGCAGGGGCAGCTGGAAGATACCAAAATACATAAAACAGATAAAATAAAGAACAGAGCTTAAAAAGGTAAAATAATATAAGAAATGTAATAAATACTAAATACTGCAAACTATAACAATAACAATACCACACCACCTTCCCCCTTCAGCAAAATAAATATATACATATATAAACTATTTGATTTTGACAATTCTAATGAGATTCCAGATACGTCCATCATCCAATTTTGCTTCCCCCTTGAACATGTTAACCACCTTAAAAATTCTACTAAAATGAGACTGCCCACCACTGATTTTCCCTGGCAACTTGACTTTGACCAGGTCACCCACAATCACTTGAGTTTCTTTCACAGATTTCCTCACATCATACACCTGCTTTCTTTTCTCCTGACAAGTGTTTATCCACTGCTGAATCTCTCCTATCCTCACAGTTGAGTTGTTGCTTAGTATAATCTTTGACCCACGGGGGATCTACCACTGTGTGGGGAATACATTTCCTGAACATAACAAAAGGAGATTGGCCCGTGCTAGAGTGTGGTGTGAATCTATACTCTTCAACCTTACTCTTGATCATGGCCTTCCAATCACACCCCAAATGATTTGCCAATTGTATGGTCTCCTTTAACGTCCTGTTGAAGCGTTCTACCATGCCATTGGTTTCTGGATGGTATAAGGCACATTTTTTTGTGAAGAATACCTCTTTTCCTCAAAAATTCACACATAAGTTTAGATGTAAATTGAACTCCATTATCTGTTAAAATACATCTAGGATTACCCTCTCTGCTAAATACGTCTGTAAGAAAATCTACCACTTTCATAGAAGAGACCTCAGACGAGACCATAATCTCCGGCCACCTAGATAACTCATCCATCAGAACCACCACGTATTTAGAATGAGATCTATGATTTAACGGTCCCAAAATGTCAATTGAGACTGATTCCCACACCTCACTGGGAATTTCTTTTAGTATCATAGGTTGTGTTCTAATTTTCAACGACTTATCGGCTACATTGCATTCTAAACAATCTTGCACCTTCCTTTCAATTGCCAAATCCATACCTGACCACCAATACACCCCCCTCAACCTCTCTTTAGTTTTGCAAATGCCCCATTCCAATCTAAAACAACAGGCCCCACTCTATTCCAAAACAATATGCCCCACTCTAATCCAAAACTATCTGCCCCATTCCAATCCAAAACAATCCACCCACTCCCATCTGCCCCAATCCAAAACAATCTGCCCCATTCCAATCTGCCATACTCCAATCCAAATAAATGTGCCCCACTCTTGTGTCCCACTCCAATCCAAAACAATCCGACCCACTCCAATCTGCCGTACTTCAATCCACCCCACATCAATCCCATCCACCTCACCTCAGTCCAATCCACCCAACTCCAATCCAATCCACCTCACCCCACACCAACTCACCCCAATTCAGCCAAATTCAATCTACTTTACTCAAATCCAACCCACCCATCCCACTTCAATCATCCCACCCCAATCCAATCCACCTCAAGCCAATCCACCCCACCGAAATCGAGTTCACCCCAATCCAGTCCACCTCAATCCAATCCACCTCACTTGATCCAGTCTACCTCACTTTACTTGAATCCACCCCACCCCTCACCAATCCAATCCACCCCTCTTCAATTCACCCCACTCCATTGCACCCCACTCCAGTCAACCTCACCTGGGTCCATTTCATCCCAATCAATCTAGTTCACGTCACTCCAATCCACCACACCTCAATGCAATCTGCCCCAATCCAATCCACTCCACACAATCCAACTGACTCCACTCAAATCCACCCCACCCCACTGCAATCCAATTCACCCTACTCCAGTCCACCCCACCCCATTTCAACCCACCCCACTCCAATCTAATCCATCCCATCCAGTCCACCCCACTCAAATCCACCCCTCTCTAATCCAATCGAACTCCAATCCAATCTCAACCTCACCCCAATCCAAGCCACCTCACTCCAGTCCAGTCCACCCCAGACCAGTCCATTCCAGCCCACTTGACTCCTCACCACTCAGTGCAATCCAATCCACCCCCTCCAGTCCATTCCAATCCACCTCACCAGTCCAGTCCAACCACCCCACTCCACTCTAATTTAGCCCAATTCAAACCACCCTACTCAAATCCAATCCACCCGCCCCACCCTTGTCCTATCACCCCAATCCAATCCACCCACCCCTTCCAGTCCAGCCACTCTAATCCACCCCACTCCACTCAATCTAACCCACCCAAATCTACTACAATCCAGTCCACCCCACTACCTCAATCCACTCCACTCTATTACATCCCACTCCACGTCACTCCATTCTATGACATTCCACTCTGACTCTCTCTACCACTGAACCACTAAACTCTACTCCTCTCTATTTAACTCTATGACACTCTACTCCCCCTACTCCACTCTGCTACAGTATACTCCAACAAATCTCGTCTACAACACTGTTATACAACATGGCAAAAACACACTCCCAAAGTCAGTAGCTCTTGTATAGGCGAGACCTGTTGGCTTTGTCGATTCTTGTTTGTTATGGATGTACTCTAGACAAGTGTTTCCCAAACTGTGAGTCACAAGCTGATTTTTGATGGGTTGTGAAAGTCCAAGCAATGAATAAAGATGCCTTTAAATGTTGTGTCTATCTTGTCACATTTGTGTTACGGCTATGTCTTCTGCTTCTTATTTTTTAACATGGAGAGTGGTGTTTACAACCTCTTCTCAGAGAAGTAAAAGTGAATTAGGTGACAATCTTGTTGGGGTACAATAGGTGTGAATGGAAAAGGTGTAGGATGTAATTGTTTGTAACATACCACAAAATGTACATAACGGTCAATGAATGGTAAACATTCATCTGTTAGGACAGCAAACGTTAAAGCACATTTTTAAAAAGTCTGAAGTGTGATGGGAAACAAAGATTTTAAAAGGCTCAGAACAAATCAAGACACTTTTCTTGGTGATGCACAAATAAGAAATATTATTGAAAGCCAATTTCCACACATTATCATTTGTGTGCAGTATAGTTAGATCAGTAAAACGGTATGTCTGTGCTAATTTAGTGACCATTTCAATGGATGTTTTGCTGTCTATAAAAGACAATGGATGATTTGATGAAGGGTGATACCCTGGAACCGGTCCCAGGATGCTTGTTTCCTATCCAAAGTGGACCTGGCCTAGCAGTTCGGGCTGGACTGTTCCCATTGGGAACAGGATCAAGATTGATTTGCATACGGCTGGGTCCAAACTGGGGTGACGTGGCAAGCAAAATAACGATGGATTAAACCCAGATCTGTGACTGGGGGTGAGTGTTTGAAAAGTTTCAACACTCCGTCCATCATTTTATTTTGTTTTGTGATGTTGCTTTGTGCGCCCCAAGTGGCAGGGGTATGCCCAGACGTGGGTCCTTTGCTCACTGCGCCACTGGATTCAAGCTAGCCTGGCTGATGAAGGGTGATACCCTGAAACCGGTCCCAGGATGCTTGTTTCCTGTCCAGGGAGGACCTGGCCTAGCAGTTCGGCCTGGACTGTTCCCATAGGGATCAGGGTCAAGACTGAGTTGCATACGGCTGGGTCTAAACTGGGGTGACGTGGCGAGCAAAATAACGATGGATTAAACCCAGATCTGTGACTGGGGGTGAGTGTTTGAAAAGTTTCAACACTCCGTCCATCATTTTATTTTGTTTTGTGATGTTGCTTCGTGCGCCCTAAGTGGCAGGGGTATGCCCAGACGTGGGTCCCTTGCCCGCTGCGCCACTGGATTCAAGCTAGCCTGGCTGATGAAGGGTGATACACTGAAACCGGTCCCAGGATGCTTGTTTCCTGTCCAGGGAGGACCTGGCCTAGCAGTTCGGCCTGGACTGTTCCCATAGGGAACAGGGTCAACACTGATTTGCATACGGCTGGGTCCAAACTGGGGTGACGTAGCGAGCAAAATTACAATGGATTAAACCCAGATCTGTGACTGGGGGTGTGTGTTTGAAAAGTTTCAACACTCAGTCCATGATTTTATTTTGTTTTGTGATGTTGCTTTGTGCGCCCTAAGTGGCAGGGGTATGCCCAGACGTGGGTCCTTTGCTCACTGCGCCACTGGATTCAAGCTAGCCTGGCTGATGAAGGGTGATACCCTGAAACCGGTCCCAGGATGCTTGTTTCCTGTCCAGGGAGGACCTGGCCTAGCAGTTCGGCCTGGACTGTTCCTATGGGGAACAGGGTCAAGACTGAGTTGCATACGGCTGGGTCCAAACTGGGGTGACGTGGCGAGCAAAATAAGGATGGATTAAACCCAGATTTGTGACTGGGGGTGAGTGTTTGAAAAGTTTTAACACTCCGTCCATCATTTTATTTTGTTTTGTGATGTTGCTTTGTGCGCCCTAAGTGGCAGGGGTATGCCCAGACGTGGGTCCCTTGCTCGCTGCGCCACTGGATTCAAGCTAGCCTGGCTGATGAAGGGTGATACCCTGAAACCGGTCCCAGGATGCTTGTTTCCTGTCCAGGGAGGACCTGGCCTAGCAGTTCGGGCTGGACGTTTCCCATGGGGAACAGGGTCAAGACTGATTTGTATACAGCTGGGTACAAACTGGGGTGACGTGGCGAGCAAAATAACAATGGATTATAAACAGATCTGTGACTGGGGGTGAGTGTTTGAAAAGTTTCAACACTCCGTCCATCATTTTATTTTGTTTTGTGATGTATAAATGACAATGCACTACTTCACGATGCATTAGTTACATTAAAAAAACTGCCTCATATCCAATATAGCTATGTGGGCCACAAACTTTTATCATACAAAAAAGTGGGTTGTGGTTCTAAAAAGGTTTGGGAAGCATTGCTTTAGACAGCTGTCTACTCTTGAGGGCCTGAATCAGATAGGCATGACCAGGCTGAGTCAAGTGACACAACAGGGTATCGTTCATTGACATGCAGGTGAAGCCTCATCAACATGCTAATCAATTTTTAAAATACTTCCAACTTTAACATACCCTCTTCACGTATCCCAAAGGTTTAGATGCACTCCCAGTTAATCACCATGAGGCCATGGTCTCAATGAATAGGCTTGATAGCAAGATACATTTTCCGGTCTACAAAAACTTGATAACTAAGACACCTGGCACTTTTGGTCAGTTGTGAGGATAATGTGGGACGTTTGACTGACGAAGTTTGGAAGGATTTTTTAATGGGACCTATAGAAGTGTTCTTATGTTGGAAATAGTTGGTTCATTTTAAGTATCTCCACAGTATGTACTTCACAACAGCAAAATTATTGAAAATGAATAGCGATTGCTTGCACATTTGTCACTTTTGACTAACTGACGTCTTTCATACTGTACTCTGCTATGCTTCTTTCATACTGTACTCTGCTATGCTTCTTTCATACTGTACTCTGCTATGCAAGGTTGGAAAATTACACTGACCAAGCGACATCCTTTGTTGGGTGTGTCTTAAGCCCTCAAGCTCCCAAGATCCACCAACTTGTACATAAACTTGGGGCTTTTGCTTGCTACGAGAGATATTGACACAAAACGGGCAGGTAAGGGAAGCAATTGATTCTAGGCCATGCATTGGGGCATGCAAAGGCAAATGATGATATCCTGGGAACCAAGGGAGAATCTGGGTCTCTGGATGATTCATTTGAAAACAACTTTGCCATTATCAGAATCTCCATAATTTACGCACATGCAACTTTGTATTATTCTGATATTCCATTACATAAATGTGACTTTTGCGTCCGCCACTTACTTCTGCAGACCTGTTATGAATACTTTACAGTACAGAAAGACAGATCTTCCAAATCTGCAGTAATACAATACTTTGAATACCTTGGTGGGGCTGGACAGCCATTGATTATAGTTAGGACCGCTGGAATTATGTGGCAGTGGAGGGCCACATTATGTGGCAGGGTTAAGTAAATTGTGTGGTAAGAAAAGGCAAATTAATGCATGACACATTTTATGATGGTATTACTTCATTACTTTGTCATTTTTAGGTCGAGCGTGCAAGCGCTCTGGCCTGTTGTCATCATCTGTAGGCTTTTAACCATGCATTAATGCATGACACATTTTATGATGGTATTACTTCATTACGTTGTCATTTTTAGGTCAAGTGCAGAAGCGCTCTGGTCTGTTGTCATCTATCTGTAGGCTTTTAACCATGCCCATCACTTTCATTCGTTCGTGGGCTTGCTGTTCAAAAATCCCTTGCTATCATTGGTAAATGCTTTACGTTTGTCCCTCCTTGGGGCAATTTTGTTACCGCCTTGGCCATCGACCCTGTTACATGGATAATTGGATGTTTACAAATAAGTTTGACTGCAAGTGAATGTGTTTTTCCTTTTGTGTCTCTCTTTTGCGCTCATGCTCATGGAGGCCTCGGCGCTTTGAATCTTCTCGCTTATGTCAACTGTTTTACTTTTCATTTTCAATTTATGTGGCAAGAAAAGTACAGTTAGCAACCGCGAGACCCATTGCATTGCAAATGCTTGTTACGATTGTTAACCAAGTCTGGGCATTTGTTGCATCCTCATTAGTACAAGTTTAGCACCCAAATATAGCAATAAGCAACAGACAGATGACCAGTCCACCTTTGCAAAGATCACTCCACTGCACGGCAACATGTGTTGATGCATTTTTAGTAACGTTTAAACCATTTGAGCTAGAATCATTTTTTGTTTAAATCTGCAGATTTTGCAGCAGATTATGGATTATGTCGCAAAAGCCGCGGACGCCGAATTGCATTACTTCATTGGCCATGATTATTATAGTAGGAGGCAATGCATTTATGCATTTTCGCTTAGTTTTGAATTTTGTATTACCCTCTTGAATGCCTCTTGCTCCCATCCGTCCACACCAGTTCCCTGAATCTTGATGACAAATTTCACTAGTATTTCCCAGAATTCCAACAAACTAACATAGCAATGGGAACCGGGAGAAGGTCGCTCCAATCATAGTCGTCTGCTGACATTCTCAGATACACAGACATGGCTTTGCCTAGTTTATCGATTGAACCATATCGAGTGGTGGCCCGAGACAATTGTCAGCTGGGGACAAGAATTCAGTCTGATACTGACGCCTAATAGATATTTCCCGAGAGACACATTCACCTGCTATGTTATAGTGGGTTTCAGACCAAAGTTCTCAGTGCACATGGGAGTTGTGCATAGAAGACTGAGCTGAAGCCCGTGTACATACAGCATTACCGCACTAAGGGCCAGATGTAGGAAAATCCAGCATTGCGACTCGCAATGCAGGATTCAGGATGGTGTCCCTGACACCATCTGCGAGTCGCAAGGGGGTCGCAAATGCCCACCTCATTAATATTAATGAGGTGGGTCGCAATTTGCGACCCCCTTGCGACTCGCAGCACTCACAGGGATGGTGGCCTGCTGGAGACAGCAGACCACCATGTATGTGACTGTTTTAAATAAAGCAGTTTTTTTTTTTTTTTTGCAATGCATCCCGTTTTCCTTAAAGGAAAACGAGATGCATTACAAAATGAAAAAATGAAACGTGTCACTTTCATTTTTTCAGAGCAGGCAGTGGTCCATAGGACCACTGCCTGCTCTGAAAAAATATTTTCAATGCCATTCACAAAGGGGAAGGTGTCCCATGGGGGCCCCTTTCCTTTTGCGAATGGGTTACCACCAGTGTGACACTGGTGGTAACTGCGATTGCTTTGCGACCGCGGTCACAAAGCAATCCTGCATCGCGCTGCGACTCGCAAATAGGAAGGGAAACACCCCTTCCTATTTGCGACTCGTAGTCCCGTTTTGCGAGTCGGCAACCAGGTTACCGACTCGCAAAATGGGAATTGGGCATCGCGATGTGGGTTTTGCGGGTCGCAAACAGCGAAAATCGCTGTTTGCGACGCGTAAAACCCTTGCTACATCTGGCCCTAAAATACTAAGTCAAGCTTTACAAGGATTGTTAGCTCCTCATATATGCGGCGAGCTACTTCCTCTCACAGCAGTGGTTGGTATTCAGCATCAGGGGCGCAACTAGACTCAAACTTCAGGGCCGGGGGGCTAGCACTGTGGCAAAGGCATCGTGAAAATCCGAGGTAAAATTGCATGTGGGGTCCCTTCATTTGTGTTTGTAGTAGACTGCATATCCTGTGGAGACTTTTTGAACAATGGCCAGTTGTACATTTTTAATCACATTGGGCCAATGAGTTAGGTCTCAGGGTGCATTCATTAACACACTGTGCAAATATCCTTGGTGTCATTTTATTACACCTTTGAAACATTTACATTATATTTGGGCATCCTTCTCCCAAAGTATGCTTACAAATATTGACAGAAAATCGTGCAGATCAGGAACATTTGTTTAATTTATATGCTGTTGCTACTGCATTTCCGAGTACACAATGGCCCTCATTATGACATTGGCGGTATTAACCGCCTACCGTCGATCAATGGCCGCCAAAATACTGTTGCCGCAGCTACCTGCCGTCCACCATATTATGACCGTAGCCGGAATTCCGCCAGAAGGATGGCGGAATTCTGGCTGCGGCTATGGCAGCGGACGGCGGTAAGGTGGTGCTGCTGCCAGCAGCAGCGCCACACCAGTAGACCGCCGCAGACCGTATCATGACACATGATACGGCGTGGCAGCAGCAGCGTCCCGTCTCCTGCTGGAGGACCCCCTGCAATCAGGTAAGTCTAGTGCTCTGACAGGGGAGGGGGGTGGGGGAGTTGTGTGTGTGTGTGTGGGGGGTTGTGGGTTTATGTTTGTGTGTGCAATGAATGCCGGTGTGTGGCATGTGAAATGCGTGTGTGCATGCATTGTTGTGAGTGTGCGTGTATGTTGTGTTGTGTGAATGCGAGGGTGCTTGTATGTATGTAAGTGTGTGTTGATGTGTGTGTGAATGGATGTTCGCATGTGTGGGTGAATGTGGGTATGAGTGTGTGTATGCGTGTGTATGATGGTGCGTGAATGTGAGTGTCAGAGAAACTTTCGGTCTGAAGGAGAAAGGGAATGGAGACAAAGGGAGAGGTGATTGACAGAAAATAGTTAGGGTCGGAAACTGAATAGGACCTGGTACCCTGGAGCAGTATGCTACGGGATCCCTGCAGCACCACTGGTGATAAGATAGAGTGAAAGGCCAGTGAAAAGCGTGAAGAACTTGAACCAATCACTGCTATGCAGGATGTCTGTGGGGGTGTAGGGACGGTTAGGCAACCAGTATGCAGTAGGGGAGAGTGCAATTGTAATTGTATGTCTATAGTGCTTACTACCCCTGATGAGGTGTTGAAGCGCTTTTCGGTGAGTAGCATGCTACTCCGGAACCCAAAGTGGATTAGTGGTGGATTAGTATAGGCAAATATAAGTTGTTAATTCAAGTGGTGGACCTTTGAGTGTGTGTTTGGATTTAATAGGATAAAGGTGGAATAGAGGAGAAGTGGCAGGAAACGATTGACTGGCCACTGGAGGAAATGGCGCAGCTTCAAGGGGAGGGGAACAAGAAAATAGTGGATCAGTCAAATGTCTTTTCAGTTCCACAACTAATCTGGTGGTTCTCCTAATAATGCCAAAAACCTAATTATAAGAAATCAGTAGCTATCATTACTGTTCATTTAAAGCACATGGATTTTTCCTCATTTGTAAACCACTGTGCTTATATGAATCAGAAGGTATTGTCTGCACGTATAAAACAGTGCAATCTGGAAATTCAGCAGCCATGAGTAAGAGTAACAAGCAGTGCTTTACTCTGTAGTTTTTATGTAGTTTTAGCAACCTCTTTTGACCATGACATATTACACAAGCTTAAACCACTTGAACAAATCAAATGACAAATTACATCCTTGGGAGTTGAGAGCACACATAGGCACAGTGCTGTCACTGTGACAAACTGCTAAATCCTCTCCATTCCAAACTTATGCTGTGATCAAGCAATATCTTGCTGCCCCCTAAAGCATTACAGATTGATTAATTGTTGTGTACCATAACTTCAAAAGACAGGTTTAGCATTTAACAAAGTGGGTCAAAGATTTGAGATACAGCGTTCGTGAAATGAAATGCTAAGCCAGCAATCAACACTGAAAGAGAGACACTTACAGATCTCTGCCACCCATGACTTATTCACGAATTGGGCCCCTTATTAGGTCTTCAGTTAATCCAGACCTTTTGCCCTTCACAAGGAGCACATCAGCTCCCAAACTAATTTGGATCAGTGGCAGGGACTACTGTGGCATGTGTGCATTTTGAGACCAAAAATCTGCCAATGTTTGTTATAGTGGTGATGGCCTAGCAGCCCCCGCAGCAATAAAGTTTTACAAAACCCCCATGTCAAAACAAGACGCACATTGACAAAACCAAAAGGCTAACCACCAATATCAGACCTATTGGCTATTGCCAATGATTGTTTATTTTCATGTTTCCCATAACCTTGTTGAAACTGGTTCCACTGATTTTTCACTATGAATATGTTTGTGAATGCTAACATGAATCAACACAATTTAGTATATGATGCCTCAAAGAAATGGTACCTATACGTTCACAATAGTTTAGCAAACCATTTTTTCCTAGTTCCATTTTTTGTAAACATTTAATTTAAAAGCAAAAACGCATCAGTCTTGCCTTCAAGATTCTGCAAATATTTGCATCTAATCAGAGAACATTCCAGAAGCATTTTACGTAGCCTCATATTGTTAAACATTGCAAATGTATGTACACATGTTTATGCTGGGACCATTGTCAGCAGGGTAGTCCGAGCGTACAACATTTCCTTACAATGCTCACCCTAACAATAAAAGCTTTGCATTAATGAACCATAATACAAGTTTAAACAGCATTAGCAAATGGATACAAATGTTACCTTAACACCTGCAGCCAATGCACTTCCCTGATTTATAATGTGGTACTGTAAACTGTCAGCCAAGTGTTGCAGATGGTTGGGCCTACTTGTCCCAAGGACAAAATAGACGTGAAAATGTGTTGTCCTTGACACCAAACTTGTTGTTCTGGACCCAAAGCCCCCAAATGGGCTGTAGGAATTCCACACCCCTGTGAGAAAGTGTCACATATTTGTCAGTAGAATGGCATACACACTACAACCATGGAAATATTACACATAAGCAGTCTGAAAATGGGGCAGCTATGCACTCCTCTGCCGAGTTAAAAGTATTTTCATTAAGTGTAAATCACTACATAGCAGGATAAAACTAAGCATATTGAATTATTTGTCAGTCAGTTTATTTCTATCTTTGTTAGTTATATCAGTTTTAAGGCCCTGGCGAGTATTGTGTGTGAGTTTTGTGCTCTTGCCACATCCATCCTACTGGACTTAGATGAGACTGCCTGGGTTTTTCCTTTGCTTACTTCATATTTCAGGTCTTTAGATTTGCTTTTATAGTAAGTTCCCCTTCTTAGCAAAGGACATACTGTTTGATTAGACCTTTTAATTACATATGAATTGTTGTGACATTCACAGGGCATTGAGATTCTCAGTTAACAGTATTTACAACTACACCATGTTTTGTATTTTTCTAGGATCTATGATTAAAATTATTCTAATGACATCTTTTTAGAATTATAGTCTTATCTTATTGGAAATTTCAAACAGAACTTTTGAGGGCAATCAACAGGTTTGAACCTGTGTGACAACACTAATGTCTGTGTTACCTTACTAATTCTTTAAAATACACATACACCGTGGAGTGGCTCCACTTAAAAGAATATCCTGTCTCACTTCAAGCTGTTGGTTGTTTGTTGTATCATTCTGCCCTTCTGGAAGTTTTCATTGAAATGCACACAGGACTATTTTATGTCCAAATAATACATTGAATCATCACACTGTAATATTCAACTCTTTGTATATTGGTTGTGCTTTATACAGAAAGCATTCCTTTTTTGCTACTTTTTACCCTGCACTGTCAAAACTAATACAGCTGCTCTAATGTGATAAACAGCATTTGCACCACGGGTGGACGGTGAGCTCTGCTCCACTTGCGGAGTTAACCGAGTTTTCTTCACTCTGCGCTCTGCTAGCCCTGGCAGCAGAGCTCACCGCCGTCTTCTATGTGCGCACATGGGGCGCTGGGCCAGGGGATTATGGGGTGACTGAAAAGTAAACTTGCAGGCAGAGCTCCACAGAAAAGAAGAACCTGTCTCCCCTGACGCCCTGAACTTTCTCAGAGAGTCTGGGAGACAGGTTTTTTTCACTGGAGCTCTGAAAAAAAGTTTCCTTTTTTTCCAAAGCACAGATGCCCCCGCCCCATATGCAATAATGTCCAGGCCTAGTTCCCCGGGGACACTGGGCCTGGACTTTATTTGCATATTATATTTGACGGGGCGGGAGTGCTTGGAAAAAAAGGAAACTTGCTGTCAGAGCTCCATGGAAAAAAAACTGTCTACCCGGAGTCCCGGAGAGAGGAAGTGGTGTAATGGGGTACAGTGCGGAGGCCAGCAGGGAGAGCAGAGACTATGTGAGCATCAGCTGCTGAGTGTTAGTCCCCGCAAGATATGTATGTGGCCTGAGAGAGTGCCTAGCCCAGTGGGAAGCAAGGCTTGGCACTTTGTGAAAATAGCAGACTTCTGTTGGTGAGCTGGTTTGCTGCTGGTTTGCTGCTGCTAGTGCAGGGCCCTAAAGCAAGGGTGGTGTGAGGCTTTGTGTAAGTGTAGAGTTCATCCCTCCTATGGAGCATAGCCTATATACTGTATTCTTGCATGAGTGCTCACTTTCTTTAAACAGGCCTTTAAATCTTGTCCTTATCTTGTCACATTTGCTGTCCATTCAAATACGCATATCATATGTCCAAGGCTCTGTATTCAATAGGATCTTGGTGTTTACGTTTCTCTCCCTGTCTTCAAAGTGAGATAATTTATATGACAATTTTGCTGTGCAAGGAAAGGCTTTTTCTAGCACACAACAAAATTAAAAATAGATGAACTTGCAGATACTTAGGAATATATCAGAATAGGAAATCACAAATAAAGCACTTTTTTGTAATCCTCAAGTGTGGTGGAAACAAATAATATAATAACATCAAAACAAATCAGTGCACTAGAATCTCCACTCTACAACACTCCACTCTATGACTCCCCACTCCATTCAATGGCACAATACTCTACTCCACTCTGTGCCAGTCCTCTCTAAGACAGTGTACTTCGCTCCATGCCACTCTACTCCAGGGGCATAATGCAAGCCCCTGCGGGTCCTCCGGCAGTTAAGTGAAACCCTTCAGGAGGACCCAAACACTTGAGGGGGCCCACATTCAGCCTAAGGCCGGATCTGTGAGATCTGAGATACCTAGGTGCCACTCATCACAGTCTGCAGGGGGCCCCATCATTTAGTGTTACGCCACTGTTCTACTCTACAACACATTACTCCACTCTGTGCAACTCTGTCTATGCCAGTCCATGCCACTTTACTCCACTCTACTCACTCTAGCCTACACACTCTACTCCACTCTATGCCTCTCCATGACACTTTACTCCACTCGACACCCCTCCCCACTGTACTCCACTCTGCCACACTTTACTCCTTCCACACCTCTACACAACACTATATGGCATGTCATTTTATGACACTTTACTCCACTCTATGCCACTGCACTCTACAACAATCTACTCCACTCCATGCCACAAAACTAAGCTCCACTGCACGCAATTCTATGCCACTCCACTTTATGACACTCTATGCTACTCCACTCTGTAACACTCTACTCCACTCTACATTGCTCCATTGTAAGACACTCCACTCTATGCCCTTCCACTCCACTCTTCTCCCTTAATGTCATTCCACAACACTCTACACCACTCTATCCCACTCTGCACCACTCCACTCCATGCCACTCCACTCTACACCACTCCACAAAACTCTACAGCACTGCACAACACTCTACTTCACTCTACAGCACTCCACAATGCTGTGCTTCACTCTACTCTACTCCACTCCATGACACTCTACTCTACACCACTTCACTCTATGCCCTTCTGCTCTACTCTACTTCCTCCACCACACTCCAATTTACACCTATGTACTCCACTCCACAACACATTACAGCACTCCACAACACTCTACCTCACTCTTCTCCATTGTTGGGAATGGCCTTTCTGCAGGGTCACCCCCCAAACTTTTTGCCTTCTTTCTCTCTTTTTTCTGACCTACTTTTTGCTGGCATTAGAACTCTGCACACTTTACCACTGCTAATCAGTGTTAAAGTGCATATGCTCTCTCCTTAAAGCATGGTGACATTGGCTCCTACCCAATTGGCTTATTCAATTTACTTGTAAGTCCCTAGTCAAGTGCACCCCGTGTGCCCAGGACCTGTAAATTAAATGCTACTAGTGGGCTGCAGCACTGGTTGTGCCACCCAGATAAGTAGCCCCCTAACCATGTCTCAGGCCTGCCTCCGCAGTGCCTGTGTGTGCAGTTTCACTGCCACTTCGACTTGGCATTTAACCGTACTTGCCAAGCCTTAAACTCCCTTTTTTCTACATATAAGTCACCCCTAAGGTAGGCCCTAGGTAGCCCACAGGGTAGGGTGCTATGTAGGTAAAAGGCAGGACATGAACATGAGTGTTCTATAAGTTCTGGTAGTGTAAAGCTCTTAAATTTGTTTTAGACTGCTGTGAGGCCTGTTCCTTTCATAGGATAGCATTGGGGCTACCCTCATATACTGTTTGAGTGGTAGATCCGGATCTGAAAGGAGTAGGCAGGTCATATTTAGTATGGCCAGAATGGTGATACAAAATCCTGCTTAAAGGTGAAGTTGGATTTTATATTACTATTTAAGAAATGCTACTTTTAGAAAGTGAGCATTTTTCTACACTTAAATCCTTCTGTGCCTTTCAATCCACGTCTGGCTAGGTTTAGTTGACAGCTCCCTTGTGTAGTCACTCAGACACACTCCAAACACAGGATACTCAGCCTCACTTGCATACATCTGCATTTTGAATGGGTCTTTCTAGGCTGGGAGGGTGGAGGGTTTGACACTTACATGTCAATGGACAGTAGTCTGCCCTCACACAAAGGATTGCCACACACCCTACTGGGACCCTGGCAGACAGGACTGAACTGAAAGGGGACCTTGTGCACTTCTAAGCCACTCTTCGAAGTCTCCCCCACTTCAAAGGCACATTTGGGTATTTAAACAGGACGCACACCTCCTTCTTTTCCACGCATCTCTTCTACAGTTCTTTGCAGAGATTTTGAATGCAAACCAGGTACTTTGTGCTTGCAAGAGACATTTATTGCTTTTAAGAGACTAAAGACACTTTATATCATTTTTACAGTGGTATTCCAAAAATATACTTATTGCATTTTAATTGTTTTTGACCTGCATCTTATCAGATAAATATTATATATTTTTCTAAACACTGTGTGGTGTATTTTTGTTGTGTTCTATTGTGTTATTGCATGATTTATTGCACAGATACTTTACACATTGCCTTCTAAGTTAAGCCTGACTGCTCAGTGCATAGCTACTAGAGGGTGGGCACAGGATAATTTGGATTGTGTGTGAATTACCCTGACTAGAGTGAGGGTCCTTTCTTGGACAGGGGGTAACCTGACTGCCAACCAAAGACCCCATTTCTAACATAATCTCTACTACATGACACTCCACAACACTCTACACCACTCCTCAACACTCTACGCCACTCCGTGGCACTCCTCTCCATGGCACTCCACTGTATGACACTCAGCTTCCCTCCTCACTACTCTCCTCAAGCAAATAACCTTCTGCCATGCTGAACAGCAGCCACAGTGGTGCACAACATGGCTAATACACATTAGCAAAGCAAATAGTCCTTGCATAGGTGGGGTCTATTGGCTTTGCCAATGCCTGTTTTTCCTTTTGCTATGGTCCACTGTACAAAAATCTATAGCCTTGCTGGAGTGATTGAGAATGATATAAACAAGCTCAACCTGTGCCCTATCCCCTGACAGGACAAATTACTTGGGTTGTATTTGGGAGACTTGTATAAGTTTGAGAAACGTTTGCTTAGGATTTGAGAACTATGTATAAGTTGTATGGTGCAAAACTCGGCCTGCTTGGGCCAGACTCTCCTTTATGTTAGGTTTCTGTGGGCAAAATCCAGATGGCAAGAATAAAATGCACTATATGTTTAGCCTGACATGTGGAACTTCTTGAAAGGAGCGAAGAAAATTGTAATTCATGAAGCGCAGTAAGAGTTGCAGAAGAGAACTTTAGTGTATTGGTAGCATCCCAGATGCTGCAAAGAGGAAGTGAGTGTACCAGATTTTTATCACTCTGACATATCACTCTGATAAGTATCTCTGTTTGCATGCTCTCGGGTCACAACCTTCCTTATCTTTTTTGTTACACAACGCCATCTCGGGCTCTCTGTATTATTAGAAAACTGCAACTCTTTAGGTAGTTCTGTATGTTTGTGTTGACACTGTGGATCCCACTGTTTTTTTACAATTCTGCTTGTCTGTAGTACTGTGTGTGACCCTGAGTTAGAAGGAAGTTGACGTGTTTGTGCTATAAAGTCACCCAAATAAACAAATACACAAAAATAGACTACTTGCTATTTCTGCGACTCCGACGCAGTTGTAAGTCGGCAGGTTAGTGCTAGAAAAATACCAAAATATGTAAGCTATAAGCTGATAAGACTGATTGCTTTCTATTTCTGAGGCAATCAGCATCAGTTGAGAAGTTAGGTGTTTTTACAACTAGTGTGTCGGTAGTCAAGGGTAGAGGTTGTCATCAGGGCTGGATGAGGGCTTGGTACGAAACCTTCAAACCTTTGCCGGCACGCCTGCATAGGGGTGTTAGCCTTTCGGGGGAAACAAGATACACGTCTTAACGTGGTAGCATAGGATCTTTACTGAAATATTTTTTGGTCTCACTGCAACTTCCGGGCCTGGGTGAGAGCTATTTGCCACCACTCCATTGACAGTGTGGCTGAAGTGTGCCTGCTTGCATGACTATTGTACTCTTTCCATCTCATTTGCATCACCCAGGGTAGCCGCCAGGCAGGGCTCCAGGACTGGGATCTGGAAGGGCCATGAAGCACCATGGGTCGGCCATGATGATGAGTGGGGTTACCCAGAGAGTCTCCCAGGTGTCTGAGAGCTGGGTCTCGGGATGCTGGACTGTGTTTTTAAAAAATATTTTTATTTTAGTTTTACAGTGGAGATGGTACACCAATATCTCATAAAGGCATCACATAGGATAACAGGAGCACATATTTAGTATCGAAGTGTTAGAATCATTGGTATGAACATTAACATTACACATCAACCCCCCACCTCCCTCTACCCCGACAGCTATCAGCCAGTGTACTAGCATCGTAGAACAGTATGAAGTCCGTCTCCACATTTCAACAAACTACATCACATTTATGTTCATCTTGGCAATCCTTGGCATGGTTCCCCTTTGTCTTCTGGTAGCTCTAGGGAATAATAGTCTACCCATCTACCCCATATCTTACGCAACTTACGGGGGCGGCCCTACTTGCATTTGTCACTTTTTCTGCCACTATACACATACCCATGCCTTTCCTCCATTCCTGTATTGTCGGGTATTGACCTACTCCCCATCGCAGGGCAATATCTCTTTTTGCCACTACTAAACCCATTCCACAGAACACCGGCTTGGCCCTGGGTAGATCTTACCAACTTCCTCAGTGATAGCAACCCAGTAGTCCCAAATTATCAAATGTTCCCAAATTGTGTTGAAGGACGAACCCTCTCTCAACAACACAGGCAATGTGGGCCTTTTTCATTCACCATCGTGTGCAGTTACCGTCTGTCGTCATACACTCTGTGAAGGATTATAAATTGGATTAACGGTAACCGTAATTTTATTGGCACCTCTCTAGGATGCATTAGGGCTGCTTGTCAGTCGCTGTCTTCAGTGGCACCCATATCCCCCACTTATCTCTCACGCAGCCTACAGAAATTACTTGGCATGTTGTTGTTTAAGGTTTTATAGTTTAGGGAGGTTGCGCCCCTACCCATCGCCTTGAGTAAAAGCCGCCCTTCCAGTGGGACAAACTCAGGGATACCGTTAATGGGGAGCACCTCAGCCCTCAATGCATGTCCCATCTGGGCATATTGCAAAAACTGATTAGCATGCATCCCACATTCTCGATGTATTGTAGAGAAGGGCATTATGTCTCCACACTCTAGCAGATCCCCCACATTTGAGATTCCAATAAGGTCCCAGGCCACAAAGCGTCTCAATTTCTGGATTTCCCATAGGGGTGCATCCCGCGTGGGTCTATAATGCCACCCTAGATACTTTTTGGCTTTTTCCCAGTCTCACAGAGCCACTTGGGTAGCTAGGAGAAGATGCTGCGTTCCATTTCCCTTATAAAAATAATATAGGCAGAAATGCTCTACCACTGCGCCCTCTCCAACTTAAAGGTGCAGTGGCGGGGGGGTGAATAACCAGTCATTGATATTAATTTGGTGTGTCACCCAATATTAGGCCTCCAAATCTATAAGGCAAACCCCCGTTATACTGGTTGCATTGAAGCATTTTCAGAGCAATTATTTGGTGCCTCCCATCCCACAATAAGGTACGCAGGTAGCCCTCCAACTTAGTAAAGAACCTCGCTAGGATCTGGTAAAATGTATTCTGTAGCATGTTTAGCAATTTTGGAAGACAAATCATATTAAACATGGCTACACATCCTATTAATGCAAGGAGCAGCCCTCTGCATTAGCTCTTGACACGTTTTCCCCACCCTCCCAGGTTCTATGAGCAGAGTTCCTTCCAACCCTGTGGACTGTAGAGCACCAACTCACCCCAGTTATTTCTGTATCTGGAGTAATTCCTGTACTCCTCAAACAGATGGAAAATTATTGGGAGGGTCGTGGGTGGATCCATGACATAAAGGAGGACGTCAGCCACATAAAGCAAAATGTTTGCCTCCTCCTCCGCTTCTCATATCTTGAACCCACGTATCGCTAGGGTGCTCTTGTGCCGCACAAGCCAGCGACTGTATTGTGAAAGTGAACAAGAGGGGGCACTTGGGGAAATCTGATCTCATACCTTGACCAATGGGAATGTCCAAGAAAAAAGTGCCCCATTCACTGTAACTGTTGCCAGTGGGGCCTGATAGAGTAGCTTCACCCTCTTCCAATACTGGGGACCAAACGTCCTTATGCATGAGGGGGTGATCATGTGTATAAGTCTGGTGGCCAATATTGTTGCCACGATCTTGACTTCGATATTGAGTAAACTAATGGGACGGTAGGAGTCGCACTGGTCCCTAGACTTACCTTCTTTATGGATTACTACTATAATTGCTCACCTGAGGTCTGGTGGCATGTGTATAAGTGTGGTGGCCGATATTGTGGCCAGGATCTTGACTTCGATATTGAGTACACAGATGGGAAGGTAGGAGTCGCACTGGTCCCTAGATTTACCTTCTTTATGGATTACTACTATAATTGCTTGCATGAGGTGTGGTGGCAGGGTACCATGTTGACTGGGTTCCCGGAACATATCTAGCAAGTGGGTGTAGGAGGCTGGACTGGCTTGTAGTGAGTACCAAGGGGTACTTGCACCTTGCACCAGGCCCAGTTATCCCTTATTAGTGTATAGGGTGTCTAGCAGCTTAGGCTGATAGATAATGGTAGCTTAGCAGAGCAGCTTAGGCTGAACTAGGAGACGTGTGAAGCTACTACAGTACCACTTAGTGTCATATGCACAATATCATAAGAAAACACAATACACAGTTATACTAAAAATAAAGGTACTTTATTTTTATGACAATATGCCAAAGTATCTTAGAGTGTACCCTCAGTGAGAGGATAGGAAATATACACAAGATATATATACACAATAGCAAAAATATGCAGTATAGTCTTAGAAAACAGTGCAAACAATGTATAGTTACAATAGGATGCAATGGGGAAACATAGGGATAGGGGCAACACAAACCATATACTCCAAAAGTGGAATGTGAACCACGAATGGACCCCAAACCTATGTGACCTTGTAGAGGGTCGCTGGGACTATTAGAAAATAGTGAGAGTTAGAAAAATAACCCTCCCCAAGACCCTGAAAAGTGAGTGCAAAGTGCACTAAAGTTCCCCTAAGGACAAAATAGTCGTGTTAGAGGGAAAATGCAAGGAAAACACAAATCAGCAATGCAACAACGATGGATTCCTGACTGAGGGTACCTGTGGAACAAGGGGACCAAGTCCAAAAGTCACAAGCAGCTCGGAGATGGGCAGATGCCCAAGAAATGCCAGTGGTTGGTGCAAAGAAGCTCTTACTAGGCTGAAGAACTGTGAATACTGCAGGAACGACAAGGGCTAGAGACTTCCCCTTTGGAGGATGGATCCCCCACGCCTTGGAGAGTCGTGCAGAAGTGTTTTCCCGCCAGATGGACGCCAACAAGCCTTGCTACACGCAAATCGTGCGTTTGGCGTTTTTGGACGCTGCTGGGGCCCAGGAGGGACCAGGAGGTCGCAAATTGGACCTGCAGAGAGAGGGAACGTCGAGCAAGACAAAGAACCCTCACTGAAGCAGGTAGCACCCGGAGAAGTGCCAGAAACAGGCACTACGAGGATGCGTGAAACAGTGCTCGCCGAAGTTGCACAAAGGAGTCCCACGTCGCCGGAGACCAACTTAGAAAGTCGTGCAATGCAGGTTAGAGTGCCGTGGACCCAGGCTTGGCTGTGCACGAAGGATTTCCGCCGGAAGAGCACAGGGGCCGGAGTAGCTTGCAAAGTCGCGGTTCCCAGCAATGCAGCCCAGCGAGGTGAGGCAAGGACTTACGTCCACCAAACTTGGGCTGAAGAGTCACTGGACTGTGGGGGTCACTTGGACGGTGTCGCTGGATTCGAGGGACCTCGCTCGTCGTGCTGAGAGGAGACCCAAGGGACCGGAGATGCAGCTTTTTGGTGCCTGCGGTTGCAGGGGGAAGATTCCGTCGACCCACGGGAGATTTCTTCGGAGCTTCTGGTGCAGAGAGGAGGCAGACTACCCCCACAGCATGCACAAGCAGGAAAACAGTCGAGAAGGCGGCAGGATCAGCGTTACAGAGTTGCAGTAGTCGTCTTTGCTACTATGTTGCAGGTTTGCAGGCTTCCAGCGCGGTCAGCGGTCGATTCCTTATCAGAAGGTGAAGAGGGAGATGCAGAGGAACTCGGCTGAGCTCATGCATTCGTTATCTAAAGTTTCCCCAGAGACAGAGACCCTAAATAGCCAGAAAAGAGGGTTTGGCTACCTAGGAGAGAGGAAAGGCTACTAACACCTGAAGGAGCCTATCACAAGGAGTCTCTGACGTCACCTGGTGGCACTGGCCACTCAGAGCAGTCCAGTGTGCCAGCAGCACCTCTGTTTCCAAGATGGCAGAGGTCTGGAGCACACTGGAGGAGCTCTGGACACCTCCCAGGGGAGGTGCAGGTCAGGGGAGTGGTCACTCCCCTTTCCTTTGTCCAGTTTCGCGCCAGAGCAGGGGCTAAGGGGTCCCTGAACCGGTGTAGACTGGCTTATGCAGAATTGGGCACATCTGTGCCCAACAAAGCATTTCCAGAGGCTGGGGGAGGCTACTCCTCCCCTGCCTTCACACCATTTTCCAAAGGGAGAGGGTGTCACACCCTCTCTCAGAGGAAGTTCTTTGTTCTGCCATCCTGGGCCAGGCCTGGCTGGACCCCAGGAGGGCAGCTGCCTGTCTGAGGGGTTGGCAGCAGCAGCAGCTGCAGAGAAACCCCAGGAAGGGCAGTCTGGCAGTACCAGGGTCTGTGCTACAGACCACTGGGATCATGGAATTGTACCAACAATGCCAGGATGGCATAGAGGGGGCAATTCCATGATCATAGACATGTTACATGGCCATATTCGGAGTTACCATGGTGAAGCTACATATAGGTAGTGACCTATATGTAGTGCACGCGTGTAATGGTGTCCCCGCACTCACAAAGTTCAGTGAATTGGCTCTGAACAATGTGGGGGCACCTTGGCTAGTGCCAGGGTGCCCTCACACTAAGTAACTTTGCACCTAACCTTTACCAGGTAAAGGTTAGACATATAGGTGACTTATAAGTTACTTAAGTGCAGTGTAAAATGGCTGTGAAATAACGTGGACGTTATTTCACTCAGGCTGCAGTGGCAGGCCTGTGTAAGAATTGTCAGAGCTCCCTATGGGTGGCAAAAGAAATGCTGCAGCCCATAGGGATCTCCTGGAACCCCAATACCCTGGGTACCTCAGTACCATATACTAGGGAATTATAAGGGTGTTCCAGTAAGCCAATGTAAATTGGTAAAAATGGTCACTAGCCTGTTAGTGACAATTTGGAAAGAAATGAGAGAGCATAACCACTGAGGTTCTGATTAGCAGAGCCTCAGTGAGACAGTTAGGCACCACACAGGGAACATATACATGCACACCTATGAGCACTGGGGCCCTGTGTGACAGGGTCCCAGTGACACATACATATAGGCCACAAACCTATGAGCACTGGGGTCCTGACCAGCAGGATCCCAGTGACACATAACAAACATACTGAAACATAGTGTTTTCACTATGAGCACTGAGGCCTGGCTATCAGGATCCCAGTGAGACAGTGAAAACAGTGACAAACACCCTGACATACACTCACAAACAGGCCAAAAGTGGGGGTAACAAGGCTAGAAAGAGGCTACCTTCTCACACAACCCCCCCCCAAACGAAGGACAATAAGGCTAACCTTGGCCAGTTGAGACTTTATTGTCTAAGTGGTGATAAGTAGAGAGTAGCTCTGCAATAGACTGGTTACTCCCTTTATCATCCACTATATGGTTACTTCCCTGTGGGGATGTAAACCACCCTGTTTGAAGTTTTTTAGCTAAGCAACAATGTGAAGATGTATTTTCAGAGTTTCTATCAGTAAGTTTTAGTTTAGAGCAGTGGGAATTGTCCACTGAACCTATTTGTAGTGATGGAAATGCCAGACAGGGATGCTGTCTCAGAAAAGCCATAGCTGGGCAAAAACTTTGTCCATATGGCTGGAAGAGAGAACAGGGATGCTGTTTCTCTTGGGTTGGAGCAGGGCAGGGATGCTGTCCTATCAGCTCCACACTAGGGCAGGGATGCTGTCCTAAGTGTTGTGAGGCAGTGCAGAGTTTCTGCACTAAAGTTTCTCTGGGAGGGTTGGAGGGATGCTCCATGTTAACTAAAATGGTGCTCTTTTTCTCACCAATGTTAGTTATCCCACAGAGAGGTACTTCCACCTCAGGGAGTCCAGCTTTGCCAGCTGATGATTCCCTTGGAACAGGTGCCACCCCAGGAGAGGTTTCTCCCACCACAGGAATAGTATCCTGAATGGTAGGGTGGTTAGGGGATACTGTGATACCCTTTTTACCTGTTGATGGAGAGGGATCCTGAGTTTTCAGGCCTTCTCTCCTTTGCTTTTTCATTTCACTTGAAATGAGAGGGAACAATTCCTCAGGGATGCCCAGCATGGCTGCATGGGCATAAAACTCTACATCACCCCAACCTGAGGCCTCTAGGTCATTACCTAAGAGACAGTCTACAGGTAAGCTAGGTGATACCACCACCTGCTTAGGGCCAGTAACTCCACCCCAACTAAACTGAATTATAGCTAAGGGAAGAAACTTAGTGGAGTTATGGACATCAATAATCTTATACTGTTGTCCAATGATGTGTTGTTCAGGAGGCACTAGGTTTTCAGTCACCAAAGTGAAACTGGCACCTGTGTCCCTGTAGGCCAAGGCCTCAACACCATTTATTGAAACTGTCTGCCTGTACTTATCCATTGTAAGGGGACAAGCAGCCAGTGTGGCAAGGCCAGTGCCACTAGGTGTGACAGAAACTGTCTTGGGACTGATTACATCAGTTTCCACTATGGACCCATAAGTGAACCCAACTACACCCTTTGCTTGACTGTTGCCAGCAGTCCCACCACTAGTACCACTACTGCTAGGGGCACTAGAGCTTGATGTATTAGTGGTGGTAGGCTCAGGGGGTTTACCTGGACAGGACTTATCCCCTGGCCTATGGCCTCTGTTTTTACACACAAAGCACCAAGGCTTTTTAATGTGTGCAGGTTGAGAAGAAGAGGAAGAATTAGTTTTATCCCCACCCTCTGAAGAGTGTTTAAGATTTGAAGTGGGATCTTTGGTTTTACCCTTATCCCCATGCTTATCTTGAGATTTTTCACCATCTTTCTTCTTATTGCCATCTTTGTCACCCCCTGTATGAACTTTTCTGTTCACCCTTGTTCTGACCCATTTGTCTGCCTTCTTTCCCAATTCTTGGGGAGAGGTCAGATCAGAGTCTACCAGGTACTGGTGCAACAAATCAGACACACAATTATTAAGTATATGCTCTCTCAGGATTGTGTTATACAGGCTTTCATAATCAGTAACTTTACTGCCATGTAACCACCCCTCCAAGGCCTTCACTGAATGGTCAATGAAATCAACCCAGTCTTGTGAAGACTCCTTTTTGGTCTCTCTGAACTTTATCCTGTACTGTTCAGTGGTTAAGCCATAACCATCCAGGAGTGCATTCTTAAGAACTGTAAAATTATTGGCATCACTTTCTTTCACAGTAAGGAGTCTATCCCTACCCTTTCCACTAAATGATAGCCATATGATAGCAGCCCACTGCCTTTGAGGGACATCCTGTACAACACAGGCCCTCTCAAGTGCAGCAAACCACTTGTTAATGTCATCCCCCTCCTTGTAAGGGGGAACTATCTTGTGCAGATTCCTGGAATCATGCTCTTTTGCAGGATGACTATGGGGAATACTGCTGCTGCCACCATGGGTTTCTAAACCCAACTTCTGTCTTTCCCTCTCTATTTCTAAAGACTGTCTATCCAAATCCAGCTGTTGTTTCTTGAGCTTCAGTCTGGTTTGTTCCACTCTCAATCTATTGAGCTCCCTTTCTAACAATCTGTCATCAGGGTGGGTGGGAGGGACATTTCTAGATACAGAGGTATGATGGGAATGAACAGAAGGAGACCTGTCCCTTACAGAGGGCACCCTAACAGCTTGGCTACCAGTATAATGTGAGAGTACACCATTAGTATGGTGTGATTCAACCTCTGTACCAACTATGCTAGACTGTCTAGTAATGGGCAGGCTGAGAAGTTTTTTTCCTGAACCTTTTCCTGGGGGAGTCCCTGGATCAGATTGAGAACCATTAGCTACTTTTTCTACAGATTGGGCACTTATGGCCTTATCCTGTACTCTAAGCATATTAATTAACAGTTCTAAGGAAGGATTCTTCCCTACACTCAAACCTCTCTCTATGCAGAGACTCCTTGCTCCTTTCCAGCTAAGGTGATCATATGCAAGTTTGGACAGTTCAACATTTTTTCCTGTGCCAGACATTTTTTAGAGAGAGTTAAAGTGATAGAAAAAGGGAAAAAAGTTTTCAGAACTTTTTGAAAGTTTAGAAGTACTTTTCAGCACTTAGAAAAGAGTGAAAAGAGGAAATGCAAAACTTTTTGGCTATGTGTATATACACTGACCTTGTTTTGTATATTTTTCTCTTATGAAAAGTACAATGACAAGAGTGGTAAGTAGTCTCAAGCACTTATCCCACCGCTGCACAACCAATGTAGGAGGCTGGACTGGCTTGTAGTGAGTACCAAGGGGTACTTGCACCTTGCACCAGGCCCAGTTATCCCTTATTAGTGTATAGGGTGTCTAGCAGCTTAGGCTGATAGATAATGGTAGCTTAGCAGAGCAGCTTAGGCTGAACTAGGAGACGTGTGAAGCTACTACAGTACCACTTAGTGTCATATGCACAATATCATAAGAAAACACAATACACAGTTATACTAAAAATAAAGGTACTTTATTTTTATGACAATATGCCAAAGTATCTTAGAGTGTACCCTCAGTGAGAGGATAGGAAATATACACAAGATATATATACACAATAGCAAAAATATGCAGTATAGTCTTAGAAAACAGTGCAAACAATGTATAGTTACAATAGGATGCAATGGGGAAACATAGGGATAGGGGCAACACAAACCATATACTCCAAAAGTGGAATGTGAACCACGAATGGACCCCAAACCTATGTGACCTTGTAGAGGGTCGCTGGGACTATTAGAAAATAGTGAGAGTTAGAAAAATAACCCTCCCCAAGACCCTGAAAAGTGAGTGCAAAGTGCACTAAAGTTCCCCTAAGGACAAAATAGTCGTGTTAGAGGGAAAATGCAAGGAAAACACAAATCAGCAATGCAACAACGATGGATTCCTGACTGAGGGTACCTGTGGAACAAGGGGACCAAGTCCAAAAGTCACAAGCAGCTCGGAGATGGGCAGATGCCCAAGAAATGCCAGTGGTTGGTGCAAAGAAGCTCTTACTAGGCTGAAGAACTGTGAATACTGCAGGAACGACAAGGGCTAGAGACTTCCCCTTTGGAGGATGGATCCCCCACGCCTTGGAGAGTCGTGCAGAAGTGTTTTCCCGCCAGATGGACGCCAACAAGCCTTGCTACACGCAAATCGTGCGTTTGGCGTTTTTGGACGCTGCTGGGGCCCAGGAGGGACCAGGAGGTCGCAAATTGGACCTGCAGAGAGAGGGAACGTCGAGCAAGACAAAGAACCCTCACTGAAGCAGGTAGCACCCGGAGAAGTGCCAGAAACAGGCACTACGAGGATGCGTGAAACAGTGCTCGCCGAAGTTGCACAAAGGAGTCCCACGTCGCCGGAGACCAACTTAGAAAGTCGTGCAATGCAGGTTAGAGTGCCGTGGACCCAGGCTTGGCTGTGCACGAAGGATTTCCGCCGGAAGAGCACAGGGGCCGGAGTAGCTTGCAAAGTCGCGGTTCCCAGCAATGCAGCCCAGCGAGGTGAGGCAAGGACTTACGTCCACCAAACTTGGGCTGAAGAGTCACTGGACTGTGGGGGTCACTTGGACGGTGTCGCTGGATTCGAGGGACCTCGCTCGTCGTGCTGAGAGGAGACCCAAGGGACCGGAGATGCAGCTTTTTGGTGCCTGCGGTTGCAGGGGGAAGATTCCGTCGACCCACGGGAGATTTCTTCGGAGCTTCTGGTGCAGAGAGGAGGCAGACTACCCCCACAGCATGCACAAGCAGGAAAACAGTCGAGAAGGCGGCAGGATCAGCGTTACAGAGTTGCAGTAGTCGTCTTTGCTACTATGTTGCAGGTTTGCAGGCTTCCAGCGCGGTCAGCGGTCGATTCCTTATCAGAAGGTGAAGAGGGAGATGCAGAGGAACTCGGCTGAGCTCATGCATTCGTTATCTAAAGTTTCCCCAGAGACAGAGACCCTAAATAGCCAGAAAAGAGGGTTTGGCTACCTAGGAGAGAGGAAAGGCTACTAACACCTGAAGGAGCCTATCACAAGGAGTCTCTGACGTCACCTGGTGGCACTGGCCACTCAGAGCAGTCCAGTGTGCCAGCAGCACCTCTGTTTCCAAGATGGCAGAGGTCTGGAGCACACTGGAGGAGCTCTGGACACCTCCCAGGGGAGGTGCAGGTCAGGGGAGTGGTCACTCCCCTTTCCTTTGTCCAGTTTCGCGCCAGAGCAGGGGCTAAGGGGTCCCTGAACCGGTGTAGACTGGCTTATGCAGAATTGGGCACATCTGTGCCCAACAAAGCATTTCCAGAGGCTGGGGGAGGCTACTCCTCCCCTGCCTTCACACCATTTTCCAAAGGGAGAGGGTGTCACACCCTCTCTCAGAGGAAGTTCTTTGTTCTGCCATCCTGGGCCAGGCCTGGCTGGACCCCAGGAGGGCAGCTGCCTGTCTGAGGGGTTGGCAGCAGCAGCAGCTGCAGAGAAACCCCAGGAAGGGCAGTCTGGCAGTACCAGGGTCTGTGCTACAGACCACTGGGATCATGGAATTGTACCAACAATGCCAGGATGGCATAGAGGGGGCAATTCCATGATCATAGACATGTTACATGGCCATATTCGGAGTTACCATGGTGAAGCTACATATAGGTAGTGACCTATATGTAGTGCACGCGTGTAATGGTGTCCCCGCACTCACAAAGTTCAGTGAATTGGCTCTGAACAATGTGGGGGCACCTTGGCTAGTGCCAGGGTGCCCTCACACTAAGTAACTTTGCACCTAACCTTTACCAGGTAAAGGTTAGACATATAGGTGACTTATAAGTTACTTAAGTGCAGTGTAAAATGGCTGTGAAATAACGTGGACGTTATTTCACTCAGGCTGCAGTGGCAGGCCTGTGTAAGAATTGTCAGAGCTCCCTATGGGTGGCAAAAGAAATGCTGCAGCCCATAGGGATCTCCTGGAACCCCAATACCCTGGGTACCTCAGTACCATATACTAGGGAATTATAAGGGTGTTCCAGTAAGCCAATGTAAATTGGTAAAAATGGTCACTAGCCTGTTAGTGACAATTTGGAAAGAAATGAGAGAGCATAACCACTGAGGTTCTGATTAGCAGAGCCTCAGTGAGACAGTTAGGCACCACACAGGGAACATATACATGCACACCTATGAGCACTGGGGCCCTGTGTGACAGGGTCCCAGTGACACATACATATAGGCCACAAACCTATGAGCACTGGGGTCCTGACCAGCAGGATCCCAGTGACACATAACAAACATACTGAAACATAGTGTTTTCACTATGAGCACTGAGGCCTGGCTATCAGGATCCCAGTGAGACAGTGAAAACAGTGACAAACACCCTGACATACACTCACAAACAGGCCAAAAGTGGGGGTAACAAGGCTAGAAAGAGGCTACCTTCTCACAGTGGGGTCCCAGAAGCCCTGCATATCTCCTAAAAAAGTCTGCAGGAAGGCAATTAGAGCCTAGGGTCTTATTGTATTTGAGCTTTGACGTTGCTGCCTGGACCTTCGCCAACATGATGTCTGCCTCTAGTGAATTTTGCACTTCGTCATTGAATACAGGAGTATTTACTGAGTCTGAGAATTGGGCAATACGTGGCACGTCGTGCAGGGGTCTAGCTCTATAAAAGTCCTCATATTAACAAGCAAAGGCTCTGACTATTGTCTCTTCCGTGTCACAGCTGTCACCCCTGGTCCCACCGCTTAGTGCACCCATCTGGCTTCCGATTCCTTCCTGCCTAGCCATGCCAAGAGTTTCCCAGCCTTAGCCCCAATATCATACAGTCTGTGCAGCATGGCAAGCATTTGTTTCTTTGTCCCCTCCTGTGCCATGTCTCGATATTCCTCTGTCAGGAGTTCCAGCTGCCTGAGCGTGTGGGGGTCAAGCTCTGGTCCTGGGTCGCCTTTAAGTTCCAGCAGTCTACACTGTAGCTGCTCCAGGGCTTTGACCTCCCTTCTCTTTTTTTGGGCAAGTAGGTTCTGAGCTTTGTCCAGATGGACCACCTAATATGCTTCCAATAATGTCACTTTCAAGGTAACTGAGCCTTTGTTCTCTTTAAAATAGAACTCAATATCGACTCTGAGCCCTTTGGCCATGTCCTGGTCCTGTAGGTTCCATGTGCAAAGCCTCCATCCCATCCTGGCTTCGTCATTCCAACCTCACTAGCTGTGGGGAGTGGTCTGAGAGCCCACTAGCAAGGTATTCCACCTGTTGTATATCTCCCATCTCTCCAGCTGGGGCAAATATGTAGTCCAGCTGAGAACACACTTTGGGGGCCCCTGAAAAGTATGAGCATCGTCTATTGGTGGGGTGCGCCCGTTGCCACAGGTATGATAGGCCTAGTGAGGCCACAAAGATTAAAAGCAGGGTAGACGGCGAGGTTTTTCCCTATATCCCAGACCTATCCTGGTTCACTGCCATGACATCATTAAAGTCCTCTCCCACGATATGTAGTGAGGAGTTATCTTCCAACAGGATTTCTGAAACTTTTGTCAGAGTGGGTGCTGTAATCTATGGGATGCATATACTCTGAGTGTGACATCAGTTTGACCCCAAAACCCCTTCACTGCCACATATTTACCAGAGGGATCAGACCACTGTTTCTCTACACGGAAGGGCAGATTCTTTCTCACTAGGATAGTCACCCCTCTTCAACCTGAGGTTTAACCCCATGCTGATTCCAAAATAGCTTTGACCAAGTCTAAGGTCATATTGGCTGCTGGACTTCTCGATTAGAATCAGGGAAGATAAGGATTTTAGAGTTCTCAGGGCAGACTTCTCACAACCTGTGCAGTTCTGCCAGGATCGTATCTCTGTCTCAGTAATTCAGGAATCTTGCTAATAGCAGTCTAGGGGGCTCCCGGTAGTGGCCTCTCTCCTAGTGCGCGATGAACCCATTTGATTATGAAACAGGAGGAGAACTTGTCTTGTGGTAATATTTGACACAGCCCATTGTCAAGGAACTGCATCATGTTGGGGCCCTCAACCCCCTCTGGGAACACCATAAATTATAGCTATTAAGTCATGCACAACTGTCTGGGCAAACCAAGTGTTCAACTGGCTAAAAGGGGATGGGGGAGAAAGAGACCTCCACCCCGCTGCCCCCTCCCCCAGAGGGCCACAGGTCAAATCTGTTCTTCCAATGCTCTTGTCAGTAGAGGGGTGTGTGGTCTCGCCTCTGTCTCCTCTGTTCAGCCCCTCAATGTGACATCTGTAGTTTCAATGTAGGGGGGAGGGAGAAGAACCACTAGGAGGAGAGGGGCGTGTTCCCTACCCGCCTCTCTCCCCCTCCGACATGAAATCACAGCACGCCCCCCCAGTCGCTCCCACTGCAGTATGCCGCAACATCCTTGGCCCCCCCCTTTGTCTCAGGTACTCACAGGGGGGCTGGTGCGGCTGGACGAGTAGCACCCCTCTCACTGCCCCTCTTCTGGGCTGATGTGCGGCCTTCATGTCAGGTGCTCACCGGGGTGGTGCAGCCAGATAAGTAGCAAGCCTCTCGCAGCCCCCCTTCTAGGCCAATGTAATGTGTTGGCAGAGCTGTACAGTAGCCATAGAAGTCCCCAGTGGTGTTTGCCTCGTTCTGCTGTAGGCACCAGGCCCCAAAGCAAGTCTTCCGACGGGGCCTGGCCACAGAAAGCCATAAGCGGTGGACTTCACCCCCAGGTTAATTGATTCCTGAGAGCAGCAACATTCTCCTTCTTCCTGGGTGGGGGGAGGAGGGACAGTGGGGACAGCCCTTCAAAGCTCATCTGGAGTGCCGGCCGACCCCAGGGCATGTCCACCACAACTGCTACGGCACCTAAGGAGCGAGGAACAATGCGGGCCTCCATGCATGCTCTGACGCGATCTTGGTCGGCGTGACTCTGCCGCCTTTTGCAGTGCTTCAGAGCACATGGAGGGGAGTGGTCTGATGGCAAAAAAAACAATGTTGGTGAGGATGAATCAGGATCTTTAACGGGTCAGGTGTGGAGCTTTTTCAAAGAACATCTGACACCGTCACCATCTTTGCCACGTCCCTGCTCCATGCTTGACAGTCTTGTACAGATGTGAGCTACATACCATAGCTACTGCCTGGTTCTATCTACTTGTTTTAACGGTGTATTTCTAGAGGTTTAATCCTATGGGCTTGATCTCTTCCGCTCTCTCCACTTCACCCTCCTTTCTCTCTGTCTCTCCCTCCTCTTGAATTCACCCTCCTTTGTCTCCACTCCACTCCTTTTTCCAGCTCACCTCTCCCTCTAATCCATTTCACCTGACTCTCTTCTCTCTTCAAATCATCCTACTCTCTCTTCATCTTATCCACTTTTCCTTGCTGTGCCCTTCTCTTTCTTCATTTCACCCTCATATTTTTCTGACTTCACCCATCTCTATTTTTGCCTTGTCCTACTTTCACTCTCTCCTGACCTAATCATCCTCTCACTGTGGTACTATCACTTCACCCTTTTATTTCCATCTCACTCTTCTTTCACATCACCATTGTCTCTCTTCATCGCCCTTCTCTCTCTTCCTCACCCTTCTCTATATTCCTTGCCCTCCTCTCACTATAGTTTACCCTCTGTATTTCCATTTTGCCCTCCTTCTCGCCACTCACCATCCTCCTTTTTTTGCACTATCCTCTCTCATGCCTCAGCCTCCTTGTTATTACCCTCCTGTTTCTCTGCTTCATCTTTGACTCTATTCACCTCACCTTTCTCTCTCTCCACCTCACCCTGGACTCTTCATCATTCCCTCTTCTGTCAGCCTCACCTTCAGGCAGCAGCCTCTGGCGTACTAATTTTGTGTATCCAAAGGAATGAGGGGTGTGCATGTGCTTATGTGGGAGTGTGCTTGTAAGTAATAGGACCTGATGCTTCTCCGTCTGGTTCTACTCTTCACTAGTAGCTCTCTTTATTCTAAACAGTGACAGCACTAACCCCTGAATTATAAGGTGCCAGCGGTGGCTCCTAAATTATGCCAGAGGAGCGTTGTTCCCCCCGCCGAGATCTAGCAATGGGAAATGTGAAAAATTAAATCATAATAAAACCATTTTTTTTTTTTTTTTACAGTGGTAGAGCCAGCCAAGTCTAGGGCAGACAGAACCATTATGACATCAGGGGGAGGAGGAGGAGTGCGCACAGTAAGTGCACACTTACATCTCTCCACCCGGCTGTGCTGCACATCCAGGTGGAGAAGAGGTACAGGCTCCCAGATCCTGAGCGAGCATTAAAACCAGCTGCTCAGGCCAATCAAGGTGATGCTCTCATGCTTACCAGCATGAGAGCAGTGTTTTGATTGGTGTCTGGGAGCCTGTGCGGTGTGTACCAGCCCTTGGGGAATTGGGATTCAGGACTGGAGCAGATGATGACTGAGACGGCGGCTGGCAGTGGCAGATAAGTACTTTTTTTTTTTATTTTTTTTTTTTATTTACCCCCACTTAACCCGCCCCACCACTTATGATTATTATCAGCATCTGTAAGGTGCATATTCATGAGCACACATGACATCTACAAAGACCTGGAGTTATGCATATTTTAATTAAATAAGCGTGGTAATAATTGGAACCGCAGTCAAAAGTGGCAACTTGAGCAATAAAATGAAACCAGACATCAAATGTGGGCCTGTTTCTACCCCTACCTACCCATTCTGCCAAGAATAGATCTTCCAAAGTTGATGATTGGACTACTTTGAGGGGTAGTTTCTCAACTGTTATTTTGCTGTCAGTCGTTTGAGCCGAATATATCTTAAGGGGAACAAAGAGTAAATAATAAGGCTCATGTAAGTGTCTCAAAAAGGACACCACCATTTCCACAGCTGTGAGTTAATCTTTATCTAATTTCATTAGTATTATAAGTGAGTTATGCACTCCTCCTTTCGAAATTCCCCAAAACATCACATTTATTTGAAGCTTAAATAGTTGTATTGTTTATCCATATCAGGGACACCTAGCAGTTCAGAATTTTCAAATTGATGGTAGGACATCAAAGATTGTTTTGCTTATAGTGCTTGCTGTCTGTAAGAAACTTGATTAGTATTTGGTGTGTGTGACTGCTCGCCCCAATGAATAATAACACTTCTGGTTAGTGGGAACCCTCAAAATCACTAACTTAACCTGAGCGCAACCTCCTGGCAGCAACGGCACAGATCAGAAAGCCTTAGCGAAGCGAAATATGTAAAGTATGTATGCAATACTAAAACAGTAATAAAGTCACAACACCAAGTAAAAGAAATTCCAAATTGAACCTGAAAAAAATAGAGTAATTTCTTTTCACAAAATGACACACAAATGACAAAAATCAAATAAGGAGAACCAGGTATTTGAGTTTTTTATGTTTTAGGTGACAATATTGCTCAAACCACAAACCATTGGTTGCAGTAGGCTGGAACCTAGATGCAATTTGAAGCCAACTGTGGTGGAGCTTGGGTTGGATATACCAAGAGGATCGGTCTTGGTGAAACTATAGAAGTCGAAAAATTGAATAAAATGTTCTAAGTCCCGCTTTAAAAAGGGGTTTTGTTACTTTTTTGGAAGAAAAGTCCTCTCTGTGCCAGCATCGCTGAAACTGAAACTGTAGCTGCTGCAATTGGAACCAAATCCCAGACACCTGAAGTAGGCTGGCCCCGTTGATGCTCTGAAGCTTTTGAAAGTTCTTGCTGAAAAATTTCTAAGACTCAGTTCAGAATGAGAGTTTGTTGTCTTTTCAGATGTGCAGAGATCTCTGCAGGGGATCAGTCTGATATTCAGTTTGACGCTGTGGAAGTGCCGGTCCAATACTTACCTCGGCGGGTCCTGTTGATTCTCTGGCCGAAAAGTTTTCAAAAGTTTCCAAACTGTTCTTGTGCTCGAACAACCACAGCAGTACACTTCTAATGCCCCAAAGACCTCAAAATAAGGTAAGGCACTTAGAGACTCCCAGTGTGTCAAGCAGAGACCAACTGCAAAGTTCAGTCCAAGCCTACTTGCCACTGGTCAGCTGGGAGCTTCAGGAAAAAGGCATCTTGCAGCTTGTTGTGTCCCCGTAGCCACATGTAATGTCAGCCAGCTGACCCTTGGAGTCCACTTTGTTGTCCTAAGTAGAAAAGGGGGAAGCTCTAGTCCTTCGGGGCTCTTCTAAGGTCACAGACAGCATGTCTGTTCCTCCCCTGATCTTTCACAGGTCCTCTTCCAGTCTTCCACAGGCCTGTGCATTCTGAGGAGGGTGCCTTGGTGACTTCTGGGATGAGTAAAATGTACCAGCCCTGGCCTGCCTACTTATTTCAATAGATCTGGTTTGTCTTACTGCATATATTGTCAAAATGGTGTCAGGGCAATTCCAAGATCACCAAAGTCTTCAGCCACATCAAACTTGCTCTTCAATGGATGACTGTGTATAGAGGAGTGTGCTATGGAAATGATCAGCATCCTACCACTTCTAACACTAAAATCCAGTTTGAAGCAGGCTGTGGACCCCCAACAGAAAATAAGACAGAAGTCTGTTAAGACACTGCAGGGACCTTTGCAACTGGACAGAGGATGCACAACAATTGTGATCTGACCCTTTTTGTTCCCTTTCAAGAGTGCACATATTTTCATGTGCCGCAGTTAAGCCTTTTGGGCAGGATTTTACACTGTTGTGCCAGCAGGAGAATCACCCCTCACCCTGAACATCTACCTGAGCTCAGAGGAGTCATAACTGCCCAGTCAGGTCAATCTGTCTACCAAAGTGGTCTGTTGTGTGGCTCCTGGAAGGGATTGCATTAAAAGCTAAGTGCCAGCTGGGCAGCTGCTGGAGAGCTAATGCAAATTAGCCTCTGGAGCTTCAGGCAGGGTCAGTGTAACTTTCTGAATTTACTTTTTCTTAATACCTGTTATAAACTTAACATTACAATTAATTTAGATATTTAATAAATATTAAAAATAGTGGTTTAATTATTTTCCTTCCTGGTCACAAAACAAGATACCAGTGTTAATATTTTAATATGTAGTCTTGTTTTCTTTTTAGGGCAACCAGGCCTGGCCCAGTGAAAATGGCTTTTGGGGCCTTGTCCCTGGTGACTTTCATTTTCTATGTGCCCTGCCTTCAAAATACCATACATCCTAATAATACTAATCAGTGTACTTGCAGGTCAGAGGTTAATGGAAATTAATAGAGGATACACTTCGTATTAGTTGCAGATAGAGGCATCCTAAGAAACTGGGATATATTAAAGAATAAACAAATGAACAGAAGATACAATTTACAAAACTCAAATAAACACAAGCAGTGGTAATCAAGACGACGAACATATAAGAGGAGGCCATATTGAGGTGTATTAATGAAGGACAGCCATAGAAAGCCCTGAGGAAGTCGTGGGGTAACACCCAGACGAAACACATGTTGGCTTGGCTAGAACGGAAATTAAAAAGAAGAATAAAAAAAGATCATGTGCCAAATATTGGAAACCAATTGAATTGCCTGTGGACTAATTGGACTTGATTTATTGATGTTGAGTCTATAGAATATGACGAGTGCTTATTTTGATTGGTACCATACACCCTACCTTGTGGGCTACAATGCCTACATACGGGGTGACTTTTCATATTTAAAAAGGATGCTTTTGTCTATCAAAAAGGCTTATTGTAACTCGTCGCACTGCAGGCTTTACACTGCAGCAGTCAGGTTACAATGGTAGACCTGAAGCTATGTTTTGCAGGCCCATTCTGCATGACTGCCAAGTTTCCCAGGTCCATGTGTGATGTGCTACTCCAGTCTAGGTTTTTTTCTTTTGAGCTCTGGGACTTGTGTTCCCATTTTATAATGGAATAAACATAACTACCAATCCTAGAATTTAAAGAAAAAAACTGGACTTCAGCAGAACATCACACATGAACCCAAGAAAATTGGCAGGGCTGACTTTGTGGATCCCACAGGAGGCGCTGCAGTCCACTAGTGACATTTAACTTCCAGGCCCTAGGTGTATTTTCTAGACCATATAGTAGGATCTTATAAGCAAGGTAAAATTGTCAATTACGAATAAGCTAATTTAACCATGTTTAAAGGTTGAGCATAGTCACTGTACTCTTGCTTAGCAGGGGTAAAGTGCACAGAGTTCAAAAACTAGCAAGCTAGTTTCCAGAAAAAGGTGAAAATAAATCTGCTGTAACCAAGCAGAAAATGCAGAGTTCGTACTATGACTCACTCTTTTTTTATGACATAGTAGGCTGAGTAGCAGCATTTCAACTTGTGAAGATTGTAGGAACTTCTTTTTAGCAAGTGAATTAGCCCAGTATAATATTTAAGGACCTGAGGAGTTACAGCAGCACTATATTAAGGGCCACTAGAATTATGCATCAAGGGAGCATCACATTGTGCAGTAGGGATGACTGAATTATGCAGAGTAATGCAGAGTAGTATTGCTCGATTCTTTTGTCATTTTTTACACGTTTAACACTGTCTGGAAAAATGTTTCATCTTCTTAGTGCCAGTTTAACGCAACTACAAGCAATAAGTAACTGACAGTATGCCTTTGACAAGAGGCTTCCACTGGGCAGCAGCATCTTACTCCCTTTATAGTGACGTTTGATCCATTTAAGATGGCTGTTTGTTAAAAGCTACAAATTAAGGAGCAGATGATGGTTTATGTGGGAAATTGCGCATACAATGCTTCATATGCAAAATAGCCTAATTCTGTTTGCTCGGTCTATAACACATTTCTGTCTATTTAAGTGACAAAATGAGAGCAGTTATTGGGAGAGAATAAATGCACAGTAACCCGTGCCCCAAAGTGCAGTGTCTGTTCTTTAAGTTTCATCTAAGTATATTAACCAGCTCTGCCTTCTGGAAGCACCCGGGAGACTGGGAGTAGGCAGAATAGTGGCAGCACATGTTGGAGTGCTGCTATGGAATTGTTGGCATTGCTTTTCTTTTTTTAATAGACACTTGCACTGCTCCTTCCTTTTTTCGATCTGTGTTGTATTAGTGAAACTTGAAATTCTTTTCCCCTAAGAAGAGTCAAAACGTTGCCATTATCAGTGTTTTTTGTTACTATATTGCTATATCCAAAGTCACTTGAATTATGCGATTTTGGGGCTGCAGGGTATTCCCTTTAATTATGGAAATGCCACCTTGGTCGCCTAATCCATCATCTCGTGCAAAATTTTCAGTTTTTAACAAAATAAAATGTTGTTTGTAGCTGAAACGTATGGAAAATTACAGAAACATACTGCAGCGTGTGTTGCTGTGTTGTGGAAAGCACGTCTTTAAGTTTGGTGACTATTTCAGTGTTTCAGTGGTACTAACGAGGTGTAACCTTTTCCAAGACAGTGTTCACGGTAACATTGTGAAAATAATGAAGTAAATACTATCACAAAATATGCCACATCACGCCAAATAATTTGCCTTTTTTGTCACATAATTTGGTCAACCCTGTCACATAATTTTTTTTCACAAGCAGCATAATTCAAGTGGCACTGGCAATGATCTACAATAAGGTCACTGTAGAAAGAAATTATAACATACGACTATTAAGATATATATATATATCCTGATTGTATGCTCATTTTCACTTTTCTTGCAATGACGAAATCCCTTAGAATGTTTCTGCCATAAAACAGTGGAAAATAAACAGATCTCGAGCCTGGTATGTTTCTAGTAGTTTACCAGTTCTATATAGGTGGGCTAAACACCGGAAAAGGCATGACGTATGCATGCCTTTCACAAATGAAAGCAAGTGGATTTTAAAAGGCAAGCCCATGAACCAATGTAAGTGACTGACGTGTCATGGGTGTGGTTTGAAGCCCAAAGAGAGATTACTGACTGGACTGAGCGCTTTGCGCTCGCCCATAAAAAGGAGGGCTTTGAGCACCGGCACGTTTTTATTTACAAATTAAGCACTGGCCTCAGGTATCCTTTATGTTTACACATGCACAGTATAGCAACAACCCCCCTTGAATTCGCCCTTGTCCCAAGGTTACAGTAGCCCAGGGCATTGGCATTATAAATGAAAGTTGCACAATCCGACTTTGATTGGTATCCTACATGCCCATTAAGAAAAAGAACAGAGGTTGGTTCTCTGCTTGCTAATGGGCCTCTGGGCTATCTTGGGAGGCTCTGGTCCACCTGGCCCACCCTCTAGAGTCGGGCGTGGTAGCCTCCTGCAAATACCTTGCTTCCGACCCACCCTGACACTTTTTGCCCTTTCCTTTTCTTCCTGTAGTTAGTTTTGTTTTGCGTAGTAACATGAAGAAAAAGCCCCAAGAGCACTCTGTCAAGTCACAGTAGTTTGTTCCTCACACCTCTCACTAGTGGGGAAGAGGAAGGAAGTGCTGCACCCACTCAGAATGTGACACTCTAGTCAGCACAGACTTGTCAGCGAAGAACTGCACAGCGTTCAACAAGAATAGCTCTTACTCTTAAAATAGCTCCTTCATGTACATGCATTACTTGCTTTCAGTGCTCCCATTTTGGCACAGATCAGGAGCTTGGTGACATAGGCCGCACTTCTCTTTCGTCACGAGACATAGGGGCATATTTACATGCCCCTTGTCCCGCCTTAGCTCAGCTTTAGTGTCATTTTTTTACGCTACGGCGGAGTTAAGGAGGCCCCCACAGTACACCTAATTTACAAAGTGGTGCAATGCAAACATTGTGCCAATGTGTAACCCCTTGCGTCACATTACACCAGCATCAGGTATAATGTATGCAAGGGGGGCATACCCCGCAGGGAGGCACAAAAAAATGGCTCAATGAAATTTACAAGATCTCACTGCACCATTTTCTAAGTCATTTTTAACTGCTGCTCAGGACAGGCGTTAAAGTGACGCTCTTGTCCTTATGTGCACCATGGTGCGCCGTATAATGACCACAGCTCTACCATGATGTTAGGGGGCACAGGGTGACGCAAGAAAAGATGCGCATCAGAGCTGATCACTTTCTTGTAAATATGCCCCTATGGGTCCTGACGTTTAGGGTGAAAATCAATAGAGGTAACTATATGGTGCAACAGTGGCATTAAGACGAGGGTTTAGCCACGCCATGTTTGTAAATATGATTATAAAAACGTGTTAGAGGAGTAGCGTTGCTCTCTTTACATTAATAGTTCAGCCTAGAAGACATTTCCAATTCTTAACCACGACTACACCTGAACCTATCATCCTCCACCCGCTATCCAGTTCTGCTATACAAGACTGTGTTGATATAAAGATCTAAAAGAAATATTTTCATTTAGTTCAGGGAGATTAAGGGTAATTTTGACAATCTATCTATCTATCTATCTATCTATCTATCTATCTATCTATCTATCTATCTATCTATCTATCTATCTATCTATCTGTCTACCTGTATATTCACTTAAAAAAAACAAAGACTACAGGGATGTTATATATGAAATTGAGCAGTTATAGTTAGTTATTTCAACTCGGAGCCTAAGGTAACTATAACTCACACCCCAGCCATATACAGTTTTTTCTTGAATAATTTGACTGCTAATATTTTATGAATTTTTTTATTGACATTATAAAAGTTGTTGTGAGTATTATTAGGGGTAATTAGCAGTCCATGTCGAGGGCACGAGTTATAGTTACCTTAGGCCGTGAGTTATAGTTACTTGAAATAACTCTCAACAGAGCTTGCCGTCATGAGCAATGGCGGCTTATGTGTGAGGATCCATGGAGGAGGACGAGGCCGAAAATCCGCATTATCCGACATGCGAATGCGAGGAACATTGGTTGTAGTGCTTCTGGCATCTTTACTGGAAAGTGGAAACGCTTTTCATATGCAGTTGTCTCAATTGCGCCCTTTCATGTAGCTGCACCCAGAGGATAACAAAGTGCGCGCACCGGAGAGACCTTCCGTCTCCACGCCTAACTGCCTTTTGAAGAATGGCATTGGAAACCGTCAAATCTCACGTATTGTGTGACATGACTCATAAGGTATTGTGATTCTGCTGGAACACATAAGCCTCCCTTGTGAGAGAGAATAAACTGGAATTTTGCTTCATTGTTTTACCATATATGACATGTGTATGAGGAAACTTATTTATAGGCAATCCATGTCCATTGATACATTCTGGGACTTTCTCCACCCCCCTTTTTTTTCATTTGCTACTGTAGATACACGTTTTTCCCGGCTACTATTCCTGTCACGTGACTACTCCTTCTGCATGACTTTGGGGTCATTTGAACTATTGAGTCTGCTCACATTGGCTTTCATATTTGGCATGGAGGAATGGCCGTAAAATACACTGATGGAAACGGGAGAGACATTTTGGTTGGACCTCAGTTCATCGTATTAGGGGGGAACATAAATACACAATGCCTTTTGAGACCCTATGCTTTCCATTATAAAACCTTCAAACTCGGTAGTCTTTTTTCTACTATGGATTCAGTGTGATTGAAATAACTCAGTGCCTTAACCGGGGTGAATTAGGCTATATGTTGAAATGTAAGCATCTTCGACATTTGACATATAGCGAAGTTCTAAAAACAGACACGTCTAACAACAACCTCCTAACATGGCAACCTCTCCTGATATCCAGGCGACAGCTATGGATACCCTCCTTAAGGAACTCTTAGAAATTAAAACCTCAATCTCTGCGGTCAATAATGCAGTTTCAACTACCAATCACAAGGTATAATCTCTTAGAGGCGAAGCTGCTCAGTTTCACTCAAACATGCAACTAGTAGAAAGTCACCTCACTGAGGCTGAATCATGTCTTAACAAGCTACCTGAGCAAGGTCATGATATACGGTACCTTCAACGAAAATCGATTGAATTGGAAGACCATAGTAGAAGGGATAATATTAGAATCATTGCTGACCAAGAACAATCGGAGAAAGATGACATGATTTAATTCCTCATTAATCTGATTCCCAAATTGACGAAACACAATTTTTCTCCACTGATCGATTTTCAACAGGCACACAATGTGCATTCAAGAAACTGTGCATGCAACTCTCAACCTCACCATATCCTGGCTTATTGTTTTCGTCATCAGCATACTCGTCAAATCACAAGGGCTGCAAGGAAACATAGTCCCTATAATTTTGAATGTGCTCAGATAATGATCACTGCTGACTTTTCTGCTCCCACCAACCTTAAACAATTTTTGGCCCTACATTCTAAGTTAAAGGAAAGATACATTAGATATGGGGGGTCATTACAACCCTGGCGGACGGTGTTAAAGCGGCGGTAAGACCGCAAACAGGCCGGCGAAAAAAAAAAGGGAATTATGACCGTGGCGGAAACCGCCAACAAAAACAGCCACTTTAACACTCCGACCGCCCCGGCGGTACAGACAAACAGCGTGGCGGTCACCGCCAACAGACAGGCGGGAGACAAAGTACCGCCCACAGTATCACAAACTACCAATCCGCCACCTTTTCCGGGGCGGATTCACCGTGGATAAAAACACGGCAGAAACAGCCATTTCAATGGGAAAACGCTCACCTCTACACACTGCACGAGGAACGACGACACCATGGAGCCGGAACTCCAAATACTCCCTGCGATAGTCTTCCTGCTCCTGTACGATCATCATCAACGCCGGCGCCGAAGACAACGGTGAGTACTGCAACTACGACATAGGGGAAGGGGGAGGCAAAAGTCAGGGACACACACACGCAACACCCCCATCCCCACCCTGACCCTCACCCACTACAACATACACACCAATGCGTATACAAACATAACAGTAACAACCCCAATACCCCCGGGAAGAAAGCAAAGACAAAAGGAAATGAGTGCAACCATTGTAATGTATCAAAATACAGTAAGCAAATATATACAGATCTAATTTCACATTCAACAAAATATACATCACGATTAGTAGTGCAGGTATGCACCATTCAATGTCCGTGGACCACTGGGCCCAAAATGCATGGGCGAGGCCCACACACGATACCTGAGCAAAATGGAGAGAACACTGCAGGGGCATCAGATAGAAATACAACAGGCACCTCAGGGGGAAGGGAAGGGAGGGCACCCCAGCCGGATGAGAGCACCACGCCAGATCCACGAGGGGGCTCCATGCCCATTGATGTATCCTGGGGAGTGCAAAGCCACAGTCTCTCAAGTCTCTACAGTGGGTGGGTTGCCCACTGTACCATCCTCGGGAGTGCAAAGCCACAGTCTCACAAGTCTATACAGTGGGTGGGTTGCCCATTGTACCATCCTGGGGAGTGCAAAGCCACAGTCTCTCAAGTCTCTACAGTGGGTGGGTTGCCCACTGTACCATCCTGGGGAGTGCAAAGCCACAGTCTCTCAAGTCTCTACAGTGGGTGGTTTGCCCACTGTTCAATCCTGGGGATTGCAAAGCCACAGTCTCTCATGTCTCTACAGTGGGTGGTTTGCCCACTGTTCAATCCTGGGGATTGCAAAGCCACAGTCTCTCAAGTCTCTACAGTGGGTGGTTTGCCCACTGTTCAATCCTGGGGAGTGCAAAGCCACAGTCTCTCAAGTGGATAACAGTCTCCACTGGTTCTGGAGGGGGACTGGTGCCCAGAGTGCTTCATCCTGTTAAGGACTGAGGTAGTGGATGCTGTCCTCCACTGGTTCTGGAGAGGGACTGGTGCCCAGAGTGCTTCATCCTGTTAAGGACTGAGGTAGTGGATGCTGTTCTCCACCGGTTCTGTAGGGGGACTGGTGCCCAGAGTGCATCACTCTCCCCGTGACGGTCCCAGTTCCGTCACTGCCCCTGCCGCACATGGGCTAGCGGTGCTTGAGTTGGCGGTGCTTGCCCTGTTCAGCGGTGCTTGCCCTGTTCAGCGGTGCTTGACTTTGCTGTCTCTGACCTGTTCAGCGGTGCTTGCCATGGCGGTCTTTGCCCTGTTCAGCGGTGCTTGACTTTGCTGTCTCTGACCTGTTCAGCGGTGCATGCCATGGTGGTCTTTGCCCTGTTCAGCTGTGCTTGCCCTGTTCAGCGGTGCTTGACTTTGCTGTCTCTGACCTGTTCAGCGGTGCATGCCATGGCGGTCTTTGCCCTGTTCAACGGTGCTTGACTTTGCTGTCTCTGACCTGTTCAGCGGTGTTTGACATGGCGGTCCCTCATTGCCCAGCGGGGCTGTGGCTGCCGGGGCCCTCCTGGGCACTGACTCTGGCGGTGGCCTCCTGGCCAGTGACGATCGGGCTGCCCTCCTGGGCACTGACTCTGGCGGTGGCCTCCTGGCCAGTGACGATGGGACTGCCCTCCTGGGCACTGACTCTGGCGGTGGCCTCCTGGCCAGTGACAATGGTACTGCCCTCCTGGGCACTGACTCTGATGGGACTGCCCTCCTGGGCACTGACTCTGGCGGTGGCCTCCTGGCCAGTGACGATGATACTGCCCTCCTGGGCACTGACTCTGGCCTCCTGGCCAGTGACGATCGGGCTGGTGGTGGCCTCCTGGGCAGCGGGGATGATGGCGGCCTTCTCCGCCATGCTGCTCTTCCCAGACTTTGGCGCTGTCTTTTGCCCCTTCCCCACCTTGGGAGGAGTCACAGTTGGGTGGACAGTCCCCCCGGGACCCTTGTGAGCAGCTTTGCCGGCTGGAGTCTTCCCCTTATCCCTTCGGGCTCTGTCCAACTTCTGGTGCTTCACAGGGGGGACTGGCTGTGCTGTGGCTCCGTGTCACACTGGCTATCCTGGTGCCCGGTGCACTCCACATACCTCTAACAGGCACCACTGGTACCGGAGATTTTTTGGCTGAGGTGCTAGTACGGGACCTATGAATTGGAGGAGGGGGGTGGTGGGAAAGAGGTCAAGGTTGCTCAGGAAAAGTTTCTTACGAACACTGGGACGGATAGCTGGAGGGGGTCTGGGAGTGGAGGAAGAGGAGGTGGTTGTAGGAGGTGTAACTTTTGTTGATTTGGGTACAGGTGCATGCGCTGGAGGCTGTCGTGAGGTGGACGGCTGTTGGGTGGGTGTGTGCCTGTGTTTGTGTACTTTGGGAGGGGGCATCACAGACACACTGGGAGAGGACACAGGGGACGTGTAAATGGTAGTGGGGGTGGTGAGTGCAGGTGAGCGGGGTGTGGTGGTGGGTGTGCTGGTGCGGGACGTAGTGGCTGTAGTGGTAGTACATGCAGGTGATAGTGTAGATGACACTGGGAGGGAGGAGGGAGACGACGAAGAGGGGGACACAGTGGAGGCAGTGGATGTTGCTGTGTCTGTATGTGGGTGATGCTTGTGTGAGTGCCTGTGGTATGTGTGGTGCTTATGTTTGCCTGAGCTTCCCTTGTGTGTTTACGTGTGTGCAGGCTGGTCTGATGGTGTGCTTGGGATAGGCTGGGGTACAGGGGATTGGGTCTTGTGGAGGAAGTTGGAGGGGGGAGGCTAGTGACAAGGACAATGGCTGCCATCAGTGCTGAGGCCAGAGATTGCAGGGTTCGATGATGGGCAGCCTGACCAGAATGAATGCCCTCCAGGAATGCATTAGTGTGTTGCAACTCCCTTTCTACACCCTGGATGGCATTCACAATGGTAGACTGCCCAACAGTGAGTGACCTGAGGAGGTCAATGGCCTCCTCACCGAGGGCAGCAGAGGTGACAGGGGCAGGGGCTGAGGTGCCTGGGGCGAAGGTGATGCCCACCCTCCTGGGTGAGCGGGCACAGGGCAAAGGCTGAGGGGCTGCTGGGAGGGCGGTGCTGGTAGGGGGGGTGGCGGCTGTACCTGTAGAAGTGGGGGGCACAGATTTTGCAGCCACCACAAGGGTGCTCCCATCGGAGGACGAGTCCGTGTCGCTGGTTGCTGATCCGGTGACCGCCGTGAAGCTCCCCTCACCCTCCATCCCACTGGTGTATTCAGAGTCCGTGGTGTGGCCATCCATGGCCATGTGGGATGCAGCTCCCTCGTGCTCCGGTGCCACTGTACCTCTGCCTGATGATGCTGAATCACAAAAGAACAGGGAGAGCACAAAAAGGGGGGGGGACGACAAAAGAAAGACAGGTTGAGTGCATGGCTTACCGCTACCGTTGACGGACAATACAGACACAGCAGCCCCCTGCACTACGCCGCGCTGTTGGGCTCTACTGATGCAATTCCTGGGATATGGCCTACATGGCTATGGTGGACATCAGCACACATAGATGACACAGGGGCATGTATACCTGTACTTGGCACTCTACAGAGGTGGGGTGGAGTGCCACATGGCCTGCATTACGGAGGGGCCTAGCCTACGGAACTCGCCCTGGCCTAGGGAAACCCACAGCCCTCCTCCCCCACCCAGACACCTTCACTGCGCGCAAAGTCCGCTGCATGAGAGTGTACTCACCCCCTTGTGTCTGCTGTGATGCCCTCAAGCGCCCATCCAACTCAGGGTAGGCAACCGCCAGGATCCGGAACATCAGGGGGGTCATGGTGCGACGGGCACCCCTCCCACGTTGGGAGGCCATCCCCAGCTGAGCCTCCGCCATCTTCTTGCTCCAGCGGCGAATGTCCTCCCATCTTTTACGGCAGTGGGTGCTCCGTCTCTGGTGGACCCCCAGGGTCTGGACGTCCTTGGCGATGGCACGCCAAATATCCTTCTGGTGGGCGCTGACCTACATGAAATGTACAGGGGAAGAAGAGAAGTCATTACCAACTGCACCGTCGAAGTGAGTGGCCCACATCCCTACCCTTGCCATGTGGCACATGCATTCACAGTCCTTCATGCTTGCAGAACTCTGCCCCCTTCCTTCTTACAACCAGCCCTCTCCACCCAGGCATAGCCCATACAACTTGCTCCCTGTGTACTCACCTGTTGGTCTGGAGGACCGTAGAGTATTGTGTACTGGGGGAGGACCCCATCCACGAGCTTCTCCAACTCCTGTGCAGTGAAGGCAGGGGCCCTTTCCCCAGACGCACAAGCCATTGTCTCTTCCAGACCGAGGTCACAGCAGCACTTGCAGTATAGGTCCTCTCCTGTCAAAGATCAGGTATCGAGTGATTGAACAGATAGAAAATGGCGGTGACGTCCACGGCGGTGCGTATCATCACCGCCGGCGCACTTCGTCATTGGCTCCTGGGACCCATAGGGTCCAATGTTAACCAATGCAGCATTGCGCAGCGGTCTTCGACCACCTACCGCAACGGTGTACAACGCCAGCGCAGTTACCTCACATCCCATTGTCCCAGTTTAGAGGTCAGGCAGCCGCCATTTCAGGGACCCACATGGCTTCATTTTCAACTGCGTCACACATACCTAGGCCTGGACTCAACACACATACAGACAACTTTTTGGATTATGTTTCGTGTTCTGTTGTGGTGGGTACATACCTCTGAGTTGTTTGACTCTGTGGTCGCTGTTGTCCTTCCTAGGCACCGTCAGCTGGGACATGTGAGGAGATGGCGGAATCCTCCGGTGTATCGACCGCTGGTGGACCTGTTGACAATGGAGGAGCGACATTTAATCATCACCTAGAGGTTTGACCGTTCCACAATCCAGGAACTGTGTACCCAGTTGGAGCCTGACATGATGTCAGCTATCCGCCATCCCACAGGGATCCCCCCTCAAGTGCCGGTGCTATCAGTACTCCATTTTCTTGCAAGTGGGTCTTTTCAAACAAAAGTGGCCATGGCATCAGGGATGTCCCAGCCTATGTTTTCCAACGTGTTGTCCAGAGTGTTGTCTGCCCTGCTGAAACACATGAGGAGCTACATCGTTTTCCCTCAGGTGGAGGATTTGGCTACTGTTAAAGGTGCCTTCTATGCCCTTGGACATATCCCCAACATCATAGGTGCCATTGATAGGACCCATGTGGCTTTGATCCCCCCCCACAGGAGTGAGCAGATGTACAGAAACCAGAAGAGTTATCATTCCATGAATGTACAGATGGTATGTTTGGCAGACCAGTACATCCCCCAGGTAAATGCTATGTTCCCTGGCTCAGTGCATGATGCCTACATCCTGCGGAATAGCAGCATCCCTTATGTGATGGGTCAACTCAAGAGGCACCATGTGTGGCTATTAGGTGACTCTGGTTACCCCAACCTGTCATGGCTACTGACCCCAGTGAGGAATCTCAGGACCAGGGCAGAAGAACGCTACAATGAGGCCCATGGGTGGACTAGGAGGGTGATAGAACGCACCTTCGGCCTCCTGAAGGCCAGGTTCAGGTGCCTCCATATGACAGGTGGTTCCCTATTCTACTCACCAAGGAAGGTGTGCCAGATCATCATCGCCTGCTGTATGCTTCACAATCTTGCTTTGTGACGCCAGGTGCCTTTTCTGCAGGAGGATGGTCCAGATGACGGTGTTGTGGCAGCTGTGGAGCCTGTGGACAGTGATGAGGAGGAAGCAGAGGAAGAAGACATTGACAACAGGGACTCGGTCATCCATCAATATTTCCAGTGACACACAGGTGAGAACACTTTCTTGCCTACTACAAGTACTTTCACACTTCTACCTCTATCCTGTCTGTCAATTTCAAGCAGTATTTGGTAACTGAGTTGTACATTTCCATTACGGTTTCACAGGTGTGGTTACCAACGTGTGTCATCTGCTTGCATTCTTCATGGACTTGTGATGTGTGACATAGGTATGTTGACATTACATTTGAGAACGGATTTTGTCACTGTCATAGCTAATACACATTTTCAAAATCACAGACTGACTCCAGATTGTTTTGTGCTTCAAGGGTGTTTTTTGAAGTGCTAATTATTGGAGGGGGTGGTAAAATGGTGAGGGGTGATGGTGGAGGAATGTCCATAGCAGAGTCCAGTCTATTAGTCTCACAGGTGCACTGCCCATATGGGCATAGGAAGTGGAGCTGGGGCAGTTCCAATATGGACAGGGTTACAAAGTGAGACAGTGGGATGACAATCAGGGTGGTCTCATTTCTTGGCGGGGGTCTTGCCATCGTGCTCTGTCCTGTTCCTGGATCTCAGGGACCGCTTGCGGGGTGGTTCTACGCCTGCAGTGGGTGGTGTGCTGGTGTGGTGGTCCTGTGGCGGGGCGTCCTGTCCACTAGCGCCGGCGGAGGTGGTGGGCAGTTCATCGTCCATGCTAGTGTCAGGGGCCCCTTGGAGTGCCACGGTGTCCCTCATGGTGTTCTGTATGTCCTTCAGCACCCCTATGATGGTGCCCAGGGCGAAGCTGATGGTTCTGAGTTCCTCCCTGAACCCCAAATACTGTTCCTCCTGCAGGCGCTGGGTCTCCTGAAACTTGGCCAGGACTGTAGCCATCATCTCCTGGGAGTGGTGGTATGCTCCCATGATGGAGGAGAGGGCCTCGTGGAGAGTGGGTTCCCTTGGCCTGTCCGCCCCCTGTCGCACAGCAGCCCTCCCAGTTCCCCTGTGTTCCTGGGCCTCCGTCCCCTGGACCGTGTGCCCACTACCACTGCCCCCAGGTCCCTGTTGTTGTTGGGGTGGTGGGTTATCCTGGGTTCCCTGTAGTGGTGGACACACAGCTGATTGACGTGTCCTGGGTACGGAGGTATGGGCCCGCTGGGTGGGTGCTGTGGTGGTGTTACCAGAGGGTGGAATGTCTGTGGTGGCCTGTGACTGGGTGTGGGGAACCGACTGTCCCGAGGCCCACGATGGTCCGGGCTGGTCATCTAGATCCAGTTGGCCAGAGCTGCTGTCATCACTGTGGGCCTCTTCTGTTGGTGGGGTGGAGATGCCTGGACCCTCCTGTCTGGTGACGTTGGGTAGTGGTCCTGCAGGGGTGTAAAAGCATGATTATTGCATCTGTGTGTGTCATGGTGTGCAATGGGTGGGTGACCGTGTACCCCGGTGCTAGCATTCCTGTGTGGGGGCTTGTGTGATGATGGTTGGGGGTGTTATGGGTATGTGCATGCTTTAGTGATGGGTGTCCATGCTTTGTTGTGTCATGCAGGGCTTGGTGTTGGGATGGGTGGTTTGTGTTATTAGTACATTAGTGAGGAGTTGGAGTGATAGGGGAGGGGGTCTGTGATAGCATGCAGGTAGGGTGGGGGATATGATAGTTAAGATTTGACTTACCAGTGTCCATTCCTCCACCGACTCCTCCGAGGCCCTCAGGATGCATAATGGTCAAGACCTGCTCCTCCCATGTTGTTAGTTGTGGGGGAGGAGGTAAGGGGTCCGCCGCCAGTCCACTGTACCACGATGTTGTGCCTGGAGACCACGGAATGCACCTTCCCCCGTAGGTCGTTCCACCTCTTCCTGATGTCCTCCCGATTTCTTGGGTGCTGTCCCACTGCGTTGACCCTGTCGACTATCCTTCGCCATAGCTCCATCTTCCTAGCTATGGAGGTGTGCTGCACCTGTGATCCATATAGCTGTGGCTCTACCCGTACGATTTCCTCCACCATGACACTGAGCTCCTCCTCGGAGAACCTGGGGTGTCTTTGCCGTGCCATGGGGTGGTATAGGTGATGTGTGGGGTGGTGTATGTGGTGATGAGTGTGGTGATGTGTAGTGGTGTGTGGTGTTTTGTGCATGGATGTTGTGTGGGTGATGGTGTTGTGTGCCTCTGTGTGGTGGGGCTGTCTATGCAGTGCATGCTCTCTGGAATTTGTCAATAATTTTTGGTCGTAGGGATTTGTGGGTGATGTGGGTGTGTGTTTTATATTGTGTTGGGTGTGTGGGAGTGGTGTTTGTATGTGTATCAGGTGTGTGTATTTGGAATTGTCCAATGTGGCGGTGTTTTGGAGATGTGTGTGTATTTTGAGTGTGGCGGTGTGTACCGTCAAAGGAATACCGCGGTTGAAAGACGGCCACGTGGATTCGTGGGTCGTGATATCATGGGCGTGTTTCTGTTGGCGTGACGGTGGAGGTTTTGTTTTCGCCAGTTTAACACTGACCTTTGGTGTGGCGGACTTGTGTGGGTGTCTGACTTTCGGCGGATTCCGAGATGTGGATCATAATAGCTGTGGCGGATTTCCGCGGACGCGGTGGTGTATTGGCGGTCTTCTGCACGGCGGTAAGCGGCTTTTACCACCAATGTTGTAATGACCCCCATGGTCTTTTAGAACCTGCAACTATGATTCTAACATATCAATCCCAGACTAAGGAATACTTTGACCCTCATGTCTTGGAATCCTTCCTGAATGATCTAGACGAAGATGACTCAAGAATGGGTCATAAATCAACACCCTCTGCTGCATCCCAGTACCCAAACAGTGGCAGCTCTTCAGATCCACAAGATCTTCGGGGTTGGAAGACTGTACCTCAAAATTGGACTTTTGAGAGTAAACTGGGAAAGGTCTGCAACACCAAGGAGACAAATCGAGATCACCATTGAAGACTTGATCATGTTCTACTTGATATCCTTTTTCTTTTCCTTTTTTATATGCAATAATATGGGGGGTGCGGATTTGTATACTTCCTCTTATTCATCTTACCCTCTTTTCATTGTATCTTTAACCTATAAGATTTGAATGTTAATGTTAGTGATTAATCCCTGACTTATATTATTGTGTATGTCAATGTATTTGTTTATATGTAGAATATCAGCATTGTTTATTTATATGGCTCTTGGTCCAGTGTCCCCTTGCTTGGTGTTACATTTCAGACTCTACCCCAGTTAAACGTTTTGGCAGTTTACGAAATTTGAAGCTTGTGCTACTTAGTCTGAGCAAATGAGAAGACTTGAATATTTCAATTGGCCCATTTATTGACAGATCTGGTAAAACAGACACACAGACGACAAAGACAGGTATATGTTGAAAGACCTCATTAATGACAACTCTTTGCAAGAACCTGGGAGGTTTCTACATCCGGCTGAGAGAGATGTTTTTCGCACAAGAAGGCAGTATTAAGAGAAATGATAATGAGGGACACTGCACTTGCTAAAAAAAATGCACTAAATAAAAAAAATGCTACCAGAATCGCATTAGAAAAGGAAATCACACATCTCACCTCAATCCGTTCTCAAACACAATCCCCAATACTCTTGCAAAAAATATCTGTAAAATTTGAGCTTAAGAATCTTAATACTGCTCATGCAGAAAAATGTTTGTTCTGAATTCGTCAACATCATTATGAACAGGGGGTAAAAGCTGGGAGATTATTAGCCTATCAAGACCACATGAATGTTCAAGAACAATTCCCCTCATTAGACAATCCAACAGTACTTTACTTACACTCTCATCAGAGGTTCTTTCTAGATTTCAGACGTTTTATGAGACTTTATACACTTCCATTGACTGCTCAGATCATTCTGAAGGTAATATCTTCTTTTCTAATCTTAATCTCCCGAAATTGACATTAAAACAAAAACAAACATTAGAGAGGGAGATTACTAGTGATGAGGTACTAAAGGCAATTGAGTCTTTAGTTACTGATAAATCACTGGTTGAAGATATACTCTGCATTGAATTTGATAAAAACACTGAAATACACAAAGCTCACTTTTAGTATTAGTGTTTAACAAAGCTTTAAAATTAGGACATTTACCTCCGGAGTTTTAAAGAACTCGGACTACATTAATTCCTAAACCAGGTATAGACCCCATAAAATGCTCAAGTTACAGGTCAATTTCATTAATAAACTTAGATGTCAAAATTCTGGCTAAAATACTGGCGCATCGTTTGTGTTCAGTAATCATCTCATTGATACATCCTTCCCAAGTTGGCTTTGTCCCTGGTTGAGCTTCCACTAATCACCTTCGCACTATTTCACACTAACTGTGGTCATGGCGGAATGGCAATGAGGAGAACGTTTTTATCTCTTTAGATGCTGAAAAAGCTTTTGACAGAGTAGACTGGGGATACTTATTTCACACAATAGAAAGGATGGGTTTTGGTAGGGTTTTTCTTACATTAACAAGTGGTATGTATCATTCACTCACCGCATCCATATCCTGTGGTGGATTCACATCATCATATTTTAATAATCATCAAGATACTAGACAAGGTTCCCCTCTTTCCCATTACTATTTTTATTAGCACTGGAACCTCTAACTATTGTCATAGGATCTAATACTTACATCAAAGCCGTTAACACCACAGCTGGAGAAATCGAAGCTTTCTACTACACAGATAATATACTTTTGAACCTATCACATCCTAAATCATCTGCAAATGTACTAACCTCTCAGTTAAATACATTGTCAAAATTCTCTGGTTACAAAAGTAATTGGTTTTAAATGCGAAGCCCTACCTATAACACAGGTTACTATTATAGCTACAATCGATAGACTCCCTTTCAAGTGGTTGCATTCAAAATTAAAACACCTTGGGATTTTTCATGATAGTGGTCTCAAGGACATAATTGTGGATAATTTAAACCCAATAATTGACCAAAATAAAAAAGACTTTCAATGCTGGACGCTTCTAAATTTATCCTTATGGGGTAGAATACAGATCATAAAAATTAATACTACTCCTAAATTCAATTATGTTTTTAGTATGGTTCCACGCTCCATCCCGTGATCCACTTTTAAATCACTGACATCCATGATCTCCCATTTTGTATGGGGTGGTGACAGGCCCTGTTTGAACAGTTCCAAATTACATTCTACATCCGAAAAGGGGAGGACGATGACTTCCTCACCTGGAACATTATTGGATTGCACAATGCTTAACTCATTCTATTTACATGCTACCAACCCATAGGAACACACCATTATGGGTTACGATTGAACAATGCATTATTCAATCTGATCTGGATCTAGCAATCTATTACACTAAAAGAGTGACACTAACCCTATTATTTATGCTTCACAACTAGCTTGGTAGAAAGCACATAAAGTCACAAACACTCACCCTTGCCTCCACTATGAAGCTCCAATATGGGATAACGCTGATATTAAATTGAAGGGGTCTGAATGCAACTGGCCCCTTTGGATCAAACACAAAAATGTATTGGATATCAGATGTGTTTACAGCGTCCCACTCTATCAAGCATTTCTCCAGTTTACAACAGGAGTATGAAATATAATTGTCATCCCCCCATAACTATACTCAACTTCATTCAGCCTTTACTTTAAGCTTGACAAAGGCTCCTGACATATTTTCCCACTCTCCAATCGCATGTTATTTTCACACTTGGAAGTCCTCTAAGGGAACGGTGTCTGGTTAATATGTCATTCTTATTAATTACCCATTTTCTACTGAAACTTTTATTTAATACAAAAATCATGGTTGTCTACACGTTTGAATGTGGTTTTTGATTAAGAGGATTGGGATACTGTCCTAGAGAGTTGCAATAAAGGATTAAGGGGCTCTCACCTTAAAGTCAATTATTTCAAAATATTACATTGCTGGCATTGGTCCCCTTCTAAGATATATTCAGCTGAATTAAGTCCAGATTCCCTTTGCTGGCGATGTGGAACTTCAGGTGGTGATATTGATACTGTTCATATATTATGGGAATGTTCCAATATAAGTCCATGTTGGCTTCAGATCGAAAATTACTTTAAAATACACTCTTTTATTCATGTTTCTCTTTCAAATTGTTAGTCACTCTTACATGATATTTCAGAGCTGCCCCCTATGTCAGCTCACTCATTGAAACGGCTATCAACTGCACTCCGTTTAGTAAAAATTAACATTCTACTTTTTGGAGATCCAAGGTTACTCAGAACCTTCAATCCTGGCTTGAAGATATGTTTAAAGTGGCTAAATTTGAGAAGATTATTTATTATTTGAATGACAATCTAGTTCAATTTAACTATATAAGGAGCCTCTTCATAGACTCATGTTAATTACACCTGCTTCCCTTTTCCCTTCTTTTGCTATGATGAACATAGATATACATTAGGAATTTAGTTTTGAATGTACAGATCCCTTTTTAACTTATGAATATGTACTTTTTTCTTTGCTTATTGTTGTATTATCTATTTTAGAAATGTTTCAACTTGTGAATATGGTACTACTGTACTTTATTGTTGTGTTACTCAATGACCTAAGTTTTTCTTTCATCTTCCTCAATTCTTTCTGCCTTATTGTATATTACATTTATTAACATAATTTTCTCTTTTTTTGGACTGACTTGTAAATGTTCTGAATGCTTTTGTAATGTAAAAAGGTCAATACAAATTGTGAAGAAAAAAGAAATAACTCTAACTATAACTGCTGAATTTCTCTGGTTTTGTGCGAGTAAATTCAAAACCAAACTATGACGTCCATGTAACCTCTGTGTTTTTTCATTACTATTACATTAATCCAACCAAGCCTGCGGATAGTCCCTGCAGCCAATTCCCCCAAACTACCCAACCCCGAAGGATTATTTGTCCTTTCTAGAAGTGGACCTGCTACGTTTATATTTGTAAGTGCTTCCTGTTGAGGTTTAAATTCTGTGAAATTAGCATCATGGCCAAAATGGAAGCTCACCTGCTTGTTTATCCAACAAGAGTCCACAGTTTTGCATAAAATGTCTACCCAACTGGAGCACTTTCTACTGGCTAGGTAGTGCTACCTCATTGGATTAATATCCATTGTGAGGGTGAGGGGCTGTGTGGCCCCCTCCCCCGGCTGGTTTTGGCACCGGGGACCCCATCCCTTGGGGCCTGGCCTTTTATTATTTATTTTGGGGGGGGGGTAGGTGGCCCCAATCCGCTGGGTCATTTCAGCCCCAGGGACCCCATCCCCCTGGACCTGGCCATGTCACCTGGGTGCCCCCCACGGCACCCATTCACTGTCATTGGGGACCACAGGGGTCCTAAAGGCCTCTGTGGTCCCAGCCGGCTCTTTGCCTCCTGCAGGAGCCAGCAGTGCTTTTGCACACAGGGAGCTGCTAAAGATGCAGCTCCATGTGTGCAAGAGCAATAGTTTCCTCTGTTTCCCTGCCCGTATCTCTGCAGAGAGGGAAGCAGCGGAAACCTCTGCTCCCAGCAAGCGAGAGATGTTTGACAGCTTTCCCTTGCTGGGACCGGAGTGCTTGCTGTGACTTGGCGGGAGCTGTCAAAGCTCCTGCCAAGTCAGAGCAAACAACTATGTCCTGGAGGTGGGCACCCTGGACTTAGCAGGAGCCTGCCTTAGGGGGTGGCAGTCCCAGGGCCATTATTGGCTCCATGAGAGGGGCTCCCCTCCAATGTTTCACTTAGCCACAGGGAGGTGGTGGTCCCCTGGGCTTTGGGGGGGATGCGTGGTCCCCCCTTATTTTAAATCAATAGCCCTGGGTAGGTGGTGGTCACAGGGGTTGTGGGAGGCCATGCGCCCCCACATTATTTAATTCTATAGCCCCAGAGAGGTGGTGGTCCCCGGGGCTGCAGAGAGCCATGCGGCCCCCCACATTTATTAATTCTCTAGCCCCATGGGGGTGGTAGTCCCCAGGGCTGTGGGGGGGGCCGCGTGCCCCCCGCATTCATTAATTCTATAGCCCTCTGGGAGTGGCGGTCCCCGGGGCACACATAAGCCAAAGAGGGAGGCCCCCTCCTTATTTTTGACATGCCCCCAGGGCCTGGCCCACCCAGGGGCTTTACTGAAACAAGCCCTTGGTTTTGGTTTTGAATTTTTGCCATATCCACTGTGATTCTCTGCAAATTGAAAAAAAAATGCTTTTTTGCTCTGGGTCGTCCCTTTGGGACCCCAGCACCAGAGGTAAGGGGTCAGGGTGTCCCTACCCTGACCCCTTTTCTTATTTTTTACTTTTTTTCTGGGACTCGGCTGAATCCAAGTTCCAAGATGTCTGCTAACTCTTCCCTGTTGAAGTGGTGGCAGCCAGAGCTCTGCAGATCTTTGCACGAGCTTGTTATTATTCACAAAGCTTTCGCGTCTCTAGATAGCAATATTTATTTTTCTTTTAATATCTCAAAAACTGCTGCATGGATTTACACCAAATAACAAAAAAAGCTTCTTTCTGGACCAAAAGCTACCTTTCTGTCGAATTTGTTGTAATTCCATCCAGCAGTTCAGGCTGTAGTCATATTCAAAATGCCTATGGGAATTATAATGGGAAACGCAGTTTTTTTTACCCCCCCTTTTTCTCAGCCCCCACTTGATGGATCACCTCAAAACTTCCCATGTACAACAAGATTCTCTGGAACACTTTTTTCAAAAAATTAGTGAAGATTCGTCAAATAGCGCCAACGGCATAGGCAAGTCACAAAACGCTTTTTCTATGGAAATACGGCCCTAACTATAACTATCTAGTGGTGATCCCCAATAGATAATATATATATATAGAGATGTATATATATATATATACATATATAGATATATATATGTGTGTGTGTGTCACTAGAACATTGCAGTGATTCCATGTAGCGCCAGAAAGTTGGTGGTGCTGTCAAAGATGCCTCGTCAGCGCGTCTTACACTCTCTCCTCACCTGTTTGAAGAAGGACAGCGCTCGATAGTAAGGGGTGATAATTTAATCGAAAAAGCAAAAAGACAGGACGTGTTTCCGCACCAAGTGCCTTACGGGGCACCATATTGCTTCTCCTTTTAAACAAATCATGTGGCTACCAACAACAATGACCACATTGCCTGTACTTGTCCCCATGGCAAGGGTGGGCTAAATATATCACATGATTCGTACAATATAACTTTGTGGCCCAGACATTTAAACTAAGGCCGGGTTGAAAAAGACCCATAAAGATGCTGATGAGTTACAACAATGCGCAGCACAGATTTTCAGTACACTGCCCATAATAATATTATCGCCATGGGGACAAGTAATGGTCAAGGTCTCGTACTTTCACTCAGTAGGCTGAATGTTCAAATCCTAGTATCGTTTGGCAGTGTGTTTGTTTATTTAGTAGTGTTTTGACTGTTGGAGTTTCCTAGTGATGGAACATTCACTTTTCTTTCCAATCTCATGTGTGGGTTGACTGTCATAGATATGTCTGAAAGCATCATTGTAAGTAATCACCTATGACCTAAGGGTTAAGGTCACAGACCCTCACACTGAAAGTTGAGAGTTATACTCCACGTTTGTCCCTCAACATTTTCTTTCTTTAATTTCATTTAAACTTCAAAAGTTTAAAAGGTTCATACTAAAAGGTGATCTCACTCTTTTTAATTCACAAATACATTTTTCTTTTCAATTTGTTAAGAAGTAGCTCATTCTAAGTATATCACTCATCAAAGCCCAAACATCTCTATATCTTTCCCTCTCACTCTTTTTCTCTCTCTCAATTTCTCTTTTTGAATCTTTCTCCCACTCACACACCCACTAACAGACCCACACAGACACTGATGCACCCAGACAGACACTCTCACAGCCACTCTTACCCTCAGATACACCCTCTCACACCTATTCTCACAAGCAGAGTGACAGTCCACGGTCAACTCCTGCCGCACATGGCCAAACGGCCGTGTGCAGCGTCGTGTGGAGTGGTTAGGGGGTGTTGGCTGCAGGATCTGGTCGCAGCCCTGGCCTTGCAGTCAACACCTGCCGCGCTCGGCTCAAGGTTGGGTGTTTATAGGGGGTTGGCATCAGAGTAATAACTCGCACCCTCGCCATGCACTACTAATTACCCCACAAATTATGGCACTCATGACACCTTTGATAACATCAGTGTAATCTCAATGATAATATCAATATAATATTTGCAGTAAGATTTTTGACTAAAAACCTATGCATGGCAGGGGTGCAAGTTTGAGTTACCTTAGGGCATGAGTTATACTTACTTGAGATAACTATAACTATAACAGGTGAATTTCTATGGTTTTGTTAGTTTGAAATGTGAGCCTAACTACAATGTCCTTGTAACCTTTGTTTTTTTAAGTGAATATGTATGTGTGTGTGTATATTTATATATATGTCTCAACACTTCGTTTGGCAATTCCCTCTCTGCACCTGAACGCCAAAGGTGCTGGAATGGGACGCGCGCAAACCGCGTCTTATGTAAAACACGATACCTTGAAAATCATTAAGGTCACCAGCACTCTGCGGTAGGCAAACCAAAGGTTTTATTTACACAAAACAGGAACGCGTTTCGGCGTGACCGCCTTTATCAACCTGCAGGCCGCCATTTTGACCCCCTTTATATACCCTGTGTGTTTAACTAAACTTAGTTCACATTACAGCAACATCATGCATTGAAATCTAATGTGTGACTCAAATTACAAATACATAATAAATACATAGTCCATAAATCTCGGAAACAACTTATATGAATGCCATTTAACACATAAACAGTATCTGAATGAAATATTAGTCATCAATTAAAACAGGGTGAGAAAAATCACACGGAAATCTACAAAATTTCAATCTTGACTCTTAAACTTTACATTATTTTGAAAGAAATTTAGATATATATATGTGAGACCATGAGAATTATATGGTTCATGCTGAAACACCTGATGGATCTATCCCGACATCCTCAAAATATAGCAAAGTATTCCAAAAATAATTCTGGGCTTTTCCCATCACCTAATATGGACCACTATTAAATGTCAATAAATGAACATCTTAACTCAAATGTATATATAACTCTTCACTTGAATTTAACCCCATTGGTTCTCTTGAATCTAATGCCAATATGTATCTGGATTCTAATTTTCACAAATGTTTCTCCCTGTTGCCTCCACGTATGTCCTTCCTTATCAATTACACCGTATTTAACTTCTTCTACACGTCCACCATGGAACTCGTGTATATGACGGGCAACCGGGTAAGTCTCATCTTTGTTGGCTATTGCCCTAAGATGTTGTAAAATCCTTTTGTGTACTTGAAGTTTGGTACTACCTACGTATAACTTAGGACAACTGCATTTCAAAATGTAAATTACATATTCACTCTTGCAGTCATATCTGCCTTTGATGGTGTGTATTGTTCTGTGCGCTTGCCTGATAGTTGTGATATTTTCCCCATTTTTACACGCCTTGCATTTAGTACATTTATAGAATCCATCTTGTGACTTTAACCAGCTAGTTTTAGAAGTTTTGCCTTGTCTCACATCACTTTTGACCAAAATATCTCTCATCGACGTCCCCTTCCTGTATGTTATAACTGGTCTATTTTTTAGTCCTGTACCTATAATGGGATCACTTTTAAGCATGTGCCAATGTTTCTGTGATAGCTTTCTTACGGATTCATGCGCAGTGTTGAAGGTGGTTATAAATCTTACATTTTCCGTGTCATTGTGTTTGCCATTTTTCTTTATACCCGAAGAGTTACCTTTCCTGTCTATGGTAAACAACAATTGGTCCCTAGTACGGGATTTGACTCTTGTGATACTGTTTTCTAAAATCTCATTAGGATATCCCCTCTGTCTCAATCTCTTTATCATATTCTTCTGAACATTTAGATATTCTTGTTCTTTACTACAGATCCTTTTGGCTCTCAGTAACTCTCCAAAGGGGATATTGTTTTTCAGTGACTGTGGATGATGACTTCGGGCATGTAAAATGCCAGCTGTGGCCTTCCTAAATAGTGTGGTTTCAATTTTGTTATCTACAACGTTCACTCTAATGTCTAGGAATTCAATCGATTGTTGATCAATTTTGCCTGTGAATCTCAGATTACATTCAATTATGTTGATTTATTTAATGAAATTATTGGCAGTGTTTGAGTCTCCTTTCCAAATTATAAAAATATCATTGATGTACCGGAGCCACATGATAATATTGTCGCTCCATTTTTCCAACGGGCTGTTATTTAAAATCTGTTCCTCCCACCAACCCATAAATGAGTTGGCATAACTGGGAGCAAAGCATGTGCCCATCGCAGTACCACATACCTGCTCAAATATCTCATTGTTAAAATAAAACATGTTATGTTGTAAACACCATTGTATCACTTTTAACAACATTTTACTATGATGATGGAAGTTAATAGATCTCTTTCTTAGGAAATACTCAACTGCCTGCACTCCCAGATTGTGTGGGATGCTTGTGTATAATGCTGTTACATCTAATGTCATCAAAAGAAATTCACTTTCCCAGCTTACATCAAAAATCATTCTCAAAAAGTCACTGCTGTCCTGTAAGTAAGATGATAAATTTCGGACTAAAGGTTGTAAGTACGCATCTATATACTGAGATACAAATTCGAACAAACTCCCTTTTATAGACACTATAGGTCTCCCTTGTGGTTTGAGAGCATTTTTATGAATCTTAGGTATCAAATAAAATACAGGTAATTTAGGAAAATCCACTTTCAGAAACCTATGTTCTTGCTCACTTATAAGACCTCTGTCTCTCCATTGTGCTAGTTCTAAATCAAATTGTGCGTTTACATTGACCACATGCTCCAAATCAATTCTTTTATAACATTTTATGTCATTCAACTGTTTATAAGCCTCTTCCATGTATTGTTGTATGGACCAAATTACAATATTTCCTCCTTTATCGGAGCTCCTCACCACAATTTCTGGATTAATGGACAATTTTTTCAATGTCTTTTAGTATCCACTATTCTGCATTTTAGCTTTGTTCGATGACTGAGCCCATAAGAACTTAAATCCTTTGATTAAAGTGTCTGAAAATTGATCAATCATATCTCCGCTGTCCGCTGTACGCTGGAATAGTTCTAGACTTGGGCTTCAATCCAGATGTCCCTTCTTTATCCAGGCACACACCCTATGATTCCAATCTTTCGATTAATTGATCTTCATCTATTTCCTCCGTTAGGCTGTCTTCTAATTCCGATAAATCTTTCAATAGCATCACATCTTCAATTAGTAAATTTTGACTGGTTTGGCTCTCTGTGTCTGTGCTTATCCCTTCACTACTCGCTCCCTGTAATGATGTCCTTTTATTTTTGACTGTGTGGATTTTCAACAATTTCAATTTCCGTATAAATAAAAACAAATCAATACGACTTTGCACATAATCAAAATCGTCAGGCTGGCAGTACGAAAGGCCTAATGACAAATTATTTTTGTCCTCTTCATCCAATATGATGTTGGATAGATTGACCACCGTTTTGTCATCCATCAGTACCGTTTGTTGCTTCGAGTCGTCTTTCCTCCTTCGTCGGACTGAGTTTCTTTTACCCCCTCGTCTCTTCTGCCTCTGCCTCTTCCTCTTATTCTGATTCCTCCTCTCCAGGGTCTGTGATTTGTTCTTCGATCTTTCCTTAAAAAATCAAACTCATCTTGTAATGAAGTGTGAGACTTGATCCGTGACGTTTATATATATGTATATATGTGTGTGTGTGTGTGTGTGTGTCTGTGTATATTTTTATATAACCTACTGCTGGTCGCCAGTAGGTAGTTATAGCTAGGACCTAGTTTCCATAGGAAAAGTGTTTACTGTTTTGCCAATAACTTTAATGCCTTTTGATGAATCTTTAAGAAGTTTTAAAAATTAGTACAGCACTCACTTCAGCTGTTGTCTTGAAAGTTTCGGTTTGATTTGTCAAGCGGGGGCAGAGAAAAATGGAGGTCCCAAAACTCTCTGTCCCTATGCAATTTCCACAGACAATTTTAGACATGGCTACAGACCGAACCGCTGGACGGAATTACACCAGATTTGGCAGAAAGCTAGCTCTTGGTCCAGAAAGTGTGCTGTTTTGTGATTTGGTGTAAATCGATTCAGTAGTTTTTGAAAGGGAAAAGAAATAAAGATACCTAGGGACATGGATCCTCTGTGGATCTGACAGTCCTCTTCTGATACCTGATTGGCTGTCAACACTTCAACCAGGAAGTATTGGCAGCCGTTTTAGGGCTCAGACTCAGCTGAGTCCCAAAAATAAACTGAAAAATAAAGAAATGGAGGCAGGATAAGAATATCCTGAGCCCTTAGGCCTGCTGTTGGGGTCGCACAGGGACACCAAGTCAGCTAAAAAGCATATTTTTCAAATGTTTGCTGTACAATTGCAGAGGATCCTTGAATCTCAACAAAAAGTTAAAACAAAAATGCTGTCTCCCTCATTTAATTCTATTACAGCCCCCGGGTGAGCCAGGTTCAAAGAGCATCCATATTTGGGGCTTTCTGTCTAAATGACCCATTCTGAATTTGCATAGAATCAAATTTACATGAAGGCATTTGCACTGACAAAGGAGGTGCACAAAGACTAATTCATGTGCAATATTTGAAGGCGCTGGTTTTATGTCTATGCTTATGTTTGAATTACCTGTGCTTCAGGGCAAGCAGTCTAACCTTCTTTATGTGCCTAAAATAGCTCTGGGTAGTGTAGCTAATCCAAGCCAGATTCTAGCTTTTGATTTATTGAAGTGAATATGTTGTTTAAAACCAGCAAGAAAGATAGACCGATAATTGGGTTTTCAATTACTCCAAGCATGAAAAGTGGACCAATGTGGGCAGCATCTATGCTCTCTTTAACTTCTCTCCACAATTCAGAACTAGAATTTGTTCTCAGCTGGAGTATAGTGGTAGCTGGTTGAAGGTAACAGCACTCTCTGGTTGTGGCAGGCAGGAGTTGCGGGCTAAGCATATTTCCACATCTTTACTTCCATACAATAAGAGCCCACAACCATAACGCCGTGCATGGCATGGGGTTGGTGACATGTGGAGGGTTGGCTGAACGCGCGGGGTTGGCTGCACGCGCGGGGTTGGCTGCATGCTGAGGGTTTGGCTCAGGGCCTGGCCACAAACCAGGCCCTGCACCCATTACCCTGCTGCCTTAAAAAAACATAGACATTCACTTAAAAAAACAACGGTTACAGGGACATTATTGTTTGGAATTATCATTTTAAATACCTTAGAAATTCACTAAAAAAACAAAGGTTACAGGGACGTTATAGTTAGGTTCAGAATTTACATGCACAAAACTATTAAAATTCAGCTATTATACATAAAGTTATTTCAAGTAACTATAACTTGTGCCCTAACTCACGTTCTCGCCATGCACAGCTAATTACCCTACATATTACAATACTCATAACATCTTATATGACATCACTGATAATATCTTTGCAACAATTGGTGTGAAATTATTGATGAAAAAACTGTGCCTGGCGGTGGTGCGAGGTATAGTTACCTTAGGGCATGAGTTATATTTACTTGAAATAACTAACTATAACAGTTGCTTTTCTATGGTTTTGTTCATGTGAATTCTGAACCTAACTATAACATCCCTGTAACCTTTATTTTTTAAATTGGAATCCAGTGAAATCATTGGTTGATGGGGCATCACAAGCAGGTAATAGCTTCAGAAATCATCAATGATAAAATCAGTTTATAGTTTGATGTATCCTCAAAAGCCTATTTAATCTATGTTATAAGAAACTTTGGCCCTCATGACGACCCTGGCGGTCGGTGATAAAGTGGCAGTAATACCGCCAACAGTGGCGGTAATGTCTCCGATAGACAGCCAATGTACCACACCGACCGCTAGGGCGGAAACAACAGTCACCACGGTGGTAGCCACCTACAGCCATGCAGAAGTCAAAGTTCCACCCCCCATATTATGACAAAACAATCCGCCACCTTTTCCGGGGCGGTACCAACGCCATCAAAAGCCTGGTGGAAACACTCTACAGAAGTGAAAGGACTCACCATTGGAGACACAGGGAAGAACCATGCCGCCATGGAACCAGGATTGCAAGTATTTCCGATTATATTCTACGTTATGCTCCACCATGAACACCAACGCCGGTGAAGATGATGACGATGAGTACAGCCGCCTAGCACACAAGGGAGTGGGGAGGAAAACGACAGTGACACACACACACACAACACACAGACCATACACACACAACATACACACAACCAGCTGCCCAAGAAGACAATTTATCCTCGTAAATCGGCTGAATAATGCAATGACAACAGGAATTTACTAAAGTGATTGTAATAAGATCAACACAATATTAATAATAATTTTGCCAATGCAACAGATATGTACAAATGTACAAAAAAGGGACACTGCCCAATCCTCAGTTTACGGGGGCCACATGGCCATAGGGCAAAGTCCAAGGCCCCACTCATTACCTGAATCAATGCAGGGGCATCAGTTGGCAAATAGGCAGGCACCTCGGGGCGGGAAGCACCTCAGCCGGATGTGGAAACAAGACCAATGGTTCTGGAGGGGGCAACGTGCTTGGTCTTGGGGATTGCAAGGCCACAGTCTCTGGAGTGGGTGACTTGCCCACTGGTTCTGGAGGGGGCAACATGCCCTGTGCTTGGTCCTGGGGAGTGCAAGGCCACAGTCTCTTGAGTGGGTGACTTGCCCACTGGTTCTGGAGGGAGCAACATGCCCTGTACTTGGTCCTGGGGCGTGCAAGGCCACAGTCTCTGGAATGGGTGTCTTCCCCACTCCACTTCCGCACAGCAGCCCATGGAGGCTGGATCACATTGCGTCCGCCGGCAGTGATGGCTGCACTGTGGTGGTGGTGGTGTTGGTAGTGGGAGGCTCCTGCTCAGCCCCTGCACCCTGCGATGGCTGCACTGTAGTGGTGATGTTAGTGGGAATCTCCTGCTCAGCCCGTGCACCCTGCGATGGCTGCACTGTGCTGGTGGGGATAGTGGGAGGCTTCTGCTCATCCCCTGCACTCACTGATGGCTGCACAACCACGGATGGTGGTGGAGGCTCTGTGACAGCTGCTGGTGCACACTCCTTCCCCTTCTTGTGTGCTGGTGCAGGCTCCTTCCCCTTTCTGCTTGCTGGTGCAGGCTCCTTCCCCTTCTTGCTTGCTGGTGCAGGCTCCTTCCCCTTTCTGCTGGCTCGTACAGGCTCCTTTCCCTTTCTGCTGGCTGGTGCAGGATCCTTCCCCTGTTTGATGGCTGGAGCAGGCTCCTTGCCCTTCAGTAGTTGTGGCCTGGAATCCTTTCCACCATGAGTAGGTGCGGATGGAACTGGGCCCATGGACTGTGTGGCTGAGGTGCTTGGCTGGGTTCTTGATACCTTGGCCATACGTGCAGGACGGGGGGTAGGGAAGAGGTCGATGGTGGAAAGGAAAAGCTTTTTAGGGACATTGGGGTGGGAAGAGGGAGAAGTAATGGGAGTGGAGGATGAAGGAGTGGTTTTTGGAGGTGCTTGTCTGCTGGTTTTGGGTGCAGGTGCATGGGTTGTTTGGTGTTGTGAGGTGGATGGCTGTTGAGTGTCTGAATGCTTCAACACTTGCCTTAGGAGGGGGGCAGACACAGTGGGAGAGGATACAGGGGATGTGTGCATGGATGTTGTGGAGGTGTCTGCCAGTGAGATGTGTGTTCTGCTTGGTGTGGTGATGATGCAGATAGTGGATGATGATGTAGTGCATGCAGGCGTGAGTATGGACTTAACTGGGTGGGAGGTGGAGGAGGAGGAAGAGGGGGAGACAGTGGAAATACTGGATGTTGTTGTGTCTGCAACTGAATGGTGTTTGTTTGAGTGCCTGTGGGATGAGGTGTGGTGCTTGTGTTTGCCTGTGACACTCTTGGGTGTTGTTCTGTGTGCATGCTCGTCAGGCTGTGTGCTTGGGATGTGTTAGGGTTGAGGAGAATTGGACTGGGAAGTGGAAGTTGGAGGAGGAACGGTAGAAACAACAGGGACAAGGGCTGCCATCAGAGAGGAGGCCAGAGCCTGGATCGATCTCTGTTGGGCCACCAATCCAGTGTGAATGCCTTCTAGGAATGCATTAGATTGTTGCATCTGGGCTGCCAGACCCTGGATGGCATTCACAATAGTTGATTACCCTACAGAGATGGATCTCAGGAGGTCAAAAGCCTCCTCACTCAGGGCAGCAGGGCTCACTGGGGCAGGGCCCGAGGTGACTGAGGCGAAGGAGATGCCCACCCTCCTGGATGAGCGGGCATGGGCAACTCCCTGAGGGGCTGCTGGGAGGGCAGTGCTGGTACAGGGGTGGCAGCTGTACCTGTAGCCTGGGTGGGCACAGAACTGTCCGCCATCACCAGACAGCTTCCATCGGAGAAGGTATCAGAGTCTGTATTGTCCCCTCCAGTCTCTGCCGTGGTACTGCCCTCGCCCTCCGTCCCACTGGTGCCCTCAGCCTCGGTGGACTGTGCCTCCAGGGTCCTGTGGGATGCAGCTCCCTCCTTCGCCTGTGCCTCTGCTCCTCCTCCAGATGATGCTAATGCACATAAGGACAGAATGACAAAACAAGAAAGGGGTGGAGAGAGACAAAGGATACACTGGGTCAGTGACTGAACCAACACCACCATTGGCGTACACAGCACCCTCACACACAGGGAACAGGCAAACGCACTATGCATTGCACTACCAGTGACATTGCTAGCCACCAAGGCATGAGGAGGGGCACACACCGCCAACTGAAACACACCTTGGACCAACGCAGCCCTGGCCAGTAGTGGATGCTAAAAAGCTAGGTAGGCATTATTTTCTCTTCAGACCCCTAGCCACCAGAGGACCTACACTGCTATTTCTGGCCTGGTCTAGGAGGACCCGAGGACACACAACCACCACCTGGATACCACCCCACCAGGCGTAAGTTGTAATGATAGCCACTGTACTCACCCCCTTATGGCTGCTTTGTTGCCCTCAAGCGCCCATCCAGCTCTGGATAGGTCACCACCAGTATGCGGGCCATCAGGGGGTCAGGGTCTGATGGGCACCCCTTCCTCGTTGGGAGGCCATCCCCAGCTGGGCCTCCGTGGTCTTCGGTGCCCAGCGTCTCAGGTCCTCCCACCGTTTGCGACAATGGGTGCTCCGTCTGCCATAGACCTCCAGGGTCTGCACGTCCTTGGCAATGGCACACCATACACCCTTCTTTTGATGGGCCCTGACCTGCAGAGGCAATACAGACAGGAGAACACCATTAGACAAACAGTCCAGCTAGTCCAGCGATGGCTGCACTGTAGTGGTGATGTTAGTGGGAATCTCCTGCTCAGCCCGTGCACCCTGCGATGGCTGCACTGTGCTGGTGGGGATAGTGGGAGGCTTCTGCTCATCCCCTGCACTCACTGATGGCTGCACAACCACGGATGGTGGTGGAGGCTCTGTGACAGCTGCTGGTGCACACTCCTTCCCCTTCTTGTGTGCTGGTGCAGGCTCCTTCCCCTTTCTGCTTGCTGGTGCAGGCTCCTTCCCCTTCTTGCTTGCTGGTGCAGGCTCCTTCCCCTTTCTGCTGGCTCGTACAGGCTCCTTTCCCTTTCTGCTGGCTGGTGCAGGATCCTTCCCCTGTTTGATGGCTGGAGCAGGCTCCTTGCCCTTCAGTAGTTGTGGCCTGGAATCCTTTCCACCATGAGTAGGTGCGGATGGAACTGGGCCCATGGACTGTGTGGCTGAGGTGCTTGGCTGGGTTCTTGATACCTTGGCCATACGTGCAGGACGGGGGGTAGGGAAGAGGTCGATGGTGGAAAGGAAAAGCTTTTTAGGGACATTGGGGTGGGAAGAGGGAGAAGTAATGGGAGTGGAGGATGAGGGAGTGGTTTTTGGAGGTGCTTGTCTGCTGGATTTGGGTGCAGGTGCATGGGTTGTTTGGTGTTGTGAGGTGGATGGCTGTTGAGTGTCTGAATGCTTCAACACTTGCCTTAGGAGGGGGGCAGACACAGTGGGAGAGGATACAGGGGATGTGTGCATGGATGTTGTGGAGGTGTCTGCCAGTGAGATGTGTGTTCTGCTTGGTGTGGTGATGATGCAGATAGTGGATGATGATGTAGTGCATGCAGGCGTGAGTATGGACTTAACTGGGTGGGAGGTGGAGGAGGAGGAAGAGGGGGAGACAGTGGAAATACTGGATGTTGTTGTGTCTGCAACTGAATGGTGTTTGTTTGAGTGCCTGTGGGATGAGGTGTGGTGCTTGTGTTTGCCTGTGACACTCTTGGGTGTTGTTCTGTGTGCATGCTCGTCAGGCTGTGTGCTTGGGATGTGTTAGGGTTGAGGAGAATTGGACTGGGAAGTGGAAGTTGGAGTAGGAACGGTAGAAACAACAGGGACAAGGGCTGCCATCAGAGAGGAGGCCAGAGCCTGGATCGATCTCTGTTGGGCCACCAATCCAGTGTGAATGCCTTCTAGGAATGCATTAGATTGTTGCATCTGGGCTGCCAGACCCTGGATGGCATTCACAATAGTTGATTACCCTACAGAGATGGATCTCAGGAGGTCAAAAGCCTCCTCACTCAGGGCAGCAGGGCTCACTGGGGCAGGGCCCGAGGTGACTGAGGCGAAGGAGATGCCCACCCTCCTGGATGAGCGGGCATGGGCAACTCCCTGAGGGGCTGCTGGGAGGGCAGTGCTGGTACAGGGGTGGCAGCTGTACCTGTAGCCTGGGTGGGCACAGAACTGTCCGCCATCACCAGACAGCTTCCATCGGAGAAGGTATCAGAGTCTGTATTGTCCCCTCCAGTCTCTGCCGTGGTACTGCCCTCGCCCTCCGTTCCACTGGTGCCCTCAGCCTCGGTGGACTGTGCCTCCAGGGTCCTGTGGGATGCAGCTCCCTCCTTCGCCTGTGCCTCTGCTCCTCCTCCAGATGATGCTAATGCACATAAGGACAGAATGACAAAACAAGAAAGGGGTGGAGAGAGACAAAGGATACACTGGGTCAGTGACTGAACCAACACCACCATTGGCGTACACAGCACCCTCACACACAGGGAACAGGCAAACGCACTATGCATTGCACTACCAGTGACATTGCTAGCCACCAAGGCATGAGGAGGGGCACACACCGCCAACTGAAACACACCTTGGACCAACGCAGCCCTGGCCAGTAGTGGATGCTAAAAAGCTAGGTAGGCATTATTTTCTCTTCAGACCCCTAGCCACCAGAGGACCTACACTGCTATTTCTGGCCTGGTCTAGGAGGACCCGAGGACACACAACCACCACCTGGATACCACCCCACCAGGCGTAAGTTGTAATGATAGCCACTGTACTCACCCCCTTATGGCTGCTTTGTTGCCCTCAAGCGCCCATCCAGCTCTGGATAGGTCACCACCAGTATGCGGGCCATCAGGGGGTCAGGGTCTGATGGGCACCCCTTCCTCGTTGGGAGGCCATCCCCAGCTGGGCCTCCGTGGTCTTCGGTGCCCAGCGTCTCAGGTCCTCCCACCGTTTGCGACAATGGGTGCTCCGTCTGCCATAGACCTCCAGGGTCTGCACGTCCTTGGCAATGGCACACCATACACCCTTCTTTTGATGGGCCCTGACCTGCAGAGGCAATACAGACAGGAGAACACCATTAGACAAACAGTCCAGCTAGTTACACATATGGCCCACCATACCCGTTTACAGCACTATTGGCATACACATAGCCTAGCACTCAATGTGTATCCAGCCAGGAGGACATCCATCCCCCCTTACACAATGCCTTCACACACACCTCCATACATGCATGCCACATGCATCGTGCCCACAGTGTACTCACCTGTTGGTCTGGAGGCCCATACAGCAGTCCGTATTGGGGTAGGACCCCATCCACCAGTCTCTCCAACTCCTCTGAAGTGAAGGCTGGGGCCCTTTCCCCAGTCACACGGGCCATGGTAGGTTCCAGACACAGGTCACAGCAGCACATGCAGTGTAGGTCCTCTCCTATGGAAGCTCAGGAAACAAGTGAGGAATCAGATAGAAAATGGTGGTCATGAACGCGGCGGTGCATACCGTCACCACCGGCGTAGATCACCATTGGCCACTATAGCCCATAGGGCCCAATATGAACCAATGAGGATTTGCACGGCGGTTCACGACCACCTCCCGCCACAGCGCACAACGTCAGCAGAATTACCTCACTTCCACCTGTCCCTCCACACAGGGCAGGCGGACACCATTTCAGGGGGGGTCGCGCAGCCCTATGGAATAATGCTGCATCACAGGAGAAAGAGGGACATACTGGACAAATCACACTGACCCATTACATGTTTACACAATGCAAACTACTGTTGTGGATCCATTGTTCAGTTTGTGACAGGCTCCTCACTCTTTTGTCCCATAGATTCCTACTGCTGCAGATGAATAGGACATGGAGACACCGTGTACAGACCCCTGGTGGACTTGGCTACACTGGAGGACAGGCACATAATAATCACCTATAAACTGGACAGGTCCACAATCACAGAGCTGTGTGCCCAATTGGAACCTGATCTGATATCTGATATCCGTCACCCCACTGGGATCCCCCCTCTTGTGCAAGTGCTATCAGAACTCCATTTCCTGGCAACTGGTTCTTTCCAAGTGACAGTGGCCTTGGCAGCAGGAATGTCACAGCCAATGTTCTCAATAGTGCTGACCAGAGTGTTGTCTGCCCTGATTAAACACATGTAAAGCTACATTGGATTCCCCCAGGTTGAGGATTTGGCCACTGTGAAGGCCAAGTTTTATGCAATGGGGCATATCCCCAATATAATTGGGGTGATTGATGGAACACATATTGCATTTGTACCCCCCACCCGCCAGAATGAACAGATGTTCAGGAATCGTAAGAGTTTCCACTCCATGAATGTAAAAATGGTGTGCTTGGCGAACCAGTTCATCTCCCGCGTCAATGTTAAGTATCCTGGGTCGGTACATGATGCCTTTGTCCTGAGGAATAGCAGCATCCCAATGTGAGGCCCAACTATGGAAGCACAGGGTGTGGCTAATAGGTGAGCTCTGGTTCCCACCCAGTATATGATGGTGTATGGGTATGGTGTGGGCCATATAGGATAGTGTGTGGCTAAATGTTGTCCCTCGGTAATTGCAGGTGACTCTGGTTACCAAAACATATCATGGCTGCTGACCCCTGTGAGGAATGCCAGGACAAGGGCAGAAGAACGTTAAAATGAGGTACGTGGGTGAACCAGAAGGATAATTGAGAGAACCTTTGGCCTCCTGAAGGCCAGGTTTCGGTGCCTCCATCTAACAAGTGGATACCTGTGCTACTCACCCAAGAAGGTCTGCCAGATAGTAGTAGCATGCTGTATGTTGCACAACCTGGCCCTCAGACGCCATGTACCTTTTCTGCAGGAGGAGAAGACTGGAGATGCCCCTGTGGCAGCAGTTGACCCTGTGGACAGTGAGGATGAGGAGGCAGAGGATGAGGATGAGAACAACAGAACATCTGTGATACGTCAGTACTTCCAATGACACACAGGTAAGACAGTATAACTTTACATTTCAATGATTTTGTTGTATTCTGTGTGGCATTGGAATGCTGGTAATTCCCAATTCAATGCCCCCTTACTGATCCCTCTAGCTCAGGGTTCTGCTAAGTCGGTACTGGAGAGCCCGGTCCATGCCAGATTTTTAGCATATCCACATTTAGAAACAAGATGTTTCAGAAATCTACATTTTTCTAAATGTGGACATGCAAAAAATCTGGCAGGACCGACTTTGCAGACCCCTGCTGTAGCTATTCATTTTGTAGATGTCGCTGCTGGTGTGATCACTACAGCCAGCTACAGATCATTAATCTATGCCCATTCTCTGTACAGTTCATTTGGAATGGTTGTACCTGTTTCAAACAGTACATATTTGATATACATGACATACTCGAAATCGATTTTTTTCAAAGGGTGTTTATTGAAGAGCTAACATATAGGGGGAAAGTGCAATGGAATGGGGTGATGATGGAGGAAAGTCCAGGGTATTGTTCCAGTCTGTTTGTAGCACAAGTGCATTGTCCAAGGGTACATAGGAAGGGGAGCAGTGGCAGTTCAAGGTGGACAGGGTTTCTGTGCGGGACACAAGGGGGACAATCCGGAGAGTCTCATTTCCTGGTGGGGGCCTTGGCAAGTGTCTCTGGCTTCTGTCTGGATTGCAAGGAACGTTTGCGTGGTGGTTCACCTTCTGCAGGGGGAGGGGTGCTGGTGGCCTGTGAGTCCTGTGGCGGGGCCTCCTAGCCACTAGTGGCAGCTAAAGTGGAAGGCTGTTCAGATGACTGGCTAGTGGCAGGGGCCCGCTGGTGTGAGACTGCCTCCCTCATAATGTTGGCCATGTCTGCCAGCACCCCTGCTATGGAGATCAGGGTGTTGTTGATGGCCTGCAAGTCCTCCCTGATCCCCTGGTACTGTCCCTCCTGCGGCCGCCTGTTCTCCTGCACATTGTCCAGGATCTGGCCCATCCTGTCCTTGGAATGTTGGTAGGCTCCCAGGATCTCGGAGAGTGCCTCCTGGAGAGTTGGTTCCCTGTGCCTGTCCTCCCCCTGGTGCACAGCAGTCCTCCCAGTGTCCCTGTTGGCCTGTGCCTCTGGCCCATGAACCGTGTGCGCACTGCCACTGACCCCAGGTCCCTGATTGTCTTGGGTATGAGGTGAGGCCTGGGGTCCCTGTACAGATGGACACACTGCTGATTGACGTGTCCTGGGCACAGAGGTGTGGGTACGCTGGGTGGGTGCTGTGGTGGTGTTTCCTGATGGGGGAGGCTCTGTGGTGGTCTGTGACTGGGTTTGGGTAACCAGCTGTCCAGTGGTCCCTCATGGGCCAGGTAGATCGTCCAGATCCTGAAGACCAGAGTTACTGTCATCAGTGTGGGCCTCTTCAGTTGGGGGACTGGGTAGTGCTGGCACCTCCTCTCCAGTGGCATTGTCTGGGGTACCTGTGGGGAAGTAAATGATGTGTTATGGTTAATGTGTATGACATATTGTACATCCCTGGCTTCCCCTCTATGGTTGGTGTTGCCCTGCCAGCCTTTACTTGTGTATGTTGGTGTATAGTGGGATTGTTAGTTCTCTATACTGTGCATGCTTTAGTGAAGAGTGTCCATGCAGGGCTGTGAGAGGTGTCCATGCATTGGTACAGCATGCAGGGCTTGGCATTGGGATTAGTAAGATGTGATGGTGGAGTGTGTGGGATGTAGTGGAGTGAGGGTGAGGGTATGTGATGGCATGCAGGTAGGGGTGTGATAATAGTAGAGAGTTGGCTTACCAGAGTCCAGTCATCCAACGACTCCGGCCAGGCCCTCAGGATGCAGTATTGCCAAGACTTGCTCCCCCCATGCTGTGAGTTGTAGGGGAGGAGGTGGGAGTCCACCGCCAGTCCTTTGTATAGCGAGCTGGTGTCTTGCTGCTATGGAACGTACCTTCCCCCGTAAGTCGTTCCACCTCTTCCTGATGTCGTCCCTTGTTCTGGGGTGCTGTCCCACGGTGTTGACCCTGTCCACGATTCTCCGGATTAGCTCCATCTTCCCAGCTATAGATATTTGCTGCACCTGTGCTCCAAATAGCTGTAGCTCTACCCTGACAATTTCCTCCACCATGACCCTTAACTCCTCCTCTCTGAAATGAGGGTGTCTTTGTGGTGCCATGGGTGTTATGTGAGGTGTGTTGGTGAGGGTGTGTTGGGTAATGTTTTGGGGTGTGTGATGTGGAGTGCGTGAGTGGTGTATGGGTGTGAGTGGTGTGTGGCTCTAGTTGGCTAGGTGGTCTTGGTGTCAGTCTTGTGCCAATGACTTGTAATCATAAAGGATTTGTTGGTAATGTGGGTGTTTGTTTTGTAGTGGTGTGGGTGTGGTGTGTGTATGGGTGTCAGGTGTGTGTTGTTTGAATTGTCCAATGTGGTGTTATTTTGACTGTGGGTGTCCATTGTGAACGCGGCGGTATGAACCGCCAATGGTTTACCGCTGTTGAATGTCCGCTGTGGTGATTCGTGGGTCATAATGTGGTAGGCGTTGTTTTGTTGGCGTAACGGTTTGGGTTTTGATACCGCCAGTTTATCACTGACTTTGGTCTGGCGGATTTGTGTATGGGGATATATTCTGTCGGATTGGTGTGTGTGTGTGTCATAATATGGTTAATGGATATCTGCCGCCGCAGCCGTAAGTTGGCGGCCATCAGCATGGCAGTAAGCGGGATTTACCGCCAGGGCCATAATGAGGGCCTTTGTGTCTTTTGAATAGTTAAAACCACTGGAATAGTTACCGCAACTAAAATATTTAGCAATTAAATTAATTAAAATTAAGGCTTCCAGTTTTTAGTGATTTTACAGATAAATACAGACAGAAAACAATCTATTTCCTGTCTGTATTTATTTTTAAAAGCAGAAAAAAAGAAAAGTTGAGTTTTTGTAAGTGACACTCCTTGTGGTCCTTTATGAATTCCAGACCAAATGCTAAGCAGACAGACACCGTGGGCCTTTAAAAACAGGATGAGATTTCCTTAAATACAGGCATATTTTAACATATATGTTTATATATGCTATTTACCTGCCGGTGTAGTATTTTACTATAGTTGGCTGCTTAATTTGCTAAAATGCGGCAATTTTCAAAGTGTAAGTACATGTTTATCAGTTAAGTAAATGCGAAAATATATCATTTTTTAACATTATTTATTCTCAAAACATAAAATAAATATGGATAAATACCAATAAAATGCACCAAAAATAAATATGGATAAATACAGACGGAAATGTTAACAAAAAAGTACTATAACACTAGGAGCCATAATTAAAATATATCATAGGTTTCAATGAATAAAGTAGATTCTTTGAAACTGACATTGTTAGGGTACTTTTTTATGACCTTAGCTAGATGTCACATGGGAATACATAACGCAAACCACACTGTATAAACTGAGTTAATGAATCAAACAAAATGTAAATCCTGTTATTGTTTAAAAATACATCAATATATCTGTGCACTTCTCAACCACACAGATGATAAAGAAAAATCAAAATGTTTACCAACATTATTTTTAAAAACTTAGCAGTAATCCAATAACCCCTACATACCCAGTACCTTAATGAATCATAACAATTGTCCTTACAAATAATCTAATAACACTCCACGGGTGTGTCATGATATCATGAGTGGTGTTTTGGCTCACATACTCTTAGAGGATCCTTCTTCAGGGTGATGGCGCAGAGAATTCATGTTAATGTTTATATAAACTAGTATCCAATGGACAGTACTTTGGTTTCCTTAGAAAGGAAAGGCAGAAGGTCAGCTTCTAAATAATAATATGTAGCACCGTCTGTTTAAGGAATTATATATTTATCCACATAAACCTACCTATTTTTACTAGAATGTTGTGTGTCATTAGTGGAGATGGTGTGCTGAGTGTGTGACTCCTTTTCTCTGCATCTGACTGCCTGGTGTACTCATACCCTATGCATTTTCATTCTACCAATGAACCATCTACGTAGTCATTTAGTCTACCTATTTCATCGCCTTCTAGCCTAGAGTTGAGATTCGTATATAGGTTACCTGATATGTCTATCAGGTTCCTTGCACTTGTCTCTAGACGTAGTTCACCGATCCACACAGTATTGCAGTGATTTTGTAGTGGAGAAATCCACCCCAAACGTTTTTGATTTTATTTAAATGGGGTTGCCCATTCCTCACCCCAAGTATTTTCTTTTTCTGTGTCCCCTGCCCTCGAAATCTTCTGCTAATTCAGGGAAGAGCAGTATCGAGCATAGGGTGTCTAAGAGTGGGCTGTGCAGTCATGGGGGTGGGCTGCAACCTGGAACTTAGTGACTGGCTTCAATGACCCGCCGCCAAGTTGTGGCCAGCCTTCTTGTCTTGTGTCTGTATTTTTCTTCTCTTTCTGCACTCTTTAAATATCTTTTTTACTGTAGGACACAAGTTTGTGAAGTCACCATGAGAACACCTGTGGAGAAGTGTGGTGCAATGGTTAGAGCGGCAGACCCTGAGGCAGATATCTGGCCCAGAACCAGGGTTCAATTCCTGCCTCAGCGGGTCTTGGGCTCAATTCTTTTGGATCAGATAATTCTCCCCTCGGTTCCTAATCTAATTAATGGGTCCCACTCTGTAACTCTGGGCAATAGCTTACTTAATCTCCACAACAGCCCGAACAGCGTTTGGATGCCTGGTTTCACCCGGGGGGTTGTCCAGGAGTGGGTGCCTCACAGGGAAAAGCCAGGAAGGGTTCCACAGCGGTATGCGTACAGCGCCTTGAGACCCTAATGGGTGAGTAGTGCGCTATACAAGTGCGAAATTTACATTTACATTTTACATGGGCAGAGCGCAGGTGACACAAAAATCTCACATCATGTCATCTGATCCCTGTGCCTGGTAGCACTGCACTCTTCATCAGGGCAGATGGAATCTGACTTTCCAGTGGCGTAGTCCATAGGTATTCAAGTAGAAAACTTTCTTTGGTAAGCGTTTTCCCTCGGAGTTGTGCCATATGAGGTTGTAATTGATAAGGGGCGTTCTTCTATCCTCCATCATGTGATTGCAGCTAGAAGCGATTTTCAACAATTTTGTATTCACAAACCATGATCGTGTTACCCACTGTTTCGTATGAAGAGCACCAACCATATATGGCTGTGCGTTACTTCCAGTTCAGTTTAGGAAGCTGCTTTATAAAAGGTCTGTAGATCAGCTTCAGGACATCCAATCAGTTCTTGTTTCCTGCTCTGCTCTTCCTCACCTACTTTCTGCTGATATCCTTTGTTAGCACCACTAATGCCTGAATTCTACTAAACCTTTTAGATTGTAAGGTCGGTGTTTTTTTCTGATTACTTACCAGTTTTACTTTGAAGAAATCCTGTAGTTTTTTTCCTCTACTCCTTTTTGCTACTTTTGTCACAATTTCAGGAGTCTCAGTGAGAAGCAATTAAGCTTATCTTCATCTTTATAGGAGTGAAGAATATTTGCTTTGGTCACTCCTTAATATAGTGGCAATGCAAGAGTTGATTTTGATGGGTCTTTCAGCCACCTGTAGTATCAAACCCTTTAGACTGTTCCAAATCAAAAGTGAGGGAGTGAATTAATTGGTCCCCCTAATCAACAGAATTTAATGTAGCTATTTGAGATCATCTATCCATCGTGATGTAATGTAAGAAAGTGTACTTGGAGGCCGAACCTGTGGAACTGCAGGAATACATGAATTACTTCACTTCTAATGAGTTAATATAGGGGCAATCTGCGAAACATTAACATGCATTGACAAAACCAGTATGTTTCACATTTAAAGTGGGAGGGCTAAGCTATTGGCTTTGCCAATGCTTGCTTGCATAGAAAAGCATAATGAAAAATATTTTACAAAATTCCTAATGAAAGAAACTCATTGCAAATGGCTGCCAGTGCCTTTAGATGCATTGGCAGTCATTTTGACATTGGTTTTAAGAAAGAATAGGCATACCAAGGTTGGTGTCAGTGTCTGGGCATTTGTCACATGGGTACATGCCATAATGCAGTAGCAGACATTTTTGCTTATTTTAGCAAGCTGTAGTTACTTTTTCATGGTGACCAACAGCCATTTACAAATGTTAATTAAATTACAAAAAAGTAAGCACAGGAACGTAACAATAAATAGGTGAGGGGTATACTAGCACTATGCGGCTGCTGAGCCTTTGTAAATAAAAAAACTTTTTAAAAGAATAAAAATATAGGGAGGGAAATTGTGGGGGGAGCAATGGCAGCAGTTGTAGGCAGGGGTGGCTAGCTCGTATTTACAATGGGAGGATGGGAGGGGGGAATACAATAAAAATATAATTTAAAAAGGCACCTGCCTATCGACAATCTTCTCTTTGTGTCGCGTCATCTCTTCCAGCTCCGTCAGGCGACCGTCACAGGACCCAGGAAACTGCACAAGCCAATCCTGATGCTGGTTTCATACTGGTATCCATTAACCACTAAAGGTGTGGGATAGTTGGGTGGAAAGTATGGTGGTAACATACATGGTAAAAGTGAGTAAAAACACTCAAACACACATGCGGTGATGTCTTACCCCGGAAATAGGGGCGAATGGCCTCTGGTCTGGGTAATGCCGGGGGTGGGGTTTTCCCTTGTAGTCACACTCTTGAGGGAAGAGAAAAGGCAGGACCAAGGAGGGGGGGGGAGGAGAAGATTAGAGAGGGCGGAGAGGGGAGAGATGTCAAGGATAATCAGGTCAAGGTAGGAGAGATAAGGGGAGGAAAGGAAAGTAGAAAAAAGAAGAAAAAAAGAAAGAAAACAGAAAAAAAGAAAAAGGGAAGACAGAAAGGAAGAGTCCAGCAGAATAATAAATATTAGTATAAATAATGCTGGTATCCAGTGGGGTTGCCACAGGACCGGGGTGAAAGAAAGCTCCAAAATGCAGGAATAACCAGAATAAAAAACTTACCACTCCAAAGGGAATACCCGGTGAGAGTACCTACATGCCGGTGCCCGACCTCTCTGATGTCGAGTGAGGGGTGGGCCCGGTATTTAAGGTAGTATTGGAGGTGGAAAAACCAATGCATGCTGGGCCGGCAGGTTCCGGCGTTCATAAAACGTATTGTGGCAATCCCGGAAGTTCGGGTATGTCAAGGGGAGCCATTAGGCAGAAGCGCTGTAAATAGAGGGCGCATCTGCGAAGCCGGTGTAATCCGGATGTGGTCGCTCCGATCACGTCCCAAGTCTGGGACGTGGCAGGGCGCATAAGACTGACGCGCTGCGGGGTGCGCGGCGCGCAGCCATGGTTCCACGGGACTCTGGGAAACCGAGTCCCGTGGTGCGCATCAGCCACGTCCTGTAGTTAGGACGTGATGATGCGCTGAAGAGACGACGCGGCGCGTGATACGCGGCGCGTACTCAGGTTCCCCGGGAGATTGAGCCTCGTGGGAACCAGAACAGTGTGGCGCGCCGCAAAGGAGCGGCGCGTCGGAAAAAAGATAATAAAGAAGGGGGGCGGGAAAAAAATGAAAGATGCCCAGAGCAGAGAGAAAGAGAAAAGGGGAAGAAAAAAGGAAGAGGGAAACAAGGGGGGGGGATTGGAGGAGGAGAGGAACAATGAAGAAAGGGAGGGAGACAGGGGGGGGTTTAAAGCTAAAGGGAAGGCAGGGGGGAAAAAAGGAAAGAAACCAACAAAAGGGAGGAGGGGAAAAAAGGAGAGAGTGAAAAGGAAGAGACAAGCAGGGGAATAGAAAGAAAATGACAATAGAAAGATGTCTCAGAAAAAAGGTTGTCTCAAAAAAAAAAAAAAAAAAAGGTTGTCTCAAAAAAACGGGGACAGCCAGAGGTTGTCTGCTCAGCAAACGGAATTACACAGGGGGGACTAAACAGCGGAAGAGATGGTAATCATGCTGAAAAAGTATAGAGTATATATATAGTATATATATATATATATTGTGATAGAGTTTCATATGGCCATTAGCCTAAGGCGGACCACTGGATATTGTCATTCAGTCCAAAAGTGTCGGTATGCAATCTCCATACCCATCTCTGTTCGTACAATAAAAGCTTTTGTTTTACGTTAGTCACTGTAGGTTTAAGTTGATCTAGTACCACCCATTTCATATGGTCGGGATGGTGATTGTTGGTGACGTAATGCTCTGTCAGTCTTGTGGCATCTCTTTTGTAGTGAATGGTGCTTCTGTGTTCGCAGATGCGTGTGCCTACTCTTCTTGTTGTCATCCCGATGTATTTCAAACCACAGGGACAGGTAATCATATAGACGACATTCTTGCTGTTGCAGTTGGTCATCTGTCTTAGTTCCCACGGTGTTTGTAGGCCCAAATCCACTGTGAGGGTTTTCTTGGTGAATGCACACACGCTACAGTTGCCACATGGCAAGTATCCTTTTGGGGGTGGTAGATCCCACAATGTTCCTTGTCTGTTTCTAACAGGACTAACCCGTGGGCGGGTGTGGACGATCATATCTCGGATGCTCTTGGCCTTTCTGTAGGCATTCATGGGTAACTGAAAAGGAAGTCCACCAGAGGTAAGAATTTTCCAATCATCATTTATTATCTTTTTGATAATATTGGATGCTGGATTAAAAGTGTTCACACAAATTAGTGTGTCTTCCTTGCTGGTTCTGGTGGTGGGTTGTAGTAATGTTTCTCTGGGGCTGACGCGAGCACGTTTATCGGCTCTCCTCAAGAGGTAATCCGGGAATCCTCTTGCTCGGAGTTTGTTAGTAAACTGATGAGCATGTCTCTTATAGTCTGTGAGATCTGTACAGTTCCGCCGAAGACGGAGAAACTGTCCCTCTGGTAGGTGCTCTCTAAGGGAACGAGGGTGGAAACTCTGAAATTGCAGAAGGTTATTTCTATGAGTTGGTTTGTAATATACCTCCGTTATGAGGGAGCCATTCCTTTCAGTTATTAGAAGGTCAAGAAAAGAAATGTCCGGGTCTCCCAAAGTAGCTGTGAATCTTAGAAAAGGGTTCAAGGCATTTAACCATATGACAAAGGTGGTAGCTTCCTCCTTCATGCCTTTCCAAATAAGGAGGATGTAATTGATATATCTTTTCCATATTTTTATGTTGTTGAAGTAAGGATTGTCTTCTGTGAGCACCATTTCTTTTTCGAAATGGTCCACATATAATCATGCCAAACTCAGGGCGAATGTACTCCCCATTGAGGTACCCTGAATCGGTAAAAATAATTTTTTATCAAATTCAAAAAAAATTCTGGTCAGGGCCAAATGGGCTAGATCTAGGACGAATTCTGGTGGAGTAATGAAATTCCAGTCGCTATTGTTCAGTAGATCGCTGATCACTTCTAGAGTTGCCTCCTGTGGGATGTTGGTATACAGTGACTCCACATCCAGAGTCATCAGTTGTTCTTTGTCCTTGTCGAACTCGAGATTGCTTAGTAGTGAAAGGACATCTTTAGTGTCTTTTAGATAGGTAGGAATCCGTTTCACAAATGGTTGGAGGAACCAGTCGCAAAATTGAGACAGTGGTTCCAAAATGGAGCCAATCCCAGATACTATTGGTCTCCCTCGGGTGGGTGTTTATTCTTGTGGATCTTAGGTAAGATGTAGAAATAGGGTATTTTAGGGTTGGTTTGGTTGAGGAAGGTTGCCTCATGTTTTGTAATCCAGCCATTGTCAAGACCTTTGCTAACTAGAATGGTTATTTCTTCCTTGATGTCCGTTGTAGGAGCTTTTGACAGTTTCCTATAGTGATGATTATTGCCTAATAAGCGTAAGCATTCTTTATTATACATGGTCGTAGTCATTATCACAATTGCCCCACCTTTATCAGCTGGTTTCACAATGATCGAGGGGTCATTACTTAAGTCGTTGAGGGCTTTTAGTTCTTGGGTGCTGATGTTATGGAAAACCTCCCTCTGATTCCTTTGCAGGTCATCGATTTTCCTGCTCACCGATTTCTTGAAAGCCAGTACTTCGGGTGGCATTTGTTGGAGGGTAGGAGTGAACTTGGATTTGGGACGTAACCCTGTATTCTTTTCCTGTCCAACATTGGGTTCGGGGTTCTGGAGGAAGAAGGTTTTTAGCCTGATCTTACGGAAGAAATCGGCCAGTTCAAACCTTAGTTTGAAGATGTCAAGTTTGGGAGTGGGAACAAAGCCCAAGCCCTTCTCTAATGCATGAAGCTCACTCTCACTCAATATTTTAGTGCTTAGATTGACAACAGTGGGTGATCTCTTTTTTATGATCTGCTTGTGCTGGGGGTCTCGCTGTCTGTTGGTCCCTCTTTTAAATTCCAACATACTCCCTTTTTCCTTCCCCTTCCTCGTCTAGGGCCTCTCCCAAAAAAAGGAACATTTGGGTAGGTCCAGGTTGCCGGTAGTTGGGGGTAGATCGGGGCTTGGAATTGATTGGGTGGCCCTTAGGAAGAGGGCCAGGTCCAGGGTGGCATATTGAGTGGGGGGTGGTGGGGGCCTGTGTATGGATGTATGGAGCAGGCCAATTATTCCGTAGGTTGCCCCTCCGGCCACGCCTCGGGCGTGAGGATTGTGTCTGACCATTGTCTCCCTCCCTTTCTTCATTGTTCCTCTCCTCCTCCAATGCCCCCCCACCCTTGTTTCTCTCTTCCTTTTTTCTTCCCCTTTTCTCTTTCTCTCTGCCCTGGGCATCTTTCATTTTTTTCGCCTGTGTATGGAGCAAGCCAATTATTCCGTGGGTTGCCCCATTCCGGCCCCGCCTCGGGCGTGAGGATTGTGTCCGGCCATTGTCTCCCTCCCTTTCTTCATTGTTCCTCTCCTCCTCCAATGCGCCCCCCTTGTTTCTTTCTTCCTTTTTTCTTCCCCTTTCTCTTTCTCTCTGCTCTGGGCATCTTTCGTTTTTTTCCCGCCCCCCCTTCTTTATTATCTTTTTACCGACGCGCCGCAACCGGGGAACCTGAGTACGCGCTGCGTATCATGCGGCACGTCGTCTCTTCAGCGCATCACCACGTCATAACTACAGGACGTGGCTGATGCGCACCACAGGACTCGGTTTCCCAGAGTCCCGTGGAATCATGGACGCGTGCCACGCACCCCGCAGCGCGTCTGTCCTATGCGCCCCGCCGCGTCCCAGACATGGGACGCGATCGGAGCGACCACATCCGGATTACACCAGCTTCGCAGATGCGCCCTCTATTTACAGCGCTTCTGCCTAATGGCTCCCCTTGACATACCCGAACTTCCGGGATTACCACAATTCGTTTTATGAATGCCGGAACCTGCCGGCCCAGCATGCATTGGTTTTTCCACCTCCAATACTACCTTAAATACCGGGCCCACCCCTCACTCGACATCAGAGCGGTCGGGCACTGGCATGTAGGTACGCTCACCGGGTATTCCCTTTGGAGTGGTACGTTTTTTATTCTGGTTATTCCTGCATTTTGGAGCTTTCTTTCACCCTGGTCCTGTGGCAACCCCACCGGATACCAGCATTATTTATACTAATTTTTATTATTCTGCTGGACTTCATCCTTTCTGTCTTCCCTTTTTCTTTTTTTCTGTTTTCTTTCTTTTTTTCTTCTTTTTTCTACTTTCCTTTCCTACCCTTACCTCTCCTACCTTGACCTGATTATCCTTGCCATCTCTCCCCTCTCTGCCCTCTCTAATCTTCTCCCCCCCCCCCCCCCCCCTCCTTGGTCCTGCCTTTTCTCTCCCCTCAAGAGTGTGACTACAAGGGAAAACCCCACCCCCGGCATTACCCAGAACAGAGGCCATTCGCCCCTATTTCCGGGGTAAGTCATCACTGCATGTGTGTTTGGGTGTTTTTACTCACTTTTATCGTGTATGTTACCACCATACTTTGCTGTGTTGTGTGCGGTGGTGTGCCACCCTTTTCTCACCTTATCGTAACCTGCAGTTTATTTATTATACCTTACAGACCTACCTTATTATGAACCCCCTGTTCAGGTAGGCCGTTAGACTTCACTTAACGAGCACACCCCTTAGTAGTAGTGCTCTGGGATCCTAGACCCTGACGAATGCCCCTGACCTTCCAGCACATCGAGAGGGCAGAAACATGTTGGTCATACATATATATATTTTTTTTTAGACTCTAAGAGACATTCATCTCTAGTGAGCCTCTTTCTCCCCCGTGTTTAACCTTACCAACATGCACCTCCATTAAAGTTTAATTCATTGATATAGGTGACATGTATGGTAATTTTATTCTCACCCTATCTGGATCCCTGATTTTTATCTAGTAAGTTTAATTTCAGCACTCCCTCTTGTTCTTTTAACAAAGAGGTTGAGTCCACCCAAGTAGTATCATCTTACTTGGGTGGGGCTAGGTGGTCAAATGATGAAGCAAGACACTATTATGTGTGTGAGACCACCTAGTCCGTAAAGGAACTCCCCCCTTATTCAGCGCAGCCACCCGTTCTAGAGACACTCTTCACACACGCTCTCTTTCCATCACGAACCCCGACCCAACCGGTACTGGCAATTGAGGGAACACTGGTCCAATTCCACCCTCAACCTCAACTATCCCACACCTTTAGTGATTAATGGATATATAGATTTCTCTTGGGAGCTTGTTTGGGATAGCATCACTCCCATTACTCTCTCTTTGTGTTTTAGGTTTCATACTGGTAACCAGCTGGGTTAGCGATGTTGAAAGTGCACCTGTCAGGCTGGCCGTCGCAAGACAGCTGGCTTAAGGGACATGCGCACTTTAAAGAAGTGCACAGGTCCCTGCTGCCACTCGGCAGCAGTTGTCACGCTCCGTCCTGACACTCGGCTCAGAACAGGGCACTGAAAAATAAAGTGGTAAAAAACAAAGTTTATTACCATTTTATTTTTCAGTTATGGGGGCATTTTTTGGCGGGGCGACGCTCCTCCGCCCACATGGAGGGGCCTCCCCTGGTTGTAGAACTGTGGAACGAAAAGCAACAGAGTGAGGGAGAAAACGAATGGAAAAGCAGGGGGGGGGGGGTGGCAGAGCATTGAAGGAAATGGCGAGGTATGAAAATCAATGGGGTATTGGAGAGGGGGTAAGTGTAGGAGAAACAGCACACACAGGAGGAGCGACGGTGAAGAGCGGGAGGTGTAGGTGATGAGAAGCATTAGAGGTCGCAGGGCACTGGAGGAACTTGTTGGGGGGATGGAAAGCAACTGAATGGAGGGAGGGGTGGCAGAGCCGGAGAGGAACTGTTTGGGATGTAAAAACAATGGATAAGTCGGGAGGAATGGGAGGGCAATGGACGAAGTGTATGCATACTAAAATACCCAATTCATCTCCTGGTGTTTAAAGACAAAAAACGGCTTTAATTTAGCATTCACCCCCTTCTGAATTTGTCCGCACCACAGTATAAGTCAATGAGAAAAATAATTTCCCCTGATTGTGTTTTTGGAAATCTCCCTTTTGCATCCATGTTGGCATGGATTCAAGAGTGCGAAAGCAAGACGCGCAGCGGACAGGGGCAAACATATAAAACAAAACAAGAACATAAAAGAGAGGGAAAACGCATGCACTTCCACTAATTGTCTAAAACAATGGAAAGATACAATCCTGTTATAAACGCTAAAACAGCTTTTCTTCAGGGAACGGACAAACACAAGAGGAAAGCAACTCATTGACTACGAAGCAAGGAAATTAGACGAACAAGAAAACCAATCATTAACAACGGTTTGAACTAAAGTCCGCTCTAAGATTATAGTACATGATAGGTCGTTCCGCAAAAGACACGTAAAGCTGTTTATAGGGAGACCTAAAAATATTGTTTCAACAACAGCACGCATCAATAAAGTGTGAAACGGGCACACGCGCGCGCTAACCTCAGATTTGAAAAGAAATGTCTGGCACCAGCCTCCCAGTGGCGCAGATAAATTCTTTACCGACGGCCGTCCCGGGACGTGGGCGCCCGGCAGAGGACTCATCTCTGCTCATAGCTAGGAGGACTCAGTTGAGAAACAACATTAGGAAACGGTGGTGGTTTCATCAGGGTGCACTTCTTTTTAAACTTATTTCCCCTTTTGACTCTTCCTGTTTCTCCGGCATTTAAGTGCAGCTTTGTCGAGAATAAGCGCGCCCTGCTCCGACGCCGCGCTCCCCAGAGACCCAGCCTTGCCGCAGGTTTTGTCAGGCTGCCCTGGTAGGAAGTTCTGCCGCTTCTGAGCAGCTGTTTCTCCGTTATTTTCTCAGTCAGCAAACGGCTGAGTAATCCTCTATTCCAGCATCCCCCAGCATTACTACACAAGGTAGGATTTGTCCGTCCGTCGCAACATTTATGCTTGAGATATTGTGTTTTGCAAACATGCTTTATTTCTGTTACCTCCAGCTACAAAACAATTTAGGCACGTCGCGAGTTGTATTTAATATCGCGACAACTTGTCTCCTTGCTACTGTTGCGCGCGCTGGAAGGACATATTACCTGCATGGGGGGGGGGGGGGGAGAACAGGGCATGTCAGTGGCTCAGAGTATCTGTTCTACTCCTCGACCTCAACCGGTCTGTTACTAAAAACCCAGCTCCCACCAGTAAGCCAAGCAAACATTTTATTGATTTCACTTTTCGACCCAAGGAGGCAGGCTGTTTGCAAAGGCGAGGATCCGCGGACTTATTGCTATGGAAATAATAGTTGATGTAATATATGGATAAGAGTTAACTTCGCGCACGGGCAACAAATAGAATGAGGTGTTGAACAAGAAAATGAGCAGATGGACTCGGTCGGATTTTTTTATTTATATCGCTCAAGAAAGTTTAGATGTTTCTCTATTTACTTTCCTTCTCAAATGTTCTCTGGTCAGTGAAAGCTCATTTTCTTTTTGGGCGAGTTTCCAGTTTCCAGAACGGGTTTACATGGTTGCGAAATCTCGTGCCTTCAAAAATAAGAAGTGTTCAGTACAGTCAGACGGTTTTGACCAGAAACAGTACATGGCACATTAGAGAAGTAGCAGCAGCACAAGTTTCACACACACTCAACACACAGTGCACAGACAGCAGTGGTGAAAGCATTCTCCACACGTACAAACATGTATAGCAAAAATATAGCATTTACCACCTGCTCTGAGCACAGATGTCATTTAGAGGTTACATGGGGTCGCAGCTGGGACCCCCCTGGCCTGTCCCTTGCAGTGACTGCACTGCCTTTGTAACCTGTGGTCTCAGAGGTAGCATAATCAGTGCCACAAACACACGAACAGCTCTGCCATTCTTTTGTTCTGAATATGTTTTATTTTAGTAATACTGAATAATAACCTATTATTGACATTTAGTGTAATAAAAATGGAGCACCAGGAGCGGAAGTAAGTAAAAATGCTTTTAAGTGTATGTTGTGTGTTTGCTTGCTCACGGGAGTGTGTTTGTGTGAAAGAGTGTATGCGAGAGACCTGTTAGGGCGGAGGAGCGTCGCCCCCCTGCCAGCAGCAGAAGATTGCAAAACTTTCACGAGGGGATAATAAACTACCCCTCGTTGTGAAAAGGCCGGGGCATCTTGGGTGAGGAGCTGTGAAGAGTGCTCAACATTCCCCCTCTCTGCGCATGTATGTTTGGCCAGCCAGCTCAGGCCGGCCAAACACCAGCCAGCTCAGGCCGGCCAAACACACATAATCGTTGTAGGTTCTTTCTAGCCTGGCAACACAGTTGCTGGGCTAGAAAGAGCCTGCACAGGCTTCCCAGTCTGCCTGAGAGCGCCCAGCCAGGGTGCTCCCAGCCAATCGTGACGCTGCGTTGAGCAGCGTCAGGATTGGCCGCAGGCAGGCTGGGAGCCTGTGTCTGCGTGCAGCCAGCAGGGAAGAGGAGCACGGAGGGGGACCATGCCGAAAAGGTAAGTGTTTTTTTTATTTTTATTTAATTTAATACAGTTTTAGGTGCCCCCCCGTCCGCGCGCCGCACCCGCTCCGCCCCGCTCCTTTTGAGCGAAGTGGGCTGCAACTTCGTGAGACTGCATGTGTGGATGACTGTGAGTGACATGTACTGAGTGAGAATGAGGAGACAATGTCAGTGAGTGACTATGAGCGAATCAGATCGAGTGAGAAGGAGTGAGAGTACGAGTAACTGCAAGCGAATTAGAGAAGATGAGTGAGAAATAACAAGAATGACTTGCGGGAGTGTTAGAGTGTGAGAGAGAATAAGTGAGAGTGATAGTAAGTGAGACAGAGTGATAACCTTTAAATGAGTGAGAGCAAGTCATGTACTGTGCTCTGCCCAGTGCTTAGTTTAAAAAAAAATAAGTGCCAGAGCCCTTGTCAGGAGGCCACTGCAGTGTGCACCACCTGTTGCCCCTGCCACTGTTGCCAATGAAACTACCAACGCAACTACTCAGACTCCTCTAAATGTGACATTTCAGACTATTCCAGGCCCCCAAAGCTATAAGAATGGTTTAAGTGCCAGGTATAGTCATTTTTACTGTGTATTTAAATAGTAAACAACTGTTGTGCTAATCCGCAATTCAGTGCTGGTGCCGAGCACTGGAAACCACATGCTCAAATGAATCACTGGCTCCACCACTTTCAAAGCTCTAAACTAGACATTTGTGTTTTGTTGGTATATTAATCATTCAGTTATATTTGTATTTCAGCAGTATCAGTTATTGTGATGTTATCAGGGTTAATGTGCCATGACATCACTTCTGGGATGATTTAGGGTCATAAGTCATCAGTGTCACTCCCTGTGATGTAATTAACATCAAAGGGTGTATGATGTCACTTATCCTACCCGGTATTATGGTGTATTCATGCCCATGACTCAGAGTAGGTAGTAAATGGGAGCAGTGGCTTCTTTGTGTAGCAGGTGTGGAGGGGGGGGGGGGGGAAGCTGGGGAGAACTGGTGATGAAAAAGGAAGAGTAGTTTTGTCTTTCTCCCCTTGCTAAAGAAACAGTTTGGTAGTCATCGAGAGATTAGGCTTGGCTTCTGTTGCACTGAAACCTCATGCACATTTACAGGACAGAATAACTCCCCATATGCATTCACAAAAACATTCCTGGCTGTCAACATGTCTGGCTACTACAATCACATATTTCATCATTGTTTTTAAATATATTTCAGTGACAAATTTTCACTGTTACAGACATATGGGTCAGAGATGACAGAAAATGAAATATATCAATTATTTAGGAAAGGTTGGATGTTTTGCACACAACAAAATAACCAAATGTTCTGATATTTATACAATTTTTGATTAAACATAGCAACTATCTTTCTGAAAGACCAGAAAGTTTGTTTGGGTCAGAGGTGAACCTTATAAACCTAACATTAAGAAGTATATAGAAGGATGAAAAGAGGCAAATAGACATATCAATCAAAGATTGTCTCTCAACGGGGGGGTGGGGAGAGGAGGTTGGGAGGGCCAGGGACCTATATTTTTAGACTATAAATGGTAGGCTAAGAAGGGGCCGCAGCCCCAACTATGAGTAAGGGGTAGGAAAAGTGTCAGCATAGCTCACTATTCAAGATTAATGTTTTCTGGGGCGCATTGATTTTGAGGGTATTGACCAAAATAATGTCATGGATGTATGCAGGAGACGGTCTGGGTCTCTTGTTCTCCAAAAACGGGCCAGCTCATGTAATTTCTATAGCCTTGGTTCAAGGGGGTAGAGTGTTGTCCTTGGGTTCTTCTCCCAGAGTTGTCCAGAACTCATACAATTCCCTAGCGATTGGGTGTTTAAGGAGGGCTTTTCCTTCTTCCCTGTGGAGGGCTGTACTTTCCACTTTGGCCCAACCTAACATTATTGAACAGCAAGACCCGGGCGAAGGAGATGCAGCAGCCTTCCATTATGTAGTGGTTGTCCTTTGGGCCCGGGGGTGACCTAAATCTAGAAAGCATGGAGGGTGCTCTGCAGTGTTTGGGTCGTTTGAATATTACTAGGGTGCATGGCTCCTGCGTTGTCAGCAAAGGCATGCACATACAGGTTGCATGTGCTCGTCGGAGGTCTGACGTCTTTTCTTTATAATCTGTAGTTAAGTTCTGATGTACTTTCCTTATGATCAGAGATTGAGTGTTTCAGAAGTTACTGGTTATAAAGAAATTAGAGACAGGCGTTCATACAGGGATTGCAGAATCCCATGTATTATAACAATGATTAAATATCTCCGAACTGTATCCCAACTGGTAGTGGTGGCACCCTGAGCCCCTGCTGTCTCCTTGCACTTCTGAAACCACCAGCTCCATATGCCCCAAGTACACAGTTGTTGGGACTCCCTCCACAATCTCCTTTTTTTAAATATCAACTGTAATAAATGATTAGAGTTGATTTCTGACTCACAATGCCGTCCACCAGAGCCAACACCCGAGGTGAAAGGCAGGTCAGGTCACTGAACAGCTGTTAAAAGCAATGAAAATGAAACCTTGCTTTTATTTCTAATGCTCTGTCTTTTTTAACTCTACAGTGCCAAGCAGAACGTAGATATTTAAGGCAATATGTTTATTTTTTGCACTCCTTAGGAAATTATAAGAAAGCTAAAATGTTTTTGCATGTTTCTCCTGCGTCTTTTGTTTTCTTTAAAAAAAACGAATTTCTACTCAACTGCTTCCAATATCTTTTTTCATCAACTAGCTAATAACTGTTTTTGATGTGTTTAATTTTGCACTAATAATTCTTGTTTTTATTCTTAATGTTTGCAAACATGGTCTCTCTTTCCTATGAAAGTACTGAGCACCAATAATTCAAGTGGTTTATGGGAAAGGTGATGGTGTGGCTATGTATTATAAGGGATAAAGTGGGATAAAGTACCCCCTAACCTTCATCATAAGAATATTGCAAGTCACCTCGGAGTTCCATAACTTTATGAACGAACTCAACCTTTTAACCCGTTCCTCTGTACAGCCATAGAACTCCTCTGTGACTTGCAATATCTTCATAACGTATGGCTGGGAGTTTTTTTAATCCCATATATCGCATGCAGCGTGTTGTTATGTATGATCTCCATAGCAGTGCACATTGCTAGGTGACCAAGGTCATTTTAACACGTCAAGTAATAGACATTGTGGCCCGTATTTATACTTTTTGACGCTAAACTGCGCTAACGCAGTTTAGCGTCAAAAAATTCTGCGCCGGCTAACGCCATTCTGAAGCACCATGCGGGCGCCGTATTTATTGAATGGCGTTAGCCGGCGCAAGCAGACCGGCGCTGCCTGGTGTGCGTGGAAAAAAAACACGTACACCAGGCAGCGCCGGCGTTGGGAAAAATGGCGTTAGGGCGTCTTAAAATGGCGCAAGTCAGGTTGACGCTAAAAAATCGTCTTAACCCGATTTGCGCCATTTTAAACGACACCCAGACGCCATTTACATGACTCCTGTCTTAGTAAAGACAGGAGTCATGCCCCCTTGCCCAATGGCCATGCCCAGGGGACTTATGTCCCCTGGGCATGGTCATTGGGCATTGTGGCATGTAGGGGGGCACAAATCAGGCCCCCCTATGCCAAAAAAAAATATAACAATTTTTTTTTTTATACTTACCTGAACTTACCTGAATGGGCCTGGGGTGGGTCCCTCCATCCTTGGGTGTCCTCCTGGGGTGGGCAAGGGTGGCAGGGGGGGTCCCTGGGGGCATGGGAGGGCACCTGTGGGCTCATTTTGAGCCCACAGGCCCCTTAACGCCTACCCTGACCCAGGCGTTAAAAAGTGGCGCAAATGCGGGGTTTTTTGACCCGACCACTCCCGGGCGTGATTTTTGCCCGGGAGTATAAATACGACGCATTTGCGTCGCCGTCATTTTTTTAGACGGGAACGCCTTCCTTGCATCTCATTAACGCAAGGAAGGCGTTCACGCGAAAAAATGACGCTATTTGCCCATACTTTGGCGCTAGACGCGTCTAACGCCAAAGTATAAATATGGCGTTCGTTTTGCGCCGAATTTGCGAAGAAAAAAACGACGCACATTCGGCGCAAACGAAGTATAAATATGCCCCTGTGTTGCTTGGAAAGGCAATTGACAAAGCCTCACATTAAAAAACAGAAACAAGAAAAAAAGTCACCTTAAGCTTTACTTCATTCTTTGTTTTCCTAGAAGCCATCACTGCAACTCTAGGATGAGCAGCGCTTGATATACACATATTTCTAGTGTTATTTTTTTTAATTTTATAAAGCAATCTAGTGCTTAGACATCTATAAAAATAAAATATTAATCTAGAGCAAAAACTATAAAAAAAAAAAATAACAGCATGCAATGTAATAATGTCTAATCCATATCAGGCATAAAAAAAAACAAGCTACAATTGAACATTACCTAATCAATCACAAATATAAAAAGGATGCTACAGTCTAATAACACATAAATAACAATATACTAACCCAACTAAACCTAACTAAACCAAGTGAGGTGTGCTGTTGAAATGTCAGGGCAAAATGAGCAACAACTACAAGAAATAGGTGCAGTATTTTCAATTCCCCTGGCAGTTCCCCATTTCCCACGGTGTCCTCAGGGCCCAACAAGTGATCTTGCTTGACTCCCCATCCAACACCCATCCCAGTCTCCCCAAATTTTCTGATGCCTGTGGTATCAGTTAGTGTGGGACTAAGTCTGTGGGCTTCATGGCCCACTTCTAATGGTCCCTAAAGTACTGAGTGACCAAACTTGCACTGGTAATTTATTCTACAAAGTTATACCAACAGCAATGAAAAGCTTGCTCACCTAACTTGGAAAACCCACATAAAGATGGAAATGTGGGTTTCCAGACTACACAAATGAGTCTGATCTTTATTCTGACTTTCACTTGCAGCCAGCCATGGTCACTCCGTCTTCCCGGAAAGATGATTGATCTTTACAAGAGTAAATATTATAAGAATGGCACTACTCTGTACGGTTTGTAATTTCGTCATCAAGCTTTCCATTAGATTTAAATAGGCGTCTGAACATGATAGCAGCCCCATGCAAATAAAAAAATCATTGATGCAAGTGACTGGTAGTTTCTTCTCCACTACGCATCCCTCCATTCTGACTCACAGCTGTGAGGTCATCAACCTATAGATAATACATTTGAAACGAAGAGACCGGGTAAAAACAAGTGGTGAGCAAAATTGAGAGGTCTGCGAACTCACAACTTTGCATAAATTATTTTTAAAATTTCACAATTTTCTGTCATAGGGTGGAAATCCGCACATAGTGCACAGATGCAAAGAAATTCATGCGAGGTAGGTGGGGATCTCTGATAAAAGGGGGGGGGGGCTGCAGGGTGTGGAGTTTAAGGTTTCTTCAATCTCGCTGTGCGGGCGACCCACCACCCACCAGAGTCTGACTAATCCCCTAAATCAGATGGATCCCAGCCTCTCCCTTCCTCTCTAGTCCCATCTTTCCTCAGTCCTACTTGATGAGGGAACCGCAGGAAAGAACCTTCACTGCTAGATGATACATAATTAATTATCAGAACCAAGTTCACATAATAAATAATATGAATATAAAATGTGCTGCAGATGCAGAACTGTGCTCTAGGCATAAAACACCACTGAAATCAAAACTAACAAGCACTGGAAATGCCTTCAGCTCTGAAATGCAAATGAATCTAGAGTGCCTCTTTATCCACAAGCACGTTTAAGCACTCAGTATCTCATCATACATGCACTCAGTCACTCATCCTCACACTCATGAATCCGTTTATCCATCCACTGACTCTGTTGCACTCACCCTTGACAATAAAATACACACAAACTCAACAAGCATATTAAAGAAAAATGATAAGAAGGAAAATAGAAGAAAAAGAAGAATGCTGCGAAATAAACCTTGAGGACATGTCCTTGCAATAAAAATATGTAAAATATAAAACATAACTGTGTATAGCCATCACGGAATGGTACTTTACATTGTGTATCTTTGTTGTAAACTTTCTTGGTCCACTAAGTATTCTGCAAGTTTCCAGCTGATAAAATACCTGGCTATAGGCATTGACTCAGTTTAATTGCAATCCGCCATGGAAAGGCTATTGACTTTAACATAAGCTATGCACAATAAATAGGTCATATTTACCGCCTTTGTTGTAACCTTTCATAATAAACAGTTAATTCAACATATGGGCAGTGTTGACAGGTATCTTGTCAAATCAGACCTAAAAAGTACATCAGTCTATAAAATACTTGCCAACAGAACAGTCACTAGAAAATTACACGGGCTAATAAAAAAGATGTACAAGAGATCTGAAGATGAGCAGAAGGCTATTTTCAGGTTTTGCCCCTTCCTAAAATGCTGAATCCTCAACTGGTAAATACAAATCATTACTGAAATTACAGAATATTGTAAAGGAACATTTTCATTTCTGTTTTAAACCAATTTCTGAAGGTTTTGTCGAGAGATGTTGGAAAGAATTAGCGTAATCATTGGCAAATGAATCTATGTCTGTGGCTTTCGGCGACACTAGGTCCCAAGTCACCTACAGTTAAAACCCTTGAAAACATGTTGCCATTCAATTGCCTACATAAGTTTAGGATGAAAACTTATTTTCTAAATATGAGTCTGGTTTTAGCATCCAAAGTGCTAGAATCGAGGTGATATAGGACACTAATGGCATTTTTAGCAAATATACCACCTATCTCCTTACTCTACTTAACCTGGACTCTGTTTTGGTGCATTTGATTGGGGGAGGCTGGTGCTGATGGGCGTGAGGGGCGTTGCCCTGCCATCATGGGATGGGAGGAAAGGGAAATTCAACGAGTGTAGAAGAAAGGGCTAGGAGATGTCCATGATGTGGCAGCCTATATTGTGTATTGTATTCAGGTAGGGGATTGGGGCTAGGACTGGAGATGCTTGCACATGTACTGGGCGAGGGAGTCCTTCACTGCTTGTCCAGCAATGACTGCAGCAACAATCCCACCATGATGTTTTATTGTTGTGGCCGTCGTCTATTGTAAATTAAAAACATGCACGCACACCTCTGTTATTCTGTTTTCGACCAAGCTAGGCAGCTATTAAAACATGATACCGAAAGGGCAGGAGTCCTTAATGTGAAATCTGCGCATAGTTGGAAGTAACAAAACAGAATAATGTAAAGATATGCATGTTTGCCTTTTAAAGTATGCGACTGGAACAACATACAAACAGCAGATAGCTGTCTGGTGGTTGCTGCAGTTGTGGCAGGGGTGTAACGCACACCACTCTGCGGTGCAGGGGAGGGTCCCAGTTTCTCACACGTGAAGGGGGGGGGGGGGCTCAGCTTGCCACTGTGTTTGTGTTTCCAACTAATCTGCTGCATGCAGCATGCTGACTCCTCGCTGCCACAGGCCTGAAGAGAAACCAAATAATTTTTGTAGTTGCTGTTTCAGACAAAGCCTACAAACCCCCTTTGAAGAGTGGGGGTGGGAGGGTGGGGGGGGGGGGTCAGTGACAGCTTCATCTGCAGAAAACTGCTGCTTATCAGATACTGATGCGTAGCAAAGGCCCTTGCTATGCAGAGGGGCCCCCAACACTCCGAGGGACCCCAACCTTCAGGACCCCCTATATGCTCAAAGTCAGTGAATCTCTGTGAGGGATGGGGGAGACAGGGGCTCCTCATCACATTCTGCAGGGTGGTGCCATCAGTTTGCGTTATGCCACTGAGTCATGGGTGACTAACGATGAATAGGCAAGTCATGCAAAAAGAAACCTTTGCACTGCAGGAAGGCTGTTTAAATGCCTCAAAAAACAGGAATTATATTTTCCTCAATCAAGTTTTTATGTTTTAATTTTTAAACCACTCTTGGAACATTTCTCGTTTTCACTTTTGATGGGGTAGGGCTGAGATGTTTTTAGCAGTATATGCAGACAGATTGCTGCCTCACTCAGCCATTTCATGTACATTCGGAAAAGTTACAGCTGCCATTTTCAAATTTCACCAGCCTCCACTGCAGCCGACCCTGACAGACCAGCATATGGATTCTCAACATAAAGTCTTGCAGTGGTTTAAATAGTTGCTGCCCAATAAGCACCAGTTCATAATGTTTGGAGATGTCACTTCAGAACCCTTCAAAGTAAGATGCAGAGACCCTCACGGTTCTATAGTGTCCCCCATGCCGTTGAACCTCTACGTGCATCTTGTGTTTTCATGGTATGCCAGGGGTCAAGCAAATTTTTTACTTCTAAAAAGATTAACCAATCCAATTCTGAATCCAACAACCCCATTAAGTGTTCGAAGAAGTTAGACACTGAGGAAGGAGTTTACAACGTTGGAATTGCTGTTTGATTATTATTCACACTTTCAAGTACATTGTAATTGATAACTGTATAGCCAGACTGCACCCCCCCCCCCCCCGACCCCTCCTACCTCGTGCCATTAAGCTAACGCCCTGATTATGGGCAATATTGAAAGTGCCAGTAACTCCAGTTGTTGGGGGAATTCCTGGCCCATTATGATCTGAACCCTGAGGCTGTACTAAGAAATTACTCCCATGGACGTCATTTAAGCGTCGCCAGGGGTCGCGAATGCGAATTCTAGCTTCCTCTTTGCGACCCCTGGCACAGGAATTGCCAAAGCAAAGTTAGGAATAAAACGTTGCACTTTAGTATCCCGCTGAAAACGGGGACATAGCTGATAGAAGTAGGCACAGCACGGCAGTGAAACACTGAAATGAAACATGTACAGGAGGGGCGGACGGGGGCTCTCAGGAGCTGGCAGTGTGCTCAACTTGTAACATAATTATTGATTTATTGTTGCTCCTTGAGTGACCCTGGAACAAAGAATCTAAATGTCTCTGAGACTCACACACTATCGGGTGACAGGTGAATAAGGAAGAGGCAAGGAAAAGGGAAGCCTTAATAAAGCAGCAGCGACTAGAACAGAGGAAGAGGAGCAACAGAGGAACAGGTGAGAAGTAACAGACAGGCGAAACAGAGACTACTGTAGAGAGGCAGAGAGAGTAAGACAGGTGGAAAAACGCAGAAAGACGCCGCTAAGAGAGAAAGAAATAGAGAGACAGTTTTGACAAAGGTGAAAAAGAAACTGTTTCGAAAGAGAAACCAAAGAGGGTAAACAGGTGAAAAGGAGACAGAGAGAAAAGGTGATAGGTAAGAGACAGGCTAGGCAAAGTGTAAAGAGAGCTGGAGAGTAACAGACAGGCAACAGAGAAGAAATAAAGGGTGACTGGCATGAGAGAACTCGGAGAGAGAGAGAGAGAGGGATACATGTCATGCGAGAGAGAGGGTAATGAGGCAAACATGATAGACACAAGAGCTGAGATTTGGGGAAATGTGGGAATTAACAACGATTAGGGGTTGTCAGGGGTCGCAGTTGTGACCCTGGCGTGCCCTTTGCCACCCTTTCTGCCCATTTTAGTACACTAACAATGAATAATCTGATATTCACTACTGGTGTCATAGAAATGGGGCAGCAAGAGCTTGAACGAGACATTCACTGACTGCTAAACTTAAATCCTTTAAAATATATCTTGTGTCTATGTCGAGGCTGAAAGTGTGTTTGTGTGAGATAGAAAATGTACATGAGTGAGTATGTGTGTGTTAGAGTGAATGTGAGTGAAAGCGATTGAGTGACTCGCAGTGAGTGAGAATGAGTGAGAGTGTCATTACGTAAGGTTGAGAGAGCGTAAGTGAGAATGAATGAGTGAGAGAAATACTGGAACAGACGGTGAGTAAGAAATAATAGAAATTAGTGTGAATACTTATAATGGGAATGGATGTGAGTGAGTGAGTGACAGTGAGTGAGCTTAGCTGAAAATAAATGCTGCAGAGTGAATGAGAATAAGTGAGAAAGAATGAATGGGAATAAAACTGATTGCAAATGAGTGTGAGTGAGTACATAGGACTGAGTAAGAGTGAGTCAGAAGGAAAATAAGAGAGACAGAGTGACAAAGAATGAGTAAATGCGATAATTTATGAGTGAGTGCAAGCAAGTGTGAATGGGAATGAGTGAGAATGAGTGAGTGAATGTCAATGAGTGTACAGAGAATATGGAGCTATGATTCCAAGCCTGCAGTTGGCCCTGACATACTGAAGGTAATTCTTTATTTATAATGGAAGGCATGGCAAAATGCTTGCACTAGTATGCTAAATGTAATTCTTAGCATGTCTAAATACTGGCAGTAACACTCTATAGTAATACTTGGCAAATGAGGACATCCATAGAAATATGCTATTGCAGCATTCTGGAGGAAATACTTGGAATCGGGATACCCCTGGCAAAATGCTGACACTTGGCAATAGTAGTTCTTCATTTATCTGGGAACAAGTATGGCATTCTGTAGGGAGGTCAACCATGACAAAATTCTGACCCTAACAGTCAATAAGTGATTTTTGCCATAAGGGTCACCCTTGGTATATGGGGAGCGATAATGGCACAATTATGGCGCTGGCGTAATGTGTTTTGTTTTTAGCCTAAGAGCACCCGTGGCTTATGTGGGGAGGGGCATCCATGCCTATGTGTTGGCCCTGGTATAATGAACGTACGTTTGACGTATGCGGACACCCATAGTTCATTCTGAAAAATTGAGTCAATTCAAGAACTGGTTTCATTGGCCTTGTACACCATGAAAGTCCTTGTATATTTAACGAGGCCCTCCTTTAATAAGATAATACCCTATTATATATCAACATTTTCCCAAAATCCCCTTAGGAGAGGTCAGGCTCACTCGCCTCAATCCCTAACTACAATTCCGCCCAACTACTTTGAAAGATCACCAGCCACCACTCAAGAACCGAAAGTAACCAGAGTATTGTTTACTTACTGTAGCTCCCACCAGGATAATACATGTAGATTTGGTAAAATAAACAATTTTAGCAGCACAGTAGACACTCTTCTTATTAAATTTAGAAAAAAAAATGAAAAGCAAACACATTTTTGAACAAGCTGTTGCTTTTGTTAATACATGAAAATGTGTGTGAATAGAAACTCCACCTCTGTGCTTTGCACACGTGATTATGTTGTACAAATGATCGTGAATCAAAGTGTATTGATAATAAGAAACAATTTGTTCATAATCATTATAAGGTGTATATCAGTTAATACATTATTAAAATACTATTGCATTATTAAAATATATTTCTTCCTTTTCCCTGTGATTTATTAGTGCATTTCATGCTGTGTTATGCAATAGGGGAATTATGAAATCATGGCTATTTGTGGTATAAACTATTTAGGCTCCCTGTACTGTTCAGTGTTCTGTGCATTATATCCTCTTCAGACAAACACATCATTTTTCAAATACAAAGAGAAAGAGTGAGACTTCCTTGGCATATCACATCTGCACCCTGAAGTTCATGTGGTGTCACTTCCTGGGAAGACCCAGAGTCAAAGTTCATGATGGTCACACTTCCTGTGATGTTTTTAAGGCCAAAGCATTTTGATGAATTGATGTCCTTGGTAATAAATGGGGAGGAATCAGCAATTCCTGGACAGATTCCTTATTTTGGCCCAGAACTTCACCTGCAGCAGCCAAACCTACAGGTTAAAGGTGAAGAAGGAATACTCGTATTTTTCCCATGTACTGTTGCTACATATTCTAAAAGACTGGCTTATAAGAGTCACAGCCAGGGGTTCAGACTGGTCTACACAAACCTAGTCTATCTTAAGAGAGGCACAAATAAGATGGCCAAAATGTACTATTCAAAATACTAAAGATTTGTCAGTGTTGTTTTATGAGGTGCGGCTCAATCAATCAATCAATCAATCAAATACATTTCTTAAGAGCACTACTCTCCCAGTAGGGTCTCAAGGTGCTGGGATGGAAGGGTGGGTGGGGGGGGACGGTTACTGCTCAAAAAAGCCATGTTTTTAGGTGCTTTCTGAAGGTTAGGAGGTCCTGGGTCTTGCATAGGTTGGTGGGGAGGGAGTTCCAGGTTTTGGCGGCAAAGTGGGAGAACGATCTGCCACCAGAGGTGGTGCGTTGGATGCGGGGGACTGTAGCGAGGGTGAGGTCGGCGGAGCGGAGCTGTCGAGTTGGTATGTGGAAGTTGACTCATTCGTTGAGGTAGGTCGGTCCAGTGTCGTGGAGGGCTTTGTGAGCGTGGGCAAAGATTTTGAAAATGATCCTTTTGTTGATGGGCAGCCAGTGTAGGGATCTGAGGTGGGTAGATATGTGTTTGTGGCGGGGGAGGTTGAGGATGAGACGTGCGGCTGCGTTCTGGATTCGCTGGAGTTTTCTTTGAAGCTTGGCTGTGGTCCCTGCGTAGAGGGCGTTGCCGTAGTCCAGACAGCCACTCATGAGGGCATGGGTGACTGTTCTTCTTGTTTCTAAAGGAATCCATTTGAAAGTCTTGTATAGCATGCAAAGGGTGTTGAAGCAGGAGGATGATATGGCGTTGATTTGCTGGGTCATGGAGATAGACGAGTCCAGTACGATGCCAAGGTTGCATGCATGGGTGGTGGGTGTTGGGGGTGGTCCTAGGGTGGTGGGCCACCAAGAGTCGTTCCATGCTGCCTTGTTGGGGCTGAAGATGATGATCTCTGTTTTGTCTGAGTTCAATTTGAGGTGGCTTGCTGTCATCCAGTTGACGATGTTGAGGACTCCAGCGTGTAGATTAATCTTGGCGGTAGCTGGGTTCCTTGTGAGGGAGATGATGAGCTGGGTGTCGTCAGCATATGAGATGATGGTGATGCCGTGGGGGGGGGAGGATGTTGGCGAGAGGAGTCATGTAGATGATGAAGAGGGTGGGGCTGAGGGAGGATCTTTGGGGGACCCCACAGATGATCTTGGTGGCTGTAGAACGGAAAGGAGGGATGCGAACTCTTGGTTCTTTCGGAGAGGAAGGAGGTGAGCCAGTCCAGGGCTTTGTGGCGGATTCTGGCGTCGAAAATGTTGCAGCCAAAAAGCTAACATTTTGAGGAAACAAAACTGTAGCACTTTCCGCTCAGTAAATAAATAACATTAATCCAAGGCAGAGTGATTTTTTGTTTTATTGAAAACAGCATTGGTGCTTTCAATATAATATTGGTGAAGGTTAATTGCTTGGCTCAGTACCTGTGAGTGCAGGCATATTTCACATGCCAATGAGCTTACTCGAGGCATTAATGAATTACTGATGGCATTAAGGGATCTCAATAAATTGATGTTGGTGATCCTTAAATCCGGTAATGGAAAGCAGATTATTTGTTCTGGGAACATGCCCTTATCAAGCATTGCGGATCTCTGCCTGGCTTGTTATGTACAGTAGCGTAGTCAGTGTTCCATGGGCCATGCTGTAAGGAAGGAAGGGAAAGGCCCCCTGCCTGATTTTTTAATTATTAAATACAACAATAATCCAAGTTCATAGAACCCCTCTTGGCCCAGGTGCCACTGCACCTACTGAACCAAAGGAAGTTACAACGTTTGTTTGTCTATCTGGCTACTTAGTCACAACATCTCTGGGTGTTTGTGGGTTGTGTTCATCTGGGAATTGACATGTGCTGTCAAGTTTAGATTTCGGTCCTCTTTTAAGGTTCAGCAGTTAGGCTACCCTAGCGTTTGGCTGCCAGAGACATTACAAGTGACCCAGACCAATATTTGGTATTTCTCACACCCAATAAAATCTAAGTCCGTAGGGTTCATAATTTATCTGGGAGAAACTGGGACAATAACTAGCACCTATTCTGAGTTTGTCCCCAGATACGGAGAATAAAATGCAGATTTTGGTGCTTACTGAACCAAAATCCACGTCACAGTGATTTTTAACTCTTGTTAAATTCCATCATGTTTGACCAGCCATTGTTTAACAGTGGTGCAGACTTTAGCACACCCGGTAGTTACTGGGTATAATAAATCCCACACAACTCATAATTCCAGCCCCTGCACAAACTGGATTGTGCGTAGGAGATCAGAAGTATCATCTCAGTCATAATAAGGCTTTTAGAGTTTTTGCCCCTATTTCCCCAAAGTGGCTATTTCCCCCATAACAGTATACTCACCTTAAAATGTGATGGATCCATCTCGGGTCCAACCCATGCCGGTATTTTGCTGTCTAGAACTGACATTATTGACAGAATGATGGTGCTGGACAGAACAGACATCATCAGGAACGATGTCAAAGAGAACATTCTACCTAAAGATGGCAGCCCCTCTAACACAGCTCCCGCCGTACGTCTGCACCATTGAAAAAAAAGTTTGTTCCCTGGACTTCTGGATGAAGCCGGGGACCCGAGAATAGAGAGGACTGAACATCTGCCAATTGTTGGCAGATGTCCAATTTCTGCCTTCATTTAAATTACCCCTTAAATCATTTGTTGCGGTGAGTCAGTGTTAATGCACACATTATTTTTGCAGATTCCCACTCCAGAATTACCAGAAAAGCAAGAAGGACCCTCGAATTCTCTCACAGTTTTTAACAATTATTTTGATGGTATGTCGCAGCAGTGGTATTCGTGTGGAGCACATATTCCACAGGTATTCCTTGTTAACACTTGTCTGTCATCTTAGTGAACTTATCAGCACTTGCTCTGAGTATGTGAAGCTTCATTAATTGAAGCCTTTTTCATCATTTCAGGTGAATTGAGTGGTCTAATCTCAAAGCAGGGTGACTGCGGAAAATGCTGTGGAAGATGTCATGTTTGGATAGACAATGTAGCTCATATTCTTTTAAGCAGGAGTAGAGTTGAAGAGGAAAATAGGTTCCTAGTGGAACTTTGTGACATCTTGTGTGGCATGGTACCAGTTGGTGAGCGTAGATATGTGGCAGTCATGAACATTCAGGATTTGTGGTGTTGGAATGGGTCAGGAAGAGTGTAGGGCTGGTTTCCTATTGAGAGCCTGCAGTTTAGTGGTATTTGAGGCTGTGATGGATGCAGAGATGTTGGAGAAGCATTCCGGAAAATGTAGTATATGAAAGGAAAATGCAGGTGGCATGTCTTTCAGTAGCTTGTGCGTGCATCCAGAGCTCGGGTCCCCAGTATCACCCACTAACACTCCACATCTCTATGAAACTACCACTACAACATGCATGCTAAGCCAACATACAATCTTTAACCTTATCGCCAGAATCCACATATGACAGACCAACAACACTATCCACCCCGACAAGCTATGTGACACCCACAGCTCCAATCCTGTGGACATGCCTAGCATCCTAATAAAACAACAATCAGCCACTGTGTTTAAAGAGACGGGATGAAGTCTAAGTTTTGCATTCAAATACACTTTGTACTGAATCTTTTCTCTGATTAGTGAATCACAGTTCTAGTGAGAATTCAGAAAGAACTACTGACTGGTTAATCACAACAAGATGTCACAGCGATTGAAAATTGCTCACCTATTGAAACTACCAATGCATACTTCAAGACAATTATATAGTGACCTCTTCAATACAAGGAGAATAATAGGCTTAATCAGAATAAATCCAAAAATATATATCATAAGATGTGACGTATGATATATAAAACAATCAAAACGAAAATGTAGTAAAAGTGATAAAAGGTGTGAAAGAAAGCATTCATTATAGGGATAACAGAAAAGGAAAGAATTCATGGTTTGTGATTACCATGAGATGGTGATGAAGTATTAGTACATAACCAGTCATAGTTTATAAGCATAATGTTACTTCATTCTATCCACGTTTATCCAGTGTATGGGGTTTCACTGCAGCCTGAGCGAGGAACCAGTGCAAGTTTATGAATTGCATTGTGTCTGAGCCGGCAATTCGTACCCAACAAGATAGTCTTTTACACACCCCATATGAAATACCGGTTATTAGCCAATGATTGGTGTGAAGTGGTGGACAGGAACGTAGAAAAAGAATGAGAAAACCTGACAATTTTAAGTTTTACACAATATCATATTCAATAGTCTATCAACTGCTCTTTTATGACATAAAGAATGTTGTAAGTAGGACATTCGGTTTATAATATTAACAAGCATTTACTCTGCCAATTAGCCTTCATAAAGGATTGCAATGCAGTGCGCTGGTTAAGTCGTAGAATACAATCATATTGATCTTCTACATGTCAAGATCCTAATTCCTTAACTTGCCTATTCCTGTGATACTATAATGTAGCAACAAATGAGAAGGGAAGCTGCAATCCTTCCAATTGGAAGAAAAATAACTCACCAAAAACTATACTCTTGCTAGCAAGTGAAGCTACAATGCCCCACTGTAAAAACAGAAAGAAAGGTGGGAACCAACCCGTGATAAGGCAGAAATTGTGTATGACAAAGCACAGTACTGAGAAGATGAGTACAAATCAAGATAGTGATCTGAAAAGGAAAGCAGTGTCTGGCAAAGAAGAGAAAAATGAAAAGAAGCAATGATTCAGGGGTGGGCTGCAATTCAGGTACATGTCCCACAATGGGACAGAAATGTCGAAACTGGGGGTGGGCAGAACTTACGGAATTTGACTACGCAGAGTTACAAAAAAACTAAGCGAGATTCTGTGGAGTTTTGCCAATGGGTGGATATAGGCATGTCGCGCTGCTTGCGGTGTGATTCAGAGCCAGGAGCGCATGCCACACTGAAAAACAAATGGTTATAAATAATAAATATATGAGATAAATGGAAAACCATAAACATGATACCATATACCAATTGAGAAAAAAGGAAAGCTTATCATAATAATTGTACATGATGCAAGCAGAACTCGGACAAAGACAATTATTATAAAAAGAAAGCTTAAAAAAACAGCTATATTCATGGGTCAATATACATATTATGCTAGACAGTGGGCAACTTTTAATATTATGTGTGCTTCAAAGTACAAACAATGCCTAAACCATTTTGCCTGCTCACTCTTTCATAATCTATGCCTCATAACTTCTGCTAGCGTTTGTAATTGACAGTACTAAAAAGTGTGTGCTTCAAATATATATCAAATATTATTTCTTTGCTTGATGCACATTTTTAATGACATCAGTCATTTCAGCTTGTAAGTATCAATGACAACTGAAGGTGCCAGGTAGATACGTCTTGTATGATATTTTCAGTTAGTCCTGGCTTTTAGCCAGCAGCACTTTGCATTCTGGCCCTTGGCGTTTAGATTTTAGCATTACAAATGTGCGATTGAAATTCCCAGTATAGAAAGTACTGGTGCTATATAAAACATGTGCTGCTCTGTTATTTGACTATAAAGTTTAATTAAAAAATAAACATTTATTTGTTCTAGAGAAGGCGCGTAGCTAAAAACCAGTCTAAAAAGTTTGGATTTCATATGTTTCCTAAATTGAAGGCAAGGGGATTCTGCTTTTAGTTCCTTCGTGCTTCAGTCTGGGCTGAGACAAGCCAAAAATTATGGAAGGTACGTTTTTGGGATCACGTTTATGGAGAAACTCTTACCTTAGCATTGCCACTTTAAGCATTAGGCATAATGAAGAGCATTTTTTAAATAATCCTGGATTTCACCTGAAGCCAATAGATCACCTTCAGAACTGTCTCTGCACAGTCACACCCCTGCTTAGGTACAAGCACTATTTGGTTGAATTGTTTTACACTCTTTGTAGCCTGTCAATCGGTGTTTGGAAAGGCCAATGTACACTTTGTGACAATAATTCAGATGAGCCATAACCAGGACTAGTTTTAGCTCTTTTCTGCGGTTGCTTTATAGAAAAGAAAGTACTTTCCGAAGTTCCCCTGACGTTGAGGTATAAATCAAAGATCATCTAGAGGTTTTTATTTTGTGGTCATGACGTGGCTGAAGGCCCTTGGTATATAAGCCAATTGAAAGGGTGTGACTAAGGGCAGACCCCGCCTGTGATTAAAACTACAAATAACTCTAGTTTTCCTTCCTCCCTAAATGAATCTGATTGAGACATTGCTCTGAGTGTGTGTTTCTCCACTGTGTTCTTCACCTGGATATACATCGGGGTACCTTCTGTGTACATCTGGAGCTGCAGCTGACAATGAACTAACTTGATGAAACACTTGATACTCTTGAAATTTCTTACTCTAATCGTCTATATGCATATTTAAAATAAAATACCTAAAACGTTATCATTATGTAAAATTGACCCCTAAAATGGTTGACAAAATTCACCAAAAACTAAAGTGAATTAAGCATGCTGCCACTGAAACGACAGCAAAATTGGGTATTTAATGAAAGAAAACCATACACAAAAATATTCCAATGACACAGGATTGTTAAAAAATAAGTACTCCTATCATATGCCCACCGTAATCAAAATGTAATGGAAATAAGTAAAAACAAGGAAAATATAAGCTGTATATGCTAAGAAGCAAGCAATGAAAACTGCACTCAGCGAACCGTGTAAATGTAAAAAAACAACAACACATCCGCACATCTATCTATACATCTGAAAAGAAATTCAGGAGAGGGAGGAAAATAGATCTAAGTAGCCGTCTTTCAAACACTTTTTCTTTCAAAAACTGTCCAGATGATATGCATAGCGTTTTAGGAATCATTATTGCGATTTTAGACAATTGTTTCTAAATTCCGCTCTGTAAATTTAATGATTTTTCTTTCTTTAAAAGACATTTTAATTTTAAAGCTTTTCCCAGATTTTACTTTTGGTTTCACTTCTTTGGTAATGTAGTTTTAAACATTACATCTGCGTACAACCGGGTGTATATTTTTCATGTTAGATTGTTGTGAAAGGAAAAAGCATTCGTTCGTCAGATATGTTCACCTACTGAAGTGCGCTGATTCCCACTACTGTGGCATGCAGTTATACTTCGCATAATACCGACTGTATAATAAAATAAAGTTCTGCAATTAACATTAGTTAATGAGTGGGAAAAGGAAGAGTCTAGCTTTGAAGGGAAACTATGCCATTCACATCAAAAAGTCTGACGGTGTCACACTTTTTCGTGGGCGTGCATTGCTTTTGCCACTGTCAACCCTGTCCTCCTAACCCTGTTTATGTGTGTTTTCTTTCTTTCTTTGTTTCTTTTTATCTTTCTTTTATTTTAGCGAGGCCCTGGCAGCTGCACATTGCTTCCAGTGAGTACACTTTTGCCCGTGTGTTCTTACATACAAACTACCCCTTACCTTTTTTATTTTTGTGATTATTTTTGTGAACCTGGCAGCTGCACACTGCTATGACGCCATTGTCTTGGCCGCATTTGCAAGGGATCCTGTACGTACTTTTATTTTTAATTTACTGTTTACTGTTCCAAAATGGTCGCCTGCCTTCCTGGAATGGTGAATAAAGTATAACTTTTTTTTTGCAGTTTTATATAGCGCAAACTCAACCTGAAGGTTTTGGAGCGCCTCACATGAGCACCAGTTAGGTTACACAAGGACACATTCATTTTTGGTAGGCACGGGGAGATTAAATGAATTGCCCAGAATCACATGATGCTGAGCCGACACCGAGACTCGAACCTGGTTCCCCAGCTCCAAGGTTGGCAATTCTGGCCGTCAAGATGGCTGCCTCATAGTGATGTAGGATGGGTATTGTGGAACGATTTTTCATTTGCATAAAAAATAATCATTCCAGTGTGGCCGCCGAGCCTGCGTGTGAACGCAGGGTGGCTATCTGGGGAAAATAACAACAACAAGCATTGGCAAAGCCAATAGTTGTCGCAAGTGAGACCTATTGGATTTGTTGATGCTGGTCTATTCAGTGCATTTTGGGATAGCTCTGTAACTCCATCATGGCTCTCAGGTGGGCAGTCCTGCCCAAGTGGTCCCCCAAACGTGCTTTGATTTTAATTCTTATTAATGGCTATTATGGACAAACCAAAACATGATCTACCTGCACAGAACTACACAGAACTTGGGGCCAGAAGTACTAAGGGTTTTACAATGGCAAACCCTCCATTACCCAAAAATACAGGATATTCAACCGCAAAATCTATTTTCCTAATGTACTAACCCCATTTTGCAATTTGGACAAGCTTTTCAGAATCTCAAAATGGGGGCTTTGACTCATATCTAATTCCAATGTGGAAGGGACGTGTAAAGGGCTTTCCTTCCAAACGGCAAATTTGTATAGTTTGTGTTAGTGGCTTGGAACCGTAATTCTACTCTCAAACCATTGATCAGTTATTGTGCAGGGTTGGGCACTTACTCGTAATCCAGATCTGGGTCCTCGCAGTCTGAGGTAAGGGTGACTGTTTCCGGAAGCCACGATATCTCCCCACTGACATATGTGGTAGGTAAGTGCCCTCAAAAAGCTGCCACCGTTTTAGGAAGAAGAAGCTAAAGGCGTAAAAAAACGTTCTTGCTGATGAAGTCTTCACAAGGTAGGAGAAAAGCAGATGTCAGAAATCCAGCAAGGAAATCCCAAAAGTGAAGTCAGTATCAGCAAGTGGAATGACTGAGAAAACAAGTGAAGGTACACTGTTTCCTTGCGGTGCACCCTCCAACCAGACTGAGGTGTTTGAATAGGAAAATAATAGGAAAAGGAAATTGCATCAAACACCACATGAGAGGAAACATAATTGATAGAGAATGTCAGTAAGAAACCGAGGGAGGAACACCCATGATGGAAAAGAAAAAGGAAAGAGAACAAAAACTTGAAGTGGACTACCCACAGAAGCACCATAAAAAGGCAGCTTCAAATCTTCAGGTAGGTGATTCCCATTCTGGAGGTGAAGAGAGAAGGAGCAGGAGTCAGGCACACAGGAGCGCAAGAGGATACAGACCCAGGTGAGAGACTCCCAGGTGGTCTTCTGAACCTCGGGAACTGCCAGACCCTGCAAAGTACTGCTATTCTCAGGCACCCAGGTGGCCAAGAAGCCACTGACGCAACTGTTACTGACTTCCAAGTTGGGTTGGTAACTAATCCCTAAAGGGGAAGCAGTCCCTCTTGGGCTACCTCCCTTTTGGGAATCAGGGTAGCAGCTTCGGAGGGAGAGGGCAATGATACAGAGGACCATTGCCTGCCTTCTCTAACGTTTTCAAAAACTGAAAACTTTTTTTTTTAGTAAAGCAGACCCAGTTCCTCGAACCATGAACTTGTCCGGCAAGTTTACCTTTTGGAATGTAGAGACATGGATGGTGATCTGCTGTCTCTTGCATGCCACCCTCCCAATAATTGTGGCTAATCACAGGGGGTTAGCAATTGCGACCTGCCTACTGAATAATAATTAGGCAGGTTGCTCTGAGACTCTCTGTGATTCCGTGATTCCTAGTTGTGAGAACCAATCAATTGGAAAACGTTGGTGTTTTGTTTGTGGCCAGAACAACAGTGCATCTGGCCCATCGTCCCTTCTTGTCAATTGTGCTTTAATCCTTTCTCTAAGGCTCCGGATCTGTTGAATGCTAGTGAAAAAGTCGTACTTCCACCTTAGACAGTCATCGGGCCTTACATACAGAGCATAAATAGCATTATCATGGAGTTACCCAAGGAAACTTGTTATAAACCTGCAGAAGTGCTGACGCCTGCACCTAGCCTTGATTATTGCACCCAATCCACATATCTCTGGGTCATTTAAACAGGTTTCTAGAGCCATTCAATGCCTATGTTTAGCTGACTGCTGGTACTTTTTCTAATCAGGGCAGCATAGAATCTCCTTGTAGCTTCACAGTGAAAAGCTGTTTTGAAAAAATGGGCGCCATCTTGGCATATTAAATCACAAGCACTCCTTGACTGACAGTTGAGAGGATGGGTGGATTCAGTATATACTTGTAAAACACAAGTGCTGGGGCCCAACGTTTTGCTGCAGCTGCTCCTATCAAATGTCAGGGTGCCAAATACCAAGGTTGCATAATCTTGATTCCACCTCATGCCTCTTAGTCTGCCACTAGATCCTCCCTACCTTTTTGTTTGACCCAAAAAAATGTTGACCTCTACAGGTTTTATAAGCAGCCCAACACTTCCCTCGATGCTGTAATCCAGTCAGGGGAGCACCCCTGCCAGGGCACCACATTACAAAGTACCTAGATGGACAACAGTAACCTTGGCAAGGGGGCAATGCTATATGTGCTGTTTCCTTGAACGTCACCATGCATGTGTCGTGGCCAGCTGCCTAGACATGTATATGTTTCATACACTCTTCATTCCAGCCCCATTAAGTCTGAAGTCCTTCAAAGGGGCACCCTAAGCTTTATAATGTATTTGGAAGTGCAATGATCGTCTAAGTTAAAATCCCCATGACTACTGCATAGAATTTTGGTTTTCTTCTCCTTAGAGTAATGTGAAATTCTTACTTGAAGAAGGTTTTTCATTTCCATTTGGACAAGATGCTTAAAGATGGTAATTTCCATTCACATCAGTACACTTCTAGTGGAACGAATACGTTTTTCGAAAACATTTGCTTGATTTCTAAATTCTATGAAGAAAAGAAGAAATAGGAACAGGTGAAGGGAGAAGTACATATCACAAGCATTAGCTCTTCCCTACCTCACTTGCCCTGGAAGGTGGAGCCTTGTTAGGTGGGCAGTAAAAATCATATTTAGCATAGAGATCAGATCACCAGCTCTGAGCTGAACATGAATCTTAACAATAGTAAGAGGAGGGTGGTTGCCTGCCTGCCTTAGATCTGATATGAGGAAACAAGATATCATCTTACTGCTGACAGAGGCTGGGTGAGATACCACTAATTGACCAAAATAACATAGCATTTGATGACTCAAATGTATTCAGCCCCCCACGTAAGCCAAATCCTTAAAGATGTTCACTTTCTGATGTCTCTGTATGTATAAAGAAAAGAGACGTCCTGTGCTGTAGATATCTTTTTAGGTCTTGTATTAGGCAAGACCCTATATGTTATGAATATCATATTTAATAGTAGGGCCTTTCGGCCAGCCCTCGTCATCTAATGGTCTGTTATTGTGTCATTCACATTTTTCTTCCAGACACTACAGCCAATAACATGGCTCAGTCCACTTCAGCTATTGGCTAACATCACTGAAGGACAATCAGTGCAATATGAACCGCTTCCCCTTTGCAAACCTGTTACTACCTTATTAAAGATATCGGTAACATTTCAATGGCTTGCGACTGCAATTGAGATCTCAAACCACTGATACCTCTTATTGCAAATTGTAAAAATGCGGGGGTACCTCTTTCACAGCTCCTCTCATTTGCAATTCAGAATGAGTCATTAAAGCTATTTTGCGAATCGCTTTACTGAATTGCAAAATAAGGTTAACTCATGGCAAAACACCATCCAGCGTTCGAAAAAGCTGTGATTTTGTGAATTGCAGGATTTGTAACCATTAAAGGGTATTATACTTCTGAACCTAAGACACCTTTTTATACATTGATGGAGGAAGTAGGACACTTTCCTCCACCAATGTCCCACAATCTGTTTCTGAACAGACAATTCCAAGGGGGGATTCAGGGTGGGGAGAAGGCAATTTAGATAGTGAAATTCCCACTTTCACTTTGACCAGCAACCCACCACTCCCCAGCCATGTTGCAGTGCTGTGCTCAAACCGACTCATGGGTAGATGATAAGAAAAGACTTTGACAGGGTAATGGTGCGGCCACACCCCTGACTTGGCAGTAGCCCCCTAAGTCTCTCCTGCCTCCTCGAGTGGCCAAGTATTTTTGTCTACATCCTTCTATGCAGTGCTTAAGTTGTAAAATAATGGGTTCCAGTACCTAAAGCTCTGCTCGGAAGGTCACAGTTATTACTATTAAATGTCAGCACCAAATGTGTAGTCCTGAATCCACTACCGGACACAACCTGCCCATTTATCTCTTCCTTGTGACGGTTTTCCATCTTACTCTTCCTCCTTCTTCCCCCTATGTTTGTTTTTCACTCTCTTGCTCTCAGTTTATGCCTAATGAAGAAAAATAAGTGCCAGTCCCCAAAAATAAGTGCTGGTAGCCCTGCCAACCACCGGCTCAAATTATGCTTCTATGCATATCTGACTGGCAAGTGTGGAATACTCACCAACTCTCTCAGATATCAAGGGGTATGGGTTTCATCAATCCAACACCTTGGGCCACCTCAGTAAATGTTAGAAATAGGGTCTCTAATTGGTAGTGGTTTGCACCCTGTCCAAGTAGGAACCCTCACTCTAGTCAGGGTAAAGGAGTCACACAGCTAAGATAACCCCTGCCCACCCCCTTGGTAGCTTGGCATGAACAGTCAAGCTTATCTCAGGGGCAATGTGTAAAGTATTTGTACACACAAACACAGTAACACAGTGAAAACACCACAAAGGTACTCCACACCAGTTTAGAAACATAGCCAATACTTTTCTGAGTAAAACAAAATCAAAATGACAAACATCCAATATAGACAAGTAAAGATACATATTTTCAAAGATTAAATCTTAGTATCGCGCTTAGAAACACAATAGATCCAACTGTGGCTATCACAGCGTTTTGACAGAGTCGTTCCCAACAGCCTGAAGCCATCCGCGAGGGAGTGCGTGCCGGTCACAGAGTCGCATGGACCCCAGGTACAGTACCTTTGAAAACGATGAGGAAACAAAGACATTGCATGGAGTTGAGGAGGTAAGGCGTCGCTGGAGCCGGTGTGGCGTTGGATCCTTAATGCTACCGAGGTGGTGAGGCATCTGTTTCTTACTGCTAGGAAGGGGAGGTGAGGTGTCAGTTCCTTATGACTTGGCGGGTTGATGAATCCAGGAGGTCAAGATGCGAGGCATTGACTATGCGGTGTTGTGATCACACCACAGGGCCACAGCTGCTGCTGGAGTCAAGGGCGTCAGTGACACAGCACACAGGACTCCCACTACGGCGGGACATTGGAGGTGCTGTGGAGGCGTCGGTCATGGTCATTGCACTCAGGGGGGACCACGGCTCTGGTGCAGGCAGCGGTGCGGAGTCAGACAGCAGCACTGGTTCTGAAGTTGCTCTGGAGTCGATGTGCTTGTTTCTTCTTGGTTATACCAGAACTCACTCCCAAGAAATCAAGAACTGGATTTGGCACCACTTGGCAAGTCAGAACTCTGAGCAAGAGAGCCCAGGTGCCGGCAGATGAAGTCTTTAATATCCCTGAAACTTCTTAACAGGAGGCAATCTCAGTCCAAGCCCTTGGAAAGCCTTTGGAAGCAGGATGTAGAGAGCAAAGTCCAGTCCCTTACTCCCAGGACAGAAGCAAGCAACAAGCAGAGTGGCATTCCCTTCTACAGCATCCAGTTCTTCTTCCTGGCAGACTGTCCTCAGTCCAGAAGGCTTCTAAATGTGTGGTCTCAGAGATCCAGTACTTATACTCATTCCTGCCTTTGAAGTGTAGAAACTTTAAAGGAAAGTTTTTGTAGTGCACAAGACCCTGGCTTTCCTGCCCTGGCCCCAGACACACTCCAGGGGGTTGGAGACTGTTTTGTGTGTAGACAGGCATTGCCCTATTCAGGTGCAAATGTCAGCTCCACCTACCACTCTAGCTCAGGGAGACCCCTCAGAATATGCAGGGTACACATCAGCTCCTTTTGTGTGACTGCCTAGAGTGAATTCACAAACAGCTCTACTGTCATCCTGACCCAGACATGTATTCCATAGCCACACGGAGACACAGAATGGTTAAGCAAGAAAATGCCCACTTTTTAAAAGTGGCATTTTCAAACTTACAATTTAAAAACGAATTTCACCAAAACAGGTATTTTTAAATTGCGAGTTTGGAGGCCCCAAACTCCAAATCTCAATCTGCTCCCACTGGGAAATTACACTTAAAAAATATCTCAATGCCATCCCCATGTTAACCTATGGGAGAGATAGGCCTTGCAATAGCGAAAAACAAATTCAGCAGTATTTCAGGACATGTAAAACACATCAGTACATGTTCTACATTTTAAATACACTGCACCTTGCCCACGGGGCTGCCTTGGGCCTACTTTAGGGCTGACTTACATGTAGTAAGAGGGAAGGTTTGGGCCTGGCAAGTGGGTGTTCTTGCCAGGTCGAACTCGCAGTTTAAAACTGCACTCACATACAGTGGCAGGTCTTAGACATGTTTGCAGGGCTACCCATGGGGGTGGCATAATCAGTGCTGCAGTCCCACTAGTAGCATGTGATTTACAGGCTCGGGCACAAATAGTGCACTTTACTAGGGACTCACTAGTACATCAAATATGCCAATCATGGGTAAACCAATCACCAATACAATTTAGTCAGAGAGCCCTTACACTTTAGCATTGGTTAGCAGTGGTAAAGTGCCCAGAGTCCAAAGCCAGCAAAAAATTAATTCAGCACAGGTTCAAAAACAGGAGGTCAGAAGCGTAAAGAATGGGGATAACCCTACAAAGGCCATTTCCAACATTAACCATGACTAACCTTTCCTGGGCTGTACTATAAGCCCTGCACAGACACTCGTGTCCTATGTGACACTCCCCAGCACTCTTTTTTTCAGCAAAACATGCGTTCTAGGACTTGTAGCCATCCAGTGGTGGTGCACATGAAATTGGGCCACTTGGCACCTAGGAACGAACTATCATTCTCAACTAATAGCGTTCTAAACTCACTACAATTGCATGTCATGTCTGATTCAACTGATATTCATACGCTTGTTTTCTCACAGAGGTATGTGGGCCCAAATAGGCATAGCTAACCTCGGAAACTTCTTCACAGCTCCAAGCCAGCAGGGAAAAAAAATAAAGAAAAAACACTGGTCTGTTAGTAATTGAACATGGAAGCCCATCCTTGCAATCATTAATCTTGAATCTCCAAAAGTACAAAAGCTGTTTTTATAAACCTGAAACATCCAAAAATGGCAGTAATTTAAGCCTGAGCAAAGTCGGTTCATACAGAGCTACCGGTTGCTCTACATTTTCATTGGTTCGCTGTCTTTTCAACAGTCATTGTATTTACTGGGGTCTTATGCATTCTGCACATCTCAGCAAAAGTCCTCCATATGGAACTTTGTGCTGGGCAGCTTTTGTGGTTGACTGCCAAATTGTAATATGCACTCCAGTGATAATGGGCCCAAAAGACAATTAACTGCCAAGGGATAAGCGAATTGTTCTCCCTGAGGTCCTTGCCTGCCAGAGTATTTTGAGTGGTGATGAGTGGTAGGGCTTTTCCACATAGTGCGGAAACATGATCATGTATGTGTTACAGGAGTTACACAGCATGACGAGGCCGACTAAAGGGAAGGTGGCCACCTTGGAGAGACTGTTTGAGGAGCTTAGGTGATGCCATACAAAAACTCAGCAGTATGTTGAAAGTGTTGACTGCTATGTTATGTGATTGCGTTTGTAAAGTACTAAGGGCCTGATTTAGATGTTGGTGGTAACGGTGCTTCCTGTGACTTTTCGACTGTGAACCTGCCCCTGTCATGATGGTCCGTCTGCCGTATTTAGATGTTGGCAGTCCCATAGACGGGGAAGACTGCATTCAAACCACCGTCTCTGCCAAGAAACACCGCCTGCGTCAATGGCAAGAAAGGGTAAAGGGAATGCCAGCGGGACCGCAGCCAGCCTTCCCACCATGCAGGTTTAGATGTGCCTTGCCGCCAAGGAAAAAGTTGCGGTCCAACCTCCACTCCTTAGTTGGCGGATTGGGGGGAAATGTGTTGAAAACTCACCTTTTTACCACTCCTTTCCCCCAGTCTTTGACTGGACAGGACTGGACAACATCTGCCATTGCTGCTACCACCGACCCACAGAGAAAACACGACCGCCCATTGACGGACTATAACGTAGAGACTGCATAGCCAGGGTACGTTGGGTGGGCACTGCGCGGGATGTGGGGGACCACTGGAGACATATACATGTCACAGTAATTTTTTTAATCACTGTGACAAGCATATGTTGGGGATACGAGTGGGTCTGACATGGGTGGGGACACACTGGTACACAACACAAATCACACACATACACAATTGTCATCGTGGTGCCAGTATATATTGACAAATGAACGCTGGTACCACAATGATGGTACATTCACACCTGACAACTGTGTCCATGTGGGCACATTGCCAGGGGACCTGTACCTGTCATGTTGTGCTGCGAGTTGTGTGTGTCATGTATGTGTGTATGTGATGTGAATATCTGGGTGAGGTGCGGGTGGCTGTGAGTGTGTTTGTGTAGCTGAGTGTGTAGTTGTGTTGTTTGTTGTGGTTGTGTCGTGTGTGGGTGCAGTGTCAATAGTGTGTTTGTTGTTTCATGGATGTATGTCAATGTGTGTTTCCAACATGTATGGGTATTGTTGTGTCAGAATGGCAAAGTGTTATTGTGTGAATGTGTTGTTTAATGCAGCAGTACACCTATGGCTAAAGTAGAGTGTGTGCCACTTACCTCACTCCCATAACTCCTGCCATTGTGCGAAGTACACAGAGTCCCATGGCCATCTCCTGCCATTCAGACTGCCAGCAGAACTGTAACATCTAAATACACCAGGTGGAAGGCTGTAGACAGGTTGTATTTTCAGGACCACGCCCGACGCAGTTTGGCAGTGCGACTGCCAACATCTAAATCAGGGCATATGTTACCCTAAGGGGCCACAACTGCAACACTGTGGTGACCCCATGGTGGAAACTGCTACCTGAGGACTTGAAGAAGGTGACCGCAAATGTCAGCAGTTTGAGGAATGCATCTTTGAAGTCTAGACCCACAGGTAAAACCTTTGGAGAATGAAGCAAACACACAGAGAGTGCACATCCAGGGAATGCCCCGGTTTCTGAGTAAAATTGTTTGATATGTTGTAGTTTCCTAGGGCTGTACTGTTGGATGGTGACACAGCAGTGGCAGTAGTGTATACATCCACTATCTCAACAAACGGCCCCCCAGGACAGAGGAGGGATTCAGAACAGTGTTGGGAGAGCTAGGTCATGCCTGTCACTGTTAGTTGTTACCAAAGTGTGCAGCAAAGAAAAGGAACCTGCGATAGAAGGGTTCTAACTTTTATGTCTTCCATGAGCTTATGTATGGGACCGTAAAAAATCAACAAGCACTCCAGAGTGTTACGAAGAAGCTAATTGCTATCAATGTGGAAGTCTCCCCATGAAGCCTTTGTTCTCAAATTCAGAGGTGGCATTGGAATACCTGAAATTGAGAAAAGGTAAAAGATATTACTTAGAATAAGGGGACCAATAAAGTTTTATAAATTATCTAATTGATCTTCTTACCGGAGATAGCGGAGCCAGCCTTAGGTTACACACCATAAAAGGGCTGAAAATGGGCAAAATTAGTTAATTTTTTATAGACTGTGAGGTAATGATGCAGACATTAAGTGGAGTTGTTTTGCCATGAAATAATTACTTAAAATGTTTATCCCACTCTATCTCTCTTCCCCCACCTGCCCTTAGCTGGGGAGTCTCCGAGAAGAGATAGAGACTCTGAGGAAAACACACCAGAAATTAAATTAGTTAAATTGCAAAAGATTCTAAATCTCAAAAGGGTGAATGTTAAAAATGTGGGTTTTGGTTGGGGGGTTTACCCTTCTCAAACAACAACCACAATTGTTTTCAGGGTGAACCACAAAAGTCACTAAATAAACCTGTGCCTAGGAACTGGTAGCTTGGCACAAAAATAGTCAGGCTTAACCTAGAGGCAAGTATTTATGCAGCACTTAAATAGTAATACATCAAAAACAGAACACAAGAAGCATCCTGCATCAATTTAGAAAAATAGAGTAAAATATAATAAATTATTTGATACCAAAATGACAAAGATCCAATTAGTAGGACCGGAGATATGCAGTTTCAAAGATTTAAGGTAAGTATAGAGCGTAAAAGCACAAGCACCACTTGCATTAACTGGTGAAAGTCACAAGTTCAGGCCGACCTCAATGGAGCATCAGTCACACAGGGACCAAGTTAATCTCGCTGAAAGAGTTATCTTCTCAAAGACCATTGCAAACTGTCGAGTTTGGGGTGGAGGAGGCTGTAAGGAGCAAGGAGAGTGTTGTGGATGGTCATTGTTGTAGCATGAATATCCGGTCGAGGGTTGCCAGTGGTTGTTGCTGGAGCTTCGTATTGTTGGTAACCCCGGGCTGTTGATGCTGTTGCAGAAAGTGCAGCTCTCACGTTGCTGGCAGTCGCTTTCACAAGTAGAGTAGGGTTCACCAAAGTTTGCGTTGGGTGGGTGGTAAGATCCCAGCATGAATAGGCCTATTTGTGGTCACAAAGAGCCCAAAACTTCAGGGTTCCTTCTTTGTGTCCAGAGAAGTGCACTCTGATACCAACCAATGGCCTAGAACCTGAGGAGTTGCCTCTTAGCGATCAGGGAATCACTGTTCCAGAGGCCAGCAGGGTTCACGCCGGTCCAGTTGCAGGTCCAGGCAGATACACTTGCAGCATGTCAGCTGGGCATTTGCAGGGAGGTCTCTGGAGCTTGTTATGTCCCTGTAGCTCAGAACAGGAGGTCAGCCAGCTGACCCTTGGAGTTACTCTGCCTGGCATGAAGGGAGCAGGTCCAGTCTTCCTTCTCATAGAGCAGGGTAGGACTCAAGCAGCAGAGCAGTCCTCTGGCAGTCGGGCAGTCCTTCTTCTCTAGTATTCACAGGTCCAGGAATGTACTGAAGAGTGGGTCTCAGAGTCCAATATTTATACCTGGTGCCAGCTTTGAAGTGGGAGAAACTTCTGGATTCCCCACCCCCCCCACACACACACACTCACACCCAGATGGGTATGGAATTTTCTTCCTCTATGCCGTGGTCCGAGGATATTTGGGGTGACAAAAAATGAGCGTGAGGTCCTTTGTGAGTATACTGGGGCAGCCACTTTGAAGTGCAAGTGCGTTGTGGGAGAGCGCCATCCCTTCCATCCTCACAAGATGGGCCATATTGCAATACCTAGTTCCCTTTTAGATCACTGTGTTGGAGGAATACACAAAGGCCAACTGCCAACAACACTTAGTCATGTGATTCAAGACATAAGCTGCAGGCACCAAATGGTTAGAATAATAATTTTCAGAATTGTGACCTAACATTCGAGTTGACCCTTAAAGAGGATTTTTAATTACAAATCTATAGAGACCAAATATGATATTTCTACCTGTACCAAGCTAAAGGTATCTCTTATTAAGTGTAATAAGGCAATCAAATGTTATCCCATGGGAGAGGTAGGCTTTGCAGTATTGAAAAACTCGTTTAAGAGTTTTTTACTACCAGGACCTGTAAAACTTAAATGTACATATCCAACTTTTTAAATACAGTGCACCCTGCCCTATGGGATGTTTAGGGTCTACCTTAGGTGTGACCTATATGTATTGAAATGGTAGGTTTCAGCAACCTGACAAAAAGGTTTATTTTGCTAGGTTAAAATGGCAAATAATTCTGCACACCGGCAGGCCCGATACATATTTTGAAGTGCTACTTAAGTGGGTAGTTAGATTGATCAGAAAGTTCTGCTTCTGTAATATCAGTGGAAACAGATCCAGGAGGGAGACACTGATTATTTTTCCATCTGGTGTTGATAGTTTTCATAACTATATTGCCAATATCTTTTTTGGCTATAATGTAGATTTTCCTAGTTTATGACGGAAAGTCTTAATTTTATTAAAGACACGGAGGCGAGTATTATGCGTTTCTTCTCTTGCTTTATTTATACAGCAGCAGTCAAGAAGAACAACAAATCCCATGAGGCTTAAAACAAACAGCCAATGGGATTGAAAAAGTAGTATGCTAATATAACAACCAATAGGAACGACCCTATACCATTATGACGTCACTTGACTGCAAGCAGCCCTCTTTTCTTGCGAATAGTTAATCATTGAAAAATAATGGAAATAGAGAACAAAGGATAAACAATGCCATGAGAAAAGCAAAAACATCAGAACAAAAGTCCAGAATTCTGTAGAGATAGGGATGTTTCCTGAAGTCCGAGGGATATGATTCCAGACTTGACGTGAGTGGGAGTTCCACGTGATGCCAGGAGGTCCAATTAGGATGTAGGTTGCGTAGTTGTAGCAGGTGCTGGAAAGAAGGGAGGGAAAAAGAAAAAAAAAAAACACCAAGTTAATCCAGAGGTGGGATAATACTCGCCTCCGTGTCTTTAATAAAATTAAGACTTTCCGTCATAAACTAGGAAAATCTACATTTTATGACAAGACCGGAGGCTCCTATTATGCGAGTTTAAAGCATATTAACTACATTTAACGACATATTATCAACAGGTTTGCAATAGAAAAGTCGAAAGGTATTATCATTGGACCAGTCTGCAGACTTGAGAATATCCTCCAAACGAGAACCTGCCCAGAAGGCCTTGGAAGCCATAGCCCCTCTGGCAGAGTGAGCTCCAAAAGTGGAAATATCTATGCCCGCTAAGGACATGATCAATCTAACCCAACGTGCTAAGGTAGCTGATGAAACCGGGTTATGAGGTTTCCTGAAAGAAATAAGAAGTTGGGAAGAGGATGTTCTCAACTCTGCAGTTCTTTGTTCATAAACTTTGAGACATTGGCCCACACATAACTTCGGATGTTGAGGGAAATAAGGATAGAAAACTGACGATAAATTGGTTTTGGTACGTCGGACAACCGAGAACAACACCCCCGAAGGAGTGAATTGGCGGTTGGAGACGTCCAATGCCTTGACATCCGAAAGACGTTTAATAGAAATTAAACATAATAACATTGTAAGTTTGGCAGATAAAATTTTTAGTGATAAAATTGAGTTGTCTGGTAAAGAGTTCAAATACTTTAGAACAACATTAACATCCCACAAGTTATTGTACTTTGGTAGAGGAGGTTTGGAAAATTTTACTCCCTTTAGTAATCTGCATACCAGCGGGTGTTCGCCGACCGGTTTCCCATTGACGTGTGTATGGTTAGAGGAAATAGCTGATCTGTAAAGGTTGATAGTACGGAAAGCTTTGCCTTTGCTGGCTTCTGCCGCTAGGAAATTTACTATAAATATTATATCTGTTGAAAAGGGATTAATGTGCCTTCCCAAACACCAGCCGCTCCATAAAGACCAGGCTGCCTTGTATGCTTTCTTGGTACCAGGTGCCCAGGAATTTGCGATGTATTGAGAAGCTTCTGACGAAATGAAAGGGATAGTTTGGGAATTCCTGAAATCTTCCAGGCGGATAGAACAAGGAGATTGTCCGAAATGAGGGGGTGAGGACAATGCAGAGGGTCTAGGAGTAAGTCTGGGAAGGGTTGTATCAACAGGGGAAAATCCACTGAAAGTTCCAGTAAGGTAGGGTACCATACCTGGGATTGCCAAAACGGAACTATGAGAATAAGAGAGGCCTGTTGACGTCTGGCTTGTGCTAAGACTCTGTTGATCATGATAAAAGGGGGAAAGGCGTAATTGAGCGCATGAGACCAATCTTGCAAGAAAGCATCTGATGCTAAGGCTAATGGATCTGGACGCCAACTGTAAAATCGAGGAAGCTGTGTGTTGAGACGGGATGCAAAAAGGTCTATGGAGAGCGGACCCCATAAGGATTGTATCCTGTGGAACACTGAAGGATGGAGTTTCCAATCGCTGGAGTCTCGAAGATGACGAGAATTCCAGTCTGCCACTGAATTCAGGGCTCCTGGAAGATATTCTGCATGAACCGAAAGATGGTTTGTAAGGCAAAATTCCCAAAAACTCTTGGCCAAATCCGCCAGAGGTTTGGACCTTGTACCTCCGAGATGATTTATGTACCTGACTGCGGATACATTGTCCATTCTGAGAAGGATTGCACAATGTACCTTGTGTTTTGCCAGGCTTCTGATTGCAAAGGAGCCGGCAAGCATCTCTAAACAATTGATGTGCAATTTGGACTCCTCAATAGACCATGTACCCCCAGTCGAGATGGGACCACAACGGGCCCCCCAGCCTAGATGGCTTGCATCGGATTCTAATACAAGATCTGGGGCTGACGGAAATATACTTTTCCCGTTCCAAGCATCTAAATGGTCTATCCACCACTGAAGCTCTGTGCGAGATTCGAGATCTAAGGGTACGAGGTCGGAATAAGACAGCCCTTTCCTTAAGTGCTGGATCTTTAGCCTTTGGAGTGATCGGTAATGGAGGGGACCTGGAAATATCGCTTGGATGGAAGAGGAAAGCAGACCTACTATTCGTGCTAAAGTTCTGAGAGATATGAGTGAAGTGCGAAGAATCTGAAGAATTTCCGACTTTATGGATTTTATTTTCGTTGTAGGAAGAAGAAGAGTAGCGGAAATGGAATTTATTTGGAAACCCAGAAATTCTAGAACTTGGGAGGGAGTTAGGAGAGATTTTTCTCTGTTTATTATGAAACCGAGGTCCTCTAAGAGAGAACAAGTGATCTGCAAATGGAGTAGTAGAGTTTGGGGAGACTGATTCATGATGAGGATGTCGTCTAAGTAGATTAGGAGCCTTATACCCTGAGCCCTTAGATGAGCAACTACGGGCTTGAGAAGCTTGGTAAAACACCAAGGGGCAGACGATAGACCGAAGGGTAGAGAGGTAAAGTGATACGTTTGATCTAACCATAGGAATTGTAGAAATTTCCTTGACTCTGGATGTACGGGAACCACTAGGTAAGCGTCCTGAAGGTCCAGTCTGACCATCCAATCGTATTGGAGAAGTATATCTCTGAGATGAAGAATTGTCTCCATTTTGAAATGTCGGTACACCACAAATTGATTGAAATGTTTTAAATTGATGACCGGACGCATCTTTTTGTTTTTCTTTTGAACCAGGAAAATTGGGCTGATAAATCCCAAAGGATGAGGACGAGTGATTGAAATCGCTTGTTTTTGTAAGAGTGCGTTTACCTCGGTAGATATCAAGTCTTTCATTTCCGCAGAGAAATGAGGAAAAGGGGGGAGAAATGTTTGCACCGGAGTAGAGTAAAGCTCTATGTTGTAACCTTGGACTGTGTTTAGAACCCATACATCTGCTGTAATTGTTAACCAATTTGAAAGAAAATGGGAAATACGACCCCCAGTTGGAAGGAGAGCAACTTGAGGGCTTACCTGTAGGGTTGGAGGTTCTAGTATGTCTGAAGGACCTGGCACGATAACCTCTGCCACGTTGGGGGTAGAATTGAGGTCTGAAGTCTTGTTGGTAGGTATTATAATACGCTCTGGAGCCTTGATTGGAGAAACCACGGCTGGTAAAGCGACCCCTGCCTCTACCGGCCCTGGCAAAAACCCGTTGATTAAACATCTTCCTCATAGATTGTTGGGCTTTGTCCAGCGAGGTAAAAGTGGCTACATACTTGCCGAGGTCCTTTATGAAGGAATCCCCGAACAGTTGTCCCTCAGTATGGATCTGAGGATGTACAGTCGCCAAATTAATTAATTTAGGGTCCAATTTGATCAGAAGACCTTTACGTCTCTCATGAATGAAAGCGGAATTCGCATTTCCTAAAAGACAAATAGAACGTTGAACCCACAATGAAAGCTCTTCCGGGTCCAAAAAGGTTCCCTCCAGTCTGGCCGACTCCACCATATCAAAAATTCTCGTTAATGGGCCAATTGTATCGAGGAGTTTGTCCTGGCAGGACGACCACGCTTTGTCTACCCCTTTGCGGGGGTCCTTGCCTTGCTTAGTAAAGAAGGTTAACATCTGTTGGTCGATGACAGGGGTAGTTGTTGCCCTGTGTGGAAGCACCGGACGTGGACATTCCGATTTTAGTTTGTTTCTAATTTGCTTATCAAGGGGGGAAAATAACTTTTGCGCCACATAATCCCCCACATGTTCAGCTGGGAACCATTCTGTAGAGTTGGGGTGTAAAATGTGGGAGGGATCGAACATAGGTAAGCCTTCTGCATCCAAGAGGGGGGGAACCGAGGAAACTTTGGGTTTCTTTGGAGGGGGAGGATTGAAAGAATCATCATGATCCTTATCTGAAACGTAGTAGTCTGAATCAGCGTCAGGCAAATCCTCATCAGTGTCTGGAGCAGAGGTCGTAGGAATAGAAGGGGGAATATTATGTTGTTTGGACTTTCTCTTTAAAAATGGTCTGGAAGCCATATTATTATACTCCTTGGCAGGAGCCGTGGGAGGAACCGCGCCCTCTGTCATGTGTGAGTTAAACTCACTCTCCATTTGAGTCGAACCCGAGGGGTTGACAGGCAGGCGTTGACTGCATTCCCCCGCAGTCTGGGCCGAAGATTTAGACAATAAGTTGGCAAAATTTGATTCCAAGTTCTTTGATAGTTTTTGAATGGATGACTGCATTGCCTGTTTAACAGAAGTTTTAATAAAATTGCGCAGTTCATTCCTTATTTCCTCTACACTGGAAGCACTATGTTCCGTTGGTGAGGAATTGGGTTCCATTATAAAGGAAAATATAGTATTAAATTGTTAAAGAACAAATGTCAATGAAATATAAAGGGAAAATGTAAATAATCACAAAGGGTTAACACCCAGGCAACCGGGGGTTAATAGAAAACTAAGTTGACTTGGAGCCGAAAAACTCCTCCTACTTCAGGGCGGGACCGAGTGACAAGCCGTATGAGGCTGCGTGAAGCTGGTGAAGAGCCGGAGTCGTCTGAACAACTCGACAGGTAAGAGCGGTGTCTCAGAAGTATTCCTCGCGTCAGGGGAGAAACCAGAATAACGGTCACTTCCCAGACGCGAGGGAAACTCCTCCGGAACGTTGCGCGCGAGGCGCAGAGAAAACGTTAGGTTTCGCGGCCCGGGAGCAGCACGACGTTGCACCCTGGAACCGGAAAGAGGACGCGAGCGCACAGCAACGCGCTAGAATCAATGCGGCAACATGCCGTCAACAAAATATGATATCGGAAAACAATTACCTTAAGAAATACAGATAAACATGTTAAACTATCATAAAGTCATGAGAGAAACATTGGTATGAACTTATCTTGACTGCAGCAGCAAGAAAAGAGGGCTGCTTGCAGTCAAGTGACGTCATAATGGTATAGGGTCGTTCCTATTGGTTGTTATATTAGCATACTACTTTTTCAATCCCATTGGCTGTTTGTTTTAAGCCTCATGGGATTTGTTGTTCTTCTTGACTGCTGCTGTATAAATAAAGCAAGAGAAGAAACGCATAATAGGAGCCTCCGGTCTTGTCATAAAATATAATGTCAAAGATGACTTTAGGTCAGTCTGGTCCATAGTAGCCTAGGCCTTCCCCTATTTGTTTTCATGCCTGCAGCAATATTTCTTAAAGCTGGCTAAAGCTGCATTAAATGGGGCAACCCTGCTTTGACTAGTGCAATAATTTGGTAATGTAAGTTTAAAGGCTGAATATGTTAAAGCTTATTTTTTGATCATGAGATACTGGAAGAAATGAGAAAGTGGAGGGTCACAAAGACATTATTGTTAGAAACATCCCATAGCACACCTCATAAGGAGCACTGAAAATAAAGCTGAATAATACTACAATGTTGTTGTTATTACCACTACTACTACTAGAGCAACAGGAATGGTGATGATGACGCTGCTGCCAGTAGAGAGGATAAAAATGTAATCTTTGAGGGAACTAACCCTGCCAGACTTCCTCAGGTGTGTTGAAAATTGAAGTTTCATTACTAATAATACAAATATTACTATTAATTAAATTTTTGTCATTATAATTAGGGCTTCCAGTTTTATGTTTTTTTTTTTACATTTCCATTGGATCCATATTTATTTTGCACTCGTTTTATCTGTATTTATCCATTATTAGTTTGTGTTTAGTGTAAAAAATAGAGCTGCAATGGGTATATGTTGACACTTATTTAACCACATAATGTTTACTCTTGTTTGAATGTCCAATGAGCTTTAGCCGTTTACAGTACAATTCAGTCATATGAAATCATTGCCTTGCAGAACAGCTTAAACCTCTGTACTGCTGCAGGTATTTAAGCTTCATTATTTTTTTTTCTTCTTTTTTTAACTCCCCTTCCTGTCACTTTGCACAGCTGTTGACCTAGCACGCACGATTGACAGTAGTGAGCATTGTCCAGACAAAAACATATTCCTTGTACTGGTCAATATTTAAAAATAAATACAGCAAAGAAAACAGATGGTTTTCTGTCAGTGTTTATCCGTAAAAAACAGTAAAAACCGAAAACTGGGAACCTTAATTATGATTACTATTGTTTTTGTTCTCCTTATAACTACCAATAATGATGATGTTGAATGGCCTACGTAAGTTAAACACTCACTGCTGACACATGCTGTGATTAGAGGTCACATTTGAACCCCGGCTCAACCTTTCTCCCTTTCAAAGTGTGGAACAACTTTAAATGTTGCCGTTTCTCACAAGTTCCTCGGTGATGCATATTGAAAATGAACACGTTTACCACATTTTGTGACCTAAGCCAGTGCTAGATATTTTTGTTACTAGCAGATAACGATGTGCCTTCATGCCAACAGACCATATTTAGGTATTTAAAGCGAAAACGTCTTTATTTTAGCTGTCTCTCGCCTGAAATGGCCTCTGCTTCAAAACAAGTGAATTGAATGGGGATAATACATTCCCCCGATTCTTGTTTCATTATCTCCTACTTTCCTGTTCTAAAATGGTATGACTGTGCTGCACTGTGGGAAAATGTTAGCAATGTGTATTGTGAAAAAAGCTAGCAAAACATTTAGTGTGAAAGCTACATAGCGGGGGCAGCTGTGCAGCTGAGATGAGCTGATTGCTTTCTTCTACGGCATTGAAGGTGTTTCAGCGAAACACCACAATGCTGAAGCCTTGCACGCGACCTCACAACCTCAAGGCCGGAAGCTGGGGCCACGCGCTGCTTGTGGGAACTACCTCAAACGGGCTCCTGCCTCGGTTTTAACCTCTGAGAATGGAGGGGCGGCTCGAAAAAGGAAACAGTCAATGCTTAACAAAAGAAGAAGCGTGGGTGAGGGCAGAGCCACCTTTTACAGAGAAAAATGTGTTGTAAGTTTCTGCAAAGGCCCTGTACATGATACTTACATAGCTTTTAATATAAAATCGTCTGTATATATTTGTAACATCACTTCTCTGGCTTTGTTTATTTTAGTCGTGGATTGTTAAGGTATATTTAGAAGTTTTTTAAAGTATTTTTCCTTCTGTTACTGTTTTAAGTATGTACTGATAAGGGGGAAAATACCAGCTTTGTGACTTTCTTAATATTTACAGTGGCTGGGACATTAAAATACTGGTAATGACAGTTAAGAAAGAATAAACAAAATGGCCCCGTGGAAGCTCTACACACAGAATCACGTGTTTGGTATTTGTGATTATGGTCCCTTTGAAACATTCCACTTCCTCTGGATCATTTTTCAGTGCAGTTTAATCAGTGCTTAATTTGAGCCAGTGGTTCCACAGTTTAATCAGTGCTTAATTTGAGCCAGTGGTTACAAAGTTTAATCAGTGCTGAATTTGAATTTCAGCCAGTGGTCTTCAGTGCTCGGTACCAGTACTTAATTGCCAACACAGGCTGTTATCGCGGTCTTCCACATGGTGATGCTCTTTGTTTTATTTAGAAATGTGCTCAAGAACAGTTGTTTATTAATCCAATATATATAAAAAACGACTAATAACTGCCACCAACACCATTCTTAGAGTTTTGGGGGCCTGGAATTTTCTGAATTGTATCACTTGTAGAAGTTTGATGGTTTGTACTTGTGTTTATACTGCCAGTGCCAGCTCTGGCAGGGGAAATGGGTGGTGTAAGGTGCAGAGGGTTCCCAACGCGGGCTCTGGCACTTATTATTTTACAAATTAACCACTGCATTTAACTCTGTGCTTAAATAATTGAGGTGGGCGAGCCAACAAATTAATAGAGAGAGCCGAGCCAGACCAAGATAATGGTTTGGCTTGGATCTTAGAGCCTGTGCATGAGCCAAGCCTTGAAAATATCTGTCATGTAAATCCTGCAACAAACATCACATAAAATAAGATAAAGTCTCTTCAAAGTTAAAAAAAAGTGTATTTCTTTACATGTGGAAACTTTGATATTAATGGAGTTCATTATATCAGAGCACTGAGAAGTACTAATTAAAAGTGATCGTTTTGTATAACTGGTAGTCTGAATTTACGTGTTTGAAAGTGCTTTCACATGCGGTAATGAAGACAAAAGAGGTTTGGTGAAATAAACTATCTGCTTAAGATCACACAAATAAAGTGAGGAAGTCAGAATTTATCCTTTGTGTAATTCTGCCAGTAAATGGATATATATTTTTGTTCTCTTGTGCTAAGGATTTGTTTTTATTTATTAGTGCATTTTTCATAATATAACGTGAACTCAACCAGAAGAACTTTATCTGATCACCAGTTACATTACACAGGGTTACCTGCATCGCTCATATGTATGAGAAGATTAAGTGATTTGCTCAGAATCACAAGATGTTGATCCATTGCTTAGACTCACACCTCGTTCCCCAGTTCCACAGACTGCAGCTCTGGCCCTAACGCCACATTCTGGGTAGTGGGAGGAAGACAGGCAGAAGCCATATGAAGGTTTAATTTGTATTGGGCTCAATGTTTCAACAGGACCTTGAGCTGAGCTGGGACTTCAGGCTCAAGCCTTGCTTGAGCTTTCAGTGGCTCAACCACCTCTATTAAATAATTATAATACTCAAACCTGAAAGAGATCAAATAAGTCTGTATGCAGCAGCATAAGGATTCATTCGGTTTCCAAAGCACGTTCACACGCAGTGCTATCTGTCCCATACTTTGGATACTATTCACAGAGTTAGATAATGATTAAAACTACGTTTTCCTGCCAAAAATTTGCAAAGGGTTTCCTTGGAGGTGTAAATGAATTGAAATAGACAGAGATGTGCATGACTAGTACGCGATCTGCCCAACTGTAAGTCCCACACAAGAGGTAAGACGTGGGCATACCATGGCATGTTTTGTCTTAGAAGTTTGGGTCTCCCACAAACATACTTTTGTAGACTTTCTCAAACTCCTCTTATTGCCCTTGGAACTCTGGAAAGGGTCATAAGTTGACTGTAGCATCAGCAGGGGCGTAGCTTAAGGGGGGTGTTTGGGGTATTACACCTCTCTGATAAATGTATTTTTTAGTAAATAGTTGGGTGCAGGTGCTTTAAGTCAGGTATTATGAGGGTTTTGTCAGATTTCACTTGGTATTTTCACATAGACAAAAACACACACGCACACACTCGTCTCAATTTTAAAGGTCTTAAAATGGTTTATTTGACAAAATATTGAGTTTTAAGTACCTCAGCAAACCACTCTTCTCTACCTTTCTCCTCGAAGCCCCCCTCATGCCCTGCCTCCTATGTAATATATTTTAATCAACATGATTGTTGGAAAATCTGACACTCACACCCCATCACTCTTACTGCCCAAGCCATGCCCTTGGGCACAGGGCAGGCCTAGCTCCACCTCCATGGTGGGAAGAAGAATGGATCACCCTCAGTCTTGCTGGAAGTGTAAGGGAAGAGGTATCGGTGAAACAAAAGTATTCATTTGCACACTAATCCTATGCCGCCTGTTTGATTTATCTGTTGTGTAGAACTATGAACAGCAGGAAATACGATACTTATGGAGAAGTCACTTGACATTCCCAGCTGCGCACCTCGAAACCTGTGCCTCCTTGGGAATGTTGGTTATTGGGGAATTTAGGAAACTTAAGACAAAGTTGTAGTTCTCTACCTGTGCTTTTCCTACTTCTTTTTGTGAATTTTGTACTTTATTTTTGTAATAATAGCACAGTCAAATCTGGAACTCGTCTTGCACTAGATGATGGAGCTATTTACATTTCAAGCGCTTTGAATTAATAAATGGTAACTGGTAAGCAGCTCATGCTTTCTCAGGATGGTATCCACTGTTTTTCACTCAAACTCGCCACTAGCACGCAGGTCACTTGTAAATTAACCCAACCTTAGTAGTGAATGTACTTGTGACAAACACTTTCCAAAACAAACTGTGTTTGTGTCTGTACTTACAGTCACTGTACAGCATAAGTGTGCTTTTTTGTCTCTTGAACTGACAGCATGGTAAAGGCTCTTTAGCTCTGTCCCGAGCTACTGTAACCTTATAGCCCGCTGCCCAGGGCTACACCAGTTGTTAAAGGCCCTGAACCCGAGTTATAGACCGTAGCCACTTGCGAGGGCCTATAACAAGGGAAAGGGCCTTTAACAATCAGTATAGCCTAAGGCAGAAGGGGTATAAGGCTATTAGAACATTTAACCCACTAAGGCTAGAATATTGTAAATTAAAAAGGGAAAATCAGAAAGACAAACATTGGAAGGTTGGATCTCTGGGCTTATACCAGCCATTATAAGCCCAGAACTACTCCATTATCTTCAATGGAGCGCTCAACATTCCAATGGTTTAATAAACCATCTAGACCGTGCTGGTTTTTAAAATGATGTGGATTAAACTCTGGTGTGGAGATTTTAATTCCCGTTGTGCTACTTTACTAGGAATTCTCTAGAATGTAAGTAAGATCAGTCCAGTGCCACGAGACAAATTGGCATATGATGGGATATGTAAGTGTTTACAATTCAACCCAGTAAATGGGAGGTTAGCACATTAGAAACAGACATCGTAGTTGCACAAATGGAACATATGCTTTTTAAATTCAAACCAGAGTTTGTTGAACATGTTTTTATACTGGAGACTCCATGATATTTAGGGCTGTATGTGCCTTATTGCCTACACAGCTCCACCAGCTTAAGTGAAAGTGTGTGAGGAATAGGCATATGTGCCATGCAAGTCTCCCATGGGGCATTTTCAGAGGTTGTGGCTAGTGTCAGACCTGCAAATAAGAGGGTTAGAAAATGCATTGATAGACTGTCAGACCAAAGATGTTCACCTGGACTTCATAATGAAAATCAGGGAACCTTATTCCACCTCTCTAATTGTTCTTATAGAAACCTAACATGCTTCTCTAGAAGATAAAAGGTAGGGCTCCTCTCATGGTTTGCTGCAGAACTGGCACCTTTTTACAAATGTGGTCAAATAATACCTCCAGATACCCTGGCAGACCAGGTCTGACCCCGCTGTTGCATCTCTCCTAAAGGTAACAGGATTACAAACTCGGGGAAATACAAACTCCCACATCTTCAACTTTATAGTTTCATTTAAAGATGAAACAGAAAATGTCGGGGGGATTATCTTCCCATACACTACTAATTGAAGGAGTACTTGTAGGATGACGGCAGAGAAAAATATGATCTCCCAGGTCTCTGTCACCATCTTCAACGACTGGCAACACAATGCACGAAATAAACAGTTTGAAAGACAATGGATAATCTTTTTAGGCTTTTGGCCCTATCAGCAAAAGAGGAGACAATCGTTTGAACGTATTGGAAACATTTTCATTCTGTATAATTTGTGTCATATTTTTGATATGTACAGGAGGTATCTGCAGCACCTTATGTCCATTTTACAGTACAGGACAGGACTGCCCTATGTGGGGGTCCAATATAGCTGAAGCACTGCAACGTGTTGGGCAGCAGAGGGTATGTTCTCTCCTGGCTCCTAGAAACACCAGGAACGGTTCCCTCAGCCATCTGGCACATTCTCCCAAATAGGGAGAAACTCCATACGTCTTATGCAGGCAGTGTTACAACTGCATTGTTTTTTACCCTTTTGTGAGGCACTGACTGTTGTCAGATGTTAGGGGTAGGGATTGCTTACCTCCGGCGGAGAGATCTGGAAGCCCAGTTGTGACTCCAGACAGCATCCTCGCACACCTAGCAGCTGGCTGCACACCATGTCTCCTTCTGCAAAATAGCTAGAGAGGGCAACTGCCGATGTCATTGTGGATCAGTAGTTCTTATCCATACCCAGACTTTAGGCTCTGACACAAGACAGGAAGGTTTGGACCAACAGCCATTGCCTTTGGCTGGCTGGCTCTATAATGCATTGCTTCATACCAAACAGCCCCTCAGAAAGGGTCCAACACAGCTCCTCTCTGCTGGGCATGGCAGGGGCCTAACCAGCCCTTGCAGGCCTTTAATTATAGCATAGCCCCTCCACACCCACACAAGACTTGTTAGGGCCCTTTAAATAGTGTAGGGTGTGGGCAGATTTTGGCTCCCTCCTGGTTCCATAGGTGATCAAGTGGTGTATGTGACATTATAGACTTGGATTCCAAAAATGTCTTTAAGCTGAATTTTGCCAATAATCAATCTGTAGCCATCACTAATGCCTAAAAACAAGGTGTAAAGGTGTCTTTTCCAGGTGAATATGGATGAATTCCCCCCATCAATCCAACAGTGCAAGCTCTCTTGGCTTCCAGTGACACTAACTTCAGCTTCATGATCCACATTCTATGTAAGCCAAGGACCACCTCTGCAAGGTGTGATGATCAGCTGCCATCAGATCCGCTGTTAAAGTATTAGTTTTATTCAGTGTTGCTAGAAGTAGTTTCCTGGTCACTGGAGTTGAAAGAGCCCACCTGACTGAAAAGTGTTGTAAATTCAGCAGTGTTTCTGAAATATTAGAATTGCTCCAATACTCAGAGAATTCCACTGGCTCCCATTGATCACACACATTTCATTCATCCCGGCTGCATCATCTACAATGCTATCAACAACAATAACCCACCTTACGTCTTGACCAAGATCAAGATATCCGGCAGAAAGCACAAAACATTTAGAAGTAGCATCATCAGAGTTTAAAAAATGAAATACAAGGAGAAATTGATGAGCTGCCAAGTCGTCTCCTGCTACACATCCAGTGGGTGGACATCCTTCGCATTCCAATTCTAAGAGGTCCCATTTCTCCCTCACTTCCAGAAGGAATTGAAGACTTACTTTCTAAAGCTACACTTCATCTGAGACAACCCCACCCACTTCTGATTTCCCGTAGAAGCACCCCATCCCTGATGCTTAATCCACCTTATGAATGAGCTCTATCCTTGGCCTACCAGGAAATCCCTTTTACCGTTATTACTTTTCGTTCTCTCTTACTCCATGTCCCAGTGCATCATTACTCACAAGCCTTCCTTTATGGTGTGTTTCTCTTGCACGGTGTTCTGTTTCTTTTAAGCTAGGGTCACAATTTACACATTTCTGACTACATACACTGACTGTTAGTGGAATGCATGATTCCTTTCTGAGTTAACCATGATGCCTATTCATTTATGCTTTCACTCACCCTAATGATGATCTAACAGTGAACCTGCACACAGGATAATCCTGACAGGCCTGGGTTTGGTTTCTCAGGGAACCATTTAAGAGATCCCCCCTCTTGCCTGGGTTCTCTCAGATTGTAATGCCAGTGCTGAAGACTATGTGAGAATGGACAAGCCCTTCTAGCCTGCGATGATGTACCTCTCACTGGCCAAACCTTAGGCTGGAAGACCACTAACCCATCTGCAGTTCACATAACTTGTAGACTTGATTACTTTTTTTTCCATACAGAACTGGGAGATACAGAGGGTTATGAAGAGACCTAGAAGGCTGTTATTCTGATCAAATGAATTTCACATCCTTCCTTTGGGATGCATTTAAGGCTTATAATTAAATTTGATCTGGCAGTGAATTTTAAGGTTGGGATCATTATCATTGCATCCCATCACAGATGTCACGGGAGAACCAGGGAAGTAGAGTGCAAGAGAGAATTTCCGGGATGGAGCACAGTCTCTAAGTTTTCGGCTGTCTTGAGGGACAGCACCACTCCGTTTGCCTGTTTTAATAATAGCCAGATCTGATTAGCTGGAAGACAGAAGACATATGGTGAGTATATTTATACTAGCTGAGCAGCAAGAAACAAATAATATCTGAAACAAGGCTACCTGTTTCAGTAGGGGATGATGCTGTGATGAGCCTGAAGCAGACCTGGAATCCCCTAGACCACTCCCCTAGACGCTGCTAAACATTCACAAGTAAGAATCTATTATAAATGAGACAATAGACAGCAAAGCCAACAATACAAGAAGAAAAAGGGACTAAAGGGGACTGTAAAATTAAAAATAACAAACGCTGAAAGGATGCAAAACAGGTAAAACTATGATGAGAAACCAAAAGCCAATGCAACCTGTTGTAAATGCAAATACCTTTCTTGAAGGCAGTAAGTCAGGTAGCCAGTTATGTTGGTTATGATGTAGATTTATTAAGATAAAGTCTCTTAGGTTACAAGTTACATGTAATTAAGATAATGGGTAAATGCCCCACCAGGAGCAGCATCCTACTGCTTAGCCCACTCTCACCATATGATCACTCTCTCCATTCAAGCACTCATCAACATTCCATTACATCACACACAATGACTGAGCAACAGGATACTCTGTAACCGTGAAGTGGATGCATTACAACCACATCAGGTTACAACACATCACCTCACCTTAGAAAACAAATAAAAATACAACAGGACAAACAATGAAAGTCCTATAAATATTCAAACACATGCATTATCAAGCAAGAAAATCCAATTACACGCTCAGATTAACATGACAGATAAATGCATGGCAGGACAATGGACAAACACCCTTTACTGCACTTGCTCACCCTTAACCTATAAGGAAAGACTAATACTACATAAGGGTGCAAAACACTTCAGCCACTTTACACTGCTAACACACGCAGGATCAATGCAACATTAGGGTGCAACACACAACCCCCATCTGCTTAGGGGTAATTAACCACTTCACTCTTTACTCCACACTCATCCCAACACATGAGGCATATTGTGAGAATTAAACAATGGGTGTCTTTCAACCAAACTAATGGGTCTCTTCCGACCTTCACACATCCCCTCACCCAGGAAATCTCTGCAATGGGCATCATGCACCCTTCACACATCCCCTCACCCAGGGAACCTTTGCAACGGATATCTTTCAACCCTCGTACATCCCCACACACAGAGAATTTGCACAATGGGTATCTTTTCAACCCTCACACATTCCCACCACACAGAGGGAATCTTCACAATGGGTATCTTTCAACCCTCTCAAATTGCCATACACAGGGCATCTCCACAACAGGTATCTTTCAACCCTTACACATCCAGGCACACAGGGAATCTTCGCAATAGGTATCTTTTCAACCCTTACACATCCCCTCACCCAGGCAATCTTCGCAGTGGGGATCTTCCAACCCTTACACATCTCCTGACTCAGGGAATCTCTGCAATTTGTATCTTTTCAGCCCTCACTCACCTTTGTAACAGGACACTACATAAACTTAGAACCACTTATCCCAAAACAAGGGAGAATCACACTCTCTTCCACTCACAAAAACTCCTTCCAAATCTAGGGTGCATGAAATGTGACCCCAACTACCATCTCATACTACACTACATACCACACAGGACAAGGGACACTATATGCAGTCACACCTCTCCTGCATTCCTTGCAGGGCTAAGGACACTATATCTAAAATACTTACAAAACAGACTTTCCTCCAAAGGAACAAATGCACAATACTCTCTGTCGCAATTTCAACATGGCACTCACAAAAATAATAACTCCCAAACAACAATACTTTCTGCTGCAATCTCAACATGGCATTCACAAATAATAACAGTACTTAAACATTTAATACAGCATGAAAACCCAACAAGCATGTGCAATCACTTGACATTCTGTGAAAAGTTACTCTAGTCCTCCGCCCTGTGAGCGACTTCTCACCCGAACACATTACTAAATAGCCCTCTACTGCGGTGAGCGACATCTGATCTGAGCATACAACTCAGAACACAGACTGTAGATCCAATTACAACAGTCCATCACCTCAAACACTTGATGTACATCTAAAATGCAGTTCATTTTGTTGGGGGACCACATGCTGCGTTGAATCCAAAAAACAGCTCCAGGATACACCGCTTTCATGTGTGTGTGTACAGTTCTGTTTGAACTGCCCCCGCTTTCCTTTGGATAGCTTACACAGTGTCCTTTTACATTGAGTACTTGCTGGGTAAATTATGTCTTCTTGATAGAACTGGAAAATATAATCAGCCAAACCTGGATCTTAAAGGTCCCTAAAGTAAAGTTGGATCCAAATCAGTTCAGTCAGTCATTTCATGGGAATAGAGACACTCTTGTTTAGTTGGAAATGTGTAATCAATAAATTTGCCAATAGCTTCAAAATCTAACAGAACCTCAATTTCAAACTGTGCTTTGTTAGGGACCTTAATATCTACCTACAACTATATATGAGGAATAATTGAGGCATTAACCCCAAAACATAAGGGGTCATATTCCAGTCACCTGCAAGGAGACTTTTCCTCCCACTACAGGTGGACTATAATGCTTCACCCACCTACCTGATGTCATGCTGCATCATCAGGCTTCCTCTCTCACAAAGAATGGTTCTAATGATGAGTGGGCTTCCCTGGTATCAGGCAAGCACTTAACAGGCTCTCAAAACTGTGAGTAGAGAGAGAGGGATCCCACAAACCATAATAAAAATCTCCCAGATCAACAATTTTATTAACAGGGAGGTTAAAAACAAGCCCTGATATCCTGTAGTCTTTTCCCTTGACCTTGAGGGTTTTTGTTTTTAGGACTGTAATACCTCCCAACAGCCCGCTACAGAATCTTTGAAGGACACATTTGCATTTTGCATAATTACGCTTAATTATACACAGGCAAGAATGTAAAAGCTTGGTTGGCAGTCTGATGATGAAAATTTAAATCCTGGTTCCCAAAACTAAGTGCCAATGTTCACCACAGGTTAATCACTGGGTCTCCCTTGTACTGTTTAAGAATAAGGGCAGTTGGAGGCTCTGATTTCTGGAAGTCAAGAGTGTTTGTGTTATTTCCTAAAGAGGAAGGCCTAACAGGGCCTCCATCTTCAAGGTTAATCTAGTCTAGGCCCTCTTTGTGGGGACAGAGGATGTCCCACTTTGCCTTGAAGGTAGGTAACTTCCTGATAGAGAATGATATGTATTGAGAACATGCTGCTTATTCACAGCCTGCCGAAGTTTATTCATAAACAAAACCTGCACAAGTGCTGGGGTTTTCCAACTTCCTTAAGATGAGGAAACTTGATACAGTAGAAATGCAGCAGGATACTTAACTGAGACTGAGAAAGCCAGAAAACAAGGATAGAGTACCCGAATACCTTCAGTGGGGTGACAACATGCCAGCCCTGATGGTGGTAGATTGCCACTATGACATAGATGTTCAACATAGCTATGCCTACCACGAGATTTTTTTTTTTATGTTGCCGCCTTTGTGAGCTTCATGCTGCTGGCATAGTGTTTTTTTGCAGGTGAAACACCCAACAAATCATAATTCAGTGGAAGAATTCACCAGCAAAAAATATTTCCTGTGAGCTCAACAAAAGCGTGACTTCATGAAATTCGGACGTTGGGAACATTGCACAACTTCCCCTGCAGACACACCAACTTTTCTTTTCACATCTGGGGAAAGTCTAAAACTCTCACATACACTCGGTACAGATACAAAGCAGGGATTCAGTTAACAGGCTGATGTTGTGTCACCTGAGGCACACACCAGACGTCAGTCATTCAGGGAAAACAAAGCGCAACAAAACCACACCTATTTATTTGTTACCAGAAATCAGCATATTCCCTGTCTTGCAAATTCATTTTCCTTGGCAGATTATCTGGGTGCAAAGCAACCACTAGGTGAACCTCGGTTGCTCTATGTAGAAAAACCTGGGTTTTGCTGAAACATGCACATTGGCAATATGTGTAAACCCTTTTTTTTTTTACAAGGAAACCATTAAAACATCTTATATAATGGTTGACGCACAAACCTACACCTACACACAAATACTATCCAATTAAAAAAATAAAAACTATAGTCTTTTTATCCACTTCCTAATATTAGCTGGCGGCACGATGTAGGGCCTGATACAGGGTACTCTGTGACAAACATGACGGAGTATCCCCTCCCCCAGTATGTCAGTCCTCCTTTCTCATTTAGTGACGGATGGACCATAAGATTTACATGGACAGAGCTCTCTTTGGCTGTTTTGACAGAACTCTTCCTCGGTGGCTCACAGGGGGAAGGCATTACATCCCTGGCCATATTTATGGTGGAAGGTGTGATATCCTTTTCCCCCTGTCTGTTACTGACAGGTAAAACTTGTCAGGGAGGGACAGAATTAGTGGGGCTAGTTCATTTTTTTGTATTTGTGTATGTCTAAAACAAACCCCCACCTTGGGAGTTTGTTTTTGAAAAAAATGTTGAAAGTTCGGTGGACAGCCTTGAAAGCCGAGGGCGGCCATCCACCAACGTGCTGCGACTGTGGGCAGTAAATCCCACATCTCATATTACTCAGATTCCGGTCTCATTAACTTATAACAGGCCAGCAAAATTACCCCGGGGTAATACTGCAATGTGCAGCAACTGAACTAGTCTGGGGCAATTTCACTGCAAAGTAAATCTGTGAAACTCATAAAATTGTCGAGGTAGTAGTCCTTGCTCTGCGCTTGGGGCTTTTTCAGCCTTTCCTGCTCCAATTCACTTCCGTCTTTGTTTCATGTTTGGCCTTGAACAAACATCCTGGCATTAAGTAGTGTGCTGGCTTCCTTCCACGTGTACTCTAAAAAGCATGACTTGTAAGTGCACTTGAATGATATCTTGTGCACCCCCGACTTCGTCTTGAAAAATAATTCTCCAATACAACCCGAACTCTGCTATCATTGAATGCTCAGTGCTTTTGTTTGGCCTGTCTTCCCGCCCATTAGCCTTCAATACGTTGTCTGATTGGACATGCCTTCAAAACGCATCAACTAGTCACAAAAAAGCTTCTTTAAAAAAAAAAGTGCGGTCTTTGCCTCCATTATTCCACTCAAAAAATTCAACCTCAACCCACTTTAATAAATGGTCTGTCAAACCTGTTGCCAGTTCCAAATCTGGTAATGTGTAACGGCTTTTAAAATCAACAGAAACCGTTTAGGCAACTACACTGAGCATCGACTGCTTTCTATTTTGTAAATGTTTACTTCGCTCTACATGACACTATGCCAACTCCTAATCCATCTGCCAGGCTATAGTTAGCAACTAAAGGCTTTCCTCCAGCAGGTTGTTGGTGAAAATACCACATAGATGGCCCACGTGGGCTGGGAATATCAACCCCTCACATAAATTCACTGCAGGATTGGATTTATTAGGCTGGAGAGGCAACTTTGATTGCCACTTGTTAACTTCCACCCTCACATTCCACTCCTTTGACCTTCCCTGCAGCACACACCCTTTTACTTCAGCTAGACTGTTATCATTTTGAAATTCTTTAAACTTTTCCCAGAGCCGTCATAAGGGTGGTGGAAATTCTTTAAACATTTCCCGGAGCCGTCATAAGGGTGGGTGGAGGGTTTTTCAGAAGCCGGCACGTCCGCTTGCCCTCTGCAGCCCTATGATTAATTTGCAGGCTTGGGAGGGCAGACTGACCGAAACGAAAGACTTCTCTTTCTCGGGCCCAGATTATCAGGCTTGACCTGGAACCTCAAATAGGGCAGCAGGTGCCTAAGACTCTCTACCGGGAAAGCAGCAGCCACATGAATTTGGGATTTTCCAGCATGTGCACAATCACTTTTAGTTTAAGTGGTAATAAATCGGATGCAGTATGTGATTTTTTTTTCTTTTTTGCAGTGGTCTATTTCAGTTTGGTGACTGTAAAGCAGTTCTGCTTTTCAGTTTGGACTTTGGTGTTTGATTTCAAAAGTCTGTATTTGCACCTTTTTCGTGATCTGTTCAAACGTCTCTTCTGTTTTTGTTCCTTTTATGTGGTTCTCAATTAAGCTGGGTATAACGGTTCACATCCCTGCCAAGTGCCACGCATCTCGCGTTAAAATAATGCATTTTCGATCATTTCCCCGCATTACCGCAATGCCTGAGATTGTCACGCAAAATAATCATGTCCTAAGGTGCGATAAACGTGTGCAGTTCCAGTTTCTCACTTTGTAGGGACACATAAAAGCCGAGCTCCGATTATTGTTTACGAAAGGCCACAAGGTGGCACTGGTGTACAGCCTGAGGTGTAGGATTCGCCATACATTCTGGTTTGGAACTATCAGAAAAAGCAGACCAAGCGAACTTCATGAAACACAAAACCACACACCCACTTAAATAATGTCCAAGAGCACCTCCTGCTCAAAGCATAGTATTAAACAGATGTGGATGTCCACCCCTGAAACAAAACAAAACTTCTAAATATATGCCCAAAACGTGTCTACACGGCAGTAAAAGAGGGGCCTACTTGGAGAATTGCACAGGGAGGAGGAGGGGATGAGACGAGGTGTGGCTTAGGGGCCAGAACTGTCTACTTTAGAACGGTAGGAAGAGGACTCGAATCCCGGCCGGACCCCGCCCGGCTCAACCATCTGTGATTCTGAGCAAACCATCTCACTTAGTCCTGCTAAACAAAGACGGATCTGATTCTCAAGTAAAGCAGCTTTGGGTCAATTCACGCATGGAGGACCTTCACATACGAGAAAAGGGTGTCATTTCTTACAACTATCTCTTGACACGGATGTAATTGTCTTAGTTCACTTACAATAAAGTGTCACTCATGAGGCTTGAAATGTCACACATAAACGCAATACATATATGAGAATGTGACACATAAGCAAACTGAACACTTGGCAGCTATGGGTTCAGTGGTCTAATGCATCCACAATATGCACATGGGTTGGACCTCCTAGGCAAGTCATGGGTTTGAATCCTTTCGGGTTCACTCATTCGCCAGTTATTGTCAGAGGTTCTGATGATATTCTGGGACTTTTGGTTCAGCATCTGCTTGTGCACCAATGTTGGACTGGCTTTTGGGGCAATCTGTCACTGCCACAAGGACCAGCTTGAAAGGGTCAGTATGTGGACTGTTTGTTGGGGTCCAGGCACAGCTCAGTACCAGACTGCCTGAAAGACCTCTCCAATACTGTTGAGCATTTCAAAACACTGACAACATTTTTTATGAAAGATGCCCCATGTAATGCTGCATTTTCACCTGCCAAAGAGGCCGTTATGATATATGCCATTTCTTCAACCAGAAATTGTTTCTTAGCCAACATCACTTTTCATGCTAGTGATTTTGAGTCCATACTTATAATGTAAAAATCAATTCTACAAATACCAGAATGGCATATGCTGCTGAACAAAATGCAAGGGGTGGCCAAATGAATCACCAACACCATTAGGCCACTTGCCATTGCTTCAGAATCTTAAGAGGTTCAGCATTAGGTTCTTCTTGGTTGTGTTTGGTTGATATGAAGAGGTGTTGAGCTTTAATATGTGTTTTGCTTAAGTCTGCTCCTATAAATATTTGGAAGGAAGAATATAAATTGGTTTACTGCATTGTATATTTATACACTCTAATGTAAGCCCTGATCCTCTCACACATGACAGATGCGATGCCCAGTAAAACACAAAAGCATGCACACAATAGATGTGATTCAAATGTAAAAATGCAGAGAAAAACAAGCTTTTAAGATCACCAGCAAGTCTTTCACAGAGCATACACAGCAACGGTGTTAGTGATGAAGGGTATAGTGTCAGTTACTCCTTCAGTGCTCACATTACATGTCCTGCATGAGACACACTGCAAACCAACTAACTCGTAGGTAGTTGTGTAAGTATCAAGTATGCTTTCATTGGTGGTTTATGGTATTTGCTTTAGAACACTGAAGAATTCTTCCACAGCAACACATTAAGCTACCCAGCAGTGTGCACAAGAATGTTCACATTGTGAAGGCACCATGGCTATTCAATCAATGGCGTCTCTGCAGAATCTTATCACGATCATCGCAGGATTGCAAGTGACTTGTTAGGGTGCAGATGCCAAATTATCACATGTTAGAAGGGCACCTTCTAACAAGTCAAAGGTTTCAGTCTCAATGACTAGATCTTTGTGACTGTTAGAACTATTTTGCAGAACTGCAGCTTTTTGTCTTGTTCAGTGCAAAGGGCCTAAATGAGTGAATCCAAAAGAACTGAGAGACAGGCAACATGGCAGAGTACAGACTGCCATGTGAGTAGCTACTGCAGCTACACCAACACTTCAAAAGCAGGGGCCTGATTGTGACTGTGGACTGGGTCAAGTCTATTTGCTGATTCTCCATCACAAAAGCAACTGCAGTGAAGCCAATTGAATTGCCCTTTGTTTTGCCCTGGTATAGAGTTTCTGTGGCTTGGCACTAGGCACTAACCCTGTCGCAAAATTAAATCCTGCCTTGTTTTCTTGGAGTGAATGCTATCACTCCCTTTACATTCCTCATCATACCATCTATTAGTCTGTAGCATGCATGCGTTGTCGTACATCCAGTGCAAATAAGTACAGGTGTGCCAAATTACAAGACATTGCACATATTCTTCCCTCAGTAGCCTATTCGTTTTAATTTGACTTAAACCCCCACACACGATTTTCCTTTTTTCAGAAATGTTCTCAGTGATAATGGGCCTAATTTACATCCTGAGGGACTACAGGATATCCTGTTCGCCGTATTACATTCTTCTTAGGATATAATGGGATCGTAATATGGTGGACGGGATATCCGTCACGTTTGTGATGGAGTATTCCCCTCCTCCAGTATCTAAATCAGGCTCTATGACTTGTTGAAGCGTTTTTCATTCATTAGCATAATGCTCAAGAACATTATTATCATCAAAACTTAAGCATCCACAGTATTGACAATGGTGCTCATTTAGAGTTTGGCGAAGGCGGAGCACTTGTTTGTGGCTTCAACGCTCTATTTAGATTTGGCAGAAGCATTGCATTTACACCGTGAAACCTTTGGTGACTGCCAGCATAAACATTTGCCTTGACCGCCTACCTGCCCCAGGACTTTCAGGTCAAAGTGATGGTCACCCCGTCCTGTTTAGGGGATTTATCAACCCCGAGCGCCATCCGAGGCACAGCAGCCCCGAGGAGGGAGATTGTTAAATGACCCCTACACACAGGGGAAAAATCTCCCTGCATGTCAGTGTTAGATATCTATATATATTTTTTTAAATATACTTGCACTTCGTGAATTTATTTTTGAAAAACAAAAAACGATGCAGAGTGGGCACATCATGCAAGCTGCCTGCGCAACAAAGCTTTACTTTCTTCAATGGAGGCGTGGCAGCCCAACTGAAGGGAGAGGACCCCCCCTGTGTTTAGTGGGGATCTCTAAATATTTCAAGTGGTTTTGGACAGAAGAAGGGAGGCCAAAGCCTCTGCTTGATTTGCCAAGCTGGCGGGCCTCCAGCCAATTTCTAAGTAACACTCTAAAAGTGTTTTAGGGCCAATGTATTTGAACGACAGAAATGTAAACAAAATATGTATCTCCAGTTCAGATACTTCTCATCTAAAATTAACTGGTTACCACAAATCACTTCAGGTGGCTTCTCAAATAAGGATTTATAGACGGGAACTTCAAGATCTTTTCAGATTATAGAGGAACCCATGATCAAGTTTTGGCAGAGTATCTACGTGTTATCTGACTCATGTTTTGTTTTCTTATTTTATTTGAGAAGCTATTCATGCTAAGAGTTTCATAGACCATTCCCTGCAATGTCTTAAATAATATATTTTCGGGGATTTTTACTGAGTAGTAATTAGGAACAACCAATTAGTTTTAGATCTTTATTTGGGCAGACACTGAACTGGGGTCATTTTTTGTTCTAAAAGCTTTACTGAATTTTTTTAGTGTGTACAAGATAAGAGTTCTCCATGGATATTTAAAACATAACAAGATATTGACTAATGGACATACAGAGCATTATGATGACATTAGTATAAACATCAACAATCACCTCTAAGGGCTAGCATTAAACTATACAACCCACTCTAAAGACTCGAGTAGAAGAAATAGTTGGTGAGATACTGCTGTTAATGACTAGCTACTGATGAGACTTTTTTAGTAAGTGTGTCTATATACATGTTTCCACATGAAAAGCAGGAAAAGGGAAACATACAGACCAAGTTTAGTATAAGGGGTAGAAAAAGAACTTTTGATAGCATGAAGAAAAGTCAGGAAGGGGAATGAGGGAAACACATGAAAGAGAAGAAAGTAAGCCAAATAATTGGTAATTAGTGCCATAAACATTTTAACATCCAAGCCTTGCATCAATGGATGTGCGTTCAGGAAGGTTAATTGACCAACATTCCAGGTTGTTTCTGAAGGTGTCTAAGGTTGCCCATAAATGCATAGATGGAACAGCGTTCCTAATGCGATATGACTGAGCTGAGAATGCGCTTCTAAGATATCTGACCCATGCCCACCAAGTGTGATAGGAAACGCGTTGAAAGTCCTTCCAATTTAGTAGAATTACTTTAATAGCTATGGTAACCAACAAATCAAGGAGAATGAGGCTGCTATCTGTAAGCGTGGGGATGGTCTAGATGGCTTATGAGCCAAGTGCAATAGTCAAATAATCCAGCGGTATGGTAATGTTAAATATTTTACCTAGATGTGCCGCTAATAGGTTCCAATAGGTGACAAGAAGAGGACATGAAAAAACATATGTTCCATATCACCACCCACCGCACCACAGGAACAGCAGTAATCTGAATCTTCAGTTTTCAGTTTGAAAGGTTTCCTAGGCATCCAGTACAGTGAACAGGCAATAAAAAGTTACGTTTGCATTAGTAAGGGGATACGTTTACCTTAAAACAGAGAGGTGCAGATTTTGTCCCAAGTTTCTTCACTTGACGAGGTGAATCCTTTACCATGAAAGTATTTAAATTGTTTAGTGCAAAGGCTAAGTGCATGTTGAGAGGAGCCATCACGTATCAATTTGTATATCTTAGAAGCGACAGGTCCACCCGATTGGATGTGTCTGAGGGAGAAAAAAAAGGGAGTGGAATGCAGTGATCCCTGTTTCGAGATTCCAGCTTTAAGCTTTAGGAATTCGTAAAGGTCTAAGTTTGGTAGGGCATGTTGCCCTTGTAGAGCTGCAAATGATCAAGGTTCCTTGTCCTCATTTAAGTCGAGTTGAAGGCAGTACCTTTCCTTGCCTATTCTAAGCTCAAAATGGAGGAGTCGAATGTCAAAAGCTTCTTATTATTGCAATGTGAAATAGCGAAGGATTTATTAACATTAGAGGCTAAGATTTTGTCTAATACCAGAAGGGCTTTAATCACATCTTTTAGGATGACAGTAGAGTGGGCAAAGACATGATGGGACATATTAATTGTCGCAAGTGGTGGTATTTGGTTACTAATATGCTGTTTAATCATAAGCCAGGATGAGGAATGGGTCAGGTTCGGATCCAGCCAGTGTATGCCCTGACCTGCTGGAAACGCTGTCTGATATTTGAACCATTATGAAAGATTACAGCCACCTATACGCATAGGGGTCCTGAGTTTTTTAAAGCTCATTCTGGCCCTTCTCTCCAAAGGAACTTGGAACAGAGTTTATCAATCATAGTGAAAAAGGAAGCTGACAAGCGAATTGGTAATATACTAGAAAGGAAGTCGGTCAAGGGTGTCACCATCAGTTGTGGCTCAGGGGGCATGAAAGGGGCAGGGCGGCACACGGGGGGGGGGATAAACATCAAATTATATATAAAAAAGAATAAATCCACTTACCTGATTGCCGCGTGCCGCTCTTCTCCGTCTCCTCTGCTTTGGCGCAGGCACAGGCTCCCAGCCTGCCCTGCAGCCAATCCTGATTCTGCTCAGAGCAGGGTCAGGATTGGCTGGGAGCGCCCAGCCAGGACACCCCCAGGCAGACTGGGAGCCTGTGAATGCTCTCTCCAGCCTGGCAACTGTGTTGCTGGGCTCGAGAGAGCCTACTGCGCATGTGTGTTTGGCCGGCCCGAGACAGGTGGCCAAATATACATGCACAGTGAGGAGGAGTGCTGTGCACTCCCACTCACTGCTTGTCAGCCCCTTGGCCCGTCCCTTTACCAGAAAATTATATTAAACTCAGTTCATTATCATTTCCTGGTAAAGGTTTTGCAGCTGCCGCTGCTAGGGTGGGGGCAGCACTCCTCTGCCCTAATGGAGGAGCCGCCCCTGGTCACCATCATCTTTAAGGTTTCCCGTCAGCCCCACCATAGGATGAACTTAGGGGACCAACCAAGAGCAGATCCTTAATTTTATCAATTGCTTTGTGTTTGTTCAGAGACATGGATTTGGCTAAATTGGTACCGAAACAGATACCTAGATATTTGATGGACTTAGGTTGCCACTTGAGTTGAGAAGAACCCAGACGTAAGAATGTACACCGAACATTAAGAGGCATATATTCCATTTTATCCCAATTTACAGAATAGCTTGAAAAGCTGGAGAACCTATTGATTATCTCTATTAAGGTGGGCATAGCCATATCCGGTTTCCTGGGAAAATTAAGATGTCATCCGGTTAAGCATCAGTTTTAAAGACCATATTACCAAACTGTATTCCTTCAATGTCAATAGACATGTTTACCATCTGGATCAGAGGGGCAATGGCTAATAAGAAGAGTATTGGTGATAATGGGCAGCCTTGCCGGGTGCCTGTTGGAGCAAAAATTGGAGAGGACCGATTTCCATTGACACTGATAATTGCGGAAGGTTTGGCATACAAAGCCATGAACATATTAATATAGATGTTCCCAAGGTTACACCTAGTCAGAACGGCCTCTAGCTCTAGGAAAGTACAAGAAACCACACTGAAGGACTTCTCCACATCCAGAGCTATGTCCACTGCATATGGAGCTTGCGGAAGGATGATTTTAAAATGGCTTGGCAGAATAAGCAGATGTTATCACTTGTTAACCTTCCTTTGACAAAGCCTGTCTGAGAGGGGTAAATTAGCTTTGTTATTAAAGGGGCAAGGCAGAAGGCTAAAATCTTAACATGCATTTTGGCCTCAATGTTTATTAAAGACATTGGCCTAAAGTTTTTTGGGTGTGGGGATCTATCCCTTCTTTTCACAATAGTAGCCTCTGCAGCAGTGCCAGTTACTGAAGTGGTGAATGCAAAGTTATTTGAAACCTTCTTTAATGAGTCCATAATAACAGAGCCAAAAGTCTTGTCAAATGTATGGGGAGGTCATCAGTACCAGAGGCCTTCCCAGTTGGGATCAGCTTAGTTGCCTAATGAATCATGCTGTGTGCTGTCTGTTCATTCAGCCTTCTGGTGTCATCAAAGGAAAGAGCTTTTAAAGGCAAAGATTGAAGTAATTTTAAGCAGGCTTCTTTAGAGATGGTTACTGAACGGCATATAAGTTGGCATAGAATTTCTAGAAGACAATTGATGATGTCAATGGTTTTTGTTTTGAGAGATCCTAGAAGGTCTCTAATATTGGAAATCAGTGAGGAGTATTTCTTGAATTTTAAATAATTGACTAATGTTTTCCCAGATTTATTTAAGTAAAACAATTTATTCCCCTTCGGTACCTGGTCCCACAGATGTGTACTTTTAGTCACAATTTTATTGTACTCATATTTCAGCTTCTTTAACTAAGACAGGGTAGAAGGATTCTTCAAACTTCTAAATAGAATTTCTTGGGATTTAATGTCTGCCTCCAACTTATCTAAAGAGAATCTAATTTCTTTGTTTTTCTTAGACATCCTGCTAATCACTTTCCCTCAGAAAAAAACATTTTAAGGTGTCCAAAAAGATTACTGGAGAAGAGACAGAGTTATTTTCAGTGAACAATGCCAACTCTTGGCCTAGTTCTCTGACATCGGCTATGTTCTCAATAATTCCAGAATTCAGTCTTCATAAATGTTTTTTAGGTTAGGGGACGGGGAGGAGTCTAAGAGAAATAGAGATAGCTGCATGACCAGAAACGCTAGAAGATAAGGTACCTTGTAAAAGGGCATTATCAACTAGAATGTAGTCAATACTAGAGAAACTAAGGGAAGAAAAAAAGGTGAGGTCATTACGGGTGGGGTTATGCAGCCTCCACATGTCTGCTAGAACATATGCAGTGCATAGTGAACGCATTGCTTTATGGGCCTTAGGGATTCTGGGGGTTATTACAACTTTGGAGGAGGTGTTAATCTGTCCCAAAAGTGACGGTAAATTGACGGATATACCACCAGCCGTATTACAACCTATCCTATGGAACTCGTAATACGGCTGGTGGTATATCCGTCACTTTTGGGACAGATTAACACCTCCTCCAAAGTTGTAATAACCCCCTTCTATGTTTAAAGGCTGAGTGCATATCTAGAATAGTATCCCTTGGTGGGTTAAAAACTCCTCCCTAGAAAATTCAGGCTTTCGTGGGGAGCAGACCCATCTTAACAGAGCAGACCCATCTTAATAAGACTAAAAGGTAGCATTGTCTACAGTTTGGTGCATATATATTTATTGCAAACACTTCTAAGTCACACGCTTGAAGTCGGTTAATTAACTACCTGAAGTCCTGGATATCAATGTAACAACCCCATTTCTCTTTGACAAGGCTGGGAAACCGTAAAAATCCTGTACCCACTGCACATCAATAGTGCTTCTTTATGTCCAATCCTTGCTTTATGAGAAAACACAATATATATCCCCTTTCAAAGAGTGATAATAGTCAGAAAGCTTCCTGCGCTTCACCAGATGGTTAGGCCCTTTTGCATTTAAAGAAACTACTTTTAGCGTAGACATAAATCAGACAATTAGTATCGTAATGAGGTGCAAGGAGTGAACGTGCTCTATCAACCATAGGTTAAAATAGGGGAAAACATGGCTCTAAGAGGAAAAAAAGCCCAAAAGAATTGAGGAGAAAGAGAAAAGAATAAAACAAAAAACAAGAGAACTCCCTGAGTAAAGGGAGGTACAACCCGAAGGGGAAAAAATTAGACTAGACAGTGGGGCACACACACAGTGCGAAACGGGAGCCCACCCCTTCAACACTTAAAAAGCAAACAAGGTTAAGCACTATATTGGACGGTCAGGGTATAAAACTAAGGTTTTGAAACTGTGTTATGTGTATTTGGAACTGTTATGTAGTCTGGATATTTCCATTCTTGAAGCCTTAAAAATACAACAGGATGTGGTAAAACACATGTTGCCCGCCTTAATGATGACTGAAATTCAACATAACATTTTTTAATTCTGATTTTCAATTATTGTATTAAAATGTATTTTTGTTTGCAATATATATTGTGATGACTCATTAATTCATTATTGATAAATCACTACAAATACAAATATAAATATAAACTGATTGTCAATGAATAGCTATTTTTGTAACAATAGGAAAAATAGTGACTCCATTCAGTTAATTTTGTTGGACTGGCTGGGCAGTTGGCAGAGAGAAAGAGGAGAAAAAAATGTTTTCTGTAGCTATTCATAATTGAGTCTTACATCCTCCTACCTATTTTATTGATGAGCATCTCTCTGGACTATGGCAAAAGGAAACAGATAGTTCTAGATTGTAGGTGGGCTGATGGTTTAGCCCATACTCATAAACAATTGAATTGTAGATGTCTATGAAACAATATATGTTGAAATCTTGCTCAATATTAGCATATTAGACGGCCGGCCAAACACACATGTGCACTGAGGGGAGTGCTGTTCACTCCCCTCTGTCCCTGTCACGCCCCATGGCCCACCCCTTTTACAATAAAATGATACTAAACATAGTTTATTATTATCGTTTTATTGTAAAAGGTTTTTAGCTGCTTCTGCAGGCGGGGGACGATGCTCCTCCACCATAGCGGAGGAGCTGCCACTGCCCAAAATACCCCAGTTCACGTAGCCTTTACAGACCATAAAATGCACACACAAACTAAAGATATGAATTAATACCTGATTACTATCTGAAAATCACAAGTCTAGGGGCCTGATTTTGAGTTTTTAGGGAAGTGAAAATCATCCAGTGTCTGGAGTACACTTTAGATATTGAGAAGAATCCACCGCCTGAGCTTCCCCCATATTAATTTCCCTGTGGTGGAAGAAATTCAGGTTTGTGAGCTTCCTCCAGTAATTGGAGGACTTTTAGTTCCTTCCAAATTTCTAAATGATGCGCTCCATGTAGAAAGCTTTTCACAATAAATATTCCAAAGTTGTGACTGAACTAACAAGATGGTTTATTAAGTAAAATTATATATTCAGCGTAATACAGTATGAGCTTTGTCTGAAATGTGCGGATGGACTCAACTTTCTCTCTCCAGACAGACAGCTGGCTAAAGAATGAATGTTATGTGTGACACTACCTAGTGGTTCTAACTTTTTACCTCACAGTGTTTTGATTCTAAGACATATAGGGCTTGATTACAACCTTGGCGGATGGGATACTCTGTCAAATATGTGATGGATATCCCGTCTGCCGTATTACAAGTTCCATTACATCATATAGAGGTTGTAAAACGGCGGGCGGGATATCCGTTACGCCTCTGACAGAGTATCCCATCTGCCTAGGTTGTAATCAGGTTGTAATCAGGCCTATAGTGTTGTTTTTACCACCAGAAGTGTTGGCTGGCAGCTTGTAGCTTTTATTAGGGCTTCATTACACATTTTGAGGAGATATGGAAAGTGGTATAACCCTGAAGACCTAGGATTACTGGGTCCTTTTCTGCAGTTTCTCCCTGATTCTGGGAATTTATCTGCCATGTGTGGTAGATGGAGGTTCCCATGCAACCACCCTTGGTTTTGTCTGAAATCGCTATTTACTAGCAATGGTAGACAGAGCTTTGCTCCCCAAAAAAAGGCTTCTTTGAGGCAGTAAGTAGTTGAAATGTTTTGTTTCGCAAAACATATTTGACTTTGCACTATAGTACAAATATGTCTGTGGGTGCTAGGCAGCCTGATTGTGTACCAGCATTAGGGAAGAAAGCAGGAATCCCATATTTTGGTAGATATGGTGCTGTCCTGCGCTATTTGTCTTACGCAACTTTGGTTGTTGCGCTGCATTGTGTGACAACCTTGTAATGCACCCGCTCAGTGTGCACGCATAGACAGATGGACTCCCTCTGAAGCGTTGAAGGGCCCCTGAAAGGCTGGTGCCCCCTGCGTCACAAGTGACTGCAGGGGGCTACATTATGGCCCTGGTCAATACAGTGCTAGCTATTTCCCTCTAAGATGAGCAGTGCTCTATATAAGACACTCTCTCCGAGGAGGACACACCCACTCTTGAAATGGGCTTTGCAGACTCTGCCTGAAATAGAAACTTTATTTATTTTGCAATTTTATATAGTGCAGTCATGACCAGAAGGCATCAGAGCACTACAGTAACAGAATACATGGGTCACAACAAGTTCCCATTGCAGTAATTAAACTCAGACATTTACATGAGTAGACACGTGCAGGAATTACCACATGAGACAAGTACAACAGACAGTCAAAGGTAGTACACATTTAAAGCATCAATTTAGATGGTGGTGACACGTAACAGAGGTAGTTCAGTTCCTGGTGGAGAAAGTACTTAAGTATGGTCAAGGATGATTAACCAAGGTTCATGTCAAATGGGAGAAGATTGAGGTCCTTTTTTGAAGGTGACTAGACAAGTGGGTAAGCGGAGGGAGGGAGGCAGAGTTTCAGATTCTTGTGTCACTACCAGAGAATGACTGGGTTCCAGGAGCAGGGAATGGGCATTTCTGGAGCCCCTATCTGCTGTAGAGAGTTTCAGTTTCTTGTTTAGATAGCAGGGTGAAGAGGAATGCAGCACCCTGTGGGTAATGCAGGCAGTTTTGATTTGGGCTCGTGCTTCAATGGGAAGCCACTGGAGGGTTAGCAGCGAAAGGGGAAGTGTGTTAAAAGTTCTTGGGATCTAAAGTGAAGCGCAATGCTGCATGTAGTGTTGCCCTAAGTGGGCCTAGGTGAACCTCTGCAATGCCTGAGAGAAGGGCAATTTATCTTCCACAACCTATTTTGTTCCTCTTCAGTCCTGGGTCTGCACGGTCAGTTGTTCACTGGAGATGCCTTAGAGAAGGACACGTTTACAGCACACACAAGATGAGGGCCCCCTTCAAACTGTAAAAACTGTGGTGGCCCCCGAGCAGTGCTCGGCCTGCGAGTGATATCTGTTACGCCCCTGGTCCACCACAGGAAGCTGCACGCACACAGAGTGGACCTTGATGTTTTTACCTCCACAGTGATGTTGCAGGGTTTGCTTTGTCACATACCACAAGGTTGGAGTTGTGCACAAGCGTGTATGTCAATTTGGTTTTGAGAGGATTGACTTGAAAAAAACACCAGTAAAGTGAGAGCGACATCACCAAATAGCTTCTCACAGGGTGCAGGAGAAAGATAAAAACAAACATTTGCAATGCAATGGGTCTCACTTTTGAGCTATTGGCATTGTAAATGTGGACTTTTCTTGCCACATAAACTGAAAATGAAGTGTAAAACATTGGATGACATTAATGAGCCAATTCAAAGCGCCAGGGCCACCATGAGCGTGAGCGCGAGGGAGAGACACAAAAGGAAAAAAAGTTTGCTCACAGTCAAACATATCGGCAATCATGCAATTATCCGTGTAACAGGGTCAGTCTGCAAGGTGGTAACAAAACCTCCCCAAGGCGGGACAAACGTAAATCTTTTACCAAGTGATTTTTGAAAGGCAAGCCACGAACGGGTGAAAATGCTGGGCTTTAGGTGGATGTGGTTAAAAGCCCACAATTCTTACAACAGGTCAAACGCTTGCGCACTCTACCTAAAAACAACCCTTTTTTAACCCCTCAGGTGCCCAGGATAAGCTGGTCTAGCTCTCGGCCACGGCTGCCCGGTGCCGAGGATGAGACCAGCTTGTCCTGCTAAGGGCCCTCCCCGAGGGCTGGCACCAACCTTCCATGGGCAGGGATGGAAGGGGAATCACTTCTCCTTCTACCCCCACCCTGTGGCGTCTGATGAGGTCAGCGCGCAGTTGCGCACTGACGTCATCAGAGGCTTCCCCCCCCGGGAAGCTCAGCTTCCACCACAGATCGGAGGAGACATGCAAAAGCATTTCTCCTCCAATCACGTGGAGGGGGAGAGAGAGGCATGAAAGGAAAGACCTTTTCTTTCACGTCTCTCTCTGCATTTCTGCTGCCCGATCGCGATGCGATCGAGCAGTAGAAATGCCCACTAGACACCAGGGATTTTTTTTTTGTATTTACGCATAAGGGGAGCGGCCCCTTGGGCAAAGGTCGCTCCCCAGGGAGACAATTTACTTTAAGGTCATTTCTGCTTCCCTGTGGGCAGATCGGCCTATTATAATTAGGCCGATCTGCCCCCGGAGGGGCAAAAACCCCTAGACACCAGGGATCTTTTTTTTTTGTTTCTTTTTTTCTTTTTATATTTGGGGAGTGACCCCTTAGGCAAGGGTCGCTCCCCTGGGGGGGGGGGAATACATTTTAAGCCATTTATGCTCCCCTTGGAGGCAGATCAGGCTATTTTTATCAGGCCAGTCTGCCCCTGGAGGGGCAGAAACCACTTAGGCACCAGGGATTGGTGTGTGTGTTTTGTTTGGGGGGGCAGCCCCTTGGGCAGGGGTCACTCCCCATGGGAGCACATTATTGTTGGCCATATCTGCCCCCACTGGGGGCAGATTGGCCTATTTTTGGAAGGCCCATCTGCCCCCAAGGGGGGCAGAAAGCCCACCAGAGATCAGGGAAGATTTTTTTTTTAAAAGAGGGTGGGGGTATGGCTATACCCCCAACCCAAATAAATGGGGCCAAAGTTGTTCTGCCCACCGGTGGGCAGATGGGGCAGTTACCCCTGATCCACTCCCCAGGGTGGGCAGAAAGGGTGGGCAGAAATCCTACTAGATGCCAGGGAATAAAAAAAAACATAGTGGGTTGGCGGCTACCAAAAAGTATGGGCACGGTTATGCCCCCACCCCAACTGAAGGGAGTGACAGTCTTTCAGCTCTCCCCGCACACTAAAACATCTTACCCTATGGCAAGAAAGAGGACATTTTGGGTTTTGGTTTTACATTTGGGCCATGAGAGCTTGTCTAACTCTCAAAATTGTCCCGCTTGGAATGGTGAGGGCTGCACTTTTTGGACTTTGGGACGCTGCAATGTAGAAAAATTCACAACACCTAGACTCATCTGAAAACTATACATCTGGGTGAGTCCAGGGTGGTGTGCTTCACATGCAGCCCACACCATTTCCTTACCCACAATGCCCTGCAAACCTCCAACTTTGCTGGAAATCACACATTGCTCCTACATTTTTGTGATGGAACCTTCCGGAATCTGCAGGAATCCACAAAATTCCTACCACCCGACATTCTCGCATCTATAACGATAAAAAGTCTGCCCCACTTGTCAGCCTACAAATGTTTTTTTTCAAACTGCCCTTTTGGACCTGCTTTGGTTCCCCCTCAATTTTGACATGTTTTTGTCTCTTCCCTGTCACAGGCGCTTGGCCCACCTATACAAGTGAGGTATGATTTTTACCGGGAGACTGGGGGGAACGTTGTGTGGTAGGAAATTTGTCCCAGTGCAATGATCCCACACAGAAATGTGGGACATTTTTTATTTTTTAGCTAAATTTGAGGTTTGCTGAGGATTCTGGCTGAGAAAACACTGGGGTATCCACGCAAGTCACACCTCCCTGGACTCCCTTGGGTGTCTAGTTTTCAGAAATGTTTGGGTTTGGTAGGTTTCCCTATATGGCTGCTGAGCCCAGGACCAAAGATCCAGCTCCGCCCAGTGCAAAAACAAGTAGTTTTGAATGTGATAATTTTGATGTATCCACATAGTGTTTTTGGGCATTTCTTTTCGCAGGCACTAAGCCTACACACATGTGAGGTACCATTTTTATCGGGAGACTTGGGGGAATGCTGGGTGGAAGGAAATGTGTGGCTCCCCTTAGATTCCAGAACTTTCTGTAACCAAAATGTGATGAAAAAGTGTTTTTTTGCCACATTTTGAGGTTTGCAAAGGATTCTGGGTAACAGAACCTGGTGAGAGCCCCACAAGTCACCCCATCCTGGATTGCCCTAGGTGTCTAGGTTTCAGAAATGCACAGGTTTGGTAGGTTTCCCTAGGTGCTGGCTGAGCTGAAGGCCAAAATCTACAGGTAGGCACTTTGCAAAAACCACCTCTGTTTTCTGTCAAAAAATGTGATGTGTCCACGTTGTGTTTTGGGGAATTTCCTGTCGCGGGCGCTAGGTCTACACACACAAGTGAGGTATCATTTTTATCAGGAGACTTGGGGGAACGCTGGGTGGAAGGTAATTTGTGGCTCCTCTCAGATTCCAGAACTTTCTGTCACCGAAATGTGAGGAAAATGTGTTTTTTTGGCCAAATGTTGAAGTTTGCAAAGGATTCTGGGTAACAGAACCTGGTGAGAGCCCCACAAGTCACCCCATTCTGAATTCCTCTAGGTGTCTAGTTTTCAAAAATTTATAGGTTTGCTAGGTTTCCCTATGTGCCAGATGAGCTAAAGGCCAAAATCCACAGCTAAGCACTTTCCAAAAAACAGGTCAGATTTCAATGTAAAAATGTGATGTGTCCATGTTCCATTTCCTGTTGCGGGCATTAGGCCTACTCCGCAAGTGAGCTACCTTTTTAATTGGGAGACTTGGGGGAACACAGAATAGCAGAAAAAGTTTTATTGTCCCTCGTCTTTCGCTACATTATTTCCTACGACTATTTGAGAAATGCCCTGTAATTCACATGCTAGTATGGAGACCCAGGAATTCAGGGATGTGAAAATAACCACTGCTTCTCAACATCTTATCTTAGAAATGCAAAGGTTTCCTTGATACCTTTTTTTTTACTCTTTATATTTTACCAAATGAATTGCTGGATACCCCATTGCAAGGTGCATCTCCTTTATTGGGTCTGGGAGCCTTGGGTTCTTGATGAACCTACAAGCCCAATATATCCCCGCAACCAGGAGATTCCAGCAGATGTAACGGTATATTAATTTTGAAAATTTGACATGGCAGGAAAAAGTTGTAGAGTAAAACGTGAAGAGAATAAGCTGTTTTTTCACCTCAATTTCAATATTTATTTATTTTAGCTGTTATTTTCTGTTCGGAAAACCATGTAGGATCTACACAAATGACCCCTTGAGGAATTCAGAATTGTGTCTACTTTTCAGAAATGTTTAGCTTTCCAGGATCCAGCATTGGTTTCACACTCATTTCTGTCACTAACTGGAAGAAGGCTAAAAGCACAAAAAATAGCAAAAATGAGGTAAGTCCCAGTAAAAGGCCAAAATTGTGTTGAAAAATGTGGTTTTCTGATTCAAGTCTGCCTGTCCATGAAAGCTGGGAAGATGATAATTTTAGCACCGCAAACCCTTTGTTGATGCCATTTTCAGGGGAAAATCCACAGGCCTTCTTCAGCAGCCCTTTGTTCCAATTTATTTTAAGAAAACGAAATGTTTGCTGTATTTGGCTAATTTCTTGGTCTCTTCCAGGGGAACCCGCAAAAGTTGGGTACCTCTAGAATCCCTAGGATGCTGAAAAAAAAAGACGCAAATTTGGCATGGGTTGCTCATGTGGACAAAAAGATATGAGGGCCTATGCGCGAACTGTCCCAAATAGCCAAAAAAAGGCCTGGCACCTGAGTGTTAAACGGCCTGGCAGTTGGGGGGGGGGGTGGGTAATACAAAGTATCATATATTTATGAAAAAGAGGTATAATGCAGCAGTGATGTTGTCTGTCTTTCACATTGGTGTGTGTTGGAAGCTGGTTTCTGCTTTATCACTTTTAATGTTCAAGGGTGAACAGGCCATATATTTGTACCAAGAAATTATCTGTTGGACTGCTGCACCAAAGGACTGCTTTTTGCCTTCTGTGGGTCGGTTTTGTCAGTCTCTCTAAACCCTAACCCTACTCCTGCTAGTTCTGAGCTTTGCAGGATTAGGTCCAAAAATATTGACGCTAATCCTGCAAAGCCCATTGAAAACAATGGCGTGCCTCCTTTTAATGCCTTGTCTGAGCAGGCGTTAAAAGTGACGAAATAAATGACGCAAATAAATCTCTTACATTTCTTTGTGCTATTCCCCCCCTTCACCCCCCCCCCAAAGGAGGAACCCTCATTTTGCCTACATTATGCCTGCAGCAGGAATAATGTAGCGCAAAGGGTTACAAAGTGGCCCAATGCATGCAATACGCCACTTGGTAAATTTGGTGCAGCGATTTGGAGCTCGTTGGAGCACATTAATGAGAAAAAAAAATTACTCTGATTTGGCGCTAGGGAGCGCTAGGGGCTCTTAAATCAGCCCCTCAATATGTAAGAAGATTCTGAAGGAAAATAAAGACATGAACAGAAAGAAAGCACTTGGATAAAAAAGATACATTGAAATGCCAGAACCAACTTTTGTACACAGTACAGAAACCAGCAGGTGAAAAAATATAAACGATAACCGCGCCGGTCTTCAGACTCTGCATGAAAACACTTCCCACATAGAATCAAAATAACAACAACAAAAACACCCTTCCAAACACTCGCCCTATAATCTGTGTGGAGAGAGACACCACAAGCGGTCACGCGATTTCAAACCCGACCTCCAGCCCTTCGGGGAAGTGCCCGATTGAATAAAAGGCCAGTCCCGCCCTATCAGTACCTCTCGCCCACCCTTCCCACGCCACCCGTGACTTCACCTCTCTAATCATTATGCATGTTCAATAATTTGTCAGAAAAGGTTTCCAGGCATGGAAAAAAGCATGATATTGGTTGAAGCAAAGGGAACGAGGAAGCACACTCACAGCAGACACAACTGGCAAAACTGGCATGACGCATGATCACGAGGGACCCGACTTGGCACCACTAAGGCTTAAGCCGGCCAGAAGGTGAGCAACTTGATGTCACCATCATATCTTTGTTTCAGTGATGACTAACAAAGCCTGGTTCGTGCTCCTAAACTTAGCATGCTCAGTGTTAGCTGAGTAGTGACGTAACGAAACTTGAGGGAGCCCCAGCAAAGTCCTTGGAGCCCCCCCGCCCCCCCCGGACCAAGTCAGGGGCCTGCCGCTCGTGCACTGTGTACACTGCTAAGGGCCCCTGGAGCTCAACGCCCCCCCAACCCCCGCAGGGGCCTTTGTTACGCCACTGCAGCTGAAGGCGGACTGTTGGCAAGGACTGAAGGTGCCAATTCATTCGTAGCGACTGTAGAAAAGAGCGTTCATTGTGAGTTTTACTCTCACTGGATTGGGGAAAAGGCCCAAGGCCAGGCAAACCCCCCATAGGAGTACCTGCCACGTTCTCGGCTATACTCATCCTGTGGGTAAAAAACAACTTGAAGCATACCATGCCTGTTAAACAGAAACAGGTTAAATAAAGGTCTGTGGCAGTCCTGCCTATGAAGAATTGTGCTGAGGGTGAACTTATACTGCTCCTGGACTAGGATGACACTGTGTCACCGTGCTGTCTGTACACCAATACATACATTATGAAAAGCCCCACCCTCATTTCCAGCTACTCTCTTCCAAGGATGACACACTGGAACTCCATACATTGCTTTCTTAAAAAAAAAAACTCCTAGCCAGAGTAATTCAATCAGAGCCACATTGATCAATAGCTGCGACACAGCTGCTCAGTTTGGTAAATGTTAGACCTGGCATCCTTGGTGTGGTTTCCCCTGTCTTCTTGCCTCTACTTCCTTATTTTTGACTGTTTGCTGAAATTTGTTTTGGCTGGTTTTTGGTACTCTGGGCACTTTACCACTGCTGACCAGTGCTAAAGTGCAAGTGCTCATTGTGTAAATTGTGATTATGATAAGTTATCCCTGATTGGCATATTTGATTTACTAGAAAGCCCCTAGTAAAGTGCACTACAGGTACCCAGGGACTGTAAATCAAATGCTACTAGTAGGCATGTAGCACTGATTGTGCCATCCAAAGGAGTAGCCCTGTAAACATGTCTCAGACCTGCCACCGCAGTGCCTGTGTGTGTAGTTTTGCACTGCCAATTCGACTTGGCAAGTGCTCCCACTTGCCAGGTACATGTAAGTCACCCCTAAGGTAGGCAATAGGTAGCCCCATGGGCATAATGCAGTGTATTTAAAAGGTAGGGTATTTGCTGATGTTTTTACATGTCCTGATAATGAAATACTGCTACATTTGTTTTTCACTATTGCTAGGCCTATTTCTCCCATAGGTTAACATGGGGATTGCCTTAAAATATATTTTAAGTGCAGTTTCCCATTGGGAGCAGATAGAGATGTGGAGTTTGGGGTCTCTGACCCGCAATTTAAAAATGCATCTTTTGGTAAAGTTGGTTTTTAGATTGTCTGTTTGAAAATGCTACTTTTACAAAGTGGAAATGTTCTTGCTTAATCATTTTGTGCCTCTGCTTGGTTGCTGAATACACGTCTGGGTCAGACTGACAGTTGGGCTGTTTGTGAATTCACTCTAGACAGTGTTACAAAGGGAGCTGAGGTGTGTCCTTCATTTCCTGATGAGTGTTCCTGGACTAGAGTGAGAGGGAGGAACTGTCCCCTGCACTTATAAGGTCTGTGTCTGTACTCTGACAATACAGTCTCCAAACGCCTAGTGTGTGTCTGGGGCAGGGCAAGGAAGATGCAGGGTCTTGTGCACTACAAAGACTTTCCTTTGAGGTTTACCTACTACAAAGGGAGCAATGAGTATAAGTATTGGACGGCTGACCCCACATCTTTAGAACACTTCTGGATCAAGAGGTACCTCTGCCAAGGAGAAGAGCTGAAGAGCTGTGAGGAGGAATACTGCCCCTTTACTGTGTGTGCTTTGCTGGGTTGGCCTGCAGTTGCTGCTTCTGCCTTAGAGAAAAAAGACTGGACTTTGCTGTGTATCCAGCTTGTGAAGGTTCTTTAAGGGCTTGGACTGAGCTTGCCTCCTGTTAAGAAGTCTCAGGGACATCAAAGACTTTGTTTGCCAGCACTTGGGCTCCTTGCTGAGACCCCCCTGACTTGCCAAGTGGTGCCACATCCGGTCCCTGGGCCCCTGAAAGGAGAAGCTGGCAGAACCAGTGTGAAAATCCATGCACCGGAGCCGAGTGACAGAAAAATCGACGCAGCACTTGCACCGCGGCTGAAAAATAGGCGCGTCGTCAGTAAAAACTACACATCGCCAGGTCAGCGCAGATTAATTGCTGCTGTGCTTCCTGATTTTCCATGCATCATCCCTGGGAGTCAAAATCTTAAACATCACCACACAGACCCAATGCTGCTTGTCAGGAATTTGGTACATCGCTTACCCGGCAGAGAAATAATAGACGCACGGCCTCACTTGCGAGTAAGAAATCGACGCATCGCTTGCTTTTCCGATGCATGCTCGCCTATACGACTTTATTTTTGATGTATATCAGGTACTTTGTGCTAAAACAACGCATCCGCTGATTTCAATGAATTAAGACTCTTTTTACTTTAAAAATTAATATCTTTGCTTGTGTATGTTGTATTTTTTTCGTTTTGGTCTTGTTTGATTTAGATAAATATTGGCTATTTGTCTAAACTGGTGTGGAGTCCTTTTGTGGTGTTTTCACTGTGTTATTGTATGTGTTTGTGCAAATACTTTACCCATTGCCTCTGAGAGAAGTCTGACTGATTGTGCCAAGCTACCAGGGGGTGGGCAGGGGTTATCTGAGCTGTGTATCTCCTTCACCCAGACTAGCGTGAGGGCCCCTGCTTGGGTAGGGTGTAAACTGACTGCCAATTAGAGACCCCATTTCTAACAGTAGGCATGAACTTTTGGCTCTCAGGAGCCATTAAGTCACATGTGGCACCTTTTGTCAGTCCACGCACTAAGACCTGCATTTTTGTTGGCAAACCCGGTAGGTCTCACCTTTGTAATGAGAGTAAGGATTCAGGCGATCCTTTCAGGGTCAACTAGTCTTTGGATTGCTTTGTGGTTTATTTTGCCTTTCGACCCAGTCAATATTCGTCTGGCAGATCCAAGGTGGTGTATCTAATTGGTTCACTGACCGATGCAGCTCTGGCTGCTGCCGAAGACCCTTGCATGAACAATTATTGAATTAACAATTATTCCAATGTTTTGAGACCTGATAATGAAGCTTCCACTGAGAACGCCATGTCTGAAATATCTCAATGAAATTCTGATGTACAAACCTATTATACTCAGTTTCATGAGTTTGCTGCTGAAACCACTTGAGCAGAACATAATGTGATGACCTTATTTCGAAGAAGTGTAAAGGAAGAATTAAGGGATGAGCTGGCAAAGCCTCTTCAGTCTCAGAACTCCTAGTCAAGTTTTCCTGATATGAGTGGAGTTTTCCTTAAAGAGTGGAGAAGGAAAAAGAGGGAAGATCAGAGGTTCTCCTGTACTCCTCCTCCCTAAGTCCCAGGACAAGCTCAATCTATGGATTCTTCCTCAGAAGAACCAATGCAGGTCAGATCCACTAAAGGCCAACAGTGAAAAGTATTTGAGACATAAGAATGGCTTATTGTATTGTATTGTATTGTAATCGTATTTATATAGCGCTTACTACCCCTGACGAGGTGTCGAAGAGCTTTTCGATGAGTAGCACGCTACTCCGGAACCCAACAAGAATTAGTGATGGATTAGTATCGTTTAATAATGAGTACAGTTTTAGTATTATTATGAGTTAATTTGAGCCACGGATATGAGAGTTTGTTAGTTAGATTGACTGGAGTAATGGAGGGGTGGAGGAGGAAAGAAATCCAGAAGTGTTAATTGGGAGTATATCCTTCATTTACTCAACCCAAAGGCTTGGGATGAATAAAGGGGGGCAGAGGCGGAAGAGTATGTGGAAGGGTTAGGGAGAGCATAGTAGCAGGGTGAGATGAATGCAGGAGAATTTAGTAGGGTTGTGTGGGAGGTCACAGAGGTAGAGTGAGGTTTGGTGAGTTAGATGTGGAGGTGGAGGGAAGAGCTTAGGCAGAGATATTTAGGAGATGAAAGTGCTAGAAGGGATTTGGGATGAGTCAGAGTGAGAATGGAGGATAGTTTGATAGAGACATGACATAAGAGTGATGAGTAGATAAGTGTGATAAGATGAGAGCAGGAATTCCTAGATATCTAGTATAACAACCCAAAACCAGGAGACATGCAATGATCCACGAACATGCCAAGCACAGAAACAACATATACACATACACACACATATATATATATATATACACACACACACACACATGAATACACACACATATGCACATACAATACATAATTAGAATCATGGGTAAAAAATACTTAGTCAGACAGGTTTAAAGAGAGTGTGTGTATTTTATTGTTATGACAGTAGCAATACATATTTTCCAAAGAAACTATAAATAAATAGAAATATACATATATTCTGAAAAAAATATTTATCCACATAGGCATATACAGTTCATAGTTGTTTGAAAAAGGTGGTTATGAAGGATAGAGACAACTCTTGAATAGTTTTCTGAAGACAATAAAGTTATCTGTGGCTCTTATAGTTGGGGGTAATTAATTCCATAGTTTGGCTGCTTGGACGGAGAAGGATGTACCACCTATAGTCTTTTTCTTGTATGGTGGTGTTCTAAGGCGGGGTGCCAGTCTTGAGCAGAGGGTTCTTTGTTGGATGTATTTGGTAATTTTCTTTCTGATAAAAAGTGGTCCTGTTCCATGTATAGCTTTGTGGGTGATACAAAGCAGCTTGAAAGTGCATCTTCTGGCAACGGGTAACCAGTGTAGTGCTCTCAAGGCAGGGGAGATGTGGGCTTGCGGCTTTATATGTAGTAGTAGCCTGGCTGCGGAATTCTGGATACGTTGTAGTTTTTTCATAACAGATAGAGATGATCCATGGTAGAGGCTATTGGCATAATCCAGTTTGGATAGTACAAGCGAGATAGTAGCTTGCACCTTGTGTGGAAATCCGAGGTGGGGGAAGATGCGGCGTAAAGTCTTTAAGGTGATGAAGCTTGTGCGTGCTAATTTGTCTACTTGGGCATTCATAGTTATCTTGGAATCCATGGTGATTCCTAGGTTTTTAACTTCCTTGGATAATTGAGGAGGTGGTCGGAGATCGTCAGGCCAGATGCACAGAGGGTCATAATTTTTCCAGTCACCACATATGAGTATTTCTGTTTTAGAGGTATTTAGTTTGAGATGGCTCCAGGTCATCCACTGATCAACGGCTCTGAGGCAACTGAAGATTTGTGAGTTTTCAATGTTTTTGGGGGTCTTCTAATTTAAGTAGTATTTGTGTGTCATCTGCATAGTTGTAGCATGTGAGATGGAAATCATTGATCAGTTCTGGTAAATATATCATGTATATGTTGAAAAGCAAAGGTGAGATGATTGACCCTTGGGGGATCCCTGCTTTTGTGAGGTAGGGTTCGGACGAGAAGGGGTGCGAGTGGATGATATTCGCTCTTTTTTGGAGATAGGAAGTCGAGAGCAATCCCTTGTATGCCGGCTTCGTGGAGTCTTTGAGTTAGGGTGTCATGGTCAACTGTATCAAAGGCAGCTGAGAGGTCCAAGAGAAGTAGTGCAGCAACTCCATTTCGGTCGACTGTGTTTTTAAGATCGTCCCAGATTGCCATGAGTGCTGATTCAGTGCTTCTTCCTGGGCGGAATCCAGTTTGGAAGTCTGAAAGTATGGAATTGTCTTCAATGAATTGTGACATCTGGGCGAATGCTGCTCTTTCTATCAATTTGCCCAGGAAAGGTCCATTTGTGATTGGTCTGTAGTTGTTAGGGTCTTGCGGGTCTAGGTTTGTTTTCTTTAATAATGGTCGTATGTATGCCTTTTTCAGGTCTGCAGGAAAAGTTCCTGAAGTTAAAGAATTGTTGATGATTCTTCTTACAGGTGTGGAAGCAGAAGTAGATAGCAGGATGTTCTTGAAGATTTGTGGTGGGCAAGGGTCAGAAGGGCAACCAGAAGGTCTGCTTGCTTTGACCAAATCCATACATTCATCCTGGGATATTTGTTTGAAGGACTGTAGAGGTTGGGATGGTTTATTCTTAAAGGGTATTTTAGTAAAGGGGTTGGTGCTGATGGTTTTCTTCTGTTTTAAATAGGAGTCCAATGTGTCTGCCTTGGTTGTGTAGTGAGTTGCCAATTTGTTTGTGAAATCTTGAGTGGTGGGAGGACTTCCTTCCATGCATTTAGGTTTTCGAAATTCATTGAGAATTTTATAAAATTCCTTGGTTGTAGATTGAGCATTTAGAATTCTGTCTGATTAGTATCTTTTTTTAGCTTTTTTGATTGATGATTTGTATATCCTGTTAAGTTTGTGTAGCTGCAGTTTGTCTTGACTGTTGTTTGTTTTGAGCCAGGTCCGCTGCAACTTTCTGATTTGTTGCTTTATCTTTTTAAGTTCTGTGTTTCTCCAAGGTGTTAGTTTTCTTTTGTCGTGTTTAGCTTTTCTGAGTATTATTAGGACATCAAAAGCTTCCTGTAGCCACTCAAAGTTTTGGTACAGAATTAATTGTATCTAGATCTGTGTTTGCTGTTAGTTGTGTTTCTAAGTGATCCAAATTGAGTTTGCTCCATGGTTGATAGGTGTATGTATGTAAGTAGTTGTGGGGTGTGTTGATTTGTGGACTTGTATGTCGGAAAGTTATCATATGGTGGTCTGACCAGGTGGTTGGTGTGATGCTATGAATAGTAACGAGTTCAGGCTTAGCAAAAATGACATCTAGGATGTGACCAGCGATGTGTGTGGGATTGTGTACAATCTGATATAGGTTCAATGCGAGTAGGCCAGTGGTGATAGCTTTTGGATGGAGCATATTGGGTTTGTCAAACCAAATGTTTAGATCCCCAAGAATGCATAGATTGGAGTATAGTGTAATACGGTTTGAGACTGTGTGAAGAAAAGCATCAGGGAAAGTGGAGTTGTTAGGTGGAGGTCTGTAAAAGAGGAGAAAGTTACAGGAGGAAGTTGGAGTAGGGTGGCATCTGGTAAGGAGGGATTCACAACCTTGTATGGAGATGTTGTCTGTTTTACTGAGGGTTATTGCCTGTTTAAATATAATAGCTAGTCCACCTCCTCTCTTGCCTATACGGTTTTGTGTGATGGTTTGATAGCCCGGAGGAAGGGCTTCGTGCAACACTGGTGCCATTTCATCTCCCAACCAGGATTCCGTAATGAATAGTAAGTCAGGTTTTGTGTCTGTGAGCAGGTCGTAGATGTGGTGCTTGTTTTTTGAGAGTGATCGAGTAATTATGAGCTGGCAGTTTAGAAAAGGTGTGTTAGTGGTAGTGTTGTTTTGTTTAGTAGAAGTGTAAGTAGTGTAATGTGAGCTTGAAGCAGGAGTGTTGCTAGTTGTGATAACTGTTTGAGGCTCACAATATAGTGTTCCTCTTCCAGCAGGTTAAGGAGGCATTTTGTTGGGTCTGTGTGTGTGGGTGGTGGACTTGGTGGCTGAGAGAGCCATGAGGAGTGTAGTGTTTTTTGTAGGGTAGTTTTATTATGTAACAGACAAGGGGATGCGAGGTTGCTATGAGTGGCATGTTTTTTATTTTGTTTGCGTTTGTTTAGTGTGGATGGAGTATGGGTTAGGGGTGGTGGAGGAGCATGTGGATCATGATGTAAGGCTCTAAATTGTGCAATGGAGGAGAGGCGAGTGAATGAAAGTTGCTGGGTTGGGGTGCTTGAGGTAGGTGTTTGTGAAGAGTGGGGGGGGGGTAGGGGTGGAGATAGGATGGAATTTGTATCCTTTGTGTAGTCCTGGGGGTGGGAGTGGGTATGACGATGAGTGTAATGTAAGTTTGTGTTGCTTTGATGTGCTGATGTTTGTGGTCGGTATTGTTTTTGTGGAATAATGAGAGGGGATATTGGTGTAGTTGTTTTTGGTGAGGGATTTGTATGTGATTTAGTGCTGCTAAGTGGAATTTGAGTGTTAGATGGGGTGTTGATGTGTTTTGGAGATGAATGTATGAGGTGTGTAAGAGGTGATGGGTGTGTGTCAGGGAAGTAAGTATTAGTTGAGATGACCGGAAGAGGTAATATGTGTGGTGGAGTGAAATGTGGTGATTGTATGGTTGTGTGTAATTGGTGAAGAGGGGGGAAGAGTGTTTGTAGATGATGTGTTTGAAAGCAGGGTTTGGGCATTGTTATGATGACAGGTGGTCTGTGTGGAGCGAACAGCGGATAGTGTTGTTGGTTAGTATCAGCAGAGAGAGTGTATCTGGGAAACTGAAACTGAGAGAAATGTATGTTGTAGTTTTGTATTGTGTGGGTGGTGGCAGGTAGTGTTAGTGGGAGGGGACAGAGTAGTGTTTGCTATGAGAATGAAGGTGTTTGACTGTAGTAGTTGTGTAGGGTATGTGTATATGTGTTGTATGTAGGGTATTGTGTTGGGTGGTGGGGCAATGCAATCTGTCTGTGGTCAGTTTGTGATGCATGGCTTGGATGCCTTTGTAGAATATGTGGTTGCATGTTGAGGGATGTGTAGGGGTTGACACCATTCCTGGCCATATCTGAATTGGGCAGCATTTCTGTCCCTAGGCCCTAGTCCCTAGTCCCTACCTGTCCCAAACAGGCCCAAACAGACAACTGCCCTTGTCCTCTTCGCCCTTGTCCTCTCCGCCCTTGTCCTCTTCGCCCTTGTCCTCTCCGCCCGGGCTGAGACGCCCTGAATCTTAGCCTTTTATAGCCCTACTGGCCAACAAGAAGCTGGTCCTAACCCTAGCCAATCCAATTTTAAACCCTGATCTAGCCAACTAATGGGAGACCCAGCCCTAATCACCAGTCATAGCCCTATTCCTGACCACCAATCACAGCCCCAGCCCTAAAACCAGCAACCAATCAGAATCCCAGCCCTATCCACCAATCACAGCCCTAGAACCAACTGCCAATCAGAATCTCAGCCCTATCCACCAATCACAGCCCTAGAACCAACTGCCAATCAGAATCTCAGCCCTATCCACCAATTACAGCCCTAGAACCAACTGCCAATCAGAATCTCAGCCCTATCCACCAATCATAACCGCATCCCTGGAGCTAGCAACCAATGAAACACCATCTCCCAACAACCTATCACAACAACATATGCAACAACCACAAGGAACTTATATAAGGAGCAAGTTAACTAAAGTCCAGTCCATGTGGGCAGGGGGAAAGGCAACTGCTGCTCTATTCAGAATCTCCTTGGATACAGACAGGCTGAATCCACATTTCCAAGCTAGCAGAGTCTACTTTCCAGGTAAGGGGGAGATTGTTTAAGAGACAAACACTGCAATAGTGCTGGGCGCACACTCTAAAATCGGGCTTTTTAAAGGCAAAAATACAGGGGGGCAGACAGTTTTTAAGCACAATTTAAATCACACAAACAGATTAAAAAAGTCTCCTAAAACCACACTCTGAAAGATGTATGTAGCCTTTTTTAGTAAGAATAGGGGGAAAAAAAGGGGGGGCAGAGGGTGGGAAGGGAAGGGGGGGTACCACAAACTAGTAAGGGAATTCACACAGTCACGGCAAAAACGATTAAAAAAAAAATACCACTTTAAAAGAGGCCAGACTGCCTGAAACACAGAGAGTCCGCAGTAAAACAAACACTTTTTGAACAAATAATACTATTTACCCAGAAAAATCTTTGGGCTCCTTACCTAGGTCTTTTTGCAATCCTTGAACACTGGGCTGTATCAGGACACAGGGGAGATGCACAGAGGAACACAAAATGGAGGTGTAATTTGCTGACAGAGAAGACTAGTGTTTGCTTGGCCTCCCATATTCCTAGAGTAGATGAATTACGACGCTATCCCCCTAATGAACGCTTTTGTAGCAAACCAAACAACTGAGAGAGAAGCTGTGCCAATTATTCAGCTTAATAAATTATGAGTGATCCAGACATAAGCAAACGAAGCTCAACAATGGATAATAATTGATGGGGAAATGAAAACCGACGCCGTACCGGTGCGGTAACCTGACAATTCAAAGTCAATAAAATAGGATTGTAGTCAGAGGTGATAATTGGACATACTTCCATCCATCCCAGCCTCATGATTCAGTGTTACACTAGTGAAGACCATATCAATGCACGAGTAATGCTAGTGGGAAAAGGTGTAATAAGTATAACCCAGCTGGGATGGATATAATGCCCTCCAGACATCTCTCAGCCTGTGTTATCGGGCCAGTTTGTGTATAGCAGCCCTCGTTTTGACCATGTGTGGTGAAGCAGAGCGATTTGTTGAGTCAATGCGATAATCCATCACACAACTGAAGTCCCCTATTATAACCAGCTCACCAGACCTGTCGAATAGCTCTAAAGACAGAAGATCCAGAACCCCAGTATCATCTGAGTTAGGCCCATAAATTGTGAAAAACACAAATTTCATACCAAAAATTTATAGTTATGCAAAAACCAGCCTCACCTGAGGATCTGCCGCAGTTTAGTGTGTTCTGTGCTCCAGATTCCTATCAACCAACATAGCTACTCCCCGAATAGAGACTGACTGGTAAATACAGACAACAATATTTTATCCAAGTTGCATTAATAATAAGCGATCCTTGTAAACAAGATGGTTTCTGTTAGAAACGGAAGCTGGGGCTTATACATTCTAATTTCTTCCTGAACCATCTGGCATTTATTGGAACGATGCATACCAGACACATTCCAACACATGCATTTCATCTTAGCCATACAGAAAAACCCCTACATATAGGCTTCAAGTGAACCATCCCATCAAAAAAAGCTGGTATTACATCATTCGAAACATACAATCAACAGCTAGGCAAGAACTTGTCCCTTCTGTTCTAATTTTCTCTGCCACACAGCTGCAATTACCATTGCCACCTTCTTTGCAGACTTAACTGCTGTGTCTTGCGGCTTGCCCCCTCCATCCCACCCACACACTCACCCCCCACAACCAACAAAGGTAATCACCCCACCCTATGGCTGTCAGTAGTCTTAGATGGCCCTAAGAGAGTCACTACCCCCACCCCACCCCATCGAGCCCCTCCCACCCAACTTATGCCTCTAGCGTGTAAGTCCAAATCATTCTGCTGAAAGACTGCCCTGTTGGACCTTCCAGATCTCAGGGAAACACCGTTATAAAAGAGAAAAGAGCAGAAGATTCTGCTTTTCTTAAAGTTTTCAGTTCTTGCAAAGAGTCCAGTTCACACTTGTTTTTGTTGAATTCAGCTCTTTAAAGGCATCCCGGTCAGTCTATCTCTGTTAGATTCCAAAACTTCCAAAATGTATGTGAACTTGGATTGTGTCCTAAAACTCCAAATTCCAGTCAGGAAAAGGTGTTCTCCAGATCATGTGTAGAGTACTGATGGTTTTCCATTGATGTCCGGTCTTGTCATCTCCATAACTGTTCTACTCCTAGTCTCCTTAGGCAATCATTAAGAGTTGATCTCCTTCAATCTGATCACATCTCCTAATTACACCATTGTGCTTGGGATTCCATGGTTCGTTGGTTGCTACATCAATTGGGAAACCAGGGTTTTGTCTTTCTCCTCCCAATTCTGTAGAGACAATTGCTATTCTGATGGGAGCAATTGGGCTCCTGTTGCTCAATGAGTGAGAGAGGAGCTCTACCCATTCCAGCTTACACTTAAAACGGCTTGTCTTTTGTCACTACAGACAGTTAGGGGCCTTGACAGGAGAAGGAGGAAGAACTTTCCAGAACCAGATATTGGGGTAGAACAGGAAGTCCCCCCACAAAAGGTCAGTCACCAGGTATAAATATTGGACCTTCAAAGCCACTCATCAGAACACTCTTGGACCTGTGGATGTTACCTGGAAAGACTGCCCTGCTGCCAGAGGACTGCCCTGCTGCTTGAATGACTGCCTTGCTGTCTTAGAAGGAAGACTGGACCTACTTACCTTCATCCCAGGCTAACCTGAGTGACACCAAGGGTCAGTTGGCTGACCTTCTGCGTGAGCTACAGGGACACAACAAACTTCAGAGATCTCTCTCTGCAACTGCTAGCTGACCTGCAGCACTGGACCTGCTTGGACTCGCCTGAGCCCTACTGCTGGCCTCTGCCTGGAGTAAGACCTGATCCCCAAGAGGACCCCACCAGGTCCTGGACCTTTTCGTGGCATCAAAGTGTACTCCTCCCTATCTTACTGTGGGCTCCGTCAATGCAGATACAGCGAGACATAGCTTGACGGAGAACCTTGCATCAAGGAGCCTTGCAGCTCCTAATCGATGGCCTTATTGAACTGAGGAGGCACAACACAACTTGGTGCATGACCTCGCATTGTACCCCTCGCAGCTCCTGATTAGAGCCAGTGCAGCGCAACACAACTTGATGCAGGACATTGCATTACAGCACCGCAGCTCCTGAACAGAATCGATTCTGAGTGATGTGAAACCTTGCATCAAGAACGTAAGGTACAACCCTTTTGTGGGACTAACCTAGACCCTGTATCCTGCCAGCAGTCCAATATGGTCAGCTAGTCCAAACTTGTGACTTTTCCCCAGCCTGGTGGGACCAGATAACCACAGACAACCACGCTGTTAGGTGCTATTTTCACTAACAAATTTAAAACTGAATATCTCCAGTTCTACTGAATTGATTTTTGTCCTTCTGCAATCATTTTATGTATTAAAATTTACTCTAAATTGGTTTGGGATTTTTCCTGTTTTGTGCTTTCACATAATCAATGTTTGGGTGCTGCATAAATACGTTGCACATTGCCTCTAAGTTAAGCCTGACTGCTTTGTGGCAAGCTACAGAGGGTTAAGCACAGGTTAATTTAGTGGCTTTTCATGGTTCACCCTTACAAGGATTGTGGTTGTTGCCTCAGTGGAGCTTACACCCTGTGTCAACTAATAACCCCATTTCTTACAACAACTCTGTTCGCTTTGCTACCAAGTTTCTCAATTTTACTGTAACCAAGGTTTCCATCCTCATTTCTTTCCAGCTTCCCCTGTGTCCACTCCTCTTGAGCCTCCTGCAGTTGACTTTCTGAAAAGGCTTGATTCTGACAGACTAGTGATTGTCTTGGATTTATAAAATTCTAAAACTGCTATGAAGTCTTGAACCAGTAAAGTAAGAAGATGATGATCCCAAAGCTTAAGTTGGGAGATATAGGGGGTCATTCTGACCCCGGCGGTCATGGACCGCCGGGGCCAGGGTTGGCGGGAGCACCACCAACAGGCTGGGAGGTGCCCCGCAGGGCATTCTGACCGTGGCGGTTTGGCCGCGGTCAGATGCGGAAAACCGGCGGTCTCCCGCCGGTTTTCCGCTGCCCATTAGAATCCTCCATGGCGGCGCAGCTCGCTGCGCCGCCATGGGGATTCTGACAGCCCATACCGCCATCCTGTTCCTGGCGGTTCTCCCGCCAGGAACAGGATGGCGGTATGGGTTGTCGTGGGGCCCCTGGGGGCCCCTGCAGTGCCCATGCCAATGGCATGGGCACTGCAGGGGCCCCCGTAAGAGGGCCCCACTTTGTATTTCAGTGTCTGCTTTGCAGACACTGAAATACGCGACGGGTGCCACTGCACCCGTCGCACCTTCCCACTCCGCCGGCTCAATTCTGAGCCGGCGTCCTCGTGGGAAGGGTCTTTTGCACTGGGCTGGCGGGCAGCCTTTTGGCGGTCGCCCGCCAGCCCAGTGCAAAAGCCAAAATACCCTCAGCGGTCTTTCGACCGCGGAGCGGTATTTTGGAGGGGGGAACTCTGGCGGGCGGCCTCCGCCGCCCGCCAGGGTGAGAATCACCCCCATAGTTTGGTTGTCTTCCTGGTTCTTACCCAACCGAAATTTATCAGTCCAGTTTCATCCTCAATATTTTGGCCCTTTGTGATAACCAAACTGATCAATCTTGTGGCCTTTCAGTGCCATCTTCCAAATTCTTGAAAGATTCCCCCCAAGTTTGATGTCTTCCACCTGAAGCCTTATGTACCTGATGTTTCATCAGAGTTCTATTCCTCTTCCTTTTATGTGGATGACAAACTAGAATACTGGAAGGGCTATCCTGCTAGCGAACATTCTTGGGTTTCTGCCTTTTGAGGCTGCACTCCTAGATTGCTTCACCACTTTTTTCTAGCCTTTCCTGACAAGCCTGAGGCCTGTTGTACCTTACTTGGTCAGGCAGCTCTCACGCACTGCAAGATGCCGCCAGAAGTCTGCAGCTGTGAGCTGTAAATCTCACTCACCTGGGGCTGCCTTCATGCATGTTCCTGGTCTCCTGGTTGGTTCTCCTTGCCCTTCAGCTCCAAATGGCAATTACCTTTTTAAGAGTATGTAGCAGCCTTTTAAAGATGCTCCACCACTAGTCCAGTTCGGGTTTTCGTTCCCTTTTCTTTTCCTTTTCTATAATGCCTGCCTCTTCCTTTTGTTTCATAAAGACTTTCCCCATACCATCATGGTGCCTTTCGTGATGTTTGATGTCATTTCCTTTTCCTGCTCTTTTGCTATACAAAGGCTTGTCATGATGGGAAGGCGTCACTACAAAGCTGCATTACTTCACTTGTTTCCTCTCTCTCTCCACTTGCAGTTTCTGGCTCTTCGCTCCAGAAGATTTCAACTGTTGATTTCCTGGTTTTCTTCAGTCCTTTGACGTCTCCAACCATCAAAGAAGTTTTTTATGTCTTTGACTTTTTCCTTCTAAGAAGGACGCATCTTCTCAAGGGTACTTGCATACCACATATGTTATTCAGGAAACAGTCGCCCTCACCTTGGGCAGCATAAGACTGGATCCAGATTGCTTTAAGAATCCGGTTAGAGCATCCCTGCAAACAAGGGCACCAGGCAGGGGCTGGCTGCAATGATGTCCGCAGTCCATACCTGATTTCCCCAGGGGCTTTTGTGGCTGGTAAACTAGACCCGGTGTTCCTGCATCTGGTATGCCCTGCTGGGAAAAACCAGTGATCAACTAGCTGAAACCTTTTTTTGAGTGCCTCAAACTTCTGAACCTCGCACGGGCAGGCTCACACCCTGATTGTGGAATAGTTTCTGTGGCAACTGCCAACCTAGAAGGCCTAAAGATCCAACTATTAGAATGCCTGGAGTTAAAGTTTGCAACTACATGATATTCAGTTATTTAAAATATCATAATGAAATTTCAAGTTAAGCATTCACTCAGCATCTAACCTCGATTAACAACTAGACAAAGGAGAGTTTCCTTAAATATGAACCCATCAAAACAGAAATTGTGGAGAAGGTAGTACCACCTGAGATTTGTCCAGGTGGTCTACTGCCCAGTACAAATGGTCTCTAATTATAAGTGGTGTGGAGAGGAATTCCTGGAGGATTTTTTCTGCGCCCAATTATAAGCGGTCCAGTGTTCCCGCACTTAGAAATGATGGATGCAGGAGCAATAGTTCCAGTTTTAAAATCAGATAGAGAAAGAGCTGCAATGAAGACCAGACCTGTTTTCACAGCCTCCCCACAACCCCTATATGAGGCACGGGTAAAGCATGTAACGCTTTCCCTTCCAGGTTCCATCTGTCCATTCCATCCTCTGACCTCCTCAACATTCTCTCCTCTTGCCCTGCATCCACGCAGGACTCATGTTCAGAGCAGGTGGTAAGTGTCTACATTAAACGTCCCCAACCCATCTCAACTCCTCCCTGGGATAGGTAGCACCATGCAGAATTATGCCCATTAATTCCAGGTCTTCAAAGATTTTCCCCACTCCAGAGGGTTTAACTCGCAATTGCTGGAACTCCATGCAGTGATTCCCGCTGGCAACAGTAAATACTTGTAATCAGATCAAAAGTAGAAAACGGTTTCTTTTCATCTGAAATAACTGAGAGATATCCCTTTTCTGCGTAATCAGGTATGACACCTTGATTGAACAAACAGTAGGTAACTTAGGCTGGCATGCCGTTTGATCTCCAAGCTGCAGAGACTACACAGGACTGATGATAGGCCTCTATCTCTTGAACATAATCATGCCTACACTCCTGTCTCCCCTATAGCTGCAAACTGAAAGATTTAATGAGTTTAACACAATGTTCATGGTTCATAAGGCTAATTATTCCAGGGACCCTCCTTCCTTAGGCTGTATTGTGTAGTACTGTAATTGCATTTATATAGCGTTTACTACCCTTGATGAACAGTTAAAAAATTCACAACATACATCACTGCTAAACCTCTGTTAGCCAACTTCTCTTTATTACTGATTCCTGCTAAAAAGAAAAAAGAATAGGAGATTGCACCTCCTCAGTTGACAGTGAGGCTATGAAATGGTGTTTTATAAAACTGAGAGGCAATGAAAATGACTGTCGCTGGACGAAAAATTAAAACCATGGATGGTGTGCTAACGAAGACCACTCTAATTTTTTTGTGAGGCATCCTACTTTTGGCTGGAATAAAGCACGTTGTATAAAAATGCAAACATAAATTCAATAAATAACTAAGTAAATACAAGCAACCAACATTACCAGGACTGAAATGGGAACCAACAGCAGCCCTGGCAGAGTTTGTCATACTAGTGCCCCATCGCGCGGGTTACGAAAACTCAGTGAGTGAGTGCAACCTCTTAAATGACTCTTGGAAGGAGGTTCTCCTCCCCAAGAATTTTTGTGAAAAAGATACATTTACCAGCACATTTTTCATCATGCACTACCTATTATCTGATACTTTTCCTCCTCACTTCTCCTTTCTTCACCTCTCATCCTTCCTCTAGATCAGCGGTTCTAAACCTGCTGTCTGGGGACACAATGGGGTCCGCGATGCCTACCCAGGGGTCTGTGACTGCTTTGAAAATTAAGTAATATTAGCAGATTAATACAGTGTTTATACATCAAGAAGCAAAATGTGAGATTTAATATTTTAAAACACTCCATAAATGTGGAAGAATGTGAAATTAGAGGCTAAAAATTAGGTTGGTGACCTTGGATTGGTTTGTTGGATCAGTGCAAATGCTTCAAACAGAATACAGTATGGATAATAGGTGATCTCAGTTGACTTTAAAAAAGCCCAAACCTTCCCATTAAAATGAATATTTAGATATTTATTTGTTTGTGATTTAAATTAAATATTGAATAATTTGAATATCTATTTGACAAATGCTTATTTCTGTTCTTTGTGTGTTGTTTTGATATTCAGATCATCTAAATTGCTCTAGTGGGAGTCTCCAGTTTTCAGAAATGACTCAGTAGGGGTTTCTGGATTCCAATATTAATTCAGTGAGAGTCCGGATTCTAATAATGATTAAGTAGGTGTCCAAATAAGCCAAAAGGTTAAGAACCACTGCTCTTGATCCCTTTTCCCACTCTTCTTTCTACAATCATAACCTTTTCTATACCTTCTCCCCTCCCCTCCTTTTTTCTGCTTCCTTCTTACAAATGCTCTACTTCTTTCCCATTGTTTTTACTTCATCCTTCTGTATTTCACCTCCCTTGTCTATAATAACATCTATTTATTACTACACCCATTATTTTCTTGCTCAATTTCCCACTCTATATCAATCTCCCTCCTTCTCTCTCTCTTTGCCCTTTTTCCTCTTTTGTTCAATTTTTCCCGCTACCTTGCATAATTCTCTCTTTACTTCCTCCCTTTCTTAAATCACAATTTTTCTTCCTTTTTTTCATCCCTGTCTTTTTTTCTCTCCTTTTTTTTGTTTAAAATACAAGCAAAGAATGACAAATGCACTGTCTGTGAAACTTTTCACCTAAGTGAAGAGTGAAGCTGGAGACCATGTAGCCTCTCACAGTAATGATGAGATTGGAAGGCCACTGGGAGGAGTATTTTGCATTTCGCCATATCCGACTGATTGTTCCACTGACAGTCAGTTTGGCTGAAGAGTAAAGACACTTTAACTCCTCTATCTGGACAAAAATATCAAATGACTTGATTAGCCAGTAAAACGTCATATCACCTGGGTATCCCCTGGCTGCAGATGCCTGTATTTTCCTAACATACGACCTCACACCGCCAATGGTGAAGTTGCTCGATGACTGGTAACTCTAATCAAGTTACTGTATTGAACAATAATGAAGTAGGAGCCAGTCCTTTCACATACCAGGCACTTGAAATGCTCCCCCCCTTCTTGCCTCCCCTGCTGTTGGTGTATGTAGCAATTGTACTGACCTTCTTTGATTTAATGCCTGTAGGGTATGATGTTTCATCTGTAATCTATTCTTAGCGCTCAGTGGGCTGTGCCTTTTGCTGTGATAGTGTCCTGTCTCACCTGTTGGACACACTGGAAATAGTCATTATCCTTGGTCTACTACCCATACAAAAATATTCTAAAGTGGCAGATGTGAAAATAAGTCATGATCGAGGTCCTGCTCGTTTTTGAAGGACAGCTGCCCTCAGCACAATGTAGCGAGTTCATCATTACATCAGCATGACTATGCACATGCCGGATCTCAAGTGTGCCCAGACCATCCATCGCTTTGGTTCACTTCCGTATTATCTATTGCATGATATGGATTCCACCTGCCTGCTTACAATGCTCACTTGCATCTGAAACACACAATGGATTACATAGAAGAGTTACAAACTGGGGTGATCTGCCCGGGCCAAATGTGTTGTAGTTTGTAATTCACTTCTGATATCAGCGATATCGCACAGGTCTCAGTGAATTTGAGTTGTTAGCCAGACATGTCTTCAACCTTAAACTCTTAAGCAGCACAATTGATTGAATTTACTGTCCTATGGTGTATTGAACCCTTGGAGCACCACATGATCTAATCCAGGCTATTCTAGTGCCCGGTATATCAGTGTCCCGAAAAAACCTCTTCCATGAATTGCAAAAGGTACAATACATTGCACAAGTTGTGGTGGGGGTGGCTCCCATTTTCCAATTTACCCAAATCGCCCTTAAACTTGAACATATGTGACAGAATACAGGAACAGGGCCCCAGAAAGACAGGCCTGGGCTCAGGAAACAACGAACAGAGCAAGAGTAACAATACATAAGCGAGGATCAGGAAAGATGGGAAGGACTGGGTTCCAAGAAGAGGCATACAAAGGGATCCTGGGATGCGGGTTGGAGCAGAAGCAGCGGAAAGTCAGAAAAGTGTTTATGATGTATACATCAGTGACTCTTTAGGGCTCAGAAGACAATAGGACAAACCTCCCTCTCCCCTCAAGGGTGTGCTCAAGAAAAGGCTTTGGGGAGAAAAAGGATAACATGAACCAAAATGCACCTCTATGGTAGTGTGAACACCAGGACTGGAGCGAGAAGTGGAGTAAGGTTGGAAGTGTACCAGGACGTTTTTTCTTGTATTATGGGCTGGAGGCAGCTTTGGTGCTGCCTTTTGCTGGCAGGATACCAGGGACACAGACACAGCGTACAAGGTGAGCACTGCGCTTGGGTACTCTGGCAGGTGGTGAGTATGGCATTTCTTCTTCCTTGCATCTCTGATCCTGGCCATCAAGAGCTGTGCGTCACAGGCCTTCTATTTGCCACATGGCACCAGGAGCAGAACCAACCACTGATGATGCGCTGCTCCAAATGACAGGGGCAGATCCAGGGGTGAAACCATTCCCAGAAAAATCCCAGAAAAGCCTCAAAAGTGTGGCAGAGTGAGGCTGTAGTGGGCTGGCCAGAAATGTATCTTCTACACCTCCCTGCCCGCAAGTCGTCCATTCCAAAACACAGTATTATTCAATGGTGTGTGTTTGTGTGCGCATGAGTGTATTATAGAGCTTCCTTAAATCAAGGAATCATCGCCATTTTTAGTGCTCAATGGTTACGGCCTACGGCCCACATACTGTGGCAGAGGTGCTAACAGTGCTAGTCACTGAATGGGCAATACATAAAGCAATAAAAGCCACCTTCTGCCTCAGACCCTGTTACCAGGTGTAGACAAGCACTCAGTAAAGACTGAGCATCCGTGTCTCCATGTCAAAGAACAAATAGCACTCATGGCCCCAGTCAATTATGATACATTTATTCCACCATTTTAAGGTCACCACATTTTCCTAACGTCAATAAAATACGTTTCTGCGTATCTGAATGATAGTGAGCGTCAGAGTCCCCCATGTTCTGAGCTCTTGTGCTGTAATTTCCAGATCAATGAAGTTAATTGAAGAAGTTATTTTCATCCAACGGTCATTCTCTTCCAACATTGTTAATAATGCTTACATTCTGCAACAAATGCTAAACAAAAATAAATATATGACAATTTTGTAAGTATCGCTATAATAATTAATGCTCTTCATGTAAATGTTTAAAATGTCATTTGATTGCAAAAGTGGTCCAGTTTGGGCATGGTTGGCTACCTGCCAACTTAACCATTTTTAGCGCACCACTACACTCCTAAATCCATCATTCTCCATCATGTTTTAAGGTCGTGTGTGCAAGCGCTTTGACCTGTTGTAAGTATTGTGGGCTTTTAACCACGCCAATCACTTCCATTCGTTCCTGGGCTTGTCTTTCAAAAATCATTTGATGTAATTGGTTAATGCTTTACGTTTGTCCCGCCTTGAGTCTGTTTTTGTCACACCTTGCAGACTGCCCCGTTACATGAATTATTGGACGGCTGCTAATATAATTCAATGTGAGCAAATTCTTTTTTTTGTCTCTCCCCTTTGTGTTGCAAGGTGGCCATGGTGCTCACAGTGTGAATAGGCACAACAGCGTGAACTCGATCATCGATACTGGAGCACTGATCACATTGTTCACAGTTACCTAAGTCATTTCTTGTGGCTCTCCTGTTAAAACACTTGAAATTGGTGAGTGCTTTAAGTAAAACTGAAATCCTCAAAGCAAAAGTGGGTCTCCCACCACAGCGGGAGAGACGATATTACAATATTCACTGCAGTCGGAAAACTCGTCCCATAATTCTTTGCAGGGCATTACCTTTACAAAAAATGTTTGCTCATAACTTGGCCTGTGGTAGTCTTAGGACAGTGGAACCACCACCAAATGTTCAGCAAGATGCACTCTTTCTGTCTAGTTCATCTCTGGGTCCCCACACTAGGTTAGAGGGGACCCCAAAATAATAACCCTCTCCCACCATTCAGTGTCCTTTTAAACACTCTGATGGTGGGACCTTTTGTTTCAAAGCTGGGAATAGCTTGTGTTTTAAGGGCCTTGTTTGTAATATGATTGCTATAGGTGTGTTACCCCTGAAATGCACTATGCTCTCTAGGGGCAAAATATGTGGTTACACTGCATTATTTATTGCCATTTTGTTTTTTGTCTGGTTATGCCCTCTAGGGATTAACTATATAGTTACATGACCATGTTTCTCACAAATGCTATTTTCATTGTGGTGTTCTCTAGGGGCTGTTCTAAGCATTACATTCATAGCAACATTCTAAAATATTTTTGGCACAGAAACTTGCTCCATAATGCTTAGCATGGCATTACTTTTTTGCTCATAACTCAGGCTGCTGAGGTCCTAGGACAATGGGACAACCCTCAAAACATTCACCACTATTTGCTCTTTCTATCTGCGTAATCCCTGGGCCCCAACACTATGTTAGTGGGGACTCCAAAAATAATAACCCCTACCACCATCCATTATCCTGTTTAAGCTCTCCCATGGCTGGAACCTTTGTTTTACAACTGGGAGAAGTTATGTTTCATGGGCCTTGTTTGTAATGTCATTGTAATAGGCTTGTTAGCCTTGAAAATGTGTAATGCATTGTTCCCTGTGGAAGCTACATATATGGTTACACTGCATTATTTTCTCCCATTCTTTTTTTGATGTGGTTATGCTCTATAAGGGCTGACTGGATACATGACCATGTTTCTTCCAAATGCTATTTTTAATGTGGTGTCCTCTAGGGCTTTTCTGAGCATTGCAGTCAACATACCATAATATTTGCCGCACAAAAACTCACCCCATAGTGATTTGCAGGGCATTACTTTTACAAAACATTTTTGCTCATAACTCAGGCTCTGGTGGTCCTAGGACGATGGGACTACCTTCAAACGCTCTTTTTGTCTACATCACCGCTAAGTACCCAAAATAGTTTAGTGGGGACCCCAAAATAATAACCCCTCCCATCATTCAGTGTCTTTTAAGCATTCGCATGCCTAGAACATTTGTTTCACAGCTGGGAGAAGTTTTGTTTTAAAGGCCTTGTTTGTAATATCGTTGCAGTAGGCCTGCTAGACCTAAAACACCCTCGAGGGGCTAAGTATATGGTTACACTGCATTACTTTCTCTTGTTTTTTTTCATGGGGTTATGCCCTCCAGGGCTATATGGTTACATGACCATATTTCTTACAAATGATATTTTTGTTATGGTGCCCTCTAGGGACTGTTTTGAGCATTACAGTCTAATGCCAAAAGTTTATTTCTGATAAAGGTTTATATGATAATTGTATATGTTTTAACATTCTCTCCTTATTACACTTGTGACTATGTTTCAGGCCAACTTAACATCCTTATTACACTAGGACTGTTTGAAAACTCTTGATATGTTTGGGTGGCCCTTTTAGTTTATTTCTCCTCTGTGGCTGTCTTGTGTCTTTTTGGGGGGGGAATTGTGTTAACCAGCCAGCAACTCCGATGGTCGGGTGGTGAAAGTGGTATTCTATTGGAAGTAGCATGGTAGATTTAAATTAGGATGATAAATGGCAATATTTTAATTTTTTGCTGCAGATAGAGGAAGAAGGTAAATGGAAGTGCTTTAGTTATATGCAGGGCCACTGGAATTATATGGCAGGAAAAGACAAAATTATGAGGCTGGGTTGACCAATTTATGTGGCAAGAAAAGTCCAGTTATCAATCAATCAATCAATCACTGCATTTGTAAAGCGCGCTACATACCCGCAAGGGTCTCAAGGCGCTGGGCAGGGGGGGTGCTACTGGTCGAAGAGCCAGGTCTTGAGGAGTCTTCTGAAGGCCAGCAGGTCCTGGGTCTGTCGTAGGATGGTGGGGAGAGTGTTCCAGGTCTTGGCGGCGAGGTAGGAGAAGGATCTGCCGCCGCCGGTGGTTTTTCGGATGCGGGGGACTGTGGCGAGGGCGAGGTTGGCTGAGCGGAGGCTTCGGGTGGGGGTGTGGAAGCTGAGTCGGTTGTTGAGGTAGGTGGGTCCGGTGTTGTGCAGTGCTTTGTGTGCGTGGATCAGGAGCTTGAAGGTGATCCTTTTGTTGACGGGGAGCCAGTGCAGGCCTCTCAGGTGGAGTGTGATGTGGCTGCGGCGGGGGACATCGAGGATGAGTCGGGCCGAGGCGTTCTGGATGCGTTGGAGTCGTCTCAGGAGCTTGTTTGTAGTTCCTGAGTAGAGGGCGTTCCCGTAGTCGAGTCTGTTGGTGATGAGGGCCTGGGTAACGGTTTTGAAGATCCTGCGGAGCATACGGAGGGTGTTGAAGCAGGACGCGGAGACGGCGTTGACTTGCCTGGTCATGGAGAGAGTGGAGTCGAGGATGACCCCCAGGTTGCGTGCGTGGTCCGTGGGTTCCGGGGCTGTGCCTAGTGACGTGGGCCACCAAGAGTCGTCCCAGGCTGATGGGGTGGGTCCGAGAATGAGGACCTCCGTTTGTCTGAGTTCAGCTTCAGTCTGCTGTCCTTCATCCAGTCGGCTATGGCCTTCATTCCTCGGTGGAGGTTAGCTTTGGCGGTGTGGGGATCTTCGGTGAGGGATATGATCAGCTGGGCGTCGTCGGCGTAGGAGATGATGTTGAGGTTGTGTTGTCGTGCGACGTGGGCGAGGGGGGCCATGTAGATATTGAACAGTGTCGGGCTGAGGGAGGATCCCTGTGGGACGCCGCAGATGATCTCAGTGGTTTTGGAGCGGAAGGGTGGGAGGCGGACGCTCTGGGTTCTGCCGGAGAGGAAGGATGTGGTCCAGGCCAGGGCCTTCTCTTGGATACCGGCATCATGGAGGCGTACTGATAGGGTGCGGTGGCAGACCGTGTCAAAGGCTGCTGATAGGTCCTGGAGGATGAGGGTGGCTGTTTCTCCTTTGTCCATCAGGGTCCGGATGTCGTCAGTGGCGGCGATTAGGGCGGTCTCGGTGCTGTGGTTACTGCGAAAACCAGATTGGGACGGGTCCAGGATGTTGTTGACTTCGAGGTAGCGGGTCAGCTGTTTGTTGACAATCTTCTCGGTCACTTTTGCCGGGAAAGGGAGCAGGGAGATGGGACGGAAGTTCTTGAGGTCCTTGGGGTCCGCCTTGGGCTTCTTCAGAAGGGCGTTGATCTCAGCGTGCTTCCAGCTTTCTGGGAAGGTTGCTGTCTCGAAGGAACAGTTGATTGTTTTCCGGAGGTGGGGTGCGATGGCTGCGCTGGCTTTGTTGAAGACGTGGTGAGGGCAGGGGTCCGATGGGGATCCGGAGTGGATGGAGTTCATGGTTTTGATGGTGTCTTTGTCGCTGACGCTGGACCAGACGGTAAGGCGACTGGTGCGAGTGGTAGTCGCAGGGGTGGTGGATTCGGTGGTGGGTGCGGGGGTTCGGGGTTGAAGCTCTCGTGGATGTCGGTGATCTTGCGGTGGAAGAAGGTGGCCAGGGAGTCGCGCAGGTCTTGAGATGGCGGGATGTTGTTGGTGATGGAGCTGGGGTTGGAGAGTTCTTTCACGATGCTGAAGAGCTCTTTGGTGTTGTGTGCGTTGTTGTCTAGGCGGTCCTTGAAGGCGGTCTTCTTGGCGGTCCTGATGAGTTGGTGATGTCTGCGGGTGGCGCTCTTGAGGGCTGTGTGGTTGTCTGGTGTTCGGTCGTGGAGCCATTTCTTCTCCAGCTTCCGACAGGTGTGCTTGGAGATCCGGAGGTCCTCGGTGAACCAGGCGGCTTTCTTGTTGGTGTGGTTGGTTGTAAAGGTCTTGAGAGGGGCGAGGGTGTTGGCGCAGTCGTTGATCCACTGTGTGAGGTTGGTCGCGGCAGTGTCTGGGTCGGTGGGGTCGGTGGGTGGTCTCAGGGCGAGGGCGGTAGTCAGTTGGTCCCCGGTGACCTTGCCCCAGCAGCGGCGTGGTAGCTGTTGGGTGCGGTGGTGTGTGGTGGGTTTTCTGAAGGTGAAGTGGACGCATCTGTGGTCGGTCCAGTGTGGTTCGGTGGTGTGGTTGAAGGAGACGTGGGGACTTGCGGAGAAGATGGGGTCGAGCGTGTGTCCAGCGGCATGAGTGGGTGTCGTTACTAGCTGTTTGAGTCCGAGGTTGGCGAGGTTGTCGATCAGGGCGGTGGAGTTGGCGTCGTTGTTGTTCTCGAGGTGGAAGTTATGAATTTACAATGCCAATAACTCTGACTTAAGCAAATGCAAGACATATTACATTGCAAATACTTGTGTAGCTTCCTCCTGCAACCAATGACGTAATTTAGTGGTCACGAGGGGCTGGAGTTGTGACCCCCCAGCTTGCCCCTCACAACCCCTGGCTCTGCCTTTGAGACCCCGGCCTCAGAAGTGGCAAAATCAGTGCCAGGAACACAGGGTCAGCTCGTTGTAGTGGACGTCAATTGGGGCTCCACTTTCCTTGTTTTCCGTAAATTTTGCTATTAACCAAATAGTGAAAAATATTCTTCATTGTTTGTGAATTAAAAATTTAGTACGATTACCTGGAATATGACACTATCTGGCAGTTGAGGTCAGCAAATTGCTTTAAAATGTATGTTGTATGCATGCTTGTGAGTGAGTGTGTGTTTATGTGAGAGATTGTGTGTATGTGTAAGTGCTTGTGTGTGATGTCAACTGGCGTCTGGTGTCATTTCCACTACCCCTGGCATTGTGGTGAATTGACGCCCATGCCTTCAACCCGAAGTGCAGGGCTATGACTGGGGAGACACAGTGATCCTGGGGGGTAAATACTAGAACTTAATTTCCCCACCTGGTGGAAACAAAAGCCGCTCATGAGCCTGAGAACCCACCTATAGTGCACCTGCTGAGTGAAGCACTCTCCACAACCCTTTCTTGTGTCCACCATCCCACAGCTGTGGTGGAAGACCTCCTACCAAACAAGTGCTATGTCAGGAGAGGCCGCAGTCAGGAGTCCATTGCTGGGGGAGAAGACAGGAATCAATTTGATGAGTTGGACTTAATGTCCATTTTGATAGCTCTGAAGCCAAGCTTTTGAACAACAGATAGAAAGATAGATGTGGTAACAACCACTCGACTATCTCTGCAAGACATTAGAATGCCAAAATGTCCATACTGACGAGGCAGAACAGTGAATCTCCGTCCCTGATTACAGTGTGGGGAGTGGGTACCCCGAATGAGAAGTTATTTAAAATCGAGAAAGTACTTTCGCAAGAAAAAACTAAACTTTGGAAGCGCGCCCATGCTATAATAAACATGAAGTCAGAGTCAACCAACATGAGCAAACCTAAAGTCTTCATAGAGAACATGCTTACAAACCAGTTTGAATGCTCTAGCTTCAAAGGCAGGTTCCTGGTAGAAAGAGTGCACTGGTCCCTGGCCCGAGGCCTAGGCCCATAGCCATCCTAAGACCTTTAATTTCAGACTACTTAACTAATACCACAGATAAGTAGTGCGATATCTTGCCAATAAAGACGACCCTCTTTAGTTTCAATGCCCTGTCAGAGCCATTTACCCAGACTTTATTGTCACCGTGCAGGTGGCTTGGAGTAAGTTCACCAAGTTGAAAAAGATCCTGCGTGACAGAAACATTAAGCACACTATGCACTACGCCAAACTTAGTACTGAGCTGCAGAGAAAATCCTACAGGTTCAAATGTGTAAAAAAAGGTGTCACGTGTGTGAAGGGATGAAACGTAACATTCAAAAATCACAACTCAGGCCACTGACTGGATGAGTAACATTGAATAACAATACTGGTCAGACGCCATATAGAAGTCCACAGACTGTGTTCCCCCATGAGGCACTACGAACTGTATTAAGAGACGACGCATAACGTACGCCATGGTTCTTTGATCCGAATCTTGACCTACTTGTCTGAGTGTTCTGAGGTGGCTGATAGGATTACAAATGGACAGTGGGAGCATTCTCCTTCATTCCTCCATTCATAATTCAATGTCCCACCAAGCTCAAGTAGAGCGTTGTTGATTGTTTTGGGGTTGTACTTCTGGGGGTATTGTGTAACTGAAACCTCTTGCAGTCTTTTTCTTTTAAATAGACAACCTCTTGGTTTGTTCATGTTGATGATTGTATGTCCTTCTGTGGGTCTTTTACATGGAGTTGACGATGATTCTCAAGAGTTTAATTGTTTGATACTGCTAATAAACATTATTAAACTGAAACACAGAGACATTACGTGAGGCATCCAGTGCCCATATTCCACAGGCCTCAATCCACACCGTATTCCTCAGGTTTCACTCCATGCCATTATAATACATTACAAAATCTTTACAAACACACTAAAAGTAGATAGAAGCTATGCAATATGTCTCGCATTTACTTGAGTTGGAGCTGTTGGCATTGTAAATGCATAACTGGACTTTTTTTGCCACATCAATTGGTCAACCCTGTTACATATTTTGGTCCTTTCTGCCACATAATTCCAGTGGCCCTGCATATAACTAAAGGGTTAGTAGGCCTACTGGAATATTTTTTTAAACAAGGACCTTAAAACACAAACTACTCCCAGGTGCAAAACATATTTACTTGGCAGTTGGTACAGCCGACATTGCCCGCGGGGCAATAAATAAATAATTGCACTCCAAGAATGCATGCTAATTGGGTCACTGTCCCTTTACTGCAGTCTGGGGAGTCAAACAAAATACCCATGATTTTTCACATGGTTGAGGAGAGCCACGTCACATGATATTAATGATTCTCAGGCAGTCTTGAACTGAAATATTAGTTACAAAATATTGACCATTGTACAGCATAATCAACTGTAAGCTCTCCTCGAGGTTAGTGTTATAAATACACACACACACACAGCTCAAGTTTCACAGAATCAAACATGTGTAGTTCATCTAGTCAGGTTTCTGCTTTGTATTTGCAGCTTGTATCACTTTATAAAAATAAAACTACAAGTCCCAGAACGCAAAGAAGAAACATAAACAAAATGAGCGAATCACGCATCGAATTAGAAAGCTGGACAACTCTACGAATACTATTCCAAGGGCTGGTTTCCAGGTTGTATCACATTAGGAAAATGAAACTACAAGTCCCAAAATAAATATGTGTGCTGCAAATAATGGTGGTCATTCTGACCCTGGCGGTCTTTGACCGCCAGGGCGGAGGACCGCGGGAGCACCGCCGACAGGCCGGCGGTGCTCCAATGGGGATTCCGACCGCGGCGGTAAAGCCGCGGTCGGACCGGCACCACTGGCGGGGTCCCGCCAGTGTACCGCGGCCCCATTGAATCCTCCGCGGCGGCGCAGCTTGCTGCACCGCCGCGGGGATTCCGACCCCCCCTACCGCCATCCAGATCCCGGCAGTCGGACCGCCGAGATCCGGATGGCGGTAGGGGGGGTCGCGGGGCCCCTGGGGGCCCCTGCAGTGCCCATGCCACTGGCATGGGCATTGCAGGGGCCCCCGTAAGAGGGCCCCTACATGTATTTCACTGTCTGCTGCGCAGACAGTGAAATACGCGACGGGTGCAACTGCACCCGTCGCACAGCTTCCACTCCGCCGGCTCGATTCCGAGCCGGCTTCATCGTGGAAGCCTCTTTCCCGCTGGGCTGGCTGGCGGTCTGAAGGCGACCGCCCGCCAGCCCAGCGGGAAAGTCAGAATTACCGCCGCGGTCTTTCGACCGCGGAACGGTAACCTGACGGCGGGACTTTGGCGGGCGGCCTCCGCCGCCCGCCAAGGTCAGAATGAGGGCCAATGTGTACTAAGAGATCACGGTGTATATAATGAAAAAATGTCAAAATAAATCTGGTGATTAATGCTCTTTTCTGAGAGAGAACGTACTTTTGTGTAATGGAATTTGGACTCATTATACGGTCGCAGAGAGGGTAAATGTTCTTTCTGGCGAGAGAGCATACTTTTGACTAGTGGAAGCTTTGACTCATTATAAGGTAACGCAGAGGGTTAATGTGCCTGCTGCAAAGAACATGTGCTAGGCAAATCACAAAGTGCATATAATATACAAATGTCAAAATAACTCTGGCGATTTATGTTTTTTCTGGAGAGAGAACATACTTTTGTCTACTGGAAGCTTGGGCTCATTATAAGGTAGCGCAGAGGGTTAATGTGCCTGCTGCAATGAACGTGTACTTGGCAAATCACAAAGGGCATAAAATATAAAAATGCTGGCAATTTATGTTCTTTCTGGAAGGAGAACATATTTTTGTCTAGTGAAAGCTTGGAGTCATCATAAGGTGGCACGCAGAGTTAAAGTGCCTGCTGCAAAGAAAGTGTAGTGGGCAAATCACAAAGTGCATCTAATGTAAAAGTGTCAAAATAACTCTGTCAATTTATATTTTTTCCGGAAAGAGAAGGTACGTTTTCCTAGGGGAAGCTGGGAGTCATCATAAGGTAGCTCACAGGGTCAATATGCCAGCTGCAAAGAACATCTACTAAGCAGATCAGAGTGCATATAATGTAAAAATTATACTGCCAATCGAGTTCGCGCTCTGAGAGCTGTGAGTGCCATGGCAGCCACAGAACGCAGACACAAGATAAAAGTAGTTTGCCCACGCTGAAGTATATCAGCAATGGTGCAATTATCCCTGTAGCAAGGTCGGTGATCAAGGCGGTAACCAAACTTCCCCAAGAGGGGACAATCATGAAGCATTTACCAATGTCAAGTGATTTTTTTAAAGGCAAGCCCACGAACAAATGAAAGTGATTGGTGTGAGGTGGGTGTGGTTAAAAGGCCACAATTCTTACAACAGGTCAAAGCGCTTGCACGCTTGTCCTAAAAAAGGGAAGATGCACTTTGCTTCTCTTTTCCCGTGGTATCCTGTTACAAAAAAAGACACAACAACATCAACATCGATAGGGTTTTGGTATTCTGGTTAGGAAACTGCTAAGAGCTTTATTTAAAATTGCCTGTATTCCTTACGGCTCACTTACCAGCCCCAGTGGATCTATGCACCCCCACTAATCTTTTAGTAAAAATCACATATATTTCAGTCATGCATTTAACAATTTTCTTGATTTGACTCAGAAATTGTGTTCTTTTCACTGCCAAACTACACGATTCAATACAAAGAAACCACTTTGATTGAAGTCTGTATTTTCATCTTGCAGGAAATGAGGAATCTTTTGGCTTTTGGGCTTGTCTTGGTTGCACTTTTTCCATTAAACCCAGGTGAGTACACCTTGTTCATTCTTAGCCTGCTAAAATGTACCCAAGTGTCTTTTAGACGAATTAATCCTCCTCAAACAACATGTGGCTGCTGAGAGAGACACTAATTGTTACAAACAGCTATGAGTGATTTGTCATCTGACAGATATATTTATTGTGCGGAAGTCAGTGGACAAGATTACAACTAAAATTCTCTTTTTCAAAATGATAGTACTTTTATCTGTTTAGTATGTGTGATATACTGTACAAGATACTTATATGCATGGTTTGTAAGCAAATGTATATTTGTCTATATGTAATGTGTTACTGATATGGATTACATAGCTGCCAAGTTTCCCAAGTCCATGCATGACTAGTTACTCCAGTCCCAGAATTGTGGGACTTGTAGCCCTGGTTTTATAACAGGTTAAATAAGACTAAGGGGCATATTTGCAAGCCCCTACTTCCTTTCTGCGTCACATTACCATCAATTTGTTTTACGCTAATGTTGCGTTAGGAAGGCTTTTTTGCTGCGCTATATTTACAAAGTGGTACAATGCTCTCATTGCACCACTTTGCACCCCCTTGGCCCACATTATGCCTGAGCCAGGCATAATGTATGCAAGGGGGTGTTCTGGCACCAGGAGGCCTGCAAAAATAGTGCAGTGAAATCTGCAAGGTTTCACTGCACCATTTTTGGCGTCATTTTAACGCCTGCTCAAAACAGGTATTAAAATGACGCACCCATAGAAACCTATGGGCCTCCTTGCACTTTGCTTCACTAGGGTCAACATTTTGAGGCTAGTGCAGCAAAGCGCCACAGTAGCCTAAAAAATTCTGATGTTATTGTCCTAACGACTGCCATGGTGCACTGTATTGTATTGTAAATACAGTGCACTCATGGTGTTGTTAGGTGGGGCAGGGGCGAGGAAAGAAAACTGGCGTATCAGCACTGATGCGCTAGTTTCTTGTAAATATGCCCCATAATTGTATAGGTCCCCAAACTTCTGCTTCCCCACGCTGTAATACCTTTGGCTGTGACCTATCCAATGCATGCCTATCCAGTGACGCTCGCCTCAATATTGTAACCTCTTTAAGCAACAAAAATGGCTATTTCCCATGAGGCTACATAGGAAAAGAATATCACAGGTATAGAGTAGGACCCCTTCCTTCCAGCTCAACACCCTTAGAGCCCCATACAAAGTCACTTCTTATGACATGTATAGGCTGCCATTACTTTATGGAAGTCTGGCCCCTTACAACAATGACACAGAGGAGCGATGTTCACCATTCGTAATTCCGCCTGAGAATCACCCCTTCAAATAAAGGTGGACCAGCATCCGGTCTCGCACACCTGTACATCTTTTACAAGAGCTAGTTATCAAGCCTGCCACCTCTCCCTCCATGTTCATGTGTGTATTTGTCTGATGTTCTGCCATTGATGGGTTGTACGATCCCTGTTTCTCACTCTCAGTCTGGGTCAGCTTCTTCTCCTCCCTCTTTAAGTGGTTCATTACTCTCGCCAATTGTTCATTCCTCTCCTGTCTTGTTCTTCACGGTCTTTCCGTGATCACATAACTGTCATGGGGTCCCTAGTTTCTCAGGATCATCAAGCACCTCTGGATGCCTGCTTGCACTGCGTTTCCTGTTGTGCCACTGCCCAGTCACCCCTCACACCCTAGATCGAAGTTGGCGGAAGGCATGGGGGAGACTTGGCCCTGGGCCTTTCCAACTGTTTGGACATATAAGGAAGGTCGACCCATGTATTTGCTAACCCCAGAGTTTAGAGGGCTATGGGTCTTAGGTCTGCCAGACCTCCTCTAGGTGGCTGCTGTTAGCATCAGCATCCTAGCCAGTCCATCTTCCAGTAAATAACGGGGTTGTTTCCTATACAAGGGCTCCAAGTGACATCATAGTGAGAACCTCCAGTTGTAAAGCAGAGATGGGAAAACTCAAATTGCAGATACCTACTCATCTACAATCTGAGGAGGTGTATTTCCCCATTAACGCTTCCTATAGTTCGATGCTGCAGATCACTTGTGACGTTATGCTTTGCTTCTGTTCCCTAAGTCATGAAATGTAGCAATTAAGGTACACACAGGCTTTACCTTCTTCAATAGCAGATGGCAACCTGCTCTGTCTAAAACAAAAACATTCAGGCATGTGATCAGAATATCAACCTTAAGATGTCATTTGGCATAAATGTCGTGTCCTAAATATCATTTACAAAACTACTAATTCATTTGAGTTCATAATAGTAAAGCTACGCTTCGTGGTACAATATTTTTGTAAACAATATTTTGAACAGACTATTTATGTTTGACCTTATTTCTGCATGCAATTTTCAGAAATTCAATTCTTGTTACATGCACAGTGACATCATTTGTGACATCATGAAATGTTTAATATTGACACACATGTTACTGATATGAATGTGTGAAATATACCAGAATGCAGTCTACAGTGTTTTTTTTTTACTAATGTCTCTTACTCCTTCATTTAATATACTACAGCTAGTTGGACCCCCATTCACTTCTGCTGCTATAAAAACATTATTCTGCAGAAGTGAGATTCCTCGCAGCAAATCACACCTTTAGGGCTCCACCTTTTAAACCACTAAATGGAAAATACTACTTATGTCTTCTAACAATACATTAAATACTTTATATAGGAATCAGCTGAAGAATTACCCAACCTGCAAAATGTGATATTACCCCTGCTGTTGAGTCCACGGAAAAGTCTGTTAATGATACCACTAACTCAGCCTTAGAAACAAGCATTGTCAAAGCCAGTAAATCTTGCTTTGGTGACTTATTGGCTTTGCCAATGTTTTATGCCAATGCAATGCACCATCTGCAAAAAGCAAAATGCCTTTTGCCAATGCTGGACAGCATCAATAAAAAAACATGATGACATAGCTACTTCTCGTGGTCACGTCATTCTGTAGGTGCGCGCATCAGTCAGCATGCATGTGCATACCTTCCAAATGGCGCAGGGGCCCTATACTACTTTTCTTTATTTACCAATGCAAGATGGCTGAAGCCACTTGAATCGTTAAATAATAAAATAAAAAACATTTTTATTAACATGAAAGCGACTTTTGAAACTCAGAGTGGCCCAGCAGCAAATGACAGCTGCGGGCCATCCAAAAATTTTAAAATGAAAAAAGAGTATATTGAAAGGACTGCGAGGATTGAAAGAGCAACAGAGGAGGCGCCGAAGAGCGTGTGGAGGGAAAGCAGTGGGTAGCTGGTGATAGACAAGAGGGTAACAGAGATGGTTCTACAAGAAACTTTAGCCTGCAGAACACTAAAAAGTACAAAGTACAAGACCAAAGACCTCCTTACGTTCAGGAAACTTCTCAAGACCTGGCAGTTCAAGCAGTAGCAGCACCCCCTGCCTTCTCCCCCCTCCTCCTCAGCGCCTTGAGACCCTCACGGGTGAGTAGTGCGCTTTACAAATTCCTGGTTGATTGAAAGCCACAATAGCCGACATATTTGACACTGTGCAGTGGTCACAGAGCTGTTTGTTTAAACTTCTTCAGTCCTGTTTGTTACTGTGCCGAACATAACCCTGAACGCCCAATATCAGACGTGAGGGATGGTTCTCTCTTCACTTTAAAGCAAATGGCTACCAACCTCTGAAGAAAGAAACCACCAAAAACGCAAGCATTTTTTTCTTACTTTGCAATCAGTTCAGATTATTTAAAAAGCTATTTTCATTCTCCATCCAAGTTCTTTCCCAGGAATGCCCCAAATTCAAAGTAAGCAACTGCAAGGAATGTATCCAGTCTGGTCCCGGCTGTGCCTGGTGTAAGAAGCTCGTAAGTAAAATGAAGTAATACGTGTGTGTTATGTGTGTGTTTTAGGTCAGTGCATAATATGTTAAAAAAAAAGTAAAGAGGCTTGAAGTAGGAGCTGCGGAATGTCAAAATTGCTGAAGACAAAGGCTGTCTCATCTTTATTCCACCTCATGCCTCATTTTTCCACCACCCTACAATTCCTTCTTCTTTTCCCAAGCTTCGCAGGTTCTTTTTCTTTCCTGCGTTCTCCCTTTGTCACTGTTTTCCTGTATTTCTCTTTGCCCAACATCATCAACAAGGGGCACAAATAAAGAGCTGCTTAAGGTACAGCATTATAACAACGAGCAACAGGAAGGCTACAGTGTGCAGTGATGGTGCCCATGAGGCTTTGGAAGGTATCTGATGCTAGTCTGACGTTCTTTAGGCAGCGACATGTCCGATCATAGCTGGTCCCTGAACCCCTAGATCAGCCTCAGGACCCCTCTCGCTCCTCCTACTTAGGATCCTCCTGTAGCTGAAATAGTACACTTCCTGCTGCTAGAGCGCATCATCTCGAGAGCACTGTGCCTCCTGCCATGCATAAGCACACACGGGTACACTGCTGTGCCCCAAATTCACCCATTTGTTCTGCCCCAAGAAAAGACCTCACTGTGTCCCCGGTGCACGTGCCATGCAGACTTGGTTAACTAAGTCAAATTCTGTATCACACTCGCATTCCCTGTCACAGCTGAGCACCTACATCGGCACGATGTGCATATTACACAATGTCTTTATGTCTGAGTATAATGTGTGCCTTTGATCTAATTTTTTGGGGTACAGGGATCGCATTCCGAAGTAATGCAGGGTCACAAACATCATAAGTAAAATAGCATTTGGCTTTAGTATTTAGTATTAGTGGTGCACATTTTTCATGTTATTAATTTCGGTATGGCTATTTTCTGAAGTACTTCTGTACATAGGATTACATTAGTGTTAAAACATTGTGATCTGCCTTGAACCTTTCCACAGCGCCTGTTACCATGGGCGCTGGAAGTAAGGGTCCACCATGCTAGATTTCAGAAGGTGAATGAGCAATAAAGATGCCTTTTATTTATAATTTTATAATTTGTATTAATCATGATTTAAAACCTTACATGATGTGATAAAACATAAGTCAATTTTAAAAGCGACAAACATTAATACTAAAGATACAAATACTTAAAATATCTAAAATGATTTGACTTTACAGATAAAAAAAGCAAAATTATCAAAGCACGGGGGTGCAAGATCCTGCAAATGGTGCAGTTCCCTGGGAAGATTTTTGGATTTAGGCTCCCTTGGTGCTTTTAAGAGCCTGTGCCAGTACACGGGGAAATGCATTTTTAGAATGCGCTCCCTCCCGTTGAGAGTGCAGCTGCCTTGTCCTTTTGTGCAGCAAAGATGACAAAGTTTGTCAGGTGTGCCGTTACTTGGGGTTTTTGTCCCTGCAAACAGAATAACATCGCTTGGCGGCATGTTCTGACTCCATTAAAGTTACCCAAGCTCTGTAGGAGCTTTCTGCATGCGGCTAGCAGCGTGGGGCAAATGCATATTAAGTGCATAAAGGCAGGGGTGTAGGAGACAATACATTTCTGGGGGGGACAGGGACAGCCTTGGGGGACTTTCAATCAACCCTATACAAATCGCTCGTTGTTTACGAACTGCAGGCTCCGATAAATATACACAATCATATATATATATATATATATATATATATTGGAAGTGAAATAGGGAGAAAGGAAGGCATGTTTTCACAGTCTGAAAGTATCTTTTATTGTTATTTACATTCACAAAGTAATTAGCTCAAATGTGAAAATAACATGTTGATTAACCTTGCATCTTCATGCACCAAGCAAATAAAGGTAGGAGGGACAAAAGGAAGAACATACTCTTTGCGCCCCACACCCATCATGCCCTTCGCCTCATGCCAATTGGAACCGCACTGGAGAGATCAAAAGCGATTAGTTACAACAGTTGTAAACTGTGCTCGGAAACCATAGTTCTAATAACACTTCTGCTCCTTTGTGTGATCTTGGGAAGCTCAGCTCCACATCAATCATAACTAGGAGCATTTCAACTGCAGAAGCTCTTGGAGTTACAGGCTATATAAACATGGATTCTCTAATCTCTGTATAAACTACAGTCACTAATTTCTTTAGAAACGGCTGTTTGTGATGCACCAAGTCACTGCGTGTAAAGAAAAGACATTCACTGATTATAAAGAAAAGACATCAGAAAATGACTATGATAGGGTTATTACAGTCAAATTCTGACATTACATTGTCTTCTGCCAGAGCTAGTAGCCAAGGTAAAAGGCAGATCAGGTCACAGAGCATAATTAATGCAGCTGTTTAAAGCAAAAAAATTGAATGTTGCTTTCTTCTGCCGTACTTTAATAGCTTGGAATGACAGAAGCTATGCACTAGGGTTTTAAGTGGTTTGTGGGAAAGTTGGTGGTGTGACCATGTATTATATGGGGTAAAATACCCCCTGTGTACATAAGGATATTGCAAGTCACCTTAAAGTTCATACCTTATAAACAAGCATTGGCATAGCCAATAGGTCTCGCCTATGCAAGTTATATTGCCTTTGCCAATGTGTTTTAGCCATGCTGTACACTAGTGTGACTACTATTCAGCATGGCTGAAAGTTAATGGCATAAAGGAGAATGATGTGTCACCGACTGGTGTGGCGTAGTATCATGGAGTAAGTAGAGTGTCCTAGAATGGAGCAGTAAACTAACTTTAAAGGAACAGGGGTCCCTTGAATAAAATGCAACACCACTCCCATAAACAATGATATTAAAGTAGTATGCAAATGGAATGTTTTATGCATTTATTCAATCAAAATATAAAAGATCAAATGTAGTGGGAAAACATCAACAGGGGAAATCGAGAAAGACTGGTATTCGGGCATTACACAAGTTATCTGGATGACCCAATGTCACCAATTACAAGAAAAATGTAAAAAGTAACCTATATAGTACAGTGGTATGGGGGAGGCTGGCCTGGTTTGTAGTGGGTACCTATGGTACTTACACCTTATACCATGTCCATATATCCCTTATTAGTGACATGTAGGCAGTGTCTAGACGCCAGGCTCTCTAGGGGTACCTGTAGCCAAGGCTTATCTAGGAGACATGCAAAGCTCATGCAATACCACTGTAGTTACACAGTACTCACACACATGAAAGAAAATACTAAGTGTTACAAAAATAAAGGTACTTTATTTTAGTGACACAAATGCCAAAAATACCATAGAGACTATACTCCCTTAGAAGGTAAGTAATACACCAATTATATACACTAGTATGCAGCAATAGCAATAAAAACAGTTAGAAAACAGTGCAATTAGTGAAAATAACAATGGTTAGAAATGGGCCTAGGGGAAACACAAACCATATACTAAGAAAGTGGAATGCGAATGTCGGTTTCCCTCCTAGGCAAGTGTGGTGTGTACAGGGGTGCTGGGAGTGTTAGAAAACACCAAAGGTAAGTAATAGAACCCACCTCAGAGCCCAGGAAAGCAGAAGTAAATCACAGTAACTTTCCTAGAACACACAAGAACACGAGAAAGAAGATAATGCAAGAACCAGAAGATACTTCAAGACACAAAGGGTGGATTCCTGGACCTAAAGACCTGTGGAAGAATGGGACTAAGTCCAAGAAGCACAGAAGAGTCCAGGGAGGACAGGAGCCCCTGCTAACCCGAATCAAGGTGCAAAAGAAGAACCACTGGTGAAGAGCAACAGTCAGTACTGCACCCAAGAAGGTGGATGCGGGTTCGTGGTTGGTGCAGATGATATCCCACACCGGATAGATGATTGCAGTCTAGTTTGCATCGCTGGATTCCACCAACAAGCCTTGGCACAGGCAAAGCTCATGGTTAGCGGAAAATGGCCACCCAGGAGGAGGAGTCAGAGGGGGCTCTCAGCAACTCAGAGAGCCCACGGAATACCAGGCAGCGCACATAGGAGTCCCCAGCATGGGGACAAAGGAGTTGCAAAAGGAGGCCCACGCAGCACAAAAACAAAGGATCCCACGCCGCCAGAGAACCACTCAGGAAGCTGTGCATCTCAGGAAGGAGTGCTGGGGGCCGAAGCTACATGGTACACAAAGAACTTCATAGAAGGATGCCAACAAGCCTTGGCAACTGAAAAACATGTGGTGCACAGGAGTACTGTCTTGCGTGGGAAGGCAAGCTCTTACCTCCACCAAAGTTGGACAGTAGGACGTCAGGACCATCAGGACCACTTCAGTCCACCACCCGTGATGCAGGATCCATGCAACTCGTCAGGAGAGGGGACCCATGCAGATGGTCATCGTTGCAGAGAGGTGCCTGCTGAAGCAGGGGAGTGACTCCTTCACTCCAAGGGAGATTTGTTCATTCTTCTGGTGCAGACTGAAGACAGGCTGTCTTCTGAGGATGCATAACCGGGAAACAGTTGCATTTGCTGGCAAGAGCTGGAGATACAATGTTGCAGAAGTCGTCCTTGCTTCGTTGTTGCAGTTTGTGGAGTTCCTGGAGGGTCCAGATGCAGTTTCTTAGGTGAGAAAGTGAAGTAAAGGATGCAGAGTCTTGCAATCTGAATCTGAAGAACCTCTCAAAGGAGAGACCCTAAATAGCCCTGAAAGGGGCATTGGTCAGCTAAACAGGTAAGCACCTATCAGGGGACGGCTCTGACACCACCTGCTGGCACTGGCCACTCAGATGCTCCCAGAGTTTGCTGCCAACTTGGAATCCAAGATGGCAAAACCCAGGGACCCTCTGGAGGAGCTCTGAGCAGCACACCTGGGGTGGTGGTCCAGTTTCGTGCCAGAGCAGGGACTGGGGGTACCTGAACCGGTGTAGACTGGATTATGTAAGAATGACACCAAATGTGCCCTTCAAAGCATTTCAGGTGGCCTGGGGAAGGAAGCTACCCCTTCCAAACCTATTTCCAAAGGGAGAGGGTGTAACACCCCTCTATCAAAGGAAATCCTTTATTCTGCCTTCCTGGGCTTGAGCTTCTCAACCAACAGGAGGGCAGAAACCTGTCTGAGAGGTGGCAGCAGCTGGGGCTGCCTGGAAAACCTCAGAAGGCTGGAATGGCAATACTGGGGGTCCTCTAAGGAGCCCCCAGAGTGCATGGAATCATACAACCAATGCTTGCAAAAGCCTTGGGGTATGATTCCAACATGTTTGATACCAAACATACCTATGTTCGGAGTTACCATTATGTAGCTGGGAATAGGTAGTGACCTATTTCCAGTACATGTGTAAAATGGCATCCCCACACTCCTGAAGTCTGGGAAAATGGTCCTGGAGGTCGTGGGGGCACCTCTGCTAGTGCAGGGGTGCCCTCACACACAGGTACTCTGCACCCTGTCCTCAGGGCTGGAGGGCCTGCTATAGGGGTGACTTATAAGTGACCTGGTGCGGTGTAACTGGCAGTGAAACGGTGCATGCACCTTTTCACGCAGGCTGCAATGGCAGTTCCGTAGAAGCCATTGCATGGGCTCCCTATGGGTGGCAAAAAAAATGCTGCAGCCCCTAGGGATCTCCTGGAACCCCAATGCCCTGGGTACCTAAGTACCATATACTAGGGACTTATAAGGGGGCACCAGTATGCCAATCTTGGGTGAAATACTGGGTTACCAGTATGCAACAACCATCATTTAAGGGAGAGAGCATAACTACTGGGGTCCTGACTAGCAGGATCCCAGTAGACACACTCAAACACACTGGCAAACAGGCCAAATGTGGGGGTAACCAAGCTAGGAAGAGGCTACTTTCCTACAAGTTTAGCATCCACAATAGTGATTTACACGCTGTTATACACCCACTTTTACATGAATGACTCAAATAGTGAATCAAGAAGTCATTAGCTCATAGTACCTATGCTTATGCCAACTTATGTACAATATCACAAATTCAAGTCAAGGTACTTTGGCCGACGATATTTCGATCCCCTAGACAGGTATCAGGATCATCCTAAGCCTTCGTTAAGCTTGAGTTAAAAGGGTTACAGAGTGCTTGTAACCAAAACGGCGAAGATAAATCTGACTCACGTCTCATATGAGTGACAAGGCAATCAATGGAGATCTGAATCTCTAATCAAGCGCCAATGCCATAAAGTAGTAGTAGAGTGGAGTAGTGTCACAGTGTAATAGAGTGGAGTGGCAGAGTGTCGTAGAGTGGAAAGGCATAAATAAGAGTGAACTGGAATAGAGTGAAGTAAAGTAACATGAACTAGCATAGAGAAAGTTGGGTAGAGTGTTGTTGAGCATAGTACAATGTTGAATAGTGGAGTGGCATAGAGGACTGTGCAGTGGCGTTGAGTAGAGTATCGTAGATTGAAGTGGCATAGAGTGGTGTGGAGTGGCATAGAGTGGAGTAAAGTGGAATGGAGTGGCGTACAGGGAGTTGTGTAGGGAGTTACAGAGTTGAGAAAGTGTTAGAGTTTAATAGAATAGAGTGTCAGAGTCTAGTATCATAGAGTGTAATGTCAGAGTGAAGTGTCATAGAGTGGAGTTGGGTGGTCTAGAGTGAAATGGCATAGAGTACAGTGGTGCAAAGTAGATTGGCGTAGAGTGTGGTGGTATAGAGTGCGTTGGTTTTGAGTAAAGTGGTATAGAGTGCATTGATGAAGACAGCACTGGTTTAGCATACAGTGCAGTAGCGTAGAGTGGTGAAAAGTAGAGGGGAGCAGAGTGGAGTGGCACAGCATAGATTGCAGTGGTTCAGAGTGCTGTGTCATAGCGTGATACGTTGCATGGTAGAGTGGAGTGGTGCAAGGTAGAGTAGACTGGTGTAGAGTGCAGTGGTGGAGTCAAGTGATGCAGAGTAGAGTGGCATAGAGTGCAGTGGCATATAGTACACTGGTGTAGAGTGCAGTAGAGTGGCATATAGTTGAGCGGTGCAGAGTAGAGTGCTGTGGTGCAGAGTAGAGAGGAGTATAGTTCAGTGGCAGAGTGCAGTGTTGCAGAGTAGAGTGTCATAAAGGGCAGTTGTGTAGCGTAGAGTGTCATAGAATGCATTGGTGTAGAGTAGAGTGGCATAGAGTGCATTGGTGTAGAGTGCAGTCATGTAGAGTGATACAGAGTAGAGAAGAGTGGCTTAGAGTACAGTGGTGCTGAATAGAATAGAGTGGCATAGAGTGCAGTGGCATGGAGTAGATTGCTGCAGAGTACAATATAGTGGTGAAGAGTAGATTGTTGCAGAGTGGAGCATAGTGATGTAGAGTGCAGTAGCATAGAGCGGTGCAGAGCAGATTGGAGTGGCACAGGGTACATTGGAGTGGTGCAGTGTAGATTAGACTGGCATAGCATAGAGTGGAGTTGCGTAGATTGCAGTTGCATAGAGGAGATGATTTCAAAGTAGAGTGAAGAGCCTACAGTGGAGTGGTGTAGAGTAGAGTAGATTAGAGTGCAGTGGCACAGAAAAGAGTGCAGTGGGACAGAGTAGGATGGCGTGCAGTTCAGTGGCAGAGTGCAATGTTGCAGATTAGAGGGTCGCAGAGTACAGAGATATATTGTAGAGTGGCATAGAGTGCAGTCACCTAGAGTGCTGTGGCGCAGAGTACAGTGGCATTGACAGCAGTGGAATAGAGTGCTGTGGTGCAGAGTAGATTGGCATAGAGTGCAGTGGCATAGAATGCATTGGATTAGAGTAAAGTGGTGAAGAGTGCAGGGGTGTATTGTGCAATGGTTAGAGTAGAATAGCATAGATTGCAGTGGCGTAGTGTAGAGTGCTGCAGAGTAGAGTGGTGTAGAGTAGAGTGGTACAGCATAGATTGCAGTGGCGTAGAGTAGCACAGAGTGGAGAAAAGTGGTGTAGGGTGCAGTGGCATAGGGTAGATTGTTTCAGAGTACAGTGAAGAAAAGATAGAGAAAAGATAATATACTTCAATATGCTGAAGTATGTAACGATAACAACATAAATAATAACGCTAGACATAACGGCCCAAAATGAAATATGGCTTCTCCCTGTTAGCCACTCTATAATCAAGCCCTTCATTACCTAGATAACAAAACATTAAACATAAATGTTAGAAAAATATACCCTTCTAATAGCTAAATTGTTGTGTGAAAAGGTAAAATCTGGGCCTAATCTCGACTTCACTGTTTCACCAACTGGTGTGATCTTAGGCAAATACAAACATTGTGTTTCACAGAGTCTCCTTTCTAGCCTGCAGGTGTCAGGCTGAGTGGGACTCTGTTATCTCTTTAGATCTTGCTCAATGTCTTGCAGCTCCTCTTGAAGGCATCCTGCAGTGTTCCTCTTTAAGGCAGCAGGTGATGCAGACAGTAATCATCCAAAACTCTTCTCCTCCTCGTGCCCTTTGTTCTTATGAGCACCCGTAATGCTCACAGGTGTGAACAGGACAAACAAAAGAGCAGAGGGCGCAGGGGGCCTCCTGACTCACCTTCATTTTGTTACCATCAGATTGGAGGATGGTCGGTACAGGGCTGTTATAAGTAGCGCTTTTGTGCGCTAATGGCCCTCTGAATAATAGATGTGAGAGGGGAAATTATTGTGTCCCCTTGTCCCCCCCACCTTCGTCCCCCATGTCCCCCACCCTCCAAAATCTGGGGGGGGATACATCCCCTGCGTCCCCCACACTTCCTACGCCCATGCATAAAGGATTCCTGCAGCCCGTGACAGAGCCTGCATGCCAGGGTAGCTGGCTTCGGAGCCCATGAAGGTATTGTGCCCTTTGATGGAAACAGTCCGAACCATTATGCTAAAAATGTCGTCTTGTAATAGCCATTCATGGCTTCCAGCAGATAGCTCTGTGGGGTTACATTTTTGTAGGTGTTGATGCACAGCCATGCATGGCTGCGTTTGTAAAAGGGTTCCTTGTCCTGCTTCCAAGACAGACTCTTTACTTGCTTGCTCATTGCTAGACTGAGAGCAGTGTCGGCCGGCAGCTTTAGGAGGGAGGGGGGCGGGCGGGACACACACCCACACACACTGATTCTTTCACACACAGACACGCACGCACACACGCACGCAGATCCTTTAACAACACTCATACCATTCAAACATGCACACACCAAACATTCATTTTAAAAGATCGCACACACTCATTCTTTCACACACACACGCACATCCATTAACAACACTCAAACATGCACGCGCGCACCAAACATTCAATTTAAAACATCACACACTATTACCTTCAGCCTCCAGGTCCCACGAGGGTTGGGACTGCTGCCTTCCCTCATGAGGGAAGGCAGCAGTCCCAGCCTCGTCACAGAGTGGGATGGGGTCAGTGAGACTGCTGACCCCACCCCACTCTGTGACGAAGTGTCACTGATTGACACTCGCTCTGGGCGCTTCAGGTCTTAAACCTGAAGCACCCAGGTCGCAGTCAATGGGTGACGCTTTCCTCGTCACTCAGGGGAGGGCCTCGAGGCACCTTTGCTGAGCCGAGGAGGTCACGCCATTAGGAGCTGTGACCTCCTCAGCCCAGCAAAGTTCAGCTCAGGCAGCCCGGAGTCTGCGCAAATCGCACATGTCTGCTCCTGGCTGCCTGACCTGAACATGGAGAGTGTCTGTCAGGCTGACCTTTGTTCAGCCTGACAGACCCTCTTCATGAGGGGCAAAAGGTGGGGGGGCGTGGCCCCTCCATCCTAAAGGACGGGCCTCCACTAACTGAGAGCCTGGTGTGATATTGACGGATCCCACAGGTGCTGCGCAGACAGTGTTTTCAAGGCTTTCCGGCTCGCCTTAGCCCAGTGATTTGACTAGGTGTGTTCCTGGATCTCCCTCCAGATGAGCGATATCAGAGTATTCGATGGTCTCACTCAAGCAGAGGACAGATATTTTAGAAGGGCCGCATGTTGCGCTAGTTCTTCACAGGGATGCCCGAATTCTAATCTAATTTGCGCAGGTGAAGTTTGTTGTGGAAGGTTGAATACTAAGCGATGAGTTTTTCTCTGCGTTGTTGAGAAAATGATTTAGCTGCCCAGGAAGGACACTGATCCATAGGAAATCGTTGGAATCAGTTTTGATTTGATCACTGTGAAAGTGGGTTTCCTGGTTGGCATACAAAATTTGCTGTCCAGTTTTTGAAAGGCTGTGACCAGGGAGGCCAGACACGGTTTCAGAGCATTCAGGTGCAGCTTGGGCGAGCGCCTCTCTTGCAGCCAACCCCCCCAGGTATTTGTAGCTGGGGCTTCATTCTACTATATTGCTGGCCAGGTACCATTTTCCTTCCTTTTAATGCCCTTTCCCAAAGATGCCCTTTAACTGTTATTTTATCTGGTAACATGTGAGGCCAGATTTCAGGCAATAACTTCAGGCAGATGGCTGTTTTTCATTTAACATGAAGACAGTTATTTACTTTTGCTAAATGCAAAGCCAGGTGGTTTAGTGAAGTGCACTGTGTGGCAATCTTGCAGGGGTACCAAAGATATCATTTTTACAACACACAATTTAATTACCTGTGAATGAAGTGTACAGTGTTTCAGAGTACATCAGCAGCACAATTGAAGTATCATTTATTTGTAATTCTAAATTGTTCTGTAGACAAAGATTGTAAAAGGGTCAAAATAAATCAAGACTTATTTCCTGAAATTCAACTTCCACGCAATATCGCTTGTGCGCTTTCTAGCAGTAAACAATTGTACGTCTGAGGACATGGTAATTTCAGTTGAAAATGTGCTGTCTGTAAATGGCAGTGTGCTACTGCACCCTGCTTTGGTTATATGTTTGTGGCAGTGCTTTCCAAAAAGCAACCCCAGAAATATACTATGCACCGCACCACTGCCCTGCTGAATATATTTGCTACACTTGCTCTTTTCATGTCACAATTAAAATGTTCCTAGTGGCTTCAGTGGCAGCACCACCTCTCTAAAAATTGTTCCACCACCCCTGTCTGTCACTGTATTAAAGCTGCCAAGGATAGCATAGGAGATCCTGAGTGTTTGTCACCAATACGTTGTCATTTACTGTGGAGAACTACTTGAGAATATATCCGTGTTTATGTACAGATATTTATAACATGAACTCAAAGAAGACTCTGACCTCTAGAGGAGAAGTACTTGGCAATTTGATACTTTGACGTTTTCTGAACCCATTATAGTTCCATCAGAAGTAGGCCAAGGAAAGGCACATCCTAAATCTCTGGCACATCACTATAACCAAAGTCAAAGATACACTATTCTGACAATTTTTGTAGAAGTTTTTCAGACCTTTAAAAAAAAAAAAGACATAGTAAGCAGAAATTCCAGATTCGTGAATTTTAGCAGCTACAAATCTGAAGTACTAATAAGATCCCTGTGCTGATGACAACTTCATAAGTAACATGCAACAATGAATTGAATCATAGGGTCAAAGCTCTATTAAAAGTAGATGCAGAAATACATATATATCCTATAAATGTCATATTTCAATCAGTCTTCTTACTTTCATACATTTCTTACATTTTGCATTACCCAGAATTTCACAAAAGCAGGGGAGCCAGATTCAGCCAGATGTGACACCATCCGGCAGTTGGGCCAGAGGGGATGCAGCGAAACAGATATTGTGTCACCACAGAGCAGCCACTTTACTATAGGAAATGACCAACTTTCCAATGTGGTTCAACTAATTCCCAAGAACATTCGGCTCAACCTGCGACCAGGTAAGAATTCCAGCGGATCCTGTGACTAATGCACTGGCATGTTTTAAAGATCTGTGAGTTCCTCCATTAAACATCCAATGCTTAATTCAGAATAGTGTGATGATAAGTCAAGACACATCCTAAAAAATTAAAACCATGGTAAGTGTGATCACACTAATACAAGAAGGCCATACAACACACTGTCTGTTCACAGGTCCCCTTCTTTCTGGTTCACTAATTGCTATATTCCTGAATGAGCATGATCCAGCCACAGTCAGCAATCAGCCACAAGGGCCTACTGGAATGTATGTGTCACTCGTAGCTATTAGTGCGTGCTAGCTCCCCACCCGGAAGCGCACATCAGCCAGTGCTCTTCCGGGTGACAAGAGTAGGTTATCCTAGATATCGGTCAGATTGTGGTTATGGGGTGACAAGTGTGCACCACACAGATCTCTGTCTTCCATACTAAGCTGGTGCAAACACCAGCAAATAATATATTGGGGTCCTCCCCACTGTCACAGCTATGACATCCACCTCTGAAGTTTGGGATTCACCATAATATTTTGCAAGATTTAAGGTATTAGCATGGCTGTCTCATAGGGCTTGTGCGAGGGTTGTCATCATGGCACAAGGGCACCTTCGAACTCCCCCATCCCGTTCCTCACAGTCTTAGCCTATTAAGGATTCACTTTTGTTATCTACTCATTTAAAAGATAAATAAATAGAATAATATTTAGAAAAATTCTGAACTACCTAAAAGCTGTTCTGCAGCAAAGACTATCAGCATGAACCAACAAAAAATTACCAAGGCTATCACAGGGAAGCTAAAACAGAAAAGGAACATTTTTAGGGCATGGAGGATCAAATAATTTGCAATATCTCTAAATTTGAGAACTGGTTATGTCAAAAGTATTCAACTATATGTCAAAACTTGCAGTACATATCACTATATGTTTCCTCTTAATGTGTTAAACACACAGTTGGTGCACAGTGTCTAAGAGAAGAGAATAGTTTGGAGCGCAGGTGGTAGAAGGTACTCTAGTTCTGAGCTGTACCCTCTGCTCTACTGCCAGCCAATGCAGGTTCCTCCAAAACTCCCACAAATGTTTATACACGAGGAGTCTCTATACTGTCTTGACTGCAAAATTTTGAGCTTACTAAATTAACGCTAGACCTGTAAACAAAAATATTAGGGAATGGCAGAACGTCAGGGGTTCAGGAAAAATGGCTTCATATTGAGCTCTCCAAGGTGCACGATACATGAAGATGGTGAACATATATTCTTTCTTTGTCCTGTGGGTTACTCAAAGCCTTCACCTGCACTGAACTAGTGTCCAAGCAGCTCTCCACTCCTTGACCACCTTCTGAGTTTTGGCCTCTTCTCTCTTGGGCTCCTCCTCTTCCTCGTGATAGAATAGCAAGGTAGAGCCCACTCCACTACCCGTCACTTATTATGAGACACACTTAAGAAACTTTTTTCTTTCACTACCTATTTTTATACATCATTGTCTGATATTTCCAAGGGCTGCAAGTCAACTCTAGTCCACCCCAGGCTACATCTTCTGACAAATTACTGTTTACTCTTTTAACATGTAGATTGTTTACTTTACCTTCTCCAATTGCAAAGTTTGAGGAGTTTGTAAAGTGAACTATCTGACAATCTTGCAAGGGTACACGGCGTGTGAAAGAAAAGACTGTTGGATATCATTTTTTGGAAACATACAACATTTAAATATCTGTAAATGAGCTGTACAAATATTTCACAGCATATCAGCAGTTGGCTCAAATGAAGCATGTTTTTGTAATGCTGAAGTGTGATGGAAACAAATATTTTATTAGTAGCAAAACAAATCAATCACTTGGTGATGTGCAAATGATAAATATTTACTTAAAGCTGATTTCCCCACATTATTGTTTGTGCGTTACATAGTTTCATCAGTACAACTGCACATCAGTGGGCACTCTGTTGCTGTTTTAACCTCTTAGCTGCTGGGCCTTCCCCCCCCCCCCCAGTGCTGAGCCCTTTTTTGGCTATTTGGGGTAGTTTGTGCTTACGCCTTCATAACGTTTTGTCCACATAAGCTATCCACGCCAAATTTGTGTCCTTTTTTTCCAACATCTTAGGAATTCTAATGGTACCCAAAGTTTGTGGTTTGCCCTGTAGGAGACCAAGAAATTAGCCAAAATACAGTGAACATTTTGTTTATTTCAAAACAATGGGAAAAAGGGCTGCCAAAGAAGGCTTGTGGCTTTTTCCCTGAAAATGGCATCAACAATGGGTTTCTGGTGCTAAAATCACCATCTTCCCACCTTTCAGGAACGGGCAGACTTGAATCAGAAAACCACATTTTTCAACACAATTTTGGCATTTTACTGGGACATACCCCATTTTTACTATTTTTGGTGCTTTCAGCCTCCTTCCAGTTAGTGACAGGATTGGGTATTAAACCAATGCTGGATCCCAGAAAGCTAAACATTTCTGAAAAGTAGACAAAATTCAGAATTCAGCAAGGGGTCATTTGTGTAGATCCTACAAGGTTTTCCTACAGAAAATAACAGCTGAAATAAAAAAATATTGAAAGTGAGCTGAAAAAAACAGCCATTTTTCTCCACGTTTTACTCTGTAACTTTTTCCTGCAATGTCAGATATTTTAAAGCAATATACCGTTACGTGTGCTGGACTCTTCCGGTTGCGAGGATATATAGGGCTTGTAGGTTCATCAAGATCCCTAGGTACCCAGAGCCAATAAATGAGCTGCACCTTGCAATGGGTTTTCATTCTATACCGAGTATACAGCAATTCATTTGCTGAAATATAAAGAGTGAAAAATAGGTATCAAGCAAACCTTTGTATTTCCAAAATGGGCATAAGATAAGGTGTTGAGAAGCAGTGGTTATTTGCACATCTCTGAATTCCGGGGTGCCCAGACTAGCGTGTGAATTACAGGCCATTTCTCAAATAGACTTCTTTTTTACACACTGTCTTACATTTGGAAGGAAAAAATGTAGAGAAAGACAAGGGGCAATAACACTTGTTTTGCTATTCTGTGTTCCCCCAAGTCTCCCGATAAAAATGGTACCTCACTTGCGTGGGTAGGCCTAATGCTCGCGTCAGGAAACGCGACATGGACACATCACATTTTTACATTGAAATCTGACGTGTTTTTTGCACAGTGCCTAGCTGTAGATTTTGGCCTCTAGCTCAGCCGGCACCTAGGGAAACCTACCAAACCTGTGCATTTTTTTAAAACTAGAGACCTAGGGGAATCCAAGGTGGGGTGACTTGTGGGGCTCTGACCAGGTTCTGATACACAGAATCCTTTGCAAACCTCAGAATTTGGCTAAAAAAACACATTTTCCTCACATTTCGTTAACAGAAAGTTTTGGAATCTGAGAGGAGGCACAAATTTCCTTCCACCCAGCGTTCCCCCAAGTCTCCCGATAAAAATGGTACCTCACTTGTGTGGGTAGGCCTAGCGCCCACAAATGGAAATGGCCCAAACCACAACGTGGACACATCACATTTTTTCACAGAAAACGGGTGTTTTTTGCAAAGTGAATACCTGTAGATTTTGGCCTCTAGCTCAGCCGGCACCTAGGGAAACCTACCAAACCTGTGCATTTTTGAAAACTAGAGACCTAGGGGAATCCAAGATGGGGTGAGTTGTGGGGCTCTGACCAGGTTCTGTTACCCAGAATCCTTTGCAAACCTCAAAATTTGGCTAAAAAAACAAATTATCCTCACATTTCGGTGACAGAAAGTTCTGGAATCTGAGAGGAGCCACAAATTTCCTTCCACCCAGCGTTCCCCCAAGTCTCCCGATAAAAATGGTACCTCACTTGTGTGGGTAGGCCTGGTGCCCGCAACAGGAATAGATCCCACAATGGTCAATGTTGGTCCTTACATGAGGCAGCTGTTGACCCTGGGGTGATCCATTCCTGACGCAGGCTCTAGGTGTAGGCACTCAAGTGGGGTAGTGTTTTTATCAGGACAGGTGAGGAATCACTGGGTGGTAGGAATTTTGTGGATCCCAGCATATTCCTGTAGTTTGTGTGACAGAAATGCGAGAAAAATAGAGTTTTTATTCAACATTTCAGCTTTGCAGGGTATTCTGGGTAAGAAAACTTTGGGGAATCCACACAAGTCACACCTCTGTGGACTCCCCCGAATGTCTAGTTTCCAGAAATGTATGGGTTTAGTGTGTTTCTCTATATGGCCGCCGAACCCAGGACCAAAAACACAGGTGCCTGCCTTACAAAACCAGTTTGTTTTGCAATAGATAATTTTGATGTCTCCACAATACGATTTAGGCGGTGGAATTTGGGGCTGAACTAAATTAGGGAGCTCCCAAGAAAGCACTCTCTCTCTCTGCTTGCCGCCGCATTCACCTGCTCTCTGAGTTGGGCTAACCCACTATTACCCCGTTGCACAGACTGCTTGCGAAGGGACAGCAGGACTGTCCTCATCACCTCCCTCATAATTTACTGGAAGAGGAGTTATCGAATGGGACTCCTCCGACTGAAAAATCACTCCCAGAGTCTGCGCCATTGTCCTATCCCTCAGATGCTGTCTCAGTATCTGATGTCTCAGTCTCTGATCCTATGTCAGAGCTGTCCTCTATAACCCGAGTGACGGCAGCAGTCATCCATCAAGATGCCATCTCTGCTATTTGCTAAACTGTTGCTCTAAAACACTAGCCTACGTAGACAGTCACAAAATCGATGGTGTGTGTGAGATACGTGCAACAGTAGAGGCCACCTTACCTGCGCTTCTTCCCTCAATCAGCACGTTCTTTCAAGACACTCAAAAAACACCTTCTCACATACCATTCGTCACAGTCTTTAGCACCTCCTGCGCCCAGTCCATCAATCATTATTGGTGCTCCCACTCCCTCCTCCTCGGATTCCCTCATTTCCCACCACCCAGCAAAAGTGCCCTTCATCTCTCCATAGCCGCCCTCCACCCCGCACATACATTTTATTTGTATTATAGCGCAGGTAGTGGCTGACTTTACTAATGTACTCACCTATTTACATAAAATACAGATTTGCTCTTTGCAGTAGGCATATACACCTTCTTCACTTCTTTATGGCACTAAAACTGCCACTAGACAAGTCTGACCCTTTTTTAGCAGAAACATAATCACAAAACTTACTTGACTTTTTTATTGCTGCCTAAAAGCTACAGTTGAAAAGCGTCAGTTGAAGTATGTGCATTGCTTTGAAGATGCAAGCTGCAACTGCAAGACAACTGGTGGCAAATCTATATATATATATCTATATATATCTATATATATATCACTTTTATATGTGGGTCTGGTTTTCCAGGGGGCCGATCGCAGCCCCCAGGGAAACTACACACGTATTGACAAAAGTGATATATATATCAATATCAATTATATGTATTATTTATTTGGGACATTTATGTGACATATGTAAGGGTGTCTATGTCTAAATTACTTAAATGGGTGTAGGTGATTCATGTATTAATTGTAGATTTTAATTTTAAAGTATAGGTTTTTGCATGTTTTAAGATGGCCGCCGCTTTAAATCACACTAGGATGTTATGGAAATAAACGAAGGATTTTAATTTGTGCTGTGCTGTGATCGGGGGCCAGGAAACACCACTAGACGCAAGGGATTTCACTTGGGGGGGGGTCGATCGGAGGACACTTTCAGGTTTCCTGCCACCCCGATCGCTGTGCTGCGATCGGGGGACAGGAAACACTTTCAGGAAGGCCTCGTAAGAAAGGGGAGAGTCTCCCCTTTCTTACGAGGCCTTCCCGAACGTGGGGAAGGCCATTTGTGGCTGTTTTGCGGCCGCTTCCTGCTCGGATGGGGAAATCCACAAATCCTGATGACACAAAGGGGCGGGTGGGGGGCAGGGGGAGACACGGAAGAGCTTCTGTGTCTCCCGGGGAACAAAAAAATAAAAAATAAATCCTCGGGTGCGATGCACCCGAGGATTTATTAACCCCCTGTAGCCGGGCGATCCCGGCTACGAGCGAGGAGGATGACGTATCGGCCGCGGCCGATTCGTCATTTCCGCGTCTTCCCGTTGCCGGGGAGACGCGACCCGAGCACGGCAGGCTGGACGGCGTTGCCCGGGAAACGACGTCGGTTTCCCGGGCTGGACACACACAAGAGGGAGACGCGCTGGGAGGAAGGGAGAGCGAGAGGAACATGGAGACCGCGAGGCAGAAGAAGAGCAAGGAGGAACAGAGGACGAGGAGAGAAGCAGACGAGGAGCAGGAGGGAGGAGAGAGAGAAGAAGAGCCCCAGAGCCTGGAACCAGGAGACCAGCAGGAGGAACACTACCAAGCCAGCCACGACCCTGGAGGGTCGTGGCTAAACAAGGTACGGTCCTTTTGGACAAAAAGAAGGGAAATTGGAGAAAAGGGGACTGGGGAGGGGTCATAGAGGAGGGTTGGAAAGGGAGGTGGAAGAAAGGGCACTATAATTATATCACCAGTGTCACTTATTGTTACACTAAGAATAGATGTGTTCACACTATTTCCTAAATCACTCCTCACCGGCACCAACCCCCTCCTTTTGTGTTTACCGCCTCCCAGTCCAGAGATAAGAGAAAGGGAAGAACCCCAATTAAAAATCAATACTTACCTTAGTGTTCTCCCTTCTATTTCCGGCATCACCCTGGACTACGACGAGCGAGCAAGGCAGATGGGTTACCTGTAAAACAAGGAGCACGAACATACAATCACGAACCTGGGGAAAAGATACGAAAGAAGAACAAAGCGACTGAGAAAGACAATAACACTTGTGGTTTTGTTAACATTCCCTACTTCCAGTATAACTAAAAAAATAAACCACTTACCACTAACTAAACAACGCTTCAGTGGTCTTCATACTGTTCGACCTGCCACAGTGGTGTCAGAAGGGGGATTATAACCTGTGCGGCCTCCTCGCAGTAATCGAACAGTATAACAATGAGTGACAAACCCTCGTTGGAGGATATGATAAAGCAATTGGCCGAGGGCCAACGTCATCTACAACTGGTGTGGGAGGCACACCAGCGAGAAGCCAAAGAGGACAGGGAAGCATTACAGTCGGCTTTGAAAAGTCAGGCGACCATCCTTGCGAATAATCAACTGGTCCATGAGACGGCCATGAAAAAATTGACTGAGTCTATTGCTTGTAGTAAAGTGCACCCCAATGTCCCAAGTTCCGTGTTTCAGAAATATCAAGACGGAGAAGACCCCGAAGCCTTTTTTACTAATTTTGAGAGGGTGGCGTCATCCGCCCAATGGCCTGAGGATAGATGGGGTCAGTATGTCGCCCCCTTACTTACAGGGATATTACAAGCAGCATATCAAGCAGCAAACCCAGGTGGAACCACGCCATACCAAGAGATAAAGACTAGTATCTTAGAACGTGTGGGACATGACATGGAATACTATAGGGTTAAATTTAGAAAAATCAAATGGGGACAGAATGAAGATCCCCAAACCTTTTGTTATCGGGTAAAGGATTTGGCCTTAAAATGGTTAGGTTCTTCCGGAAATAGTAGGGAGGAAGTGATTCAAACAATTGTCCTTGAACAATATTTAGAGTCCTTGCCTACCACCACTAAGCACTGGATCCGTCAACATCCAAAGGTGACTACTGACATGGCAATTGATCTAGCATGTGCTTATCATCGCTCCACCGATGTAAGAAATATGTCAACCCGACCCAGCCTAAAGCCAGGGCCTTCCAATCCTAAAATCACGCCAAGAACCTTTTCGGAGGAACCAGTACCTCACCGATTTCCTGACCCTCCACCAGTAGCAGGACCCCAATGTTACAGCTGTGGGGAATGGGGCCACATTGCCCGAATGTGCCCCAGAAAACAGGATAGTAGTGAGCCAATGGAAATCGGAGTTACTAGGCGATGGGTACTGTGTACCGGAAGAGGTAACCAGAAGTTTAAACAGCTTCTGAAAGTCAACGGGAAAACAGTATGGGCCCTTTTTGACTCAGGGTGTAGCCAGTCGGTGGTGAGAAAAGACATAGGGGGTTATTCTAACTTTGGAGGAGTGTTAATCCGTCCCAAAAGTGACGGTAAAGTGACGGATATACCACCAGCCGTATTACGAGTTCCATAGGATATAATGGACTCGTAATACGGCTGGTGGTAAATCCGTCAGTTTTCCGTCACTTTTGGGACGGATTAACACCTCCTCCAAAGTTAGAATAACCCCCATAGTGCCTATAGTAGATAAAGGAACAGAACAATGGGTGAATATATGTTGCATACACGGAGATAAAGAGCAATACCCTTTATATGACGTCACAGTAGAATGGGGGAAACACCGGGATGTCCTACCGATGGGTATAATGACCAATCTGATTGAGGAGTGTATCATTGGAACAGATTATGAACATTTCCAAGAAATACTGGATTATGTTCGACAACCCAAACTGACACAGGATTGGTGGAGAGACGCTCCTTTTTCTGATAGCAGTATAGAAAGCCCCACAATTCGTAGGAAGTTATCACGCAGAGAGAAACAAGTAGAAAAATTGAAGTACTTGGGAAAAGAGAGATCAGGATCGAACACAGGCATTATTGCAGAAACCCATGAAGTCCCCGTCAGTTTTCTCCATCAGCAAAGATCCTTCTCTCGCCCACGCCTGGAAGTCGGCCAGAGAAGAAGAAACCGAAGAGGTGGGTCCCTACTTCCTCATTAAGAAAAACCTCTTATATCGCATAACCACTACTGGTACCGGAGAACATAAACGACAATTAGTGGTACCCGATCATTATAGAAATCAGGTCCTAACGATGGCACATTGTCAACCCGGGGGAGGTCATTATGGGAGGGAAAAAACAGAAGAATATCTCCTTAGACGGTTCTATTGGCCGGGAGTGTTTGCCCACATACGTAAATATTGTTCCCAATGTCCCAGATGCCAACTCACTGAACCCGGTAGACCTAAGAAAGCACCTCTGATGCCCCTACCCATCATAGACATCCCATTCAGTAGGATAGGAATGGACCTGATTGGGCCTGTAGTACCGTCCACAAAGGGTCACACATATATCCTAGTCCTGGTCGACTATGCCACACGATACCCTGAGGCTGTTCCCTTAAAAAGTATGACAACTAAGACAGTGGCCCAGGCAATGATAAACATTTTTTCCCGAGTTGGGTTCCCGCATGAAATACTCACCGACCAGGGGACTCCTTTTATGTCCACTCTCATGAAGCAAGTATGTAAGACCTTAGGTATTTCCCAAATCCGTACCTCGGTATATCATCCACAGACGGATGGACTAGTGGAACGATATAACCGAACAATAAAAACCTTACTAAAAAAATTGATGGAAGAGTCAGGGAGAGACTGGGATCAAAAATTACCCTTAGTATTATACGCTGTTCGAACACATGAACAGTCCTCTACCGGTCACAGCCCATTCGAGCTGGTGTTCGGAAGACAGCCGAGATCTCTTCTTGACATGGCCATCGAAACCTGGGAGGAAGAGGCAGAAGAAGGGGGAGGCCCCTTCTAGAATATGCCCACAATTTAAGGTCGCAGCTACAAGGTCTATGGGACGCGGTCAAAGTGAATATGGAACAAGCTCAAACCATTCAAAAACAATATTATGACCGAGGGAGCAAGTTAAGGGTTTTACAACCAGGAGATAAGGTTTTAATAATGCGTCCAACCTCAGAACAAAAACTAATCGCCAATTGGCAGGGCCCCTATAAGATAATAAGAGCAGTATCTCCGGTTACCTACCTGGTTGAATTATCAAACACTCCCCAGAAATCACAGATTTATCACATAAATCTCCTTAAAAAATGGGAAGAACCAGACCCCTCGAACACTGCCGGAGTGTTGGCAGGATTCCTATGTCCAAATAATAAATCAAGTATTGAGTTCTGTCCAACCGAACACAGTAACGGGGAAGATCTACCCACAGTAAAGGAAACTTTAACAAAATCAGAAAAGGAACAGGTATACAGCTTACTAGAAAACTTCCGGGAGTTTTTTTCAGCAGTACCAGGTAAAACCACCTTGATAACCCATAAAATAAGAACCACACCAGGGAAAATTGTGAGGTTACGGCCGTATCATATTCCTGAGGCGAGGAAACAGGTTATGGAGGCTGAAATACAGAAAATGTTAGAACAAGGGGTGATTGAACCGTCAAATAGTCCCTGGTACTCCCCGGTTGTTTTGGTGCCAAAACCCGATGGTACTATTAGATTCTGTATTGATTTTAGGAAACTTAACGAAAACTCCATGTTTGACACCTATCCTATACCCAGAGTTGATGACGTATTAGAGAAACTAGGAAAAGCCAAATATATGACTACCTTAGATTTGACAAAAGGGTATTGGCAGATTCCCTTAGCCACAGAGGATAAAGAGAAAACAGCGTTCGCCACCCAGTCCGGTCTTTATCAGTTCACTGTGCTACCATTTGGTCTCCATGGAGCACCAGCTACATTTCAAAGGTTAATGGATAAACTCTTAAAACCCTTTCAGTCTTTTGCAGCAGCCTACCTAGACGATGTAGTGATTTTTAGTGAAACCTGTAACGATCATCTCAAACATTTACACCAGGTTTTCCACACTCTTATCACCGCTGGATTAACTGCCAATCCTAAAAAGTGCGTCAACGGCACACCCGACATATCATACTTGGGCTACAAAATTAGTCAAGGGAACCTAAAACCTCAAACAAAAAAAGTAGAGGCCATCCTAAATGCACCTAAACCGACAACAAAGAAAGAGTTACGATCCTTCCTAGGGTTAGTAGGCTACTATAGAAGATTCATACCTGATTATTCTACATTGGCCGCCCCTCTCACAGACCTTCTGTCTAAATCCCATCCTAATAGACTAGCACCCTTTTCGGACCAACAAAAAACCAGCTTTGACCAACTAAAATCCTACCTAACCAAAGACCCGATACTCCGATGCCCGGATTTTTCGAAACCTTTTCATCTCTATACTGATGCCTCAGATGTGGGGTTAGGGGGAGTATTGGCCCAACCCGACGGGGACGGTAGGGATCATCCAGTAGTATACGTCAGTAGGAAGCTGTTTCCCCGGGAACAACACTATCCGACTATTGAAAAAGAATGTTTGGCCATAAAATGGGCCGTGGATACCTTACAATATTACCTTCTAGGCCGACCCTTCATCCTTTTTACGGATCATGCTCCCCTCACGTGGTTGTCTGCCCATAAGGATACCAATTCTCGGATTTTACGATGGTTCCTTGAACTACAACCGTTTTCCTTTCGGGTCCGTCACATCCCAGGTCACCAACAGGCCCCGGCTGATTATTTATCTCGCTTCCCAGACTCTGCTATGGTCCTCGAGCAGGACCTTTCATGGGGAGAGGTATGTAGCCGGGCGATCCCGGCTACAAGCGAGGAGGATGACGTATCGGCCGCGGCCGATTTGTCATTTCCGCGTCTTCCCGTTGCCGGGGAGACGCGACCCGAGCGCGGCAGGCGGGATGGCGTTGCCCAGGAAACGACGTCGGTTTCCCGGGCTGGACACACACAAGAGGGAGACGCGCTGGGAGGAAGGGAGAGCGAGAGGAACATGGAGACCGCGAGGCAGAAGAAGAGCAAGGAGGAACAGAGGACGAGGAGAGAAGCAGACGAGGAGCAGGAGGGAGGAGAGAGAGAAGAAGAGCCCCAGAGCCTGGAACCAGGAGACCAGCAGGAGGAACACTACCAAGCCAGCCACGACCCTGGAGGGTCGTGGCTAAACAAGGTACGGTCCTTTTGGACAAAAAGAAGGGAAATTGGAGAAAAGGGGACTGGGGAGGGGTCATAGAGGAGGGTTGGAAAGGGAGGTGGAAGAAAGGGCACTATAATTATATCACCAGTGTCACTTATTGTTACACTAAGAATAGATGTGTTCACACTATTTCCTAAATCACTCCTCACCGGCACCAACCCCCTCCTTTTGTGTTTACCGCCTCCCAGTCCAGAGATAAGAGAAAGGGAAGAACCCCAATTAAAAATCAATACTTACCTTAGTGTTCTCCCTTCTATTTCCGGCATCACCCTGGACTACGACGAGCGTGCAAGGCAGATGGGTTACCTGTAAAACAAGGAGCACGAACATACAATCACGAACCTGGGGAAAAGATACGAAAGAAGAACAAAGCGACTGAGAAAGACAATAACACTTGTGGTTTTGTTAACATTCCCTACTTCCAGTATAACTAAAAAAATAAACCACTTACCACTAACTAAACAACGCTTCAGTGGTCTTCATACTGTTCAACCTGCCACACCCCCTCCCTGGTGTCGGCCACTGATCGTGACCCAGGGAGGTAGTGCGGGCATCGGCCAGTGGCCAACGCCCGCATCCAAGGGGTTAATGGAAAATGTGCTGTCGCGAAATGATAGTGCAGTACCACATCATGCTTTAGTAATACTTTGCAGTTTTGTGCTCCAAAATGCACCACCACCTAAATACCACACCCTTACCACTCTCCAGGTGAAATGTCGTAGCACATTTGCTACACTCATTTTTTATGTGATGTGGTTTAACAATCCCTGTGACTTTAATGATATAGGGGGTCATTCTGACCCTGGCGGTAATTACCGCCATGGCGGAGGTTGGCGGTAGCACCGCCAACAGGCTGGCGGTGCTCCGCCGGGCATTCTGACCGCGGCGGTACAGCCGCGGCCAGAAGCGGAAAGCCGGCGGTGTACCGCCGACTTTCCGCTGCCCATGGGAATCCGCCATGGCGGCGCAGCTTGCTGCGCCGCCATGGGGATTCTGACAGCCCATACCGCCATCCTGTTCCTGGCGGTTCACCCGCCAGGAACTGGATGGCGGTATGGGGTGTCGTGGGGCCCCCGTAAGAGGGCCCCACAAAGAATTTCAGTGTCTGCTTTGCAGACACGGAAATTCGCGACGGGTGCAACTGCACCCGTCGCACCTTCCCACTCCGCCGGCTCCATCCTGAGCCGGCTTCCTCGTGGGAAGGGTGTTTCCCGCTGGGCTGGCGGGCGGACTTTCGGCGGTCGCCCGCCAGCCCAGTGGGAAAGCCAGAATGACCGCTGCGGTCTTTTGACCGCGGAGCGGTCTTTCGGCGGGAACCGCTTGGCGGGCGGCGACCGCCGTCCGCCGCGGTCAGAATCACCCCCATAATATTAATGGCAACACCCCCAGTCTGAAAATTGTTCCAGCACCACTGATGTGCCCACCATTCATATCCTTCGGCAAAGAACGGTCAGCTGTATTGTATAAAGTATCATTTATTCTTGTCTAAATAGAAAACATAATTATATTTCTGAAAATCTTTCTGGCACTATAGCCTTTCCATCAGCCAAAGCAAAACATCTGACTCTTTCACACAATCAAGGAGGAAATTGCATGGAACGACCCTGTCGTTGATGGTAATACATGACATGACCATCACGTGCATGATAAAAACAATAATGCCCACAGGCAATGTACATAATGCCCAGCGCCACAGGACTTTATGTTTTTTTGCTTTCACAAAGTGACCCTGACCAGGGGCATGGCTTAGTCACTGAGATTCAAAGGGTGTGAATCTCAAATTTCCAACTAAAAATGCAGTGGGCTGCAGAGTGAATGGGTGAGATGACCCAAGTTCAGGATGATCTGTTCCCTTACTGATTTGGATTAGATGAGCCTTAGGGTCTGGTTTAGGGTTTGGTGGATAGGGTATCCTGTCTGCTAAAGCTCACTATCTACCTGCCCAATTTGGAGTTAGGCAGGCTATACATTTTACTTTGATGGCATAACTTTACTTTTCTGACGGCCCAAGGGAGTAGGGGCTGTTGGCGGTATACCATCTGCCCTATGTAGAGTCAACTGTTAGATGACTGTTTAATGTCCCTCATCTTCAGGCATACCCTTGCAGTGAAGGACAGGAAAAAACTTCAAAGTGACCCCCATACCATGGGCGAAATCTCCCATGGTGTTGGGGGGCAGCACAGTTTTTTTTACTTTTCAGAAACAAACTCCCAAAATAATGAAAACTTTAGAAAGATTTGATGGATAGCCATGATATTTGATGAAGGAAACTGTCAAACTTTTACTAGATTGATAGGAACCACCATGAGGCAGTGCCTGCCAGTGTTTAAAGATGTCCTACAGCCGGCGCATATTTCTAAATTTGGAAGAAGAAGTATAGACAGGGTGGTGGACATAAGTCCTCAGTCACACTGTCTGGATTTAGTCCATCTTCCAAACACTAAGGGCCTGATTACGTCCTTGACGGATGGGATTACTCCGTCACAAACGTGACGGATATCCCGTCCACCGTATTACAAGTTCCATTATATCCTATGGAACCTGTAAAATGGCGGTCAGGATATCCGTCATATTTGTGACGAAGTAATCCCCTCCGCCAAGGTCGTAATCAGGCCCTAAGTCAGACCCCCTGACTAATGTGTCATAGTGGGCAAAAAACGATGGGTGGTATGCTACCCTGAATGATTGCCAGTGTTTAGAATGTTTGAAAGCATTCGTCCCATCACCTTTTGAGTGCTTGATTGCCAGTAGTATGGCTAGAAACCGGAGACTGGCACAGCTTTCCAAGTCTACTACTACCAATGTTTGTGTACTCCAAAAATAGTACATTTGCATCCTTTCAAGGAGTACTTATAAGGATGCAGATGTACTACCTTTTTGGTAAAGTGAGTACTATATATATTTAAGTTATTTATCCCAAAAGAACAAGTTAAAATCTCAGGGGAAGGACAAAACCAACACCGGCAGAGCAGCCAGGACTCAGGGCCTCCAGACCCAACTATCAAGTCAAAAATGCATTTACAAATACCTCCCCTGAAGCTACGTCCCTGACTCAGATTATGTGGTTTCTTACTGAAAATAAATAAAATGTCGACCTAGCCAACTTGATATAGCAGCCAGACCAACACTGCTGTTTTGACAAAAACGTTCCTGCCATTTTACATGACGCTTTTGGCCATGTAGGCTGGTGTCTGCAAAATGTGGTTGCCCAAATGAATCCATAAATGATCAGTTTACCATAGAGCTACCCCTAGGGGGAACCAGTATGAAAAGAGCTCTAGGCGAAGTTCTATATGTTTTTGTGGCAATACAACAGACTAGTGCCTCCCAGTCATTCACGGACCTCTTTGAAAAAGCTTTTTTTAAATGAAGTGTGACTTACTCAGCAATTTCGGAGCAAGACCGTCATTATTTAGATTTTGATGGAACATGAGCTTTGTCTTTTATTGCTAGGGTTCCTGCCCATCAGAATTATGGTTCCCTTGCACGATATAGAAGAGCGGAAACAGTACATGTCCCGCAGCATAGCATTAGCTGTCTATGCAGCTCACTTCTGGAAACTGTAACTGGGTGAAACAGGGCGGTCCTGGACAGCGAAAACTAATAATTGCTTGAAACACAGAGAGAAAACTCCCTATGTCTTTTTTTGTTTTTGAACAAACAAACTCTCGCTTCTGGAGTTTTCATGTCCTGAGACGGCTGAAATAACAACGTAGCTCATTCGACGTTCATCTGTGCCTAAAGTGCATCCGTAACACTAGAGGATTCACTGTGGGCACTGAGATCCCCACCAGGCAGGAGGAGATCTCTGAATGTGGCAGGTGGTTCTTCTCCAGAGGCATGCCAGGTGTAAGTCAAAAGGGAGTCACTCATGTTCACAATAAAAATCTTGGTGACTCAAGCTCACCATCCCTTACAAAGCTCCAAACGTGGGTGCAGCAGTAATAGAACGGTCTTGATATTGACCCATCTTAAAGGTCTGCAAGAAGTAAGAAAAATGGAACTAGAGACAGATTTTTTTTAGTCCAACTAACATGAGCTGTTTTTACAGTTTGATCCTTCTTCAGTAGGTAAAATTGTGAATATTGTTTCTATCTCTTCCTCATCAGGTCAAACAGCAAATTTTACTGTGAAATTTCGCCGTGCTGAAGGATATCCCGTCGACATGTACTACTTGATGGACCTCTCCTACTCTATGAAAGATGATCTTGAGAATGTGAAAAGGCTTGGAAATGACCTGCTGACTGCATTAAACTCCATCACCAAGTCTGCGCAGATAGGTGAGTAAGGGGAGATCTTATAGTCACCGTACTCAAAGCCTGTGGGAAATCAGGAACACTTTTTTAAAAAGCTTTCTCTGATTGATTTATTGTCCAATGGCCAACTGAGTGGGGGAAAGACTGTAAGCAGACATGTTTCACCATACATACTCTAATAATATTTGTCACCCTTAAGTTTAAAAGAACCATCCAAAACACTGACTTGATTTCTTATGGAAATGTCATGAAGGCAACTTTATTGGAATGTACCAGGGATATCATATTTTAGAGGAGACCATGCCAATGAAACAATTCATGTATATTCGAGTAAAATGGATTAAACTGAGCAGAGAAACATATTTATATGTTTTTTTTATAACTCTGTTTTTATTGAGTTTATAAAACATAACCAACAAAAATACAATGCAGTGCATATCAATGCGAGATATCACAGTATCTTTTTGTCACATTTCTGGAGGACAGAGTAACCATACAATCCGAAACAGGGCTCTATCGCACCTACTGCAACAGTAATTTACCTCAGCCTCCCCTCCCACATGGGATCCACATGTAACCAATCCTTTTATATATCATGAGTAACAGAGACACAGCCTCACCACAGTTGGTTGTCACCTCTCTGATCGAAGCAGGGTTCACTTAATCAGCCATCTTCATCAGTGCTCCTCTCTGAACTTAACTCTTCCACGCCAGTGAACCGTTCCAGTAGTGTCCCCCATAAAATCACATCCGTTAGTGGCTCCTCCTCTCTACATGTTACCTGCATATTGTTCTCCAGCGGCACCCCATTCCATTAAATCTCTGATCCAGCAAGGGATGTAAGGGTTCCGGGCACTCATCAAGCCAGTGACCACCCTGCGCTTGGCCAGTACCAGAGCCACTTCTACCCCGCTGTCTCCGCACTACACTTAAAAGACATGTCAAAGGCATTACTTCTAGCCCCAATCCTGTTACCTCCTCTACTCTCCCAACCACCTCCTGCCAAAATCGGTGCACCATCCTACAGGACCAAGCCAAGTGTAGAAAGGAGGCATTGAATGTGCCACATCTGGGACACCCAGCCCCTCTTGCTGGATAAATCATATTAAGATGGTCAGGTGTGATATACATCCGATGAACAATATTGAAGTGCAAAAGTTTAAACCAGTTATTGCATGCCTTGTGCACCAGCGACAACGCTGTTGCCCAGTCTACATCCTCCATGGGGTCCCCCCCAGTTCACGCTCCCAAGCCCTACGCGCAACACTTATCGCACCTTGTTGAGCCCTCTAAAGGGCTTTATAAAACCGAGCGATTAAATGTATCCCCTCGCCCCAATTTATCAGCCTACTCAACACCATCGATGCGGGCTGGACCACCGGGAAATCACACCAGATCTCCTGAGCCACACTCTCCATTTTAGCATATTGCAAGAACTGACCTGGGCCCAACCCAAACGTGTCCCGAGCATCAGGGAAGGAGATAAACTCCCCGTTGGGGTATAAACCTGCCACTACACATCCTCCCAGCCTCCAGCCATCCTTTGACATTACGTTATCCATGTCCCTAAAGGGGGCTAAGTCCGAAATCTTTAATTCTCTATCAAACGGGGCACATCGAAGCATATTCCTAACGGCCTGCTCTCAGATCCCGGCAGTAATCCTGACCAGAAAGGGGATAGCAGACTCCGACTGACTGCCTTACATCAATACATGTGCCAACACCTTCCCACTCAGCATACCTGCAAACAATCTCTTCTCCCAATTGTCCGATTCAGTCATCCACTTTCAAGGATGTTGTAAATGTGCTGCATAATAATAATGTCTTATATTAGGAATAGCCAGTCCTCCCCCTTTCATGTCCCTCTGCAGCATCAACAATGCCACCCTACTATGCCGCCCGCCCGCACCTGTGAAATCAACAAGCTGTCTATGTGATTAAAGAGCCGAGCAGATAGCGGAAACAGAGAGTTCTGAACCAGGTAAAGACAACGTGGCAGGAACACCATCTTAGCCACAGCCGCCCTCCCCATCAGAGGCAGTCTATTCCAAAATGAAACCGAGCGCTCAGAGCCAGTCACCACTCGTTCTACATTATGTTTTTCATGCGCTACCACGAGGTGAGTGATCCAAATACCCAAATAACTGAAGCTTTCAAGCTCCCACCTGAGCCCCACCACCAGTAAAGCCTCCTGAGGTGCACCAGAGAGAGAACCTAAAGGGAACAAAAGTGACTACCTATTCGCCTGGAGACCAGACACTGCCACAAAAGCCTCCAACAGTTGCAACAACAAAGGCACCAAAACACTTGAATCTCTAAAATATAGCAACGCATCATCAACATATAGTGAGACAGTGTGGGTAATCGTCCCCACCCGAATACCCCAAGGTTCCAATTCCTCTCAGAGCCAGTTCCGAGTGGTTCCACCGCTAGGGCAAAAAGGAGTGGCGAAAGTGGACATCCTTGCCTTGTTCCCCTACCAATCACCCAGGGTTCTGAGAGCTCTCCTCCCACCTGAACACACACAGAGGGTGCAGTATACAGCAGTCTCATCCCCACACAAAATTGTGGGCCAAACCCCGTGCCCTGCAGCACCGCCAGGAGGTAGCCCCACTCCACTGTGTCAAAGGCCTTCTCCAGGTCCAATGACACTAGCACCATTTTGTCCTCAGTTTCATGCAGCACATGTGCCAAGCGACGTAAGTTCGAGGTTGTACTGAGGCCAGGAAGAAAACTGCATTGATCGTCATGCACCAATCTCTGGATCACTCCACGGAGCCGAGTGCCAATATCTTGCACAGGATCTTCACATCACTATTCAGCATAGTAAGCGGGCGATAGGAGGAGGAATCACCTGGATCCCTCCAGGCTTAAGCATCAAACACACAATGCCTTGGTGCATGGTTTCCGGCAATATACCCTGCTCCGGTGCCTCCTCAAACACCGCCAACAACTTTTCTTGCAGGAGGAGGGAAAACATTTGATACAGCTCAACTGGGAACCCGTCACCCCACAAGGACCTAGATTTCGTCAATGCTTCCACCACCTCACTGACTTCCTCTACAGTTATCGCAGCCTCCAGAGTCTCCATATAGTCCAGTTCCAACCGCGTCCGCTGCAGGAACTCTCCTAAATCATCATCTGGGACTGAGACACCAGCACTCGATTCTCTCTGCAGATGTTCCACCAACACCTGAAGAACATCCTTACAATTAGTAATCGTCACACCTTTGGCATTCCTGATATGTAAAATGAGGAAACTACACTTCCAGTTTTAGGATCCACGCCAATAATTTGCAGAGTTATCCCCCTCCCTATGCAAGTGCTGTCTAAATGATCTAAGTGTTACCTTATCTAGTGTGTCCCAGCAGCTGTTGACTGTCGTGTACAGCTGGAGCTGCTCCCTTTCTGCCTCCCTTGTTGTTGGTGTCTGATGCTCACATGCAGTAAGTTCTTGTTCTATTTGTTTACGCACCCCACAAGCGGTGTCTGTGTATACCCCTCTCAGTACTGCCTTCAGGGCCTCCCATTCCATGCCCGTAGAATTTGTTGTGTTCGAATTTAAGTCCATATAATCTTTCATGGCAACCGCCACCTTATTGCGACACCCAGCGTCTGTCAGAAAATCCATAGGCATGCGCCAACTACATGTTAACCTGTTATGGGATCCCCATTACAACTGCATCAACGGCGATGCATGATCAGAAAGACACCTTCCCAGATGCTTAATGTCCAACACCTGTGAGCAGTTCAGTCCACCCAGGAGAAAACAATCTAGCCGACTATGCGTGTTATGCGTCTTAGAATGACAGGTGCACTCCCTACTCTCCGGGTGTAGTTCCCTCCATCCATCCCACAGCCCTAAATTGCACATTACCTCCTTGATAGATCTTGTCATCAACGCTTTAGTACCCAATTTAGGCGGGTCACAAACTTTCTCACCATCCAAAATACAATTGTAATCGCCAGCCCATATAATAGGCGCATCCACCCCGTCCCCCAAAACCTCAGGTATACTATCATAGAAGGAGTGATTATCTATATTGGGCGCATAAGTGTTAAGAATAGTGATGGGCGCCCCATCAAAGGTGCCCTGTATGAGTACATATCTCCCCTCTACATCAACTTCACTGTAAACGTGGGTGAATGGGATCCCTGGGCAACCCATATTGTTACACCTCTTGCGTAAGAGGAAAAGGAACATCTGACCCTGCCATTTCTTAGCTAGTTTTTGTGATTCCACCTCCGTCATATGCGTTTCCTGGAGACAGGCTATATGAACCTTATGACGCCTCAGAAAAGAATGCACCCTGTAACGTATAGTGTAACTCTTCAGCCCCCTGACGTTCCATGTCAGCATGTTAATGTGTCGGCCCATACCAAGACTTTGTTACCTTCTGTCCCTCTAGTCCTCCACCCCTCACCTCTCTCCCGAAAAGATAAGGTAAGACGAGTACCCATTGCACCTCTCGTATACATACATGCATTGCTGCTGTGAACCTCAACCATTTGCAAACCTGACCAACCAGATAAACCAACTCACCATTACCCACCCCGGATGAACAGTAGAACAAACACATCAGACCATACTGTTGATCCATATTTGTAAATGCTGCCAGGACAACAGCCTAATCCCCAGCTCCCCAGTTACTAGGCCCTACCACAACCATGGAGTAACCACCCCCTACCCAGTATGCAGTATACTTGTGCCTGAATACCTACCTAACATAATCATGTTGCCCACCCCTTGTTATGCCGCGGCGCGTGGGCTCAGGTTGCCGCGGCGCGGCACGTCAGTTTCGCCGCGGCCGACGGCCGGATAGCGGAGAGCGCCGCGGCCGGCGCTCGGGTCGCGGTAAACGCCGCGGCCGACGCTCGGGTCGCGGGGCATGCCGCGGCTCCAGCGAGAGCCATGGAGGCTCCAAGGAGCCGGTCTAAGGGTCGCGGCACTCGCCGCTTCCCTTATTTCAAGTTCTGCCATAAAGGCAGACGCGGCATGGCCGCATACAGCGCATTATGCGCTTAAACGTTTATTTACTTGCATGTACATTGCCTGCCCACCACTTACCGATATCCTGAGAACAAAACCGATCCCTTGCACATGGTGCACTTTATACTTGCCCTTTTTCTTCCCAGCATGCTGACCACTTCCTCTTTGCCCAGCATGCATTGTTAGACGCACATACCTGATTCACTATTGTTTTCTTTTCCCCAATCCAAGATGGTGGTATTTCTACTTCCTGTTTCCTATTTCCTGTCTAGGGGTATATAAAGGGATCTCAACTGCTTGTCCATTGCGTTGCAACACTCCTTGGTGGTAGTCACGCTCTGATTGATCTCCTCCTGCGAATCCTGTGTGTTCCTAACCTGCCTTGTTTTCCAGTCTTCCTGATCTTCGGTCCTAACGCCCTGGTGTCCTCCTTTCGTTTCAGGGAGTTCCTGTGGAGGTTTTTTACCCTACTGGGGTTTTTCCTCTGGGACTCCTTCTGGAGGGCACGGACTGTAGTGGTTCACTCATACCAAACAGCACCTTGGCTACTGGAAGGGGTCGCCCCTACCTCGGCCAGAGCAGAACCTGCCGGAACAAGGACCGTTCCCCTACGCCTCTCAGCTTCGACGGTAAGATCATTGAAAACCGTGACAGATTGCAACGCCCAAAACTCCAGTTGCAGTCCAGTACTATGGATAATCCAGTGGCAAACACGGAACCTACTAACCAGGACCTGCTGGTGACGATACAACAACAGGCTCGAGAACTCCAGCAGTTACGTACTGAAAATACTGTTTATCGACAAGCCTTTGCCTCCAGGACCACAGATGTCCCTGCAGTAGCTGCCACTACACCTCGTTTTTCCGGGGATCCTACCAAATTAAAAGAATTCCTGGATGCCTTGACGGTGTACTTTGCCTTTCGCCCCTCGCAATTTGTACAAGATAAAACCAAGGTGGGGTATTTGATTAGTGCCTTATCAGGGCCAGCCTTGGCTTGGGCCACACCTCTAGTAACCAGAAACGATCCCTGTCTGTCTAATTATTCCACCTTTATCACTACTTTTAAACAGATGTTTGAACGCCCTGGACTCGAGGCGTCAGCAGAAGAGGCTCTTTGCGAAGTCCAACAAGGAAGTCAAGATGTATTACAATACATCACCCGTTTCAGACAATTACCAGCAGAAACAACCTGGGTGGAACGTACCTTGGTGACACTCTTCCGTAGAGGTCTCAGAGAGGACATTAAAGATGAACTAGTGCACTCTGCTAGAATAGAAAGCCTCAAAGGATTGATGGACCAGGCACTGACGATAGAATATCGGTTGAATGAACGAAGAATGGAGAAGAAGAAGAGTCGTCTGCCATCTCACTCAGTACCATCTCGCTCCTTCTCTCTTCGTACTGAGGAAGTCCGTCCTGAACCCAAAGGGAATACCGAGGAAGAGCCCATGCAGATTGACACGGCTCGAGGACCTTTATCCGCCAGTGAAAGGGAATATAGACAAAGGAAGGGGCTTTGTCTATATTGTGGTGCAGCTGGTCACCTAATTCGCGCTTGCCCCATTCGTCCAACCAAGCCCTTGGGAAACGCCAACTCCCGTCCTCAGTAAGAAGGGTGAGGACGGGATATTGTGATATACCTTCTATTTGCTCTTCCAGGGAGGAAGGAACTGCTCTTTTTCTCTTACCAGTTATCCTCCATTTAACTGATGGTCGGGAAGAAAGAACCTTGGCCTTATTGGACTGCGGAGCCAGTGGCCTCTATTTAGATTAAACCTGGGCCAAAGAACGACAGATAACACAAATACCCAAGGAAGTACCAGAACAGGTACATACCGTTGATGGGTCACTCTTGGCCTCTGGACCTGTACAATATACCACCCCTACCTTCTGTTTACAGTTTGGAAAACATCAAGAAAATCTTTTGTTTGACTTAATTTCATCACCACACCACGTCATGATCCTGGGAATTCCATGGCTTACACGGCACAATCCTTACATCAACTGGGAAACAAAAACCATTTCATTGTCCTCCCATTTTTGCCAACACCACTGCTATTCCGCCGGGGATTATTGGTCCCCAAAAAGTCTCTCAACAGCACCTTCTCAGGTGGGAGGATCCATTAATGTCCTACAGGGAGTTCCCAGACATTACCAGGATTATGCCGATGTATTCCAGAAGCCAGAAAAGCCTGAACTGCCACCCCACAGAGAATACGACTGTGCCATCCCTTTAGAACCAGACACAGTGGTTCCGTTCGGGCGGATGTACTCTCTCACAGAACCAGAGAAACAGATTCTGAAGGAGTACCTAGATGAGAACCTACAAAGTGGGTTGATTACTCCCTCCTCTTCACCCGCCGGGGCTCCTCTTTTCTTTGTACCAAAGAAAACCAAAGATTTGCGTCCTTGTATCGATTTCAGAGGATTAAACAGGATCACTATTAAAGACCGGTATCCGTTACCCCTCATAAAGGACATTTTAGAAGCAGTCAGAGGAGCCAAGAGATTCACCAAGCTGGATCTCCGAGGAGCCTATCATCTACTAAGAATAAGAGAAGGTGATGAGTGGAAGACCGCCTTTAGAACACCTTTTGGTCACTACGAATATAGAGTAATGCCATTCGGACTCACTAATGCCCCGTCCATCTTTCAAAGGTTCATGGATTCTATCTTTTCTGATCTTTTGCAACAAACAGTGGTGGTGTATCTTGACGATATCCTAATCTATTCGGTTCATCCAGAGGATCACTCCAACTCCGACAACATCATTTGTTCTGCAAACCTGAAAAATGCGAGTTTGATCAGATAGAAGTAAAATACTTGGGATACTGCATAAACCAAACCGGAGTTGCCATGGACTCAGACAAGGTACAGGCTATATTGAATTGGCCATCTCCTTCTTCCATCAAGGAGACTCAATGTTTTCTGGGACTAGCCAACTTCTACCGACAGTTCATAGCAGACTTTGCCCAGAGAACCAGCTACATTACTCAAAACCCTTAAAAAAGAGCATCTAAAGAAAGGTTTTTGTTGGACACCAGGCGCAGAGTCAGCCTTTCAGGATTTAAAGAAAGCCTTTATTCAAGCCCCTATTCTCCGACACCCAGACACCAGCAAACAATTCATTGTTGTCACAGACGCCTCAGAAAGAGCCATTGGGGCTGCCTTGTTGCAAAAACAAGACGATGATGATCTAGAACACCCAGTATTTTATCTATCACACATTCTATCTGATTCTGAGCGAAACTATTCCGTGCTAGAACGCAAATTACTCGCCTTAAAAGTCGCGTGCACAGAATGGAGACACTTTTTGATGGGATCAAAAGAACCTTTTGAAGCCCGGACCGATCACAGAAATCTACAGTGCTTAAGAAACTTTCAGTGTCAAAATAGCCGGCAGGCTCGATGGGCCTTCTTCTTCAGCCAATATGACTTCTATATCACCTACATCCCTGGTTCTCAGAACATCCTGGCGGATGCCTTGTCCCGACGTTATCCTGACTGCGGTGATTCCACTGTTCAAAACTTATTTGACAACAATAAGATTATAGGGGTAGCACAGACTTTTTTAGATCAAGTCAAGTCCGAATATGCCCGTCTACACGAAACAGAACTAAAAAAGTTACGTCCGCAGCTGCACACAGATCATGACTATTATTATCATGATAAGGCCCTGTTTTTACCCACTAAAGCAGTGCAAACCGAAGCCTTACACATGTGCCATGATTCCCCTATCGCAGGTCATCGAGGAATAAAAGCCACTCAAGATCTTTTGCTTCGCTCCTTCTGGTGGCCAACTCTCAAGGCTGACACTGAGGCATATGCGTTATCCTGTCCTATATGTGCTCAAGCCAAGACACCCCGAACCAGACCTGCGGGATTACTTCGCCCATTACCTGTTCCCCCAGGCCCATGGCATACCATATCCACCGATTTTATGTGCGCATTACCGTCCTCAATGGGAAATCACGTCATAATGGTAACTGTGGACTCCTTCACCAAGATGGCCCACTTCACGGCCTTAAGAAAGTTACCAACGGCAAAAGAATTAGGTCAGATCTTTACTCAAGAAATCTTCAGGCTACATGGGCTACCCCAAGTCATTATATCGGACAGGGGTCCTCAATATATCTCCCGATACTGGAATCAATTCTGTAAGACCTTGGGGATCAGGGTGGCCTTATCATCCGGGTTCCACCCTCAAACCAATGGACAAACGGAACGACTCAATCAGGGTCTCGAACAGTACTTATGTAGCTTCTGCAATGCTATACAAAGTAATTGGGCTCCCTACTTACCGCTTGCAGAATTCTCCTATAACAATTCTCTACACAGCGCCTCTAAGGTCTCTCCTTTCTATGGCTCCTACGGTTTCCATCCCAGGGCTTTCCCAACTCCCCTGAGAGATAACTCCAATCTTCCTGCCATCTCCTCTTACGTTCGACAGCTACGGGGTATACAACGAATTATCCATTCCAACCTTGTGTCCACCAAGTCCCGCATGAAGAAGATAGCAGATAGGAGACGCTGTGCGGCTCCTCCATATCAGGTCCATGATAAAGTCTGGCTCTCCTCTAGATTCCTACCTCTCCGACTCACTCAAAACAAATTCAAACCCCGCTTTTATGGTTCCTTTCTAATTTTCAAGAAAATCAACCCAGTGTCTGTGCGTCTTCGCCTACCTCGGACGTGGAAGATCCACCCGGTATTCCATGTCTTGCAACTGAAACCTTACCGTCCTGATCCTTTTCATAGGCAGTTACCCTGTCCCCCTCCTCTGTTGGTTGACAATGTGCCTGAGTACGAAGTTCAGGAGATCTGTGACTCTCGGTTTTTCCATGGGCGCCTCCAATATCTTATTCATTGGAAGGGATACCCTATGAGTGAGTGTTCCTGGGAGGATGCCTCTTCAGTTCATGCTCCTCTTTTGATCCGCCGCTTTTTTCGGCTCTTCCCTCACAAACCCGGGGCCTCGGTGGGGGGGGCATACTGTTATGTCGCGGCGCTCGCCGCGGCCTCAGGTTGCCGCGGCGCGGCACGTCAGTTTCGCCGCGGCCGACGCCCGGATCACGGAGAGCGCCGCGGCCGGCGCTCGGGTCACGGTAAACGCCGCGGCCGACGCTCGGGTCGCGGGGGATGCCGCGGCTCGAGCGAGAGCCATGGAGGCTCCAAGAAGCCGGTCTAAGGGTCGCGGCACTCGCCGCTTCCCTTATTTCAAGTTCTGCCATAAAGGCAGACGCGGCATGGCCGCATACAGCGCATTATGCGCTTAAACGTTTATTTACTTGCATGTACATTGCCTGCCCACCACTTACCGATATCCTGAGAACAAAACCGAACCCTTGCACATGGTGCACTTTATACTTGCCCTTTTTCTTCCCAGCATGCTGACCACTTCCTCTCTGCCCAGCATGCATTGTTAGACGCACATACCTGATTCACTATTGTTTTCATTTCCCCAATCCAAGATGGTGGTATTTCTACTTCCTGTTTCCTATTTCCTGTCTAGGGGTATATAAAGGGATCTCAACTGCTTGTCCATTGCGTTGCAACACTCCTTGGTGGTAGTCACACTCTGATTGATCTCCTCCTGCGAATCCTGTGTGTTCCTGACCTCCCTTGTTTTCCAGTCTTCCTGATCTTCGGTCCTAACGCCCTGGTGTCCTCCTTTCGTTTCAGGGAGTTCCTGTGGAGGTTTTTTACCCTACTGGGGTTTTTCCTCTGGGACTCCTTCTGGAGGGCACGGACTGTAGTGGTTCACTCATACCAAACAGCACCGTGGCTACTGGAAGGGGTCGCCCCTACCTCGGCCAGAGCAGAACCTGCCGGAACAAGGACCGTTCCCCTACGCCTCTCAGCTTCGACGGTAAGACCATTGAAAACCGTGACACCCCTTGTACAATACAGATTCAAATTCAAATAATACCCCTTCGAAAACGTAACCTTCATCCCGAACCCCCCAACATGCAGCGGAGGCACCTCCCACATTGACACAGGCCCCCCCAACAAGAGGGCATGGCAACAGCTTTCCGATAAGGGCAACAAAGTCAAGTATCCGCAGGGATCCTCTCCGCTCCCTAATCTAGTGCCCCTCTTGATCCATCAGCCAGTCCAGGAGTCACCACCGCCATTGTACCATCCTGTTGAATCTCAATTCTATTATCAGTATCTACACACTGTTCTGCGGAGCCCTTCATCTGTCTGTCCCCGCGGGTCCTCCAGTCTGGGCCGTCCACACCAGAGGCACAATGAACCACCAGGCTGGTCCTCTCAGGTCTACCAGGAGTAACTTTGTCCCACATCTCCAGCCATCTCCAAACCTCCTCCAGACGTTCAAAAAAGTAGGACTTGCCCCCAGAGAGCACCTTCAGGCGTGCCAGATACATATATCTGATGTTCATGGCACGGAGCTTGGCCTTCACCTCCAGAAACCCCTTTCTCGAGATCTGAACCTTGTTCGTATAGTCAGGATAAAGGGAAATTTTACAGTTCTCAAAGTCCGCCCTGTCAGATACACGGGCCACCCACAGGATACAATCTCTGTCTTTATCATTCAAAAGACGAGCGATGATAGCCCTCGGAGGCGCCGATGGCTGAGGAGGCACAACGACGGCCCTGTGAGCATGCTCCACCACACGCTCCACCACAAACACCCTGGAAAGCCTGACCAGGTGCAAAATATCATTACTCCAGCTCTCCACAAAGCCTTCCACCATGGCACCCTCCGTGCGTTCCAGGAACCCAAGAAGGCAGACATTATTCCGACAGGACCTGCCCTCTGCGTGCTCCAGTCTTGCCTCCAGCCTTCCGACTGTGGAATTGACCTGCACCGTCTGTTTACGCAGAGCACCGACCTCTGTCTGCAGCTCCGCAATGGAGCCCACCGCCACTTTGACCTTATCAGAGACCTTTCGGAGGTCCGCCCAAAGGAGGGTCACCTCCACCGCCACTGTTTCTGTCTTCCCTTCGAGGGATACCCTGAACCCTGTGTAGCTGCTAGAAGTTCAGCTTGTGATGGTTCCTCCGCAGTCACCAGCATGCTCAAAACATCTCCGGGCCCCCCTAATTGAGTCTGGCGCTGTGGCAGAGGCACCAGCATGGTGTACTGTTCCATAGTGTTCCCCTGCAACGTGGCTGCCTGCCAGTGTTGCCCCATCTCATCGCCAGCCAGAAACCAAGAGGTATCACCATCTCGAGTGAAAGTACCTGGAAGCTGCAGCACCCCTCAGACTGTTGAAATCGGTTGCCTGGCTCCGTAACACCGTCAGCCATGGGACGCTGTTATGTCCCCGCCTCCTTGCAGTCAGCCCCAGACTCAGGCGATCCGGGCGCTACCAAAAAGCTCCACACAGCAAGCCCAATGCTCCTTCACTCGATGGACCCGCAACTAGGCCATAGACCATGTGCCACTAGTCCAGCTCTCCAATTGAGGAGCCTCAGCCTTCCCCCTACAGGCTGAACCTCAATCCACTTGTCTGCTCTCCGGCCACTCCTCCACAGCCCCCACTCGACTTGTTCTCCGCCTTTCGCCTGGGCCCCTTCTCTTCACCGCCTGTCTGAGCCAGCTCCCCGGTCCAGTCCAGGCCATCCACCAGCGCGTGACCGTGCGAGCCAGGGCCCTCAGCAACTGCGCAGCGGCCCGCTCTGAGCTCCGTGGCTGCACCAGCCCAGGTGGGACAGCTGTGCACACCAAAGGGCCAGCAGGCCCACAACTCCATCTCCGGGAACCATCCGACTGCCAACGCATGACCAAAAAAGGGCAGGAAGTCCAACGGGGGTGGCCGAGCCAGGGCCTCCCTCTTGTGCCACCTGGCCACACTCCTTGTGGCCCGAGACGGGCTTCCCCGTGTGGCACCAAATCCGGAGGTCTGGAACCCCAAGACGGGGGTTTAGTGTGCCGCTATGACCAGGGCACCTTCCCTTGTCAACGGGGGCACCTAATGTCCCAGGCACCCCAGGATATTGGCAGGATCAGTCTGGGATGACGAAAGCTCACTAGGAGCGTGTCCCGCCGGCCATCTTGCTTGGCCACGCCCCCGACAAATTTATATGTTACTTTTTTTATGAGTAACAATATTTCAGAAAAAATAGGAGTTATTATGCAGGAATTCATTGCTACGTTTTTCTTGAAATCCTTTGGAAAACGTTGTAAGTTTAAGATATTTACAGTTTTTAATGGGAGAGAAAACGTTCACAATTGGATTTTTTGCTGATTTTTTCAGCAAAATATTGCACTGTAAAATCACTGCAAATTACAACATCCACATGAAGGTCACGTGCGCAAATGTATGTGAAAATAAACACCGCAAGTGTACTTGTAACTTATTCACACAGGCAGTGTTTAAAGTCCAGATTTCGTTTAAATGCACATGCTAACCATTCTGCAAATGTACTAATTTGAATGGATTGCACTGCTTACATTTTACATGTGCCATAAAAAATCTGTCATTAGGTGTCTTGTTACTTGCTAATTTCAGTTATTCGTTCTGTAAAAAAATTTCTGTTTAATAATCAACCAACCATAGGATTCTACTCTGCACTTACTAGGCCATGCCCTAAATTAGAGAGTATATGCCTCTTGTAAATGGTTTTAGATACTCTTACTAGACCAAACCTCTTTGGCAGACCATCCAACTTTTTTGACCTACTTAAAACCACACCCTTAGTTTCGGAGGATATGCCCCACGTAACGACTTTTCGATACCCTTACTCGACAAAACTTCCTTGGCAGACCATCCAACTTTTTCATCCTACTTAAAGCACTTCTAGGTCTGACCTCACTAGAACATTAAAACCATGCTCATGTGGAACTGTTTACCACTAACGTGCAGAACAAGGAACTTAGGGGCATAGTTACAAGAAAGTGGCGCATCAGCTATGATGCGCCACTTTTCTTGAGCCCTCTAACTTCCCCATGGCAGCGCCGTAATTACAATATGGCGCACCAAGGCGCACATTAACACAATACCATCAAAACTTTTGATGCTATTGTGGCACATTGGTCGACTAGTGTCAACAATTATGGCGCTAGTACAGCACTGCATGGGAAGGCCTATTGGAAACAATGGGTGCGTCACTTTAATTAAAAATGACAGGAAAAATGGTGCACTGAAATCTTGTAAATTTCACTGCACCGTTTTTTGGGCCTCTAAAATGGGGGATGCCCCCTTGCATACATTATGCCTGGTGCAAGCATAACAGCGCAAGGGGTTACAAAGTGGCTCAATTTTTGCATTGTGCCACTTTGTATATTTGGCGCAGGGAAAAGGCCTCCTTGACGCTGCCCTAACATTAAAAAAAAATGTTGCTAGGGCAGCAAGGAGGCTCTAGGGGCTTGTACATATGCCACTTACTTTGGTCCACAAGAAGATTATTTACTTTAGGGACATAAGGCTTTATTTTCCAAAACAATCATGGTGCATCCACCCTGGTATGGGGGTAGAGAACTCTCCCTTTGATGCTTCCTTGGCAAAGAATCTTGAACACGAAGGTTCATATGTGCCAAACCACAGAAAGTTTATTTACATAATATTCGCTTGCAGCAAGGCATACATAAATATGAAGAGACACAGCTTTCCAAAAAACAGGTACATAAACACATATCAGGGGAACACATAAACATATCTGTACTTCAGTCTGTCTGGGTTTCATGGCTCACCCACAGGGAAGAGCACCTCCTCCCATCTTCAAACACACAAAAGCTGATGGGTGGAATGCTTGCAAATGGATGTATGATGGAGCAACACATGCGTATATCATGCATGCCTTTATAACACGGTCTCTACAACTCCTGCGCCTTTTCTATGCATGCCTTTACAACACATTTTGTTGTAAAAGCATGATTGGTATAGAAGCATGCGTTGTAAATTTTTCCTGCCCTGCCTCCTACACCTGACACCATACTCCACCCACCCAAGCCCTCAAATCTGCCCTTTCCATCCCCTGCCTTGAGCCCTAAACCCTCTGCCCTAACCTGCCCTGTCCTGAAACCTACCCCCCTGTCTTAAAAACTACCCTGACTCCCCGCCCTAAACCCTTAAACCTACCCTGTCCTAAAAACGACCCCACTCCGTCCTAAAAACTACCCCGTCCCCTTGCCCTAAACCCTAAAATTTACCCTGTCCTAAAACCTACCCAGGTTCTTTTTGGGTTTGTCGCCCCAAGTGGGAAGGGTATGCCCAGACGTGGATCCCGTGCTCACTATGCCACCAGATTCAAGCTAGCCTGGCTTAAGAGGGGTGATACCCTGAAACCGGTCCCAGGATGCTTGTTTCTGGTCCAGGGAGGACCTGGTCTGGCAGTACGGGCTGGACTGTTCCCATGGGGAACAGGGTCAAGACTGATTTGCATATGACTGGGTCCAAACTGGAATGACGAGGTGAGCAAAAAAACTGATGGATTAAACCCAGATCTGTGACTGGGGATGAATGTTTGATTTGTTCTACATTCCGTCCATCAACTGTTCTTTTTTTGCGTTTGTCGCCCAAAGTGGGAAGGGAATGCCCAGAATCCCGTGCTCATTATACCACCAGATTCAAGCTAGCCTGGCTGAAGAGGGGTGATACCCCGAAACCGGTCCCAGGATGCTTGTTTCTGGTCCAGGGAGGACCTGGTGTGGCAGTTCGTGCTGGACTGTTCCCATGGGGAACAGGGTCAAGACTGATTTGCATATGACTGGGTCCAAACTGGAATGGCATGGTGAGCAAAAAAACTGATGGATTAAAACCAGATCTGTGACTGGGGGTGAATGTTTGATTTGTTCTACATTCCGTCCATCAACTGTTCTTTTTGCGATTGTCGTCCCAAGTGGGATGGGTATGCCCAGACGTGGGTCCCGTGCTCACTATGCCACCAGATTCAAGCTAGCCTGGCTGAAGAGGGGTGATACCCCGAAACCGGTCCCAGGATGCTTGTTTCAGGTCCAGGGAGGACCTGGTCTGGCAGTTCGGGCTGGACTGTTCCCATGGGGAACAGGGTCAAGACGGATTTGCATATGACTGTGTCCAAACTGGAATGGAATGGTGAGCAAAAAAACTGAAGGATTAAACCCAGATCTGTGACTGGGGGTGAATGATTGATTTGTTCTACATTCCGTCCATCAACTGTTCTTTTTGCTAAAACCTACCCAGGCCTGTCCTAAAAACTAGCACAACCCCTGCCATAAACCCTAAACCCTGCCCTGCCCTGCCCTGTCCTAAAAACTCCCCTCCCCCCACCCTAAACCCTAAAAGCTTTCCCACCCTGCCCTAAAACATCCCCGCTCTGTCCTCAAAACTACCTCGACCCCCGCACCCTGCCCTAAACCCTAGAACCTACCCTGTCCTAAAAACTGCCCCACCCTGTCCTAAAAACTACCCCACCCTAAATCCTAAAACCTACCCTGCCCTGTCCTAAAAACGACCCTAACCCCTCCACCCCCACCCTAAAAGTTACCCTGCCCTGTCCTATAACCTACCCAACCCTGTCCTAAAAATGACCCCGACCCCTGACCCCCGCACTAAACCCTAAAACCTACCCTGTCCTAAAAACGACCCCACCCTGTCCTAAAAAAAACTACTGCAACCCCACCACCCCACCCTGAACACTAAACCCTACCCCACCCTGTCCTAAAAACTACCTAGACACCCGCCTTTGTCCTAAACCCTAAAAGCTACCCTGCTCTGTCCTAAAACCTACCTGCCCTGTCCTAAAAACTATCCCAACCCCCCGTCCTAAACCCTAAAACCCACCCTGTTCTAAAACGTATCCCGCCCTGTCCTGAAAATTACCCCGGCCCCTGTCCCTTTCCTAAAACCGACCCTGCCCTGTCCTAAAAACTACCCCACCCCAATCTAAACCCTGAAAGCTACCCTCTCCCAAAAATCTACCCTGCCCCTGTCCTAAAAACTACCCCGACCCTCTGCCCTAAACCCTAAAACCTACCCTATCCTAAAAACTACCACCACCCCCCCATCCTGAACCCTAAAACCTACCCCACCCTTTCCTAAAATGATCCTGACCCTGTCCTTAAAACTACGGCAACCCTCCTTCCCCCCAAAACCCGGCCCCACTTACCTCTCTCTCCTCTGGTCGCTGCTCCTTCCTGTTCTGCTGGGACTGCTCTGTCTGCCGTTAGCACACATACGTGTGGTAAAGGCATACATGCTAAATGCATGTGTAGTAAATGCATATGCTTGGTAATGGCTGTGTGGTCAATGCATAGTGTTGCATTGACCGCGTTCTTAGTGATGCTTCCTCTTGCAAATAATCTAACACCTGGAAGTCCCTCTGGGTAGCACCCTAGCCCACTGTGCCCCTCTAAACACTCCTCCCTCCCTGTGTAAACTCAAGTACAGTCTTTGTTGTGAGACAGGAACTACATCATTCGAATAGGTTTGTGGTAAATCTCCTCCACCTACCTCTTGTACCCAATTAAGTAAAGGATTATGTCTGAAGTTCCTGTCCTGAATATGCTAGTTGAGTGGCAATTTCTTCTAGAAGCAGTGTTGGCTCCTCCGCTTGGGCAGAGGAGCATCACCCCCCTGCCAGCAGCAGAAGCTTCAAACCTTTCACAAGGAAGGGACATTGCCCCTTCCTTGTGAAAGGGGGGGGGGCATGGGGTGACGGGAAGTGAGGTGAGTGCACTGTGCACTCCCGTCACTGCGTATGTATGTTTGGCCGGCCGTCTCCGCCGGTAAATCATACATGTGTCCAGTAGGCTCTCTCCAGCACGGCAATGCTGTTGCTGGGCTGGAAAGAGCTTGCACAGGCTCCCAGTCTGCCTGGGAGGACCCAGCCTAGGGCAATCCCACCCAATCCTGACGCTGCTTTGTGCAGCGTCAGGACTGGGCACAGGGCAGGCTAGGAGCCTGTGCCTGCCTGCAGCCTGAGGAGATGGAGAGGAGAGGAGAGGAGCGGCGCAGAGGTAAGTTTAATTTTTTATTTTTTATTTATATTTGTATACCCCCGCCACCCCCCAACCTGCCCAACACCTGCGCACTACCCCGTCCCGCCCCCTGTAACCATGGCGAGCGGCGACTGTCTAGCAGGCCCTACTCCCCTGTGCTATTATGAACTATGTTGTCCTGACCTTGGCATGGAAGCCCTTATGGTGACAATTCTCACTTATTCCTTACTCTAGGATTTGAGGGATTCTGGTCCCACAGCTCACCTCTATCCTTTTTGCGATCCTGCCTTTCACAAATACTAGTAGGTGACTTGGAGTTTGTGCTTGCTGGTGGCTCTGCAAGGCCTAGAGTCTGGCTGTCTAGGTCATGTCAGGAATCCTGGAATCAATTAGATCACCACTACTTGCATCATACTCCGTTCCTAGAGCTGATACAATCTCTTCTTTCAAAAAGGCTTCCAAACGTGGCTTGGCTTCTGCTAAGCATTTGAACTTCTGTATATGTTGCATTTTTTTTGCAATGTGGCTCTTTTTTCTTTGTACTCGTTTTTTCCTTTGTAAAATTGTCTCGCTTATTTCTCTCTGTTTCTCTGTGTGGCTCCAGGCTTTGGCTGCTTCGTGGATAAGACGGTCATGCCATTTGTGAACACTCACCCAGACAAGCTGAAAAACCCCTGCACAGACCGTTCAGTCACCTGCCAGCCTCCATTTGCTTACAAACATGTCCTGAGTCTAACAGGGGACGGCAGAAAATTCCAAGAAGAGGTTGGAAAACAAGACATCTCTGGAAACCTCGACGCCCCTGAGGGGGGCTTGGATGCCATGATGCAGGCCGCAGTATGTGGGGTAAGGACGCTCTTAGATGCACTATTTAAACTACCTTTTATTTTTCTATTGAAACAAACATGACTAAGAAATATATGTTTAAGGTGTCAAAATGCATGAAATAACTAAATCTCCGTGAATGGTGACCCCCCCACTTAAAAAAAAATACCATTGTGCATTGCCTATTGTGTATTTATAAGTATTTTTACCTGCTTCCTTCAACGAACTGCTGTGTTCAGATGACAATAATGAAAAGAAGTATTTGTGCTTTCACACCGATACTTACAAACAAAAAACATACACTATCGGGGTAAATTCGTCAAATAACGGGTTTAGCAGTTTCTGGCCTGTTCTAGAGTCTGGGGAGCAGAAAGTCCCTCTGCCGTGCCATGTCAGTGGATTTAGTTCCCCCGCCAACGAGGTGGAAGAACACCTCCCATAGATGGAACTGTCCACTTAATATATTGGAGGTTTCTACAGCAAAGTTGCAGAATCCGTCACCGGAAGAGTTATTTGGGGAGAAACCCTACTGTAGAAATTAGCCAATGTCTGTCTTTGCTCGTGAAACTTTTGTTTGCAATTGTGAGCACTGGGACTGTACACCATAGTGGCGTCATATTGTCAATTCCCAAATATTTAGTTTCCCCAACATGCTTCTTCTGGGTGTTATCAAGCATTTTAGGAGGCCATAGCTATCATTCTGTGAATGTCTGCCACCTATTACGTGGCAATCTTGTACAGAGGTAAATTTGCCATACATGGTGGTGGATCAGCCACCTCAATTAGGGCTGGTGATCCAGCATTATTTTTGGTGTAGTTACGTCTGCACGTTGACACAGTGGATGACAGAGCCAGAAGAGACTCCATGGGCAGCATATATCTCATCTACCTTGAGGAGGAATGGGATAACTCAGTAAGGTGTGTTTTGTGTTGGTAATGTGGGAAGTGGGAATGTGTGATTTATTGGGACAGCGTGAAAGTGGGCAGTGTGAGAATTTGGTAATGTTAAAAGTGGGCGATGTGTGACTTGTTGGCATATGTGAAAAATGATTATGGCCCTCATTCTGACCCTGGCGGTCTTTGACCGCCAGGGCGGAGGACCGCGGGAGCACCGCCGACAAGCCGGCGGTGCTTCAATGGGGATTCCGACCGCGGCGGTAAAGCCGCGGTCGGACCGGCACCACTGGCGGGGTCCCGCCAGTGTACCGCGGCCCCATTGAATCCTCCGCGGCGGCGCAGCTTGCTGCACCGCCGCGGGGATTCTGACCCCCCCTACCGCCATCCAGATCCCGGCGGTCGGACCGCCGAGATCCGGATGGCGGTAGGGGGGGTCGCGGGGCCCCTGGGGGCCCCTGCAGTGCCCATGCCACTGGCATGGGCATTGCAGGGGCCCCCGTAAGAGGGCCCCTAATTGTATTTCACTGTCCGCTGCGCAGACAGTGAAATACGCGACGGGTGCAACTGCACCCGTCGCACAGCTTCCACTCCGCCGGCTCGATTCCGAGCCGGCTTCATCGTGGAAGCCTCTTTCCCGCTGGGCTGGCTGGCGGTCTGAAGGAGACCGCCCGCCAGCCCAGCGGGAAAGTCAGAATTACCGCCGCGGTCTTTCCACCGCGGAACGGTAACCTGACGGCGGGACTTTGGCGGGCGGCCTCCGCCGCCCGCCAAGGTCAGAATGAGGGCCTATATGTGCTTTATTGGTAAATCTAGAAACTAGGACATTCTTGTTGTAATGGACCCTGGTGTGCTTTATTGGGGGAATGTAGACACTCTGCGATGTGTGCTTCACAGTACAATGTGTCTTTTAATGTGTAATTGTGATATCTTACAACATAAACATGATGCAATGTCTGCCACACTGGGCACTGTTGAAACTGGACAGTGTGAAATCGGGCAGTGATAACTGCCCAATCCGTGGTCTACTGGGTAATGGAAGTAACATTTCAACAAATAAAACAGTAATACATTTTCATTTTGGATGTGCTTAATATCTTTAAAAGGATATTTAAACACTTTTTAATATATGTTATAACTAGATAGCGCTTGATTAGCATATTGCAACAGCATGCTTCCTGGCACTTCCCTTTTCTGGCAAGAACAGAAATCATGACCTATAGTCTTGTGATCGTCGGAGCACCCTTCTTCGTGTAGGAGGTTTAAGATTTTTTTTCCGGATATTTACAAAGTGCTAACAGAGGAACACAAAATCAAACCCATATTCACCCTCTTTCAGTTACATTTGCTAAGAAATGTTTCTCAGTTCCCATGCACACTCCTATCCGCATATAGGGTACTTAGGGCCTGATTCTAACTTTGGAGGACGGTGTTAAACCGTCCCAAAAGTGGCGGATAAACCACCTACCGTATTACGAGTTCCATAGGATATAATGGACTCGTAATACGGTAGGTGGTATATCCGCCACTTTTGGGACGGTTTAACACCGTCCTCCAAAGTTAGAATCAGGCCCTAAGTCTCAGTCTTATGCAACAACTGAAAGAGCTCATTAAAGCATGAGTATCAGATAAAGTTATTTTTACAACCGGGTCTAATCATTTGGCCTTAGGCATTCAATGAAGATGGCAGTCCCCTTAAATCAAACTTGTATGTTCTGACATAGAATGAATTTTGGAACAGTATGGATGCTCTATCCATGTAGGGTGAATGCATATTTGCAAGGACCATCGGTTAGGGGCAGACATCTGATAACCAAAGTGCCACATGGGACAAGATGCCCAGCATAGCCAACCTACCAGTGCACATGGTCAGCTCGAAGATGGCCAACCATGCTGGTTCCTCTCAGTCAGAGCGTTCAAAATTGGGTTTTGAAATTTCCTGGAGCTTCAGATTGATTCGCCGGTTGGATGAAGGTACAGGCAGTGTACAACAATGGCTACATGAGGTTAGCTTTTATTTTCGGGGCACCCCATTCAGTACTGTGAGTTTTCGAAAACTCTGAGTATAGCTCAATGCAACTTTGCTGGCTATGATGTTGAGACAATTTGTGAGTTGGAGATGAAAATGCCTGCTTTGAAAAGTGAAACAGTAAGAGCATTTTGAATCAAACTCAGCCTAGCAGTAAACATCAGACCCTACAGTGTTCTTTCTGCTTGTAGTAAGTTATTGGGGTGGGTACATTCCGTGCAGCCTAGTCTACAATGCCTTCTCCGCATGCCAATTACATGGGTCTTCATCTAGGGAAGTAATTATTTTTTCCAGTTTTAAACTTGATTTGAACAAATGTGGCTAAATATGCACAATTATGTAATGGAAAATTGCAGCATACCATTAAATGTGACATTCACCCTATTCTGTACAAGCTCCCACAACTACTCAATCCTACTTTTCCTGTTGTATGATATTATCAATGTTTTGTGACATTTACGTTTAGACGGGGCAAGTATCACACAATACTTTGGAGAAAATAGAATAAGAGCTGTCACGCTAGCCTAAACTCTTACTTGACTTGTTTGACTCTTAAGGCCACAAAGGGCCTGATTTAAAGTTTGGCAGGCTGATTACTCTGTCACAAACGTGATGGGTATCCCGTCTGCCGTATTACGATTCCCGTAGGTTATATGTTTGTGATGGAGTCACCCCCTCTGCCAAATTCTTAATCAGGCTCTGGACATGTTTCTGAATTTTGGGTATTGCATTTGTTCTTCCAAATGGTGTAATGGGCCCTGCAAGCAACTGTGCATGCCAGTCAGTACGTTTACAATACCCTTATTACATGATAGTTATTATAGTTTATACCTGCCACTCTCAATACAGTAACTTGGCTTCATGTCCTATTATTTCTACAGTGATGTCTATTTAATACACAGTGGCTGATGCCTCTGTAAAGGACCACAAGGCACAACCATGCTTAAAGGCTAGTTGCCAAGAAAATACAGAAAAGAAGGCTACAACAGGGTAGATTCATGTTCTTACATCTTAATTAATCAATCATGATGTCTCATGCCTAGGCCAAATATTAAGATACATAATCGGCAGCCATTTCTGGCCATCTGATCAGCATCCTGTACCTATTCGTTTTAACCCATGGAATGAGAGATTTGTACAGACTGAAACCTGCTTCCAGAAGGACTCTCCCACACAGAATCTCTTGATGGCCTCTGACATGCAACACCAATCCAGGCTGTCGATTGTCTACTGGGCACCGATGCCAGCCACACCATGTGTGTGATTTTTGTCACACATCTATTCCAATAAAGGGACAACGTATAGATGTTTTTCATTAGACATCTATGTTGGATAAACCCTACTTGATCCTCCTACAGCACTCTTCAATCACACGTACCAACCTTTGTACAAACATGTTTGTTGATAGGCAGCTTAGAGAGACCATAGCAATTTGAGGAGTAGAACTATAGTCTGTTCCCTCAGGGAGGAGGAAACTGACCTCCATCACGGGCCTACTAAATCACAATAACTACTGTAGAAATCCTTAGGAAGACTCTACGACCTCAGGACCTTACCTCTCCCATGTAGTCAGTTGTCCAACAAACCTCTGATCAGTCAGCAAACTGAGGAGCTAAGGAATAGCCTAATAAGTTCCTAACTTGGATTGGATTTGTTCTGATCTTCTGCCTACTCACCCACCTAAAATATTTTTAAATGCATTGCTAATGCCTCATTGATCTTACCCTGGACCACTTGAGCCATATCTGGCAGCCATCATAGACCCGAGGCCTCTCACTCTAGGTGTGGTGCGACCCACATGATCTTATCAATATGTTGTATAGAAATATATCGCCCATAATATAAATTGAAAGAATGAAACAAGAGGAAAACCGTATAAACCCCTGAAAAAAAAAAATACACTCAACCAGGCTTTTTCTTCTGTAGCTTCTACCGGAAAAAACTGGAACTATAATCTAACCCTATTAACAATTGGAACAGACCAAAACCCTTAATCTTCAAAATGTACCAGAATGACACAGTGTCAAACGGTTTCTCTAAGGTTCCCTCTTTCACCATCCATATGAAAAATATGAATTGCAATAATATCTGTGCCCCTTTTGGTTACTCTATTCACCTGTATCGCTCAAGCATCACCTGGAAGAGTTTTTATACTTTCAAATCGAGGAGGGAGAGGGACGTAATAGACCTACAGTATGTCCTCCCTAAAACTGCATCATAACACAAATGCAACTGCTGATCAAAAGCAAAAGTGGTGCTACTTGTCGAGAATCCTTTAGTAGTTGTGCATGTCTGTGGGACATGGAATGGGGGAACCCCATGATCAAAGAATACTTTGTCCTCACCCCCCCCTTGGTGGCATGGTTCATCATCAGGCTCACTGCTTACCACATTCAGAAGCCCTGGACCGATGTGAGCTTCTCTGGGTTTACTAAGCATCTCTTTTACAGTTTCACTAAAGGTGTTTGAAGTATCCAGTACCCCACTGTGCTGCTCTCATGCACACAATGGGAATTGCAAATTCTTAAGGGTAGCACTATCTAACCTGCCTCAACTTTGGCAGGATATTAAAGAATTAATCTAAATATTACAATTACCTAAGGGCAGACTTTGTAAACCTTATTCCTGTATCCAACTGTAAAATAAAATAAGTGAAGTGATATAGGTAACTCTGCACTCGGATATGGTTGGTCGACAGGTTTCTGCCATTTTTGGTCATTTCTGAGACATGAGGCATCTACAAACTAGACAACATCACTGTTGGGTATTTGTGCAGCAAATAAATCAGTTTGGGGCTTTGGTACATATTCTCTAACTAGTAGGAAGCCATGGGACCCACCTTCCTGAAAGGTGGGTATTAACAAGGCTGGGTTAAGAACAGGACAGCAGACTAAGGTTTTATAAGAAGAGGACAGTAATAGGATGTCATAACGGGTCAGTATTCCGGTGGATAGATTTTGTGTTTTAGTGATGAGAAAAATGGCAGTCACATAGTGGGGAACAGCAACAATTAAGGAAGACTCAAACATAATGTTTCCAGAAGTCTCTAGAGCAGTGGTTCCCAACCTTTTGACTCCTGAGGACCCCCACTGAATCATTACTGGAAGAGGTGGACCCCCAAACAATTTGTACTATTTAAATTTCAAACATTAAAACAGTAATTCTCAAAAAGTACACAAACAAATACTCAAATTACTAAAGACATAATTATTTTATATTGAAAAAATACGCAAAAAAAAAATAAAAAAAAATTGGAAGGTTGGCGCTGCATCTCAGCAACTAACTTTTAGATGTTTGGTTTTATTTAGGAAAGTTTAATCATCCGGTCAGATTCAACATTTCCCAAGCAATTTCAGTTTTTACTTTTTTAGTTACAAAAGATCTAAGAAAGATTTTTCACAAAAAAATGTGGTGATGAAAGGAAGTAAACTCATAAGGGCCTCATCTCTCCCTTGTGTCACATGTAATTCATTTGTTTTATAGCTCCTCTCATACCACTACAAGGTGTAGGATTCACATGTCATCCACACTGGTAGGCATTTTTCTAAGAGTGCTTGGTCTGGAGAAGCACAAACTCAGGATTCAGAACAGAACATAGTGGGTAGCATAACTTTAATAATAAGAATGCATTTTTATGCAAGCGCACATTTGTTAGCAGCATAAGGAAAATGAAAGACTGGGAAAAAACAACGTTCTAATTTGTGCCATGCAGTTTGCATGCAGCTCTTTAATGGAAGTTCAATGCTCACTATGCTAGATTACGATTGTAATTTATGAACTGAACAGTAACAAAATAATCTCTGTGACAAAAGCAGTAACCTGCTGTGCTGTGCACATAAAATACTGTTCTTTGCATGATACACATGCTTTGCAGGAGGCATATTAACCATCTGCTCTACCTTTAAGTCAAAAACTGACACTGCACAAAACTGCCATCTCTCACCAGCAGGTACAATAATTACTAGAGTTATCTTGACACTTTTATTATTGCCGTAAAGCTGCTGGAGGTACAAGGAACTGTGCACTGCTTTTAAGACTGCTGAACAAAGGAAGTAATAAATATAACAACACCCACGTGTTTGTTGGAGGCCTCAGCTGGAGAAGTGCCTTCCCCCCCGGCACAGCCTGCGAATCCCTTGGGAATGTGTCACGACCCCTGCGGGTCCGCGTACCACAGGTTGGGAACCACTGCTCTAGAAGGTGAGCAGCAGCTGCGACAGAGCGCAAGAAAAGAGGGAGTCCAGCAGCTACAGTATGAAGAGCAGAGGAATATTAGGCAATGGGCTTTTTCTAATCCCCATGATCCTGCACCAATACTCCCAGAGCAAAACTGTTATGCTCATGGAAGTATAATGTAAAGGGTTTACTTTATCTGTTTCACATCCATCATGGCTTGCTGTTCATCTTTAGTCCAACTGAAGAGTTCATTGGTACCTTTCTGGACATATGTTTTGATTGGGTAAATAATAGGTGCAAAACCTTAAATTGATGGCCTGCAGTATCCCATCATTTCAAGAAAATGTATACCTGTGAGATAGTCACAGGCCATGGCAACTTATGGATGGGTTCAATCTCGACAGCAGACAGATGGCACTCCATGGCAAAGACATGATGACCTAAATATTGTATGTGGGAAACAATCCAAATTTCTCTTTGGTCTTCTTAGCAAGTTCAGTGAGGAAATACAGGGAATCAAACTTCCATAATTATAAAGTGGCAGGGGCAAATAAAAGGTGATAAACATACTGAAACAAAATAACAGAGATTTCTCTGGGAAGACCAAGATGTCCAAATCTCCTTCCATAGCTTGCATAGCTTGAGAAAAAATGGATGGACACTCCGTAAACCCCCGAGGGAGTCTTCACCAAGCTACTTGCACTCTGCCAAATTCTTAGGTGAAGAGTGGAGAAGAGTTATAGACTTTCCTTATGGATAGGGATTGAAAAGAAGACAGAACTTAAATCCAGCCCTGTGAACCATTGGGTGATGGCTGAGATGCAGAAAAGGATGGTAAAATGCTTAGAGAATACAAAATGGTATGCATTTGTCTTTCCCACCTTTTTGATGGGGAAAATTGGGTATTGCTTATACTAACAGTAGGTACTGAAGTATTGTGCTTTATTTATGAGATCCGCAATAATGGGTTTAATTCCCACAATGGAATTTGGACCTAACGAACATTGCAGAAAGCTAAGTTACTTTTTTATTGGATTAAATGTAATCTTAACTGGGCTTGATGAAATTCAGATGACATTGTGCACATGTATTGACCACAAAACAGAAGGAACTTGTTCATACAATTCAGTTATATCTTCAGACGCCTGAGGACCGCACATTGCATTTTGATTGTTTGACTCACACAGCATGGCCATCTCTTTCTTCTTGTTGTCTTGTGTGGCATTCAAGAAGACTCCGTTGCTGGTGGAGAAGGTTGTACAGTTGAACTTGCGTAGCAGATCCCTACTTAACAAATTAGCAAGAGAAGAAGGACTCTACACGAAAGTATGTTCATCTGTATTTGGAACAAAAGTAACGGAAACACCATGAATGATGTTGTAAGGAACTCTCTGATTTGAGATGCTGACTGCATCAATGGACAAACTCAAGAAAAGTAATGAGGAGAATTCAGAGGTTTTGAAAGCAGGCCAGCTAGTGCCATTATCAATCAGACATGTGGTGGGTTTACCCTTGATCAAACACTTAATATAAGTTCTGTTTTGATCCACCTGGAAAAGGGCATCTATTGGTACAGTCTGTACCTCTCAGGCTGTCCTAATAATTAGAATATTGGTTTTAAATAATTTTCATGAACTTGAGAAGGTTAGATTGTGAGGCTACACTTACAGTTACATTAGGGCAATCTCTCTTCGAATGTCCCAATTGACCACATTTGAGGCATGACTCTCCAGAAGGATTTGACCCAACCCTACCCCCTCCATTTGGTCTCCTTCTCCAGCATTCACCCTGGCTGTTGCGTGGACCATCTCACCCTGCTACCTTTTCCTTCTCTGGTGAAACTGTTGCACTTAAAAGGGCATTACATTTGATTCATTCAGTTCTTTCTCGCTGCCATGAAAAATGACATCATGTGTTTTTTCAGTGGCTGTATGGAATCGGAGCAAAATTACAGATCTGATCACCAAACAATAAAGTCATAGAGCTCTTGAAACCAAATTCCCTTACAAGTCTTTTATAAATGAAGTGGTATTTATCGTCCATACAAAGACAAATCAACTGGGCATAATCAATGTGAGAACAAAAAGGCAATCAGCTCTGCATCAGCTAATATCAGTGTTAGAAAGCAAAATCTGGAAGCCACACATTACACTTTTATGGTACTGAGGGAATATTTCATAGAATCAATATGTGAGTGTGGAACATGTTCTCCTACAGTCTTATTATTTTACAAGTCTTTCTTATAATAAAGTACCTCTTAATAGTAACCATGAATGTTTCCAACACACATAGGCCCTACTTGAATTCAGTGTTAGACAGAGTCAATAAGTTAGTCATAACAGTGCTGTCCCATCCCTCCTTTAATGCTCTGAGTGAGTCTTGTCTCTCTTGCTTCATGCAAACGGAGGCCTGTTTAACATCCATGGCTTTGTGGTTCTTCTTCCAAACAGTCAAATAGACACCAAGAAGCCGTCACAGACTCCTCTGTAGTAACAGCATCAAGAGGTACCACCTTAGAACTCAGCAAACAGCATTGGTTGCTGAACTACACTCTCCTCATAGAACACGTGGGTGGTGTAGACTTTTTCAACTCCAGCTGGGCATTACCATTGCCCAGTGAGTTAAGAGCTTTTCCATGAGATAGGCAGAAATGGTCTGCAGGTCATAACCTGAAATACCTACAGGGCCAACTCAGCCACCCATTATGTTTGAGGTCAAAAACTTGAATGCCAGTAAGTTGGGCTGTAATGACAACTTTTATTTACCGCACTTAGAAATCGTGGAAGTGTAATATGAAGTGTTACATAATAAAGTAATAAATTATTATTTCTCTCTTCACACATCTCATTAGATATAGGTGCCCATGAGAACCCATATGCTGGATTTAGTGGTCTTCGATGCTATATTGCTGCATCAAAACCACTAGGCCGGACTCGTAAAGACTGCTGCATGAGTAGGGATGGCTTTCTCTAGTAGTACTCCTGGCTTTATCATGAATTTTTGGAGCAAGCCACGAATACTCTTGGTTTACGCCTGGAATATTACATAGACTGTAGCCAAAAAATGGAGAAGAACAGCAATCTTTTACCGTATGTAAAACAGTACGTAATGGGACTGCAGTGCAAAGTAGCATTGTGTTTCAAAAAGATTTTCTTGTTACATTTTGGATAAGAGGTCAGAGTTTTCCCTTTGCAAAGTTTCCTAGTTTGCCTTCTTTCAAAGGATGTTTTGTTCTCTGCTTGTATAATTTTACCAAGCTATTTTTCACACCAATGAACACCATCAAACAAAATCACGACCATAAGGATGAGATTGACCATATTTACATATTGGCATCATAATTCCATGCAGGGAAATATATTGCAGGATGTTTCTGCATGGTGCTGCGGTGTGCTGGCATGGGACCCTGATTTTGTCAATTGGTTCACGCCTTATACACTAACCCAAAGGTTAATGGTATCTTAACTCCTGCGTCAGGGCTGCCCCCTATTCCCTCTTCTTTTTGTCCTGGCCATTCAGCCTCTAGCACAACTGATTAAAATAGATCCACTGTATCAAGGATGGAACTGGGAAAATGCATACGAAGATCGCGCAGCTTTGGTTGCTGATGTCGTTCTGCTAAATATGGCAAAACCCAGAGATTCTGGCCTGCAAAGTTTTCATCTTCTGCGCTGCTATGAGGAGGCATCAGGGCTCCGAATGAACCCAGCCAAATTGGTCCTGTTGCCCTAAGCGCCATCACTGGAGTGCTATGACTGACAAGAGGTGGTGCCTATCCATCGGTTAAGTTTCAAATATTTAGGCATTTGGGTGGCCCTCTTCCCAGAGCTGGCATGGTCTCTAAATCTTACTGGTGTCTCGGTCCAATGCAGACTTACGGCGATGGCAAACATTGCCACTAAGCGTTTTGGGCCATGCAGCACTGTATAAAATTATACTGCAGCATATTTTATATGTGCTTTAGATTTTCCAGGTCCGATCCCACGCTCCTGGTTCCGAACACTAGATAGAACAGCAGTCTCATTTCTTTGGCGTGGCACTAGACACCGAATTGCATTGCAACACTGCCAGAGGGGGGTGTACGGCAGGGGTGAGCATGGCCAAACCCTTACCTATATTATTTAGCGACATTGCTCTTGGTTGTTCATGATTGGTTTAATGGGGGATGGGCCGACCCGGCATATCAACTTGAATTAACCTCACTTAGCTTCCCACAAATATTAGATCTCATCTATGGCTCCCCGCAAATTGGACCCAGTGACTAGAGTGGCTTTCCTTCCTTGGTGTGCGGCCCTACGTCATACACGACAATGTCATCACCCAGCAGACTCCTTTGTGGCAAGGCACGTGGCTTAAGAAATTGACCACCCTATGCGGGTTCGGGAGATGGGACTTGCTGGGAATTTCACAGTTGGGAGATGTGTGGAGGGCGGGATCAATGCATTCCTTTCAGGACCTACAGACCACGTACCAACTCTCCTGTACGCAATTTTATAAATACCTTCAGCTTTGCCATGCCGAGTGTACACCTGTCTCACAAAGACACAATACCTGAACATAGTCCACTGGAGGCCAAATTGCTCATGGGGGCTTTGGGGAAAAAAGGTGTGTCCCAAATGTATAAAATGTTAATTAATCATGCCCCAGGTGAACTAGACCATCTCAGGGCTAGATGGGAGGGATGGTTGGGCCCCCTTGAGGAGACATACTGGCAGGATGCACTAATGGAACCAAGACTAATAGCTATATCGTCTAGACTGTGACTGGTACAAATGTATTTTATGTATGGGTCGTACCTCTCTACTGTCCAGCTGTATCGAGCCGGTCTCTGTCCCACTTTCCACTGTCCTAGGTGCTCAGAAGACTCTGCGGACTTCTTTCACATGGTCTGGAAATGCCCCCACATAGTAAAATACTGGGGAAAGATATTCCATGAGCTTAATGCAGTGATGGGGTGGGAGCAACAGATGTCCCCAGGGATGGTCTTACTGGGTATAATGGAGGGAATGGAGGGCTAGAGGGCAGACTGACCATTTGTGGGAACTGCCCTGATGGTGGCGAAAAGAGACATTGCAGCCAACTTGAATTCCGCCCTAGCACCGTCCCTCCAGAAGTGGAGACTTGGGATTGATTGGTGTGCAAGTCAGGAAAAATCGGTTTATGAGGCAAAGGGATGCCCTCACAAACATACCACGGTATGGGGGATATGGTTGGATTTCCTTACATGAACAACCAAGGATGTGAAATATTTGTTGTGTAACAATAACAGGCCATACGTGTGTTTGGGTGTTGTACTGAAAATTTCCCAGCTGTCTATATGTTGTTTATTTTATGCTGATAACAAGAGGGCCTTCTCTGTGTATTCTTTTTCTCTTATTAAACCAATCAAACTTGTTTATGAAAAAAAAGAAGGAAGGAGAGAATGTCAGGGGAAGAAAGAGAATAAAAAAAGGAGAGAAATAATAAAGAAAAATAAAAAATGAACAGAGAAAGGGGCAATGAAAGAAAGGAGATGGAGGATGGAAAAGAGACATTACGAAGGAAGGAGGAAGAAATAACAGAGATAGTGAAAGAATGAATGTTATTAAAGGGTAAATGAAAGATGGGCAAAGGAGGAAGTAGAAAAAAGGAAGAGCGTGACAGAGAAAGAGTAAAGAAAGAAAGCTAGAGAATGGAAAAGAGAACAAGAAAAGGATAGAAAGTAAGTAAAGGAAAAATGAGAGTAAAAGGTGAAAGAAAGATTAGAAAAAAATAAAGAAGCTGGAAGAAAGAGACAAGGAGAAAGGGACAGTAGTGGTGAAAGATAAAGTACAATAAGTACAAGAAAAAGAGAAAAATAACAGCAGGGAGGAAAGATGAAGAAAGAGAGTAAAATGTTGAAGAGCTGAGTGCGGTGGGGTAGAGCGAAGTACAGTGGTGTAGAGTAGTGTTGCATAGAGCATCGTGGACTGTCATGGAGTGGAGTAGAACCGAATGGAATGCACTGTCATAGAATGGAGTGGCGTACAGTGGAGTGTTGTAGAGTGCCTTAGAGTGGCTTAGTTTGGAGTGGCGTTGAGTGGAGTACAGTGTTGTAGAGTGGCATGTAGTGGAGTGGCATATAGTAAAGTGTTGTCGAGTGGAGTGTTAAAGTGGTGTGGAGTGTCATAGTGTGGTGTGGAGTGCCATAGAGTGGAGTAGTATAGAGTGGCCTGTCATGTAGTGGAGTGACATAGAGTGGTGTAGCGTAGAGTGGAGTAAAGTGTCAGTGTTGAGTGTCGTAGAGTGGAGTTGAGTGGCATAGAGTGGAGTCGAGTGGCTTAGAGTGCAGTGGTATAGAGTGGAGTCTAGTGGCGTAGAGCAGAGTTGCACAGAGTTAAGTATGCACATTGTGGTAGTGCACTGCCATTACAGACAACAATTGTTCATTTGAAATATCATTACACTTTCACAGACATAGTTTTACTGATCAAACTATACAGGGCACAAACAATAATGTGTGAAAATGACATCATGAAGTATATTGATTTGATTTGATCATATTAAGTTATTTGTTTTCACAGCACTTCAGAATCCAATAAAATATGCTTCATATGTGCTTTCCCTAATTTTGAAATATTCAGAAATATTTGCACAGCTCATTTACAGACATTTAAATTGTGTTGTGTACTAGAAAAACATCCTACAGCCTTTCCTCTCACATGGGTGCGCAGCAGGATTGTCACATGAATCCGCTCACTTTGAAGTTAGAGAAAGAAAAGTAAACACCAGTTTCTCTGGAAGACAGAGCCTGACATTTGAACTCTGTCCTTGAATGCACAGCAAATGTGACAAGATAAGAACAAAATTTAAAGGCCTGTTCATAGAAAGCAAGCACTTGTGGAGGAATACAAGGAGTGATGGTCAACAGGGTATACTCCATAGAAGGAACAAAAATATACTGGGCAGCCTAAAACAAATAAAGCCAGCAAATACAAGTAAGCACATGTGAGTTACAAACCACAAAGCCAATGGTAAGCAATGGGCAGAATACATTGCCAGGGAAGCTTTCAGAATGTCCCCAAGATGTCTTTGCAAACCATACAGCTGGGCTTCGACCTAAAAACGACCCATCTAAAAAGAAACTATATAGAAACTATTTGCATGTGATAAATAACACATAAATTCTTTGCTTTTGGAATTTCTGTTTTAGCTTTAGAATGCATTTTCTGCCCTTGGTGGGTCGTAGAGTAATATTGCACAGATTTAGCCATTCTGAGTATGCAGTTTGACAGGATCATGTCCATTTTATATTGCTGTTGTGAATAGTAATGTTTCTAAGGTTATCCAATTACCAAACAAATATTTCTCAAAGTTCAACTCTAGCAGAGTTAACGTGTGTTTTTTTTTTCAGAATAAAATTGGTTGGCGTAATAATACCCGTTTGCTGGTATATGCAACAGATGACGGTTTTCATTTTGCTGGGGATGGGAAGCTAGCAGCCATTTTGACACCGAACGATGGTCAGTGTCACATGGAAGACAGCCTGTACAAGATGAGCAATGAATTTGTAAGTTTCTCCTCAAAACCAATCCTAATCAGAACGGGCTAATAAAGTATGAATAGCTGAAAACAAGAGAAATGTCCCTTTAAGTGAGTCATACTGAGAGGTGTAAGGAGAAGTAGATGTATTAAAGAGGACCTTCAGCAAACAAACACCCACGCCTGCCACTGGGCCACTTTATATATCAATACAGTGACTCTTTATGTTGTTTTGTTCAACTTTCGATTTGTAGAGAAAATATAGCTTTGTTTTTAGGAGTGCATCACCATTTTCTGAATGCGACATCCTGCCACATCTCCCCCAGAAAAGTAAGTTTGGGTGCTGCCTATTTGTCCTATACGATGTGGCTTAGGTACGCATTATTCCCTTCAGGCAAAGCTACAATATTCAAAAGATGGACACTTGACAAACATTGGATCAGCAGGAGACGTCTTAATCAGAAAATGATTCAGTATTGAGATATCATGACTAATGTAAAGGTTTGGTGGTGACTCTTTAACATATTGATATATATTTAGCTCCAGACACATGGAAAATCCTATTTTGTGACTGAAGAGTCAGCTTTCCTAACATTCACCAGCACTGGAATTTATCTGGCAGAAAGCAAGTAGGTGATTCTACTCTTTTGCACAAAAGCTAAAAACCAGGCTTCTCCAAAGCTTAAGTTGAGAAGAGCATCAATGTATGTTCTGCCCACTAGTCGTTTTGGAAAGTGCCACACTCCCGTCTCAGTTGTAAAGTTTACAGTTTAGTTAAAAAAGTTAAAAAAAGGATATGCAAATTGAAGTCTTTCCAGACATTCCCTACTTTCATGTTCCAGCAATTGTCTAAACTCAAAAGGTAATTGCCAGTTGAAACAGAAGATGTACAACATGGCTAAATCTAGTTCAAGTTTATAACAGACATATGAAAAACATCAAATTAGGTTGGTTAATGTGATGATCTGGCAGACATCAATGTATGTTCTGCTCACTAGTCGTTTTGGAAAGTGCCACACTCCCGTCTCAGTTGTAAAGTTTACAGTTTAGTTAAAAAAGTTAAAAAAAGGATATGCAAATTGAAGTCTTTCCAGACATTCCCTACTTTCATGTTCCAGCAATTGTCTAAACTCAAAAGGTAGTTGCCAGTTGAAACAGAAGATGTACAACATGGCTAAATCTAGTTCAAGTTTATAACAGACATATGAAAAACATCAAATTAGGTTGGTTAATGTGATGATCTGGCAGACAGGAAAGGTCAACATCAGTGTTAATGGAACTATTAGCAAGATTTATTAAAAAGGTGTAGAATACTAATAAATAAATTATGTGGGTCTGTCAGACTCTAAAGACCTCAGTTTAAAACGGCTGACGTTAAATTATCTCATCTTTTGCCTGCCTTCTATTTTTTATGTTTCTTTTGTTTCAGGAGTCCAGCTACAACAGTACACATTAGTTGGAATTGTACCACAATGTTTTAATGCCTGTGGGAATGTTTATCTGTATGTGTTCCATGAGAGCTGAATAATAAACCTCAGCACTTGCCACACAGTATCATCCCACTACAAGATATCCATTGAAGGTTATGCAGCAGAGACTTCCATTGTGTGATGGCTGAGAAGAAGGAACTAGCTTATCAGAAAGTGTTCAATCCTGATTGGTTCTCTTCATGGGAACCATAAGGAGTAGCTCTTCACAGTAAAGATTTCTACTGTTTAGTTGTGCACTGCTGAGTTAGTTAGATCAGATGTCTTCTCCACTATCTTTAAAGAAGGTGCTTCTTTTTTGCACATGCCTAAAGGGTTAGAATCCTGGACAAAGCCATTCTCATCAATCTGACTGAATCTTTATTTTATTCATCCTTTTAGAGGCTTCACTTGCTGACACCTTTGCTTGTCTTCTCTTCTCCTCAACTCATCCGACTTCATAGCTTGGCATATTAGGAAACCTCCCTTCATGGGAAGCTGAAGCCTGCCTCAATTTACTTATGACAACTTTAAAGTTTGTCTTGGTATTTGCTATTTTGAATCACTTTGAATTAGACTTATCAATGGATTCACATGTTGATTACTGATTTACTACTAATTTGAATGATTTTAGATCGTAACAGTGATAATCGGCTAATAAACCTTCACGGTTAGCAAATCTACCACTCTTTCATGATTCTTGTGGACCTGATGTGCTTCACTGTAATTCATTGTACTTGATTTGTTGTGTCACAGGTCAGTCCCTGGACTAAAAGTCCATTCGCTCAAGTGCAGCTTGTACTTGAGTTTACACCAACGATCTGCACAGTGCAAACCCGCTGCATCAAATCAAAAGACCACAAGTATACTCTACGTAGTGGGAGAAAGCTCCTGCACATGAGGAATATTAGGCAAGTTTTTTTTCCAAATTTAGAATCCTCTTGTGATTGAGTGGCTAAAAGATCTAAAGGGTCTGCACAATAAAAATACCATTAAAATGTTTGGTCAAGCACCCACCAAAAACAACTGTACAGATTGACAACAATGATGACAAGGAGGAAGGGCAGGTCACATTTGAAGTACTTTTGTAGTGTAGTGTAAATCTGTAAAGTATTTTTGGACATATTAAGAAATAATAGCTATACATTGACAGTTTAGTGCTCGAGGCCCAAACTATAAATTACATTTGAAACCTAATTGGCAAATACATTGAAAATGTTGTCAATAGTTAGGAGGTTTTAGTACCTAGAATGGTAGTTTGCAAATCTCTGCAACCTTATTTTACAATAGGCGCTGCCTATTTATGCCCCATAGGAGACTCAAGAATCAGCTTTGCTCTGCTTGTACTCAAATTTCGTTTTGAAAAAATGCAGGGGCCATGAAAGGGCAATGTTAGAATACCCATCCTTATGAGGACCCATAGCTCGCACCAAATCAGTGAACATGTTATTATTTTTTTAAGTTGCCCTATTTGGTGATGGAGGCTGTTCCATTGGCAGTGACCACTACTAAAGCACATGCAGTTTGTTCAAGGGAACTTGAGATGATTCAGTTTGTTTGAGCCGAGTGGCTTTCAGGCGATTGTTTCTCTTGTTGTCCATGTGTATGTTGATGTTGATCCTTTCTCACATCTAGAAGTGAAGCAGTGTTTTGAAGCTTATCTTCTACTTACCTACAGCCATTGAATATTTCTGCAGTACAGGTGGTGTTTTGGGTTTTACCCACTCCATTGATCAGGCATACAACCAGTGCTTTGGGAGCTTCGGTAAAATGGCACGTTTAGAGAGAGTGTTGCTGTAGTTTAATTGGGAGTTTACCATACTTTGACTTTTGGCAGGTGGTGTTCAATGGGTATGAAAGGTATAATGATTTGACCACTGCTCCAGGTTTGTAGTTATTATTGAGGTCAGCACACTAGATGCTGCCTAGGTTTCTGAGATTTCTTTTGATTGGTATGATTTCTCTGTAGGAAGTTGGAGTGGGCGGATAACTTCAGTTCAGTTTTGGGAGTGGGGAGGGCCAAACTCCAGGTTTTCGCTCTTGAAGCTGTTGAGCTTTAAGTGATTTTGGCTCATCTACATTTTCTTTTTTTTGGCCATTATAGTCATATACAAATTGTTTTTCTTGCCTTTGACTCATAGAAATATTGCACACTATTGGTATTTGAGCGGAACAGGAAGTTGTAGGATCCAAGGATGTTTGTGACTGTTTTGGTGTAGCTGTTGATCAGTAGAGGAGGCAGGAGAGATACTTCATACCTCGCAGATCACTGAACATAATGAAAACACTCCAATTCTGACCTCCGGTGAACAGTCTTTGAGAACCATTTCAGTGTCTGGTTGGTAACGTGGGCTACTGATTGTAGTTGTGATGAAGAATGGTATGGCATACAGTGTGAAATATCACATATGGATCGAAGATGATCAGCATGAAGAGTGGTCCCTTGTCAGATTTGTACAGGGAGTGCAGAATTATTAGGCAAATGAGTATTTTGACCACATCATCCTCTTTATGCATGTTGTCTTACTCCAAGCTGTATAGGCTCGAAAGCCTACTACCAATTAAGCATATTAGGTGATGAGCATCTCTGTAATGAGAAGGGGTGTGGTCTAATGACATCAACACCCTATATCAGGTGTGCATAATTATTAGGCAACTTCCTTTCCTTTGGCAAAATGGGTCAAAAGAAGGACTTGACAGGCTCAGAAAAGTAAAAAATAGTGAGATATCTTGCAGAGGGATGCAGCACTCTTAAAATTGCAAAGCTTCTGAAGCGTGATCATCGAACAATCAAGCGTTTCATTCAAAATAGTCAACAGGGTCGCAAGAAGCATGTGGAAAAACCAAGGCGCAAAATAACTGCCCATGAACTGAGAAAAGTCAAGCGTGCAGCTGCCACGATGCCACTTGCCACCAGTTTGGCCATATTTCAGAGCTGCAACATCACTGGAGTGCCCAAAAGCACAAGGTGTGCAATACTCAGAGACATGGCCAAGGTAAGAAAGGCTGAAAGACGACCACCACTGAACAAGACACACAAGCTGAAACGTCAAGACTGGGCCAAGAAATATCTCAAGACTGATTTTTATAAGGTTTTATGGACTGATGAAATGAGAGTGAGTCTTGATGGGCCAGATGGATGGGCCCGTGGCTGGATTGGTAAAGGGCAGAGAGCTCCAGTCCGACTCAGACGCCAGCAAGGTGGAGGTGGAGTACTGGTTTGGGCTGGTATCATCAAAGATGAGCTTGTGGGGCCTTTTCGGGTTGAGGATGGAGTCAAGCTCAACTCCCAGTCCTACTGCCAGTTCCTGGAAGACACCTTCTTCAAGCAGTGGTACAGGAAGAAGTCTGCATCCTTCAAGAAAAACATGATTTTCATGCAGGACAATGCTCCATCACACGCGTCCAAGTACTCCACAGCGTGGCTGACAAAAAAGGGTATAAAAGAAGGAAATCTAATGACATGGCCTCCTTGTTCACCTGATCTGAACCCCATTGAGAACCTGTGGTCCATCATCAAATGTGAGATTTACAAGGAGGGAAAACAGTACACCTCTCTGAACAGTGTCTGGGAGGCTGTGGTTGCTGCTGCATGCAATGTTGATGGTGAACAGATCAAAACACTGACAGAATCCATGGATGGCAGGCTTTTGAGTGTCCTTGCAAAGAAAGGTGGCTATATTGGTCACTGATTTGTTTTTGTTTTGTTTTTGAATGTCAGAAATGTATATTTGTGAATGTTGAGATGTTATATTGGTTTCACTGGTAATAATAAATAATTGAAATGGGTATATATTTTTTGTTTGTTAAGTTGCCTAATAATTATGCACAGTAATAGTCACCTGCACACACAGATATCCCCCTAACATAGCTAAAACTGAAAACAAACTAAAAACTACTTCCAAAAATATTCAGCTTTGATATTAATGAGTTTTTTGGGTTCATTGAGAACATGGTTGTTGTTCAATAATAAAATTAATCCTCAAAAATACAACTTGCCTAATAATTCTGCACTCCCTGTATAGGCTGCTGTTCACAGATTTTCTTTTTCGTGCCATGTGTGGGATACAGGTCAGATTAGTTGGTGTTTGGAATTTTTTTAACGGGACAGGAGCTGACAGTTTATTCTGTTATTATTTAGAAATCCAGGTAGGTTTCCAGTCAATATTTATTGGGTCAGATGGGTCTAGTGTGGATTTATTTAAAAGAAGAGTGACAGCAATGTTTTAGAGGCGACAGGACTCCCCCCATTAAAGAATTTGCTAACGAATGCAGTTTTGGTTGGCCTGAAGGTTTCCACTTGTTTGAGGTGGTGTCACCTGGGCATGGCTCTCTCTAGTTCTTTCTCAGTGTGAGAAGTTGAAGCAGACTGCTGAAGTTGGTTCTGGGTATTTTCTAAAAACGGAAAGTTTGACGTGACATTTCTAGTTGTAGGTGACGTGTCTGTGGGTGCAGGTGAAGCAGGGATACTGTCTGCTTTCAGTACTTGATCCAAGTAATGGTCTTTTACTGCAGAACAACTAGCTTTGTTTTAGATGGATCTGGTGTGTTGGGGGGCCAATGATAAGCCATGTGAGAGAGTTCTGAACTTTGTGAATTGTTCTTTGATTCTGAATTGGAGTTTTGCCTGGCAATGTGGTTTTTTAATTATTTAAGGGTGTTTAAGCAACAAAGACCGTGGTTGTTCTGTTTGGGCCTATCTGGTTAGGCACCTGTTTATATTCATCGTTACTGCTGTGGCAGTGTACAGTGTTTTCAGTATGTGGCTGTTACACTCCGTGACCATAGTGATTACACTCCCTTCCTGTCTGGGTGTTGTTGCCAATAGGCCTGACCTAAGTACCACTGCATTTAACTTCTGGGAGATGGCTGGGATCTCGGATGTGGTATTATACCATGGCCTGCATCTGGGGCGTGGCCACAGTGGTTACAATCCTTGGGTTATCCTTCCACTTCTCAGGAATGAGGGAGTTTGAGCTCTTGTGTTCCCTGTTACTGGTGTCATATGCTGTGGTAGCAGCTTGTTGGGGCTTCTGCCTACGGGAAGGCGGAGAAGAGAGGCAGAAGGGGCATGAATGTCAGGCACCTTTTTGAGTGGGTGTCTGTGGGAACTTGGGCATAGCATTCCAATCTAAGATGGCCACCCCCTGCCTATTCCCTTGAAACATGTGAGATCTTCAGAAAATAAGATGGTGTCGCAAGTTCCTGTGTTTACCTTTCCTGTCTCCTCCTATACCATTTCTTCCAGTAGATAAGAGGGTAAAGCTTGTTAAACAATGTGTTGCAAAACAATTAGACATATTTTTCCAAGGGATTATCCCCTCTTTCTCTACATATTTTTGGCATGATTTTTCCTTTGAGTTTAGGCCAGCATTGGATATTCCTGTTCTTTCCCTAATTTTGTTCTGATCTGAGTTTAGTGCTGGTTAGTGCCTAGAACTCCCAATCTGTCTTAAATCCATCAGTTCCACCCTGATTCGAGGTCCGGTCAGTTTTTTCCTCCTTGTGACTGTTCTGAGGAGACACTTGCCTACTTCACACTTAATTGTCAGTGTGAAGAGGTCCAGCGACTCCAAAAGTCATACTTTCCTCAGGCAACCAAAGTACAAAAAGAGGAGCAACCCTTGGGCTCAGTGCTTGAAAGTGGGACGGCGGGTTAATTATGTTGACCCACGTAATGTTTCCAGCTAGGTTGGTTTTGTGTGTTTAAGAATTAATTATGTTTTTGCAATAGAAAAAAGAAAGCATAGTCCAATTTTTCCATTTGTCTCTAGGCAATCGGAAGAGCAGTCTTGAAGGAAAAATATGGTGGTTAGAAAAGATAACGGGAAACCTAGAGGTTGTAGATTAGCAGACTAGGTTCTCCCTCTGGGTCAATGGAGTGCCCTGTGAAGTGAGAAGATGATTTAGATAGAATTTCTATACTGACGCGCTTATAAGAGCTGAAGTCTGTGTCACAAAACTATGGCCATAGCTGCAGGGGCACCAGCTGCAGCTGATATCTTAGTGAGTAATGTGGTACTGGGTACTCTGGGAACAGATCATGGCCCAAGAACTGGCCCTGCGCTCAGACTCCATATGGAATGGGTGCAAGCCATGCGTCATACACACTGTGGCTTTAGATTTTGGGCAGATATTATGGCCAGAGACCGTGCTGGGAAAGGGTAGGGCTTGGGTGCAGGCCATGTTCTATATGTTGTATATATTCATGGTTCTTGGATAGATGGCATGACCAAAGTCAGTGTCTGTACCCAGAGCCCACACAATGTGGCCACACAAATACTGTAAGCATTTTCCTGCCACATGGATTGACAGAGTACATCATAAAAAACAAATTCAATGAAAGAACTTTGTTAAGTGGATGCTGTGGTTCTATCCTAATACAACATTACAAAGTCCCTGATTGCACTGCTCATGACCTCACATAGGAGGTAATTGATATTTATTTAATCTTGAGATTTGCTGCTGAAGTAACAAATTGATAATTACCTATTAAATGGGCTACTTAAAATCATAATTACCTACTGCATAGAATTGTATTGCTTTGAAAGTGAACACCTCTGTTAAAAATGACTGTACATTAATATTTCAACAGGACTACCCTTCTGTGGGCCATTTGGCACAAAAGCTTGCAGAAAATAACATTCAGCCCATTTTTGCAGTCACAACGAAAATGGTTGGAACATATCGGGTATTTATTTATTTATCTATCTATTTAGAAATGTGTAATGTGTTGCTTGTCTCCATCGGGTTTCTTTAACTTGCAAGCTAAGTTACAGAAAAACATTAAAAACATGAAAACGTTAAGCCAACGAAGTAACATAAATCAACACATTCTTACTTGCTGTTCAGGGTTTTGGTGAGGTAGATATTTGGATGGGTGGGTGACGGATTGGATATAATTGTGGATCATTCGTTTTGGGCTTGTAAATGGGGTATGTGAGAAATGGGTTCTGCCACTTTTACTCCACTTGAGTTTTTTTGCTTTGGGGCTACCAGATTTATGGACTGGTCTCACAACCCGAGTCTCACTCTAAACCCTTCTGAAATGGACTGAGAGTGATAACTGCTGATGCTCATCTTTTAAGATAAGGTCCACCCCTACGCAGATAGTGTAAGAGGCTCTAGGTTGATTGCACATGAGTACGTACACATGTGCACACGTGCAGGCTGAGCATGTGAGACTAATTATCTGATTCAGCTCTGTAACTGTGCACAGGTGGTATGTTGCAGAAGGGACCCTCGATGGATGGGTTGTGCTCTGTGCAGGCCTTCCAATACGAGTGGGCCTTAGTGTGAGTTTGTACATCTGTAGTGCTTCCCTGAGGTATGTGGAGTGTTTCACTGTATTATACTCAAAGAGTAAAATCTGCACCAAAGTACAGCTTTGTCAGAGTTAGGCCTAGAGACGAGCATGATGCACTTCTTGTGGCACTTCAACATTTATAATTTTTGTGTGATACAACTCCTAATTAGATTCTGCCCTTTGAATTACCCTGCTGGGCAAGTTAATGACTCTGCTTGCACGCTGGATGATCAAAGGCTTCCCCGTACAATAGGGCCTTCAGCCAGCAATTAAGCTTGCTTCTGGGAGTGGAGAAGGTAGGGATGAAAACTGCTTGTGCTAATTACTTTTCTCACTGCACCCCGCATGTGAAGGCTCAACTACACAGAAACGAAAGAGGGTAGGCAGACCTGTGGATCCTGTCACAGGATGGGCTAAACTTTGGCGTTTTGGAGGAGTTAGGGATGGGGCTTAGGCTCTCAGAGAATAGTTGACGAGGCCATCTTGGAAATGCCCAAAATGCTCTGCAGGATGTTTGAGGCAGAGGTGGAATGATGATGTGTCATCTTGGCACTTGGCAGTGGTACCTAGAACTCCCCCCACCACTTACAAATCCTTGCACAAGTGAGAAAGTTTTGAGAAGAGTCTGCACCTGGGGGAAACAATGCTAGAGGAAAGCCCAGCTGAGAAAGAGAAAAACCCTGACTCTGTAGAGATGGACTGCAGGAGTTTGGACTTCATTTGGATACCAGGGATTAGGAGTCGTTTCTCAGGGGCAGTGGTGCTGCCTCCCCTAGACCCTCTGGAGGACAGTAGAATGATGGACCTGCTGAAGAGAACCTTGGAGGGTTACTCTGAATCTTCTGTGTACCGGTCCTGCAGACGTGCGACCTCCATAAGGAGGAGGCCCTGACTTCTGATGACACACAGGCTACTTGCAAGTGGCTAAGATGCCATAGGACCTGGCAAGTGCAGGCAGGGAGAGCAGTTGGCCTTGGGGGCCCTTTAGGTACTGCTGCCTCCCAGGGTCACAAAAGGTTTCAGGCATCCATACAGGAGAAAGGTCATGGGCATGGAGCTATAGCTATAGAGCAGATCCTATGTTCTCTCTAGTCAGAGAGAGACCAATGAGAGAAACGGGCTCCAGACACATAAAAGGTTTTAGGGGCCAGGAGGCCAAATATCAGGAGTCAAACATCACTGGAACCATCCAGATTGGCCCAACGGGGGCTAAAAAAACACAGAAAGAATCTTGGTCCCCCACTGGGTCCACCTAGGAAGGGAGGCACAGGGCACCCCCTGTGGTTTCTATCAATTGTCCCCAGGTGGATCCATTTACCATAGGCCAAAGCAGCAGGAAAATGGCCTGGAAGGTGTGTGTGTTTTCCCCTCTTCTTTATTAAAAAATGTCCATTGGGCCTCATTTCCCAGGGACTTATTGCAGAAGATAAATTAATGGAAACCTAAAGTGACAACTCGCTCCTGTCTACAGTGGCCCCGGGGGAGGGCCAGAACCTGGGAAGCATTGCCTCTGCAGGCCTAGAGAGCCACAGGGTCATAGAGGAGAAGTTCTAGGATTCACGGGAGCTCCCCCAGGCCCAAATTACCATTTTATGCTCTCCTGCATCACAAAGGGAGAGCGAGTACAGCAGCTGTCTCCCACCTGAGCGGGTAGAGGACAAAGAGGAGCAGGGCTGGATCCCAGGCTGGCTCTCATTAACTGGGCATGAGGAGCAGGTGGGGATCCGGGCAAGAAGATCTCCCTTGAAATCTTTAATAAGGGCACATCTCCTTTTTTTTTTCTTAAAAAAAGAAAAAATCCTGATCTAAGGAAGAACAAAGTAGTTACCAAAAACAGGAAAAGCCTGCGGCTGCAACAAAGAACACACTGCAGCCAAACAGCTGAGAGCCCCATAAGCCCTTGTGAGGGGTCACAAATTTGCATATTTTAATCCTATGGTGTCCCTGAGAGGGCAAGGGCACCTCCAATGGATCACAGTTGTTTTGGGGGACTGTCAGACGTGTAGCAGCTCCCCCTCAAGCCCCAGTTAATTTTTCCTAGTCTTGCCCTAAGCCTGCCAGGGGGCTAGATTTATGAGCCGTAGAGAGGTTTTCTTTGCTTTAATGCACTTCTAATGCTTGAAGATTTGCCAAAGGTTTTGGTGTGTGGGGACTTCTGTTGGTGGACTCTAAGGTTGTGTTACAGGCTCTATAAATGAAGAAGAAAGACTCATGCACCCACCGTATTGAAAATGTAAATATATTTTTTTGACAATGTCAAGCTCAGCAATGGATCATTATATATTTTAATGAAGGTCTTTGTATGCTTTATTGACCATCATAAGTTCAACAGTAAATCATTACATCTTTCAGTGAAGGTCATTAAAATGCTTTGAAATGCTTCAGTTAACATTGAGCCATTACATGCCTTAATGCATTGTTAGATGCTACCATTCTTAGTGATTTTAATGCTTTTATATTGGTGTATTATAATGTATTTCTGCTTTTTTTTAATGAAATAACACCATCATAAAGTTAGTAGGCTTGCATTTTAACCACTACTCCCCCTATTATTGTGTCTAGTGAAGGTGAGAGGGTATCATGGTGTTAGGGTTCAGGGCTTTGCTATGGGTGTGAACTGTTAGGAGGGTATCACCATAGGTGCTTCCACCTACTATCATGTATATATTGTAAATGAATACATAGTATTAATTAATGTGTGCATAATCAAGTACCTTTCAGTTTTTTATAAGTAAAGGCACAGACTGAACTATTTTTTACTGGGTGTTTGTAGTATGCCTGCGAACTGGCTTTGCTCCTTCTTTCCCACTCTGTCCCATACAACCTCCCCTAAGTAGGAAGTGGACTGCTCTGCCCCACTACCCTGAGAGAGTCAAGAGGTATGTAAGAAATTAGGTTATTGGTTGTGCAGGATGTGAGGCCACTGGGAACCAAGCACCCCACTGTAGCAATTGACTTTCCCAGGGTAGCGAAGCAGAGCAGTCCAAGCCATACTCAGGGGAGGTGGTGTGGGCTAGTAATCACGTCCTCTGGCACGCAGTAGTGATACTCAATAAATGATTGTCCAATCAGAACTTTTTCTTTTGAAAAGGAAAACTGCATTTATTACACACAGTACTCAATACTAATACTTTACAAATACAGAAATCAGGCATATTGAAATACCTTTGGTGATGTTCTGAAATCACATTTGATACCTAATGGGCCATGAACCTCAAAATCACAGTATCCTCCCTCACTTATACCAGATTGAACATCATAATAGAAGTGGGGTATCATTTTAAAACAAGCAGGCCTATTGGCTTAGTCAGGATCCCCACATTGATATATAAGGCAAGCCTATTGGCTGTACCAAGGGGTTAGCACATTAAAAAGACAAATACTCCACATTTTTAAAACCACCATTATTTTACTGTAATCATTAACCATGTTTAAATGCAGCCAATAAAGCACTGCAATGTTTAGCAGAAATCATTGTCAACTATAAACATTCAATGGGGTGTGGCCTGGCGCAGCACCAAGGCAGCGGCAAATTAGCTGGGCTCTGCCAGCCAGAGCAAACATCCTGAAATAGAACCCGAGCCGCAATGTGCTATTAGCCGGCATCCGGCTATGATTGAACTGCCAGCTGCCCTGAACTCAGCGACGCGGCCAAGAGCCCGCCACGATGCCTGACAGGCGAGCCTTGGAGGAAGACCTCCTGTGCCGGGCCTGCATAGCCGGGCCGCCACCTGGGCCGCCACCTGGGCCGCTGCCTGGGGTTGTGAGCTGCGCTGGACTTGGTGGGATCTGCCAGATTCGTGCCGGGGGCTGTTGGGGGTGCTGGATAGACCTGAGACCACCGAAGGCACCTGTTGGAGCTCCCGTGTGTTTGAGGCCAGCCGCTGCCTATTTCATTACGGCCTACCTGTTGACAAGGACGAGCCTGTCTATTGTTGGAATGACACACGCACCCCGGAGCTGCCTTGAGCTGTTAAGGAGGCATGCCTTCAATGCCCTCCCCTCTGTAACTGAGTGTGGTACTTATATCAGTGTTTTGCTGTGGTTTTACACCTGTGGGGTCCCAAGGTGATGTTCCTGAAACCTGTTGCCAGGGTGTGGGGGTGACGCAATGCCTATAATCTGCACTCTCAGCCCTTCCAATCTATGTTCTGATCCTCACTGAGGGGTAAGATGGAGTACCCTGCTACCGGTCGAGTGTTCCTGCTTGTCCCATCCCAGGCCTACACTGCTGGATCCATATTGTTGCCCTTTTCAATTCATTGTGTATGGTGTGCCGGGAAATTACTTGCTGATTATAGACAAATCAGCTGTAAAGCAACAGCGCCTTACTTTTGAGGCTAGAAGGCAATTGCTGCAACTTGTAGCATGCACTGAACAGCCATTGGAGAACGAGGGGAGTGACTCCCCTCCTGTTAAAGACATAAAAACGCTCCTGTTAGGGATGAGAACGAGTCTCACACCATTGACTACAAATTGGATTCCTTAACCAGGCCCATGGATGAGACTGAAGACAGCATGGAAAAACAACACACAAGATTGACTGATGCGAAGGAGCAAATATCCAATGTGGAGGATGCCCTGGAGGAAATGAAACTAGAGCTGTGTAGAGTACCACTAAAGAACGACGATTTGGAAAATAGGTCCAGGAGAAATAACATGCACATCATTGGTGTCCCTGAATACACTGCGATGGGGCGTACGGAGAAATACATCAACAAATTACTCCTCACTTTGTTTGGTGTAGACCACTTTTCCAAAGCATTTGTTGTTGAACCAGCCCATCGGTCATTGGCCCCCCAACTGGTACCAGGAGCACTACCCAGACCAATTATTGTTAAGTTCTTAAACTACAGAGTCAGAAATCAAGTACTTCGCCTGGCTCGAGAGGCAAAGGAAGACAGACATGAAAGAATGCCCCCTGCTTTTTTTTCCTTATTTTACACAAACTGTACAGGACACTCATAGGAAGTTCCTGCCCATTAAAAAGAAAATGCAGGAGCGTGGCTTACTTTACTCCATGTTTTACCCCACCAAATTGTGTTTCTCCAAGAAGGGACAGCCGAAGGTCTTCTGAGTCTGCTGTAGCATTGTCCTTCTTACAAAAAATCCCGCTATCACAGAGGTCATCCCATCTCATGACAACGATACTGATGATTCACCTCTAGACGAGGTGAAATGCCACTCCTATTTGGTGCATGATTCCCTCTCTGGTAACTACGTCTGAATAGATGCTCACCATCATGCTAGCTTTATATATTTGGGTTTCTTGCTATGCTTGATGTCATCACCTAATTGCTTAGTTCTTACTTACTGATTTATTGCATTCATTTGTCCATATTAATATCTTTATATTGTTACTTACTGCAACTGTTTCTATCAGATATTAACATGCTTACTTACCTGGTTGTCATATCCTTACCAGTGCTCTGGCCGCCCCCCTGCTTTGGGCCATGCTTTATATCATGATATATGGTTTTAGTTATTTACTGCAAATTTCTATTAGACTTGTTTCTTACAGTGTTTGATGTTACCACTGGGAGATCGGGTTCTGGTGTGGGAGGGTTGGGTGGTGGGGATGAGAGATATTCGATATACTAACAAGACTTAGGCAACACTCTGACATGATATTGGAAGATAGTACGCACTATTTGTACTGGTCCAGACCTTTTCCACTCACATGACACATACACCTACCATTGTGGTCATCAAATGAGATTTGTAATTTGGAATGTCAGAGGTCTTAATAATCCTCGAAAGAGCTGACAGGTTCTAGCTTACCTCAATATCCACAAGGTGGATATCATTTTCTTTGCAGGAGACACACTTATTGCCAGACAGAGAGCCAAAATTATTCATGTCATGGGACCCTTGTCATTACTTTGCTTCGTACTCCTCCTATTCTAGAGGAGTTGCCATTGTTATCAGAAAACAAGTACCTTTTTGACACCTCCTGACCCTGGCAGACCCGAGGGTCGATATCTGTTAGTGCAGGGTCTACTTAGGTACACACATGTTTTGTTAATAAACACTTATGGTCCTGACATAGATAGCCCTGACTTTTTCCAGTCTGTGTTCAAGCACTGCCTAATGATTGACCCACATATAGTTATCTGTGGGGGGCCTGGACATTGACCTGGTCTGCTCAGACCACCATGAGTGCTGCCTTATTAAGGTTCGAGGAGCCTTTCTCGACATCATGGTTCAGCTCGATCTGCTTGACATCTGGAGATCGTTACATGGGGTTGCGCAGGAGTACACCTTCCACTCCTTTGTACATGACACCTCCTTGCTTCTTGACTTTTGGGTGGCCTCACAGGATGTGGTGGGATGGACGAAATGGATTCAGCATTTACCACAATCTCTCTCTGACCATTCCCCGGTGATCTTAACAATTTCCCTGCCTGATGGGTTGGAGCCGGTGTCACTGTGGCAAATCTAACCCAAAAACTGCTTGATTCAATATTTCAGGAAGAGATACGAACTGCCATTGAGGATTATATTAAATTGAACAATGTAAATTCAGTTGCTACCTTCTGTGATGCCTTGACGGTTGTCATACAGGGTGAGTGTATAGCTAAGGGGCATGGTATTCTTAAATCCATTAGAGGCAGATTGGCCAACTCAGAGTGTGATATTTGTAGCCTAAAACTCCTATATGAAGAGACTAAGGATAATAGCCTCCTAGGCTCCATGTGTTCCCTCATACTGGAGTTCTGGGAAGAGGCACAAAGGGAAGTAAATGTTTTGCGCAAACACTCTCAGGCTAAGAAATATGGAGAGAGAGACAGACCAGGACAAACACTCGCTGCTCTAATCAAACCCAAAGGGGGCTGTTAACAAAGTTGCCTGACGGGCACTCATTGTATGGCCCTCCTGACATACTGTAGGAATTTGTCACCTTTTACCAGCAACTATACATGTCACAGTCGACGGTGACCCCCGAAGACGTGACTGCTTACCTAGATAAATTGACCATGGCTTGGCTGGATCAGGTGGAACAGGAGATCTTAGGTCATCCGCAACCTGCTGTGGAGATTAAGCATATTATCAAAAAGTTGAACAATAGGAAGGCACTGGGCAGTGACGGCTTCCCGGCTGAAATGTATAAAACATATTCTGAGGAATTGACACCCATATTGTTGGCTGTCTATGAGGAGGCCTTCCTGACTGTGACACTGGCCCTGACAATGAGGGAGTCAATCATAATTACACAGCTGAAACCTGATAAGCTTTTGAATAAATGTGAGTCGATGGGCCCCTATCTCTTGTCAATGTTGACGGTAAAATTCTTGCCAAATTGCTTGCCAACAGGCTACTTCCATTGATGCCAGGACTGATCCATCTGGACCAGTTGGGCTTTATTCCGGGCCGCTCTTCAGAGGAAAACCTTTGTTCACTGTTCGTCTTTGCACACCAACTAAACCCTGACGTACCAATTGTTGCCACGTTTTTATGCGCCGTTAAGGCATTTGATACTGTTGAATGGCCTTTCTTACTTACCGTACTGTCCAGGTTGGGACTGGGTGGAGCATCTGAAAGTGGGTCCAGTTACTGTATACCAACTCTTCGGCTAGGCTGCTCTTAAATTATGATTTGTCTGAGCCATTTATGATTTGTCTGGGCACGAGGCAGAGTTGCCCGTTGTCACCCCTTCTTTTACTCCCACAGTGGAACCCATGGAGTGTGCTCTGTGTGAGTTCCACTATAGACAGGGTGTTAATATGGGGTTTCAATTTACACTATTGTCCATGTACGCTGATGATGCAGTGCTAGTGGTTTCCCAATTCCTCAGCTAATCTGACTTTCAATATCGAGGAAATTATTGAAATTAGTCACTGGTCTAGTCGTCAGATCAATAGGTTCAAATCTATCATGGTCCCTTTGAAAAGGGCTGCCACTAGACCAGACACACCTTATCACCTCCACTGGTCGTCTGACCCAACTAGATATTTGGGTATTATCTACCACACTGATATCCATACCATTATCCATGAAAATGACAGATGCTATCTCAAGACCCTGCACTGTCAAGTTGATAGATGGATCATCTTATCGCTGTTACTAGCTGGCAGGATTGCATTGCTGAACATGATTGTCTTGCCCAAGTTACTTTATTTGTTTCGAAACACCCTTTTTCCCTTAAATAAGGCCTTTTTTGAACAATTGCTTTCCCTTATGATTAAGCTGGCTTGGGTGGGTCGTCAACCACAGATTGGATGGCACACACTACAGCTACCGTACCATGGGGGTGTTTGCGGCCCCCAATTTTGAGACAAATTATCTAGTAGCACAAGTGTCGTTCATTAACCAGTGGTTTCATAATAGTAGACATGCCCCTCATGTTATTCTTGAGTGAGGTCTAACTTCCCCCACTCCAGTCCCTGGAGCCCCTTATGTATAATTTCCAAGGCCCAATCAGGAAATTCATACAGTTCGGTGTAACGTTTGGGCTTGGAATAGATTGTGTAATGTACCAATGCCATATTCTGCACAAATACCCATCAAGTATTACCATATGTTGCAGCTCGACTGTGCCCCCGAGCTGCTACAATCACTAGTGAAAAAGCACATTACAACACTGGGTGACTTATTCATATCCTACAAGTTCAAAATCTGCTGAGAATACCTGGGCGATTCTCCTGCCACCATGCTGGATGGAATTACTTATGGTAAACTATCCCATGAGGTTCTTCGCCTCTTTGATGCATTCCTAGAGGAACCACCGGAATGGCCAGTGCTGGCAATCCTACTCCCTAACCAGCAACCATTTAAACTCATTACAAGATTATACAATGCGCTTATGGACTGCATGGTTGGGGATTCCCCTAGGGCTCACCTGGCTTGTGAGTGACTTGGGGGAGGAAATACCAGATGACATATGGAAATTTTGTTGCCAACAAACAAAGGAAGTATCCCCCAATGGTAGATATTGATTAATTCATTATATGTACCTGTACAGCGCGTACCTCTCTTCGGTAGATCTTGCCCTTTATTATCATACTGATTACATGAAGTGTATTCGCTGTGGTGGTTGGGGTGCAGATTTTATTCACCTGGCATGGTCCTGTTTAGCAGTGGTCAGATTTTGGAATCAGGTGATGGCACCGCTGCACTACATGACAGACCACAACTTACCCCCACCATGATTTTGCTGGGCTATGTTAAAGAGGGACCTAAATGTTTCAATAAGTTCTCTGCTACTGGACTGCTGTTGGGTAAGCGTAGAGTGGCCATGATGTGGGGAAGTAGACATGTTCTGAAATTTCAGGACTGGCTCAAGGACATGTCAATCTGTGAGGACTGGTTGGCGACCTACGCCACAACTTTGCTGATGACAGCCAGACCACAAGACTTTTGGGCCCCTCTGCTCGCTAATCTGTCAAACCTGAATCCCAGCTAAGAAATACACTGTTTCTTACTCAAGGCTGTATCACCAGATACTACATCAACCAACAGGCTGTTATTGGAGGTTACAATTAAGTGTTGTTCTATGCTTGTATTGTGATTTGTGGAGATGCTAGTATATACTAGAGACCCTTGCCGGACATCCATATCACTGTTAATTCGATTGCAATTTTTGTGTACTGTCTGCCTGTTCATAACACAATTCAATTCAATCACCATGTCATGATTTATTTTGTTGCATTGCAGATTGTAATATTATTATTTCTAAATGCATCTATAAAATAATAATAATAATAATGAAAAACAAAAAAACATTAAATAAATCTTTTAAAACCAACATATATAGAGTTTGAGTCTTTTTTTTACACATGCAGACCACATGTAATGCAGTCATAGAATTAACCAGTAAAGGTTGCTGCACTCCCAGGCTGTAGAACAGACATTCCAACATTAGAAGCCCTTTTAAATAATGGCAGATAATCCTGGGATGTCATACTTTCCATGGCTGAAAAGCATCTTACGGTCACTTTTGCACAGGGAACTAAAAGGGGTGCTGCTTACTTCCTGCAGAACTTATGCACTTCCTTCATGGTGGTGGTGCCTCTGCTTTCCTTGGTGCACCACAAAAGGCAGAAAAGTATTTAAATAGGCCTCTCCTGTGGCATTATGGGCACTCCCAATGCAGGAGCTGTGATTTCTAAATGTGGCTTCGGGCACTATCTTCATTGGCTCATGGCGTCGCGCAGCACGCCTTGTTCCATTTTTTTCTTTAAAGGGTGTGCCCGGTCCACTGTCTCCCTGTGCCAGCATTTCTCTTTTTCTTGGTTGCTAGTGCACCTCTTCACTTGCTTGCGTACGGAAGTCCAGATCTTCTGCAACTGGCACTTTGGAAGTGTAATGGAACCAGCTTCCCTGGTCCTGGAGAGACCAACAGATCCTGAAGTCAAGTGTATACAGAGACTTAGTACATTAAAGGATCTGGGGCCTTGTCCTTCCAGTTGTCGATGGTATTCCCACTGTCGCAGTCCGAGTCCACAATCCAACTCTCCCTCTCCCTTGTGCAAGTTTTTAAATGGGTGTGGGGAGTTTTAGAAGCCAGCTAGGCACCCCAGGCCAATCCTAGGGTGCACACCACCCCTCCACCCCTGTCCCAACCCTCCTGTACAGCAAGCTGGGGCAATTCATGATAGTGCTGTTCAGAAGTCTCTGCCCCTCGCTGACATCACTGCCAGGGACCTTCCCACCAAAACCTCAAAGGAGAGCCCCTAGTGTTTGCTCCAGAGGTCTGGGCTTCCTCCTTTCAATAGTGTGTGACAGCTAATTAAGAAATGCATATTTTCTTCCCCGCCCCTTCCTCCTCAGGAGCTGAGTGAAGCACTGTTAATCACGCCCTTTGTGTGGGGAGTCCTTTTTTCCCTCTGCAGTGTAATTAACTTAAACAAAAGGCCTGGACTTTCATCCTCAGCTGTATCCGAAAAATATGAAAATTCTGGACGACCCAGAAGGTGTTTATGTTTGTGCTTGGACATAATCAATCTGGGCACACAAGTTTCACCCCAGTCTCATACCTTACAGGACTTCGCAGGCCTAAGAGAATTGAAACTACTCTCTAAAGCAGATTTCCCCTTATGTTTATAACACAGTGTTCTCGCAGATAAAACATTAAAACCTATTGATCTTACCTATGATTACCCACTAATATTACAAGGCTATCCCAGGTTAACATCTAACCTTGCAGAGTCCCCTCTGCGCCAGGCTAACTTGTGCAGCTTAACAGAATGGGCAATCCGACCCAGCTAACAAATCCATCATTGGAAATCTAAAGCATCAGAGTTTGCTTAATGATGTAATATGTTGTAATAGGCACAATGTAACAAATCTAGGAATATAAATGACTGGTACCCTTCGAATTAACACTTCTTCATGGTGTATTAGATTTCATTCAAAACTTAAGTTTTCATTTCATTTCATTTCATTTAGCTATATTTGACCTCAGCATAACAATCTGGACAAATCCTGTTTGATATAGGAACTTATTCACGTAGTTTAATTGTTTGGATGACTGAGGAGTAGTTTCTTGCAAGTAATCTACAATAATTTATTTTGCCTTGCATTGGAAATTATATTGTCATACCTGTAAAAGCACGCATTGTTAGCATGTAGACCATATATAGCATAGATAAGGCCTAATCCTCTTACATGAGGTGTGAAAATACTCCTGATCCTCAAGTGCACATCCCATAGAATCCTGGTGATGATGCCCATCCTCTTCTCATTCAGAAGTGACCTTGTAATTCTATTGTAGCAATGCTGTAGCATATTTGTACAATTTGGTATTACAGAAGTGGCTACGGTTGGTTTGTTTGATGTTTCCATTGGGCATGCGGGTGAGGGGGCCCATATTCTGTGTGAGCATACGATAATATTGAAGTATGGGGGTGGCAAATCATTCCTGGACACAGTAGCACACATTGAGGATTTTTCCTCTATATTATGGTGTGACAGAAGGGATCGCTTACACTTGTGCATGTGCAGCCTCTTCTATAATATGAATTGCACCAGCACAAAATATGCACCGGCACACTCCGAAAGGGGTGTCCCCTCCTTTGCGTAGGGGTGTGGTGCAGGGGCACAGGAAGTAGCGGAATGCGCACAGACTGTGTCTGCCACCTGAGGGTGCCTCTTGAGAGGTGGAACGAAGGTCCCAGGGACCCCCAGACACTCCTCGTCAGGCAAGTGCAGTCAGACCTCGCCTCTGCCTCTGGGGAGATTTCTGCTCCACCCGGACATTGTCGGGCCGCTGACTGCAGTGAAAAGCGGACCAGTTGTTTTCGAATGCAGTGCTACTAATGCACGTGCAAATGTATACAAATATATATTTTTAATGTATTATCTTTCTTTTGTTTTCAGGGGCTCAGTAATATGATACCAAAGTCTGCCGTTGGTGAGCTGTCATCGGATTCCAACAACATCGTCGATTTAATTAAGGAAGCTTACCAGGTGAATGCCAAAAATATTTCCTTTAGCTCCCAGGATGATTATGCCCATGTTAGTCATGGATGCAATAACAAGTAGGGTGTTTTACTTTAGTATTTTTTCTGCTCGCTCAAATAAAATAAAAAATGAAAAAAATGAATGTGACCGTGTGTATTGTACCTGGTGCCCATATAATGTGCCCCAATACTTTTGGGTAGAGTTCCCTCCATATAAAACTGCAAAGAAAAACTTGGGCACCTTGCAGCAGCATCAGAGGTTTGGGAAGAGCCAGTAGGAGCGAAGACACTGAGCGACCATTTAAAGTATATTTGTGATAGAAGTCTCAGAATGAGAGATTCAAAGTAACTCTCTTCTCCAAAGATGCTGGCCAGTAGTCAGTAGCATTTGTTTTGGGGACATGGTCCCTCGAAAATAGGCAAGAACATAAAAATTATTATGTGACTCGAATTTCAGGAAATAACTGTGCCAGTTAGTGAGATTAAAAATGGCACAGTTTATACTTCGGGGTATTCCACTATCAGGAATACTTGGTGAATCAAATCGCCACTGATTCAATTTTAGGCTCATTGAGTAAGGAGCATTGGTTAACACTAAGTATAATCTTGCAAGTGGTACACTTTAAGGTACACTGAAACAGTAACCCTGGTTATGAACTGTGGTATCTAGAAACACTTTTATATGGTCTTGGGCTCTCTCCACCACAAAATTGTAGACCTGTATCAGTCATATTAGTCAAAACTGGATAGAACTTGAATGCAGTTTTACATGATCTTGGGTGTGTGACCGCTGAACGTTTGTGAAATGATTGTCTAATTGTTAAGCACAGTGGCTTAACCCAAAATGATGGGTCCCCCTGCAGAATGTGATTAGGGGCCCCTGAGTCTCGCACATCTCACAGATATTCATTGGCACTGGGCTGAATGGGGTTCCCTTGAAAGGATGAGGTCCCCCTGCGCAGCAGAGGCTGCAGGGGCCTGCTTTACTCCCCTGTTTAAGAAAAGAGATTTGAACAAAAAATGAATAACAACTAGATCAGCATTGAAGGAGAACTGGTTAGGAAGCAGAATCACATCTAGTCCACAACCTGTAGAAGCAAACTCTGACAGGAAGAGGCAGTAACACAGTTTGGTCTCTCTTTCTCTGTGGCCGACGCACTGTGCTTCCTGTTTGGTTATGTGGGCATCATTATGCAGCTTGAAGCAATAGCATACTAAAAGTACTAAAAATTGAGGGGGGGGCTGCAAACTACATGCAGGGGCCCACCTCTGGACTCAGTCAGGAGCTCTCAGGCCAGGATACTGTGCTGAGGGGACCCGCCTTGAGCTCGCCCCTCCTTCACCTGGGGGGTTGTGAGGGCCTGTGTTACACCACTGCTTTCATGGTGACCAAATGTGTGCAGAAAAAGACACTTTACTCTTGTCTGAAGGCAGCAATCCTGGAACTTGACTGTCATCCTAGCGGTGCCCTCGTGTCAACTGCATTACTTTCAATGAACAAACAAGCGCAATGTTAGCCTTGCTGAATCACACACTTTCTTCCACGCGGCCTATGTGACAGCTTGAAGTGGTGACGGTCGATGAAGAACAGGAAACACCGGTAAATTATTCTTCCTCTTTATTCAAAGTAAGTTGGTACAAAAAGGAAACAGGTCCGTTCCGTTGCACACCAAGGTTCAACTGACACGGGGAGACTCCACACGTCATAGACCTTGGAATCCCCTCGTGTCACTGGCCATAACATTCCACCCTAGGAATGAGAATATGTACGCACACACAACACAGCTGTTCTCGGAATGTGAAAATCTGCTCTTTGAAGGTCCACTATGGCTGGTACTTGGGGAGGGACTGGGGCTACTAGTGGAAGACAGAGGCTTCTTGGTTCAGGTGACTAATATGGGAATATGGTGAATGTACTTCAGGAACCTACTATACCACTTGCTTATAAGCAAGACTGTAATACCTCTCATTGACAGATTACGAGTACCAACAAATCTCATCAGGAGTGCCAACGCTTTAATGGACAGGGTCAACAGTTCTCAGCAGATTTCAGCAAGGTGCATACATTTTATTTTAACAGTATCAACATTTCTTTGCAGAGGTAATATATATTTCATGGACAGTGTCGACACTTCTGAGCATGACTACCGTACTTTTAATGGGACAACAGTCCCAGCACATCTTTGCACGGATGCTTTAATTCACTCACTGCACCATCACCTCTCTGCAAGGCTAATATACTTTTCCTGGACAGTATTAATATTATTAGCAAGGCTGCAATATGTATATTGAACATTAAAGACACTTTGCATCGGGGATGCTTCAGTTTTTATGGACAGTGCCAGCACTTTCAGCGGTACTCGAATACTTTTAATAGGGCAGTAGCACCCTTCTCTGCACATCAGGATTTTCTTTGATGAAACAGCCTGGGCCACCGCGTCTCAGGCGGCTGTTGTACTTCTCAGGGGCTAATACAAGGAATGAGGATGCCAAGGGTATTTAACTATGCCTAGTAAGTATTAGCTTTATTGTCTGGTGGTAACCACATATTAAAACCGAGAATTAATATCTCCAACAAAGATAATCAAAACTACAACATGGGTTCTTCAACCAAAAGAAAATATCTGATTCTTGAATTTAGTGCTCAATACATATGTATATGACACTATTTTGTAAACCATTGTATGGTGAGCTATTGTGCATTGATACCCCTGGAATCAAGTACTAATAAATATATACCAGAATATACAATATTAATACAGACTTTTCGCCTATGTGATCATACTGCTTATTATCATGTAAAGACAGAAGTATTAATTCATTCAGGTTTTTGGTCACGAGCTTCTCTCTGTATGATGTAGGTCAGTCTGAGAAATGTCAATGTTTCGGCACATGTATAGTAGGAATAAAACCAAGCCACAATCAGAAAAACAACATAGAATGTGTCGACTTGTCACAAATAAGGGACATGTTTTTTTCTAAACCTATCAGACATGGACTCGTAGGCTGGAAGAGGAACCTTCAGCTCAGTGGCACCTAAACCAAGTGCTGACCGTAGGCCCCAGATCCATAGTCATTACATAACGTTGGAGGAGACTGAACCCCAGTTTATAATACTGCAGACTCAGGTATCTCTAGCTGGGTTTAACTCTGAGGCTGATACTCCAGAATCTTCAGGATCTTGCTTAAACAAACAACTGGTCCATTTACTTTTTATATTATCCAAGTGTTCCCTTATTTGTCTCACAGTTTTCTTGCAGGTTTCTTCTCCAATTGGCGGAAACTACGTGTTGATCCTCCCCGTGAGTATGTGAGACTCCTGTTCTATCTGTAGGGATAGAAATGGTCATCTTCCATTGACTGTGGAATTCGAATAGGCAGACTTGGGAAGGACCCCGAGTGAAAAGGTGGACTTTAGTTCTGTTTTCTTGACCACTGGTCTAGCAATCTGCGCTACAGTCAACTCCACACTTCCCTCTTTGTCTCCTGCATCCCAAGGCACACACCAAGTGCTCCTAACACACTGGCAAGTTCTTGAGGTCCTGCTGCTGCTGTGAACCCAAGCACAGATACCTCCTGTGAGGTTGGATGTATAGTAGTATTCACTTAGTAACTGTCATGTTTGCTGGTCAGTATGATTTCTGATATGATCAAAAAGCACCAGTGGCATCAATGGCCGAAGACACAAACAGTGGTAGTGACAAAAAAGATGTAGACTCTATGAATTGAAGACTGCCTGCAGTAATCAGAGACTTGACACTTTTCGTCCTTTTCCTCATCAGAGTCCTAATAGTAGAAAGATTTCCAAAGCAGTGGCAAGCCTGTGACAAGCATTCTTGGGTAGCCACCCAAATCTCAAGTGGAAATGTCACCTCTGACACACAGCACAGGAAGCTCAATGACTATCAGAAGATCTAGCAGTTTAACAGGCACCGGAGTCAGTAACACCTTAAGTCCGTACAGTAGTACCTCAACACAAGAATACAAGACAAAAGAAAGCTCGAACAAACAAACAGAGTACACCAGCACCTCCTGTAGAGAATAATCCTGGAATCATCATCATATTATTAACAAGCTATCTCCAACTCAAGGGTACAACTAAATGGATCTTGCAGGAGCAATGAAGACAAACGTCAACTTTTAAAAAAGTGAAAAAAGCTGGAAAAATAAGCCAGATTTGGAGTAAATGACACAAGATGTCAAATAACGCTGCTAAATAGCTGTAAAACACCACCCTGTTAGGATACTCCTAACCTTAAGTGTAACATGGCTGCATCAGTCAAAAAGCCTTCAGGGGGCATTCCCTGGCAGAATGGCTGCCTAGATGTGTCCCATTTTATCTCCCCCTGGGCCTTGCCTAGCTCAGCCAGAAACATTAACTTCATGACTCATCCATGCAACTATTCAAGAGCAGTACCTTGTACTTATCTGTGCGATTGTCTTGGCTGACAATATAGATGAAATCATTGCTGGGGCTAGCTTTCACGTGGAGTCCCAGCCTGGGCCTAAGGCACAGTGCTTTGATGGAGCTGAGGTCTGGATGAGGTTGGGGCTGCAGACAAGTGGTGAGCCCCGGCCCTAAGCAAACACATTGCTGGCTCGACTGATGTAAGGCTGGAGCACTAGTATGGCCGAGTTGCACTGCAAGATTTGTCAGACGGTGTGGCATCTTACTGACGCCAATGCATAGGCAAACAGCTGGTGGAGTAGACATGGTCTGCAGAGTTATATCCTAGAAAGATGGTGAGACCACGCTGAGGCATAGCAGTGGTCCATGTTTTTGACCTGTGGGGCCCCCAATAGACGCATGAGAGCTTCCATATTAGAGACCTTGGCTGCTTTAATGGGCTATTTCCAGCCAGTTGTCCCCTTTAGCACATGCTTTCATCCAGAATCTAAAATCAGACTCCAGGGGTGAAATATAGCACTTTGAACTTGCAACCACTTCTATAAAGCACTATGGCTTGGGGCAGAACATGGCATTTTGCATTTATTTTGCACCCCATACTGCACTCAACCACAAATGCAATTTGACAGCGTAAAGTACATCTATGCCGCCTAAGATACATATGCAGAAAAGCGTCACCACTTTCTTCAGCACGCAAGTGCCCGCCAGCCTCTCAGTCCCTGCACCAGGCCAAGATGAGCTACTGGCCCCATCTCACATCTGGCACTCACTAAAGCAGAGTTACTGAAAAGACTCTTTATCTTTAAGGCTGAATTGCGGAAGAAGATGTAAACGGAGCTTGCAAAACATTCTTGATAGTCTGAGAACAGACTTTTGCTCCCAAGTGGACCTGTTGAAAACAACGTAGACTCAGTCAGTGCATGCCTACTAAAAATGGAATCTGCTATTGGGAAAATCGAGGGGGAAAAAGAGAGACTGAAGAAGAAGCTGATTTGCACCATGATTTGAACTGAAGCCGTGATATTAAAGTGTGAACATCTGGAAAATAGATCACACCAAGAAAATATCCAAGTCAAAAAACGAATAGATGAGGCCAAGGGCACAGACCTTGAGACTTTCCTATCTGCTCACATCCTGGAAGAACGACAAATTGTACACACCATTCAGACAGGGCCTACAGAGTGATACCTAGGTAGCCAGAGTACATGGGCAGACCCACCTCTCTTTTTAGGACTATGCGTGTGAACTATACCATGATATAACCCCTGCCTCGCTCCTGCAATGACAGTCATAAGGGCTGGTAATGGATAAGCTATGGAAAGACAATTTTAAATTCAGGTGGACATTTCCATTTGCATTACCTTCAATTGGTAGAACATAACTTCACCGACAAGGATCAAACTGCTCAGCTGCTAGACATCCCTCTGTTAAACACTGAGGAGTACCGAATGGACATAATTCATACAATGAACCTATTCTAGAGGTTTACAAGTTAAGAAGATGGGAAAAACCACACACTCGAAAATGGTGAGAAAATACACTCCGATCTCTGCTGTTTAAAAAATGTCCTTGATGGCTCTACTTTTCACATGCTTCAAGGATGATCTCCAGGCTCCAATTTCCAAGCAATATTCTTACCTTGACCTCTCCTTCTCATGTGATGGTTTGCTCCCCAAGGGGAGTGAAAGCTTTTACTAATAGATGATAAATTATTGATTCTGCGGTTGACGTGTTGTGTTGCTTTGATGTTGTTTTTTATATTTGCTAAAGGTGGGAAGAACAGACTACACACTTGACATTTTGCATGCTCATTAGGGTGCCCCTATATTCGTACAGATGGACACAGAGAGACCCCAATAAGGAAAATGCAAAAGACCCCCTTGTTTGTGCCCCAAGGTGCTTAAATTCTTCTCTCTCTATACAAAAGGCTTACATTCCATATTAACTGAACGAAACTTTTCCAGCATATCTTGGAGGGACGATATGATGCAGTGGACTTACAGGAAATGCTCCTTACCCAATGTGAGGAGCTCTAGCCCATTGCCTTCCACTTCACCAGCACTACCAAACACAATCGAGGAAGCTTATCTTTTCATAGATCACTTGGGTTTATAACTCTAACCCATAGGGCTGATAGGGAAGGCAGATATATTATGGTCATGGGCACTTTGCAGGCCAAGGCTCTCACAGTGGCAACAGTCTATGCTCCTAATCAAGAATCTTTAATCTTCTTCTTCTGGGCCTTAGGGGAGTTTGCATCAGGGGATGTTATACTCATCAGAGATTTTAACTTTCTATGGGACTCCTCACAAGATAGAATAATGCAATCTTCCTCTCACCAAGAGGCTTTTTCAAAATAACTACTCTTCTACCACAAGGGTCCAAGTTAATGGGACTTTCTCTGAACCCTTTCCACTAAGGAGGTAAACACACATTTTTCTCATAACTATTTGCTCTAAGCATCAAAACCTTTGTGACCAAAGTAAGAGCAAATGGAGGAATAAAAGACATTCCTTGGCTAACGAAGATCATAAGATTACGCTATTTGCAGATGATATATAATTATCTGTAACGTCCCTGGTCACCGCCTTGTAACATCTACTCAGACAACTGCAAGGTTTTGAATCTGTGTTTAGCTTCAAATTTAACAGCAGTAAATCTGAAATTCTAAATCCTAGTCTATCACATAATGAAGTAACTCTACACTCAGCCCCGACCCATCTTTGATGGGTCAGGAAATATTTTAAATATCTGGGTATCAATATTACCCCAAGCTATATTATCAGTACTCTGCTAACTACCCAAGACTCTCTGGCTGGTTAAGTTCTGGGAAGCAACAATAAACTGTGATAATGAGAGAACTTGACAAGCAATCCCTTGTACACCCTTTGTCTGCATACTTGGTGGATACCCTTGCCCAAAAAAGAGGAAAGCCACTAGATTTACATTGATTCTGGCAAAACGAGAATTGACAATACATTAGAAGTCTACACGAGGCCCTCGAATGATTAAATAGTGAGAAGAACTTTTTAAATGGGCTGGTCTTGAGAGTACTGTGTTATTTCGAGAGCTGAAAAGAGAACAGGGAATGATTGAAAGGGCTAGAGCATGGGAACACCTTGTGGTTTGCCTGCTGGCCCCAAATGATGACACAGACACGTGGAATAGCTCCATGATTTCGCAGGAGGATCTGGAGGATGGTAATAACTGACCTTGCCTGGATCGTCTTGGGTGGAATTTAAAACTGCTGTGGTGAACTTTCACGATGTTGCTCACTGTGGCGCACTACATATGACAGCTTGGCAAGGGGTGACTGTAGATGGGGGAGTTAGTTGCTGTTGGCTAGTTTGAAGCTGTAGTAGACTAATGATATGTTTAAATATGTTTCGCACTCAGACTGTGCTTGCTTGCAATTTTTAACCTATTTATTATATGTACTTGCTTGTCATTTTTAACCCATTATATGTACTTGCTTAATTGTCATTTTTAACCTATTTATTTAATGTGTTTGCTTGCTTGTCATTTTTTAATCTATTTACTATGTACTGTCATAGTGCATTATTCATTATTTGTAATGTATCCTGGCAGCTATTACATTATGTTTTTAATTGAAAACAATACAATTCTGTTTAAATCAGTTAGAATTAATGCAAATAAAGTGACTGTCCTTAATAGGGTCCTCTATTTATTTCAGACCCTCCCAATCACAGTACACAGATCATTATTTCTCTAGATCAATTTGCTGACGTCTTATTTGGCAGAGACAGTGAGCTAGACTCAGCTACAAGATACTAAGGGCCTACACATTAGGAGGGAGTTTGGCTCTCCCTGACTTCCTGCTCTGTTGTGTAGTGGCTTAGCTCACAATTGCAGCAGTCATGGCTCTTGGGGCATCTGAGAAGCATTGGGTTCATATGTATAGATTTTCTATAGAAAACTCCACATTTATGTACTGTGCCAATATATATTGTTAATGTACATAGATGTGGAGATAAGAATAGTAAATATATACTTCCCTTTATCCACTTACCTTTTAATATTTTGTTCCTCCATATTTTGTCCAAAATATTAGTGTTCCGCTATATTCTTGTACTTGACAATATAGAGTACAATCACCTGGGAGGACAATATGGGATCTGATTGGAAACCCAGGTAGCCTATGTTTTTGTGTGCACCCACACAAAAACACATTAGAGGTATGGGATAACCTTACCTAACAGTCAACAGACTTTTTAATTCCATCACCCGCATCTCTATACTCCACAATTCAGCCCTCTCACCTGCTCTTCACATGGGGCCTTTTGATTGTTGGAAAGCTGGGGACTAACAATCTAACGATCTCTGATATATTTAAGAACCATGGGATACTATCCTATGGGGTCTGTAAACGAAAATGTAATCTTCAAGCGGGTGATCATCCCAACTACGTACAACTGAAGCACTGAGTAATTCTTCCAACCATCCACACGGCAGCCACTAGAGACTTACCCCACAAGAACATTTTGTGATGAAAGCTAGAGCAACAAGGTTGAATCACTACTTTATATAGTATCTTGCTAGTCACTCATTGAGGGCACGCTGGTCTAAGCTTCCAGAGACCCCTATAGCTGACCTTCAATGGGACAACCCCAGGTGGAATATGTAAGAACTCTTGCAGTTTAGCAAATAGAGAAACGCATTTCAACTGGTATTGTCACCCCGCCAAGCTCAAGAAATAAAACTCAAATTCAAGTACATTATGGTAGAGGGGTTGTAGTATCAAGTACTCCTGATGGGACTGCCATTAATCAAGATTTTTATGACAATTATCTTCGGATATCCACTGCCAGCTGGCGTTGCCTTGATAACACTGGGCCTTAGACACCCTGCTTTCCTGGCAGCCTTCTAGAAGATGGAATTCCCACCTATACTAGCCTGGAGCCCACAAGTATGACATACCTTGGCTATGGAACAACTATTTGCCGCATACCGAACTCACACAAGTTGTTCAAATCATCTTGAGAACACTTCTATCTTTTCTTTGCCAGGATGTGCTATGAGAGGTTTGCCCAATACACCTGAGAGCTCTTAATCTGTTCCATTATTATTGAACCCTGTGACTTTTGAGGGGTGTGATAAATGTGTCTATCAAAATGTGTTGCAATGGGCTATTATGCACACCAGATTAACTTTAACAGGGGATGCAGGGTGCTCTTTCTTTCCTGGGTTTGGTGGGGTTATTGTTTTTAAGTGCCTGCAGACTTTTGCATTGTCAATAATATCTCATATGAATCAAGTACACTTGTTGTTATGTTTTGGATCCTAATAAAAATATATGGATACAAAAAAAGCCATTCCATAAAGGCAGGCCCTCAGCTCCAAGAAACCTTGGAAAAGAATAGACAGAATACACTGTTTTCCACACCGTCCAGCCAATTTAATAAAAGTCTAGCCTGATCAACATGAATATCGTCAATATAACGCCACTTTGTCATGCAGGAAAAACAATTTATGTACCGAGATTACACAAAAGAACAAGCACTGAGTGTGAAAATTATGCATACTATACATACAGTTGTACCACAGGGTATAATGAGCTGTGTTAATTATTTGTTCGTTCCACAACAATGACAATTTAATAAAAGGTGTAATGCAAGCAGCACGAGTACTCACCTATAGAGTTTTACCAAAAGGCTGTACATTAATATACAATATAAATAATTAAAAAGAACATAAACACTCTATTAGGTAAATTTAACTTACCTATGTAAATTAAATGGAAACTCCTAATGACATCAATATTATAGTCCAGACATTTGCTTAACTGAGTCCCTATTTCAACAAATGGGCTTTAAAACCATGAAAATGCTCAGCTATCATTCAAATGGCAATAACTGAAAAACATGATTTCTAAAATGTTAATTTCCAGTTTAGACAACTGAGGTCATTTAGACCCTGAAGGGTGACCTGTGCCGCCCACCCATGGCAACAGAGGCCTTGGATTGACCATCTCCCAAACCTAGATAGAGTTCCCCGCCAGGCAGACAACCAGCTCTGTGCCTTCATGGAGCCACCCTTATGTTGGCTCCATTGAAAGTAGTCATTTGACAAACGGGGGCCATGTTTGTTGAGCCTGTTCTAAAGTTGCCAAGTTACCCAGGTCCAGTGATGTGCTGCTCCAGTCCAGGATTTTTCCATCTGAATTCTGAGACTTGTAGTCTTTTAAAAAAATATAAAAGCAGCTGTAGGAAGCCAGTCTGGTGTGTGGTAGGTAACTTAGGTATTTACACCTTATACCAGGCCCAGGTATCCACTGTCAGTGAAGTATAGGCAGTGTCTAGAAGCCAGGCTTTCTAAAGGTAGCTGTGGATGAGCAGCCAAGAAGTATCTAGGAGACATGCAAAGCTCATGCAAAACCACGGTAGCCACACAGCACTTACACACATGAAAGAAAACACTCAGTTGTACAAGAATAAAGATACTTTATTTTTGGTTATACAATACTACAAAACACTAGAAGGGCAACCCTCCGATAGGAGTTAAGTAATACACTAATTATAGACACTAGTAAACAGTAATAGGTACGGAAACGGTTAGAAAACAGTGCAAATGTAAATAACCAATAGTGACCCTATGGGGAGGCCAAACCATATACTAAAGAAATGTATTATAAACATAGGACTCCTGCCTAGGTAAGTGGAATGTGTAGAGGGGAGCTGGGAGCACTAGAAAACTACAGAGGTAAGTAACACAGTACCCCCCAGCGACCAGCAAAGCAGGAGTAAATCACTGGAATTTTCCCCAAACCACCCAAAAGGAAAGAAAAGAAGAAAAGAAGACACCCAGACAAGACTGCAAGAAACCAACTGTGGATTCCTGTGGAAAAAGACCTGTGGAGAGAGGGGACCAAGTCCAAAAGTGTCAGCGGAGTCTAGGAGGAGTAGGAGCTACTACCCGCCCAGCTGTACGTGCAGGAGTTGGTCGACAGTGAGGAAGAACAGGTCAACACTGCAGCCCTGAAGCCGGAGACGAGTTCCTGATGGATGCAGAAGATGTCCTACGCTGGAGTGAAGATTGCAGATGGGTGTCAGTGTAGGAATTCCACCAATGTGCCTTGGTAAAGGCAAATTCGGGGTTAGTGGAAAAGTGGAGCTGCCTGGGACCAGCAAGGCCCAGGAGGACCCAACCTAGGATGGGGCACAAGAGGGGATCCTCAGTGACAGAGAGAGTGAACAAGAGCAAAGGCAGCACCCACAGTAGTCCCATAGGGTGAGGACACAGAAGTCACAGAAGGAGCCCAATCAGCATGACAGAAAGGGATCCCATGCCGCAGGAGAACCACGTAGAGGACTGTGCGTCACAGGAAGGAGTGCAGGGGGCTGGAGCTACAAATCACCTGAAGAACCCTTGGAGGAGGTGCAAACAAGCCTTGGCAGCTGCAAGAGACGTGGTGCATGGGGGTACTGTCCTGCATGGAAAGGCAAGGGCTTACCTTCACCAAAGTTGGACAGCTGGTAGAGAGGACCGAGAGGACTACTCTGGACCACCACATGTGATGCAGGATCAGTCATCATTGCAGCAGGTGCCTGCAGATGCAGGGGAGTGACTCCTTCACTCCAAGGAAGATTCCTTATTTCTTCTAAAGCAGACTGAAGACACACCACCCTCGGTGGATGCACAGTTGGTGAAAATGTTGTAATTGCTGGCAAGAGCCCTGGAAACAATGTTGCAGAAGTATTCTTCTTCTTGGAGGCAGTTTGTCAGGTACTGGAGGTTCCAGTCACGGTTCCGGAGGCCAGAAGTCGAGGTGGAGGTTGCAGAGGAGTACTGCTGGAATCTTGCATGCCAGATCTGGGGACCCACCCATGTGAGAGAGAGCCTAAATAGCCCTGAAAGGGGGATTGATCACCTAGTCAGATAAGCACCTATCAGAAGGGGACTCTGACATCACCTGCCTGGCCACTTAGATGCTCCCAGAGTTCCCTGCCAACCTTGGAAACAAGATGGCATAACCCAGGGATCCTCTGGAGGACCTCTCAGCACCACCCCTGGGGTTGTGATGGACAGGGAAGTGGTCACTCCCCTTTCCATTGTCCAGTTTCTCACCAAAGCAGGGACTGGGGATCCCTGAACCGGTGTGGACTGGTTTATGCACAGAGGGCACCAAATGTGCCCTTCAAATCGTACCAGTGACTTGGGGTGGCTACCCCTCCCAAGCCTGTCACACCTATTTCTAATTGGGGGAGGGTCTTTCCTTTCTCTCCGTAAGGAAATCCTTTGTTCTACCTTCCTGGGCTTGATCAGATCAAGTAGCAGGAGGGCAGAAATCTGTCTGAGGGGTGGCAGCAGCCTGGGCTGCCTGGAAAACCCCGTAAGACTGGTGGTAGCAGTGCTGGGGGTCCTCTAATGAGCTCCCAGAGTGCATGGAATCATACTTCCAATACTTGCAACAGTATTGGGGTATGATTCTGACATGTTTGATACCAAACATGCCCAGGTTCGGAGTTACCATTATGTATCTGGACATAGGTAGTGACCTATGTCCAGTACACATGTAAAATGATGTCCCCGCACTCACGAAGTCCAGGAAAATTGAACTGGAGTTCGTGGGGGCACCTCTGCTAGTGCAGGGGTGCCCTCACACACAGGTACTTGCACCCTGCCCTCTGGCCTAGGAGGGCCTACCATAGGGGGTGATCTGGTGCAGTGATGTGGTAGTGAAAAGGTGCATGTACCGTTTCACACAGACTGCAATGAAAGGCCTGCAGAACACTTTGCATGGGCTTCCTATGGGTGACATAATACGTGCCGCAGCCCATAGGGATCCCCTAGTACCCCGATGCTCTGGGTACCATAACCTAGGGACTTACATGGGGGCACCAGTATGCCAAATGTGTGGTGAAAAAAGGTTCCAGCAATCAGGTTTAAAAGGAGAGCACTTGATCACTGTGGTCCTGGTTAGCAGGATCCCAGTGAACACAGTCAAACAGGTGAAAAGTGGGGGTAACCATGCTAGAAAGAGGATGCTTTCCTACAGCAGGTAGTTGTTTCTTGAGAACTAATATAAAACACTGAGACCCAGACGCGCAAGGAGGTTTCTCCATGCATGTCGGGCCAGTGAGCATTTTCCTACAGGCGTCCACTATGCCTTAGGTGGCTCTCCTTTGCAGGAAAAATTAGTGACTGTCGCCCTGCTTTAAGGGGAACTGAGGCAGCCGTCACTGTGCAATGGTAGCCCTATCCAGATAAGAGTTGACACCTACAGAGCCAGCTGAGCTTCCGCCAATGTGTAAACTAAGCACACAAATTCCAGTCTGGCATTTTAAACATAAACTATTCAGCAAAGACTTAACCTTTTACCAAAACACAGTTATTTGAAAGTTCAGCGTCAGCTGTAGGCTCTAAAAATACATTTTGAATAGATGAAAAATATAACATTTAAGTCACATTTTTAAATGTGCGCATATATGATAACATTTCTGTATATCGCTGGCTGATATTAAACACTTGGTCATACTCATGGGTCATTTCGAGGTCGCCAGGGGTTGCAGCTGCAAACCCTAGCTTGCCTCTTGCGACCCCTGGCACTGCCTCTGAGACCTCTGATCTCAGAGGTGGCAGAAATCAGTGCCAAGAACACAGGGGCAGCTCCTCTTTATGGACGTTGCTACGGTCCACTTCCTTGTTTTTAATCCGTTTTTTTTTATCACAATAAGAGTGAATAATACATTATTCAGTATTAGTGTAATAAAAAATGGAGTACAGTTAGCTGGAATATGATCCTCCTTGCTAGCTGAATTAAGTAAAAAACACTTTTAAATGTATGTTGTGTTCATGTTTGCTTGTGAGAGTCCTCCTATGTAAAAGAGAGTGTGTGTATCAGTGAATGTGTGTTTGTGTAAGCGTCTGTGTGAGTGAAAGTAAAGATGAAATGGCGTGTGATGTCACTTCCGCTACCCCTGGCATTTTGGTGAATTGACGTCCATGGTCATACTCTGACAATAATAAATAAATTATTTACTTGTGAAATGAAACTTAATTTTTATGTGTAGTGCATATTCTTTTAGAGAGCGGAGATGCTGGAGGAGGGGAAATGACCTGCCTATTGAGATCTAGAAACCAACACAAATCATGAGGATTTTTACATATGCAGCCAATCCCCTTAATACCATCAAAGGGACCTCACCACCAAGAAAGGTGGTAGGATGTGCACTTGCACAGTGAGGCTGATATAGTGGATAGCTGATTGGACTTTCAACTGCAGAGATCTGTGCTACGTCTGGGGGGGGGGGAGGGGCAGGTTTAAATTCCATTGGGTCTACTTAGCCTGTCACTTATTATAGGTGGATAAAAGAAGTACCATCGAGTTCGTTTTAATAACAATTGTCAGTGACTAGAGGCAATTCAGTTGGCATATAGTGCTATACAGGTGCACTAATTATTAGTAACATGAAGTTTGTGTATTCCTACAACCACCAAGCACTAGGCCGGGTACACTGTGTAAGGTGTCTGGCAGTGCTTAATTTGTGCTTGTTGTTTCCGGTGCGGAGCACCGGCACTTATTTTTCAAGGCCGGCGCTTAATTTTCCGCCTCAAGCATTTATTGCGGTCAAAAGACATTTGAGAAACGCGGAGGAAGAGAAAAACAAAAAAGCGTCACAATGGGAGTAAATAGAAAGCTGCAGGAGTGAGCCGCATGAGCAGGGAGGGGATGTAAATGGAATAAAGAGGCTCGTGATGGTTTCAGGATTACGCAGTCTGAGTATTCAGTGTTCGCACATTTAGCCACGTATTTAAGAGGAGGGCTGTGGGCACCGGCACGTTTTTATTGACAAATTAAGCACTGGTGTCTGGTATCCATTTCTACATAAAGTGTCCCCAGCCCTGTGCGTAGGAGAATGCAGATGCACTGGGAAAGGGAAATGACAAGGGGAGGGTATTCCAGCGATTTCCCGAACAGCAAGATCCTTGCCATCTATGGACCTGGTCCTGGAAAACAATCCCCTGCTGTGCAGCGCAGATGGGGGAGCCCAGTACCCACCGTGCCCCAGTATTCACCCTGAATATATGCCAGGCCTCCAGGATATCTGCCTGTATGACAGGATCCATGCTACGCAACCTGATATACGAAGCCAGACTGGCTTGTGGAAGCATCCTCAAAAGGATTTTAGCACCAAGATCTCTTCAGACTGCATCCCAAGCACAGCAATGAATGCAAAACGGCAAACCAAGCACAATTAAGAAACACAAATGTTCAGTGTCCAGCATGGTGCATGAGTCAAGTAAAACTGAGAAAAAAGTCTGGTATTTCTACTTTCATGGCAAAAGAGAAGAGCTGCATTGTTATATTAAATTTAGAGTTCCTATTTCTTCCACATGGCTCACACTCCGACTGTTAGGACCGTGATTAAGGGAGTTTGAGTGGCATTGTTAGCTTGTCGGTAACTTGCTTATCCTTGTGTCCCTGCAGAACTTGTCCTCCAACATCATCCTTGACCATGGAACCGTGCCGGATTCTCTGATGGTGACATATGACTCCTTGTGTCCCAGGTCCACCCAAACTAAAGATGCAAAGAGGGGAGAGTGCAGCAACGTGAGGATCAATGAAGAGGTACATATATTGTCTTCTATAGCGCTCTTACTTTTTTGGCTGTCCATTTTACGTTCCAGTTTCCCCAAAACCAAGTGTCCAGTTCACAAAACAAAAGTTGTACATTTGTACCTATAGGTGTACAACCTTGCATGGTTACAGATTTACGATTTTCAGGAATTCACGAAGCTTTCTGGAAGTTCTCCTGGAAAGCTCGAATTAATGTGTTACTGTTTGTGACAATGTTAAGACATTTCATCATGCATAATTGTATACGTTGCGCATGTACTCATGATGAATGCAAGCACCTTTTAGGCCTTGATTAACAGCGCAGCTGTCTCCAGATCTTATGTGTTCAAAAGCAAAAGAACTTCAAAAAACACTGAGAGAGAAGCTTTGATATGCCCACAAGTCGATCCACTTTCAAAAGATATGATTGGACAAAAAAAGTTGTATGCCTCTGCTAAAAGAGTGCTTATTGTACTGTTAATGGCTCTTAAAGGGAAGCCATTTATAATGCAGCAAAGAGACTAGGCACTAAGTGCTCCTGTTGGAATCCTACTGATTTAGAATGGGTTTCCCCACAACTAAGATAGGTGCCGCATTGAAATTTAAGGACTCTGCGGTGGAATGTAAAGAGAAACCTTCACTAATCAGTTCCACCTTGGGTGTGGGTGCCAGCCCTGAAAACTCAGTCCGTTGGACCTTACTCAAGCATGATTTTCATTTTGCCTGGCATTCGTTCCAAGTCCAGACATGTATGTGGTGACACAGCAACATGCAGTCATCACGTCGGACCCATTTTGTCTAAAGTATCCTATTTATTCACTGTAATAATAGTACAAGCAAAGCCCAAGCACAGTGACGGAAAATATATATATCCTTCTCCTGGGTGAGTAGGGGTGGGCCATGGCCATGCTCTGTGGCACTGTGGTATCCAACAGTAGACCAGTAGTCAGTGGATGCCCTGGTGCCTGTGCCTTGGGCAGTACTCTATCCACTGTCTGGCTCCTGCATTTAAGTCAGGGACCCGCACTTCTCTGCCTCTTCCTGCCCAGGCACCCAGTCTAGTGGAGGGTTGCCCTTGCCTGTTCAGCCAGTGCAGCACCAGCTAACCTGTGTGACCCTGCTCCAGCCCTAACAATCTTCGGCCATACAATGTGAGTGCTCACAACATCACCAACTACAGCAGTGTCAGCCAGTCCTCTCTCTACTCCGAGCAGGCCCCAACCTGACTGACTCAGCTCGGGACTGACTCTGAGTCGGACTGATAGGCTGTCCAAGTGTCCAACCTATGGCAGCTTCTGTGACACCTGATCCAGGTGTACATAAAAGTGGCGGCCGGCAGCTTTAGGAGAGAGGGGGGTGGGCAGGAAGCACACACACTCATTCTTTCACACACACACGCATGCACATCCATTAACAACACTCATAAGATTCAAACATGCACGCATGCACCAAACATTGATTTTAAAAGATCACACACTCATTCTTTCACACACACACGCCCACACACTTACCTTCAGCCTCGGGGGTCTCAGGAGGGTTGGGACTGCTGCTTTCCCTCACTGGCTGACCTAAGGTCAGCCAATGAGGGAAGGCAGAAGTCCCAGCCTCGTCACAGAGTGGGATGGGGTCATTGAGACTGCTGACCCCACCCTACTCTGTGACGAAGCGTCACTGATTGACACTCGCCCTGGGCGCTTCAGGTCTTAAACCTGAAGCGCCCAGGTCGAAGTCAATGGGTGACGCTTTCCTCGTCACCCAGGGGAGGGCCTCGAGGCACCTTTGCTGAGCCGAGGAGGTCACGCCCATAGGAGCTGTGACCTCCTCAGCCCAGCAAAGTTCAGCTCAGGCAGCCAGGAGTCTGCGCAAATCGTGCATGTCTCACTCCTGGCAGCCTGACCTGAACATGAAGAGTGTCTGTCAGGCTGACCTTTGTTTAGCCTGACAGACACTCTTCATGAGGGGCAAAAGGTGAGGGTGCGTGGCCCCTCCTCCCTAAAGTACGGGCCGCACCTGGTACATAGCCAAGCAGCAGAGGAAGGAGCCACATCACTGCCACAGCATGAGACTTAGGGGGTCATTCTGACCCTGGCGGTCATTGACCGCCAGGGTCGACGACCACGGAAGCACCGCCAACAGGCTGGCGGTGCTTCCTTTTGTATTCCGACCGCGGCTGTGAAGCCGCGGTCGCCCAGCCGGGTCTGGTGGTTTCCCGCTGGATTACCCCCAGCTGGGAGAATCCTCCAGCGCCGCCATGGGGATTCCGACCCCCTTCCCGCCAGCTTGTTTCTGGCGGTTTTCACCGCCAGAACCAGGATGGCGGGAACGGGTGTCGTGGGGCCCCTGGGGGCCCCTGCACTGCCCATGCCGCTGGCATGGGCAGTGCAGGGGCCCCCTAACAGGGCCCCAGAAAGATTTTCACTGTCTGCATTGCAGACAGTGAAAATCGCGACGGGTGCAACTGCACCCGTCGCACCCCTGCAACTCCGCCAGCTCCATTCGGAGCCGGCTTCATTGTTGCAGGGCCTTTCCCGCTGGGCCAGCGGGCGCTCCTTTGGCGGGTGCCCGCCGGCCCAGCAGGAAAGCCAGAATGGCCTCCGCGGTCTTTTGACCGCGGAGCGGCCAAGTGGCGGTTCCCGTTTGGCTGGCGGCTACTGCCGCCAGCCAAACTCGGAATGAGGGCCTTAGTCCACTGTATGTGCCCAGTGTGTGCACACAGCAGTGTATCCCTGACAGCACGGGACTATGGGCCAGATGTAAGGAAGCACTGATCACAAAATACTAGTTGCAAGTTGTGCATCATTAAGTGTAGGCTGCTAATAGGTGTTAAGTATTTATCACCCCTGGGTGTCTTCTTACTTTGCTGACCATACAGGTGTATGGTGTATGCATATATCCATATTTATTCTGACACAGTCAGTGCTTATAGAAAACTCTGTTCGGTTGCTGATGCTGTGTATTGATGTTGGTAATTCTTTCTGTCTCCAATTTTGTACTAAAACCAGTACATCACAAAGAGCATCTCAATGATTAAACAGTTACACCTTGTTATTCTTAAAACATTTATTTTCTTATAGATGACAAATGAATGCAAATGTGATGGGGTCATTTTGTGACTATAACACTGTTTCATGTAATGTTTCCTTTAGATCAGCTTTGTGGTGAAAGTAACAGCGTCCAAGTGCCTCCCTGATCAGTCCTTTGTTATTCGACCTCTCAGTTTCACAGACACACTCACTGTAAATGTCAAAACCCTGTGCGACTGTGAGTGCGATGACACACCGCAACCGGGAGACTGCAACTCGCATGGCAAAACAATCTGTGGCATCTGCAGGTAAGAATTCTTGAGACAATTATGCGGCGAGGTGAACTATGTATTGTGAGGCTCGCTGGAATCCTGAAGCATGAGATCCTGCAGCCCTGCACGCCACAGTGGACACCATTCCTGGTGTTGACGGGTGGTCTAGTAGGACAAAAGAGCTCTGCAGGAGCAGCATGGTGGGAGGCAAGCCCCCCCCCCCCCAGCAGTTAAACCTGAAATCTGAGCAGGGGTGCCTGTAAAATAAATGATATTGGGGTGTATAATGGAACGTACTTGACAGCTCACACCTCTAGGTTGCCTTTCCAAAACCTGTGTATCTTCACTATTTTCTGCAGCTTTCCCTAACTTGAAGTCTGAATGGGCAAGATAAGCTATTCAGTCTTTGGAAATTCATTTTTTGGAGAGAACCTAGTGCGCCCTCTTTGGTGGATGCACTCTAGAAGCCAAAGCTGTGGTCTTGAATTTGTGGTGCCTTCAGTGGGAGAGTGGCAGCTCTCAAAGATCAGGCCTTGAGGAGGTCCTAATTTTGTGGTGATCATATACACGCACTGCGTTAAATTAAAAAAAAAACGTATTGAAGTAGATGTAGTTTTCCTTTTCCCGACATGGGTTTTATTCAAAATACCCCTCAGATTGTGATCTTGAATGTTATATCACGTTTAGCACAAAGATGTATCAAAGTAAGAAGTCTATATCACATTCGCAATATTCAGTGCTTGATTAGAAATACAATATCTTTTTGATTTCTGTCTCTTAATAACCTGATTTTAATGGAATTTTGATTCATCCTTTATACATGTGTTTCCAAATGTGTTCCCTCAACTTTCCTAATATAAAGGATGATGTGGACCTTAAACACAGAATGTCTGTATTCTGTGTTCCGAAGATATATCTCCACCCACCATGTCACCAATGTTAGATTTGCAACGAACAGAGTTAATGTTCAGACCATCACGGTCCCTCATTTGTTATATCAAATGCTCCTCCAAAAAAGAAATAACCATAATTCAACACAAATCCAGTAAGGTCAAGAATTATCCCATCTGTTGCATTAGACTGGCAGATGATCTTTTCAAATAAATAGATCTTCTTTCTGGCCCTCAGTATGGTGGATTGAAGTATATAATGATGGTCTAGTTTGGTGACCCATAGGGTCTCCTCTTATGAGGAATCATTCCAATTTTTAAAGAAAATTGTGTGTATCTTTAAAATGAGAAACTGCCTGACTTTGGAGACCCCTTGGCTGTTCTGCTTATAGACTTTGAAGAGGCTTTTGACTGTATACTGTGCCCTTATATTTTCCTCCTGTTGGGGCATATGGGCTTTGGCCTCAATACTTGGCATATGAAAACTGCTACGTTGTGGCAGCGCACTTGAGTGTGAGTAGGGGGGACCCTATTGGTTTCATTCCTGCTTGAAAGAGGGAAACAAGAGTGATGCCTTTTGGTGCCCCAGTTGTTTGCCTTTGCGATTGAACCCATGGCACAGTTCCTCCAAACTAATCCTGCATCCTGGGCCACCAGGTCTGAGATGTACAAGGATCGGGTATCCCTCTACACTGATGATCCTTTAAGTACCTGAATAATTGCTACATCTCTGAGCCGATCACCTTGGAAGTTCTCAACACCTTATGCTCCACTTGGGACTCTCGTTAATTGGTCAAAGACATGATCATTCCTTGTGGGTCTACCGGCCCAAACAGTGGAGTGGACATGCCAGACAGGCATGATGGTGGCAGAAACTGGATTCTGCTACTTCGGAGTCAACATTCGGACTACAGCAGACTTGGCTAGTGCTGATAACTTGGCCCCTTTGTTAGATGTGAGGTAGGGTGATGTGCAATGCTGATCCTCCTTGCCCCTGTCTTTGCTAAGGTGCATCGCACTCTTGAAAAATGATTACTCTTCCATGGCTACTGTATACCCTGCAAAACTGTCCTCACTATCTTTCCAAGGTGAGCCTGGCATCATTTAACTCTGTTCTCACCTCATTTATATTGGGGGGAGTGGACCTCAGTGAGTTGCTTTTGCAAAATGCTGCAAATAGATTTACGATAGGGACTGGCCATGATCAACCTAACATTTTATTATTGGTCCTCCCACCTACTGTTCAATAATGACTGAATGTATGGTGTGGAAGATGATCCAGCATTCAAGCTCGATTATGGGTAAACACTCCTGTTGTAGATTAGGGGTGATGAGGACCCACAAGTTATTGGTTTGTCCATGTTTTATTAGGTTATAAAGTACATAAGCAAATGTTAGAAAAATATAAAAGTATGAGTTTGTGTTTGCCAAAACCAGGCAATCATGTTTAGTCGAGATCTTTGGCCTCTGTGTCCGCTCTCCCTATAGAGTCTTCTCCCAGCCAGCATTACGCTCCCCCTCAGAAAAGGAAACCCAAATAACAAGGGATCAGCTCAATGTCCAAGGCATTATATGACCTTCACCTGTGCTACCATCACCAAAACGGAGTGTTTCTCTCTGAAGTGCACCCTTGTGACACACCATTCATTTTGTGTAAGCCAAAGTCCACAGATACTTTTATTCAGTGGTGCATGTGCCCTACCAACCCCACTAAAATGATTGAACAGTCCCCAGCACTTGCCTCAGGCTACGACCCATCTCTTGGCCCGTGGCAGTGTGACCCAGGGTGTCCTTGTCACTCTTCCTGCGACCAGGCTGTTTCACGGGATATGGGAGTTCTCGGTCTCCTCGGTCTGTCTCCTCGCTACTCCCTTGTTGAAAGCGTCTTCTCCAGTGGTCCTTTCTTCTTCCATGGTGCTGTCAGCAGCTGCAGGGTCATTGCTCATCGTGGTTTCTTCTCTGGTGGCTCCTCCTTCCAAGCAGCAAACCGCCGTTGCTCTCTTTGGTGTCTCTGCTCCACACTCCAACTGCTTCTCCGTAGCTAAGGCTTCCGTCTTGGATCCGCATGTGTCTTCTCTCCCACATTGTCCCAATAAACACTAGTCGTCCTCCAGATTCTCCATTGATGGCCCGGGGCATGGCCGTCCAATCCACTTGGCATCCTGAAATATTGGAACTCTGTGCAGCTCCTGCTAGTGGCCTATTTCACCGGCCCTGGTGGGGGTCATCTTGGGTCTTCGTTCCTCCTCACAACTCCCTTATTCTCTATGTCTATGGTGGCAAACTGACATTGCATGCTCCCCACCCGAACTCAGTGGCACTGAAATTCTAGAATTTAAAACTTAACAATAGGAGGGCAGACTCATGGGTGCTCCTTTATGGTGTGGCACCCTACTTCCAGAGGTTGCAGTACTGGAGGGCTATTGAGTTTCGGACCTAGTGGGTGTCACTTCCTTGAGGCATGTTGTAAGTGACACTGGGGGTCAAGACATTCGAAGAACTAAGAGAGGATTTTGGATTTCAATGTTACCAGTTTCTTAGATACTTGAGGCTGCAGCACTCTACAGCCTCACCCAATTGTCCATCTTGACGTGCCTGAATGCAATCCCCTTGAAACCAATTTGATTGTGGACCCTCTCCCGGATTGGGAGCAGGTACCCTTTATATATGTCTCTTATAGTCATTACTCCGGACTCCCTTCTCCTTGAGGGAGAAATGGTAAAACAACATTGGCCAGCTTGACGATGCTTAGTGGATGGCGGCTTTAATGGGACCCCGACAGGCGGCGATAACTGCGAAGTTCCACATAATTCAATTTTAATACCGCAACCAAACCTATTTAACTCTGCAGCAGCTTTGGTGTATGAATAGGGGGTAGACCCTGCTAGCCTCCGATGCTGTGTGGAAGTTGGTGACTTTCTGCATGCTGTGCGGAGCTGCGCAGTTCTCCGCCCATATTGGGATGCTATCGACTCCACACATGCAGTGCTTGGCAGCCCAATCTGCCTCATACCCCAAAATGGCCATTCTCAGTGCAGTGGATGATGAATGGTTCAAACATGCTGAGAGAATGCTTGCAAGACTTTAGCTTGGTGATAGCGAAAAGAGAAATTGCCTGTTAATAGAGACAGGCGGAAGTTCCAGTTTTGAGGACCTGGCGAGCAAAAAGTGACCTTTTTTGTGTTTTGGAAAAGCCTGTATATGCTGCATGAGATTGTCTCAGGAAACATGAAAGGACGTGGGGGGGATGGCAACAATTTCAAGATGAACTATAGAACTGTTGAGCATGTGTATATGGAGGGTATACTAATCAATACTAGATTAGTTCTTCTTGAGTTGCGGAATGCCTATTATCCCCATTATGTGGGTGTGTAAAGGATAACAGAAGGCGTGAGTGTGCAATACATATTTTTGTGTTTTTTTTTTTGCAAAAAAAAAGTATGTTAATATATAGTGGACAAAATGGAAGCCAACAGTTCTGACCCTGATATTCTGATGCCCAGTCCTGAAGTAGATACCGGAGGCCATGGGATATTGGCTCTTTTCTCCTATTGAAGGCTATGCCTTGCATAAGCTGATTTTCTTTCCTAGACAAAAGCCAGTGATAAATAAAAAATAGTGTAGTAGACAAGTGGACCTGCATCACTTGAATGGCCAAAATCAAAAATGCCTTGAAGGGTGAAAGAAGAACGATAACTGTGCAAAGTCTAGGGAGACTATTCACCCCCGTATCAAATCTATACGAATAAAGCAATTCAAAATGTTTATACCATAGAGCATGTCCAGCTTTCACGTTCACTATGGGAAAGCACACATAGAAAATGTGGTATTTTTAAAGTTTTGTGTTGTTATATAGCCACCAAGAGAAAGTCATTCATAAGGTGTACAGGCCGAATCACTTGGTTTGATTTCTTGACTTACTGTTGCCCACGTAAAAATGAATTTCCTCTGACTCTTGAAAACCATTCTGTCTCCCCCCATGACTAGGTGTGACGAAGGCTATGTGGGCAAGAACTGTGAGTGCAATACAACTGGAAAGTCCACCACAGATCTGGAAGTCAGCTGCAGGAAAGATAATGGTTCGGAGACTTGCTCTGGTTTAGGAGAATGTGTTTGTGGTCAGTGCATCTGCCACGCCAGTGATGATCCCAAGAAGCAGATCTATGGGGCCTTCTGCGAATGCAACAACTGGAACTGTGAGGTCTACAATGCATTGCTATGCGGTGGAGAAGGTAGGCAATATCGTCCGGTCCACAGCCAGGAAAAGTTAAGCCATCTGTAGGAATCCTCACACATTTAGAAAGCCAGACTCTCGTTCCGTGATCTGTAGTTTTCCATCACAAAAAGGTTCCTGAGGAGACAATGGCTTGGCATTATCAGTTTGCAGAAACAAAACAGATAATAAGACCAGGGTAACAGTTTAATTATGCCGGTGAAATTTGTGTAATTCCTGAAGTTTTTGTAACATGATATTCATTCACTTTCTCAATTTAAAAAAAAAAATTGCATTGCACGATATTGCATAATTTTTGCACATCGGAGAATCGTTTGCCCAGAAAATGTCTCACCGAGAGAACCAGACTGTTGCCGGTATCTTGTGTGACTTTTCTGTGTAAAGTCCCTTCTTGAGTGAAAAATGTCGAACAAGAAACTGGCAAACCACATTTTGCTCTAAAAGTGTATATTTTCCATTTTCCCTGGAAAAATTATGCAATTGTGTACACTCCCACAAATAAAGACTTTCTATTATTCTTGGCAATGCCTTTATATTTTCAAGGTGGTATAATGTGTTTTCACAGTATGAACTATACCTACTCCTCATATTTTGCAACTACAATGGGTTTCAAATGTGGAATATTGTATGTTTTTGAGTACTTTTAAGTGTACGTGCATGGGCAAATCGAGGCTCCGTAGTGTTGCCCTGAACCACCACAGATGGCTTAACTATTGTCAGAGAGCTGCATTGAAAAATGTAATACCATCAACCAAATACCTGCCTCATTTTAAGGTTAACATAGCGGTATGCCAAAAATCTTTAGCCCTCTGGCATCATATGATATGGTGATGTCTCACTGAGAGACATCCTGATAAAAAAAATCACCAAAATCGAAGGGCTTGAGCAGATCCTACCCATTCCACTGTCGAAAAGATTATCTTCAAAGTGATCAGAGACCATTTTTAACAACCTGATCATACTTATAAGTATAAATGGCTTAATTCACAAAAGGCCCCCTCTCACACCGCACAATTGTCTAACAATATTTCGTTCAAATCAATAAAACGTAAGCCCTGTTCTTAATACAGCCTGGAATGCCTTGCCAGCAAAAGAGAAACCTGACCGTAAGAGAACACATGCCGCATATTTTGCTCCATAACAGGTTTTAACAGGCTCACAAACTCTTACACAAGTGGAAAGAAGACAAATCTTTGTGGAAACTAACTTCAGTCCCAACACCTTCTGACTAAGCCAACAAAGCTGACCATATCAAATGCATTAAAACTGCATCAAACTCATGCTGACGACTCATTCCACATTCTACTGAAAATTGGCAGCTATCAACAAATTCCTAATTCACAAAATCAAGAAGATCAAACAAAATATGAGTCTGACCCAATAACTTTTTGACTCACCCTCTGTTGCCTCTCAGAACTGCTTTAAACAGAAACCCATTCCAAACCACTGACACTCAAGGATCTCTCAGAATCCATACCTTACTGGAGAACAATTCCTACATCCTACAAATACAATATAGTCTACATCCTACTCCGCTACACAGTCATTCCCTCTGTAGTTCTTCAAGAATCCCTCAGGAGTCCCTCATGAATCCTGTGGGAGCGGGAATTTAAAGGACAAGCGTTGTGACTGGCCCAGCAGGCTCTTTCTTCTTTTTTCTTCTTTGAAGCTGAAGCCAAGTCACAGCAAACAAAGTCAGCTTTTTGACAGCGAGACCTCTCAAACAGGTCCCGCTGTCAAAATGCGGACTTTTCATCTCTGTTCCCTGCACGCAGGTATGCATGCAGGGAACAGAGATGAAGCTTTGCTCCAGCAACCAGGCAGCTGTTGTTAAAAGCAGATGCCTGCTTGCTGGAGCAATGGGACCACAGGGGAGGCCTGAAGGCTCCCCCCCGGTCCCAGACAGCCCATAAAGAGCTTAGTAAAAAAAAAAAATAGAGAGGGACCGCCGGGGAGGCGTTGAGGCTCCCCTTGCGGCCCCTGATATCCCATAGGGGCATATTACAAAATAAATAAACAAATAGTGAGGGACCGTGGGGGAGATCTTGAGGTGCCCCCGCAGTCCCTGATAGCCTAACGGTTCAAATCTAGGTGTTTCCCTGATCGTTTCCCTCCTTTCTTTTTTATTCAGTTATTTAAGGCTCATACTGACAGGTGACCTTACTCTTTTCAATAGACAAATACATTTGTCTTTTCAATTCGTGCAGAAATATCTCATTATAAGTATATCATCCATCAAAGCCTAAAAACTCTCTATCCCTCCCCCTTTCACTCAATTTCTCTCTATCTTTCAATCTCTTTCTACCACTCACACACCCACTCACCCACTTACACACCCACTCAGACACTCACTCACCCACACACAGCCCCAGTCAGACCTTCACACACCCACTCACAGACCCAGTCAGACTCTCACACACCCACTCACAGACCCACTGACACCCTTATGCACCCACTCACAGAACCGCGCACACACTGATGCACCCAATAAAGCACTGATGTATGCACTCTCACACCCAGACAGACACTCTCACAACCACTCTCAAGCCCCAGATACACCTTCTTATACCTGTTCTCACACCTAGAGATTCTGCGTCCAACTCCTCACCACGCATGGCCAAAGGGTCATGCACAGCATGGGGTTGGGTGGTTAGGGGAGTTGGCCGCAGGGTTTACCTGCAGACCAGGTCTTGCCAACATCCTCTGCTGCGCATGGGTGAAGGCCGTGCACGGTGCATGGTTGGTTGCTTATAGGGGTTGGCCACAGGGCCTGGCCACAGGACAGGCTTTGTGGCCAACCGCCCATGGCCTTTGGCCATGTGCAGCTGTGGTTGGATTAACGTATAGTAATGAAAATTACTACATGTTAAAAAAAACATAGAAATTCACTGAAAAACCAGAGCTTACGGTGACGTTATAGTTAGGAAATAGAATTTAAAAACCAGAGAAATTCACTTTAAAATGCAAACGTTACAGGGACGTTATAGTTAAGCTCACATTTTAAACATACAAAACCATAGAAGTTCACCAGTTATAGTTAGAGTTACTGTAGGAAGCTGTCTCTGTATATACTATATCAAAATGAGATATAGTGTGCACAGAGTCCAGGGGTTCCCAAGAGGCTAAAGTAGATAATAATAATGCTCTCTTTTATGGTAGGGTGGTTGAACAGTTAGGCTTATCAGAGGCTAGTGCAAATAATTTGTTGTACACACAGGCAATAAAGTTAAGCACTCACTCAATTACTAACTCCAGATCAATGGTTTCTATCTAGCAAAAATATGTTTTGGTACTTTATTTCTAGAACCACAAGATTCAGGTTACAGCTAAGAACATTAGCAAGTACGTTTCCAGAGGTCGCTGGTCCTGCTAGATGTGTTGCCTTCTTTTTGCAGGGCTTTAGAAGCTAAAAACAGGCCGGTAGGGCTGGGACCAAGTCAGTTTGCATCATTAGTCTTCTCTGCTGGGGGTCAGCTTAGCAGTCCTTCTTCTTCTGAGGTCGCCAGGAATCTGATGACCTAGGTTCAGGGAAGCCCTTAAATCATGGATTTAGGGGTGTTACTAGAGTCAGAGGGTAGTAGCCAATGGCGACTGTCCCTGAGGGTGGCTACACCCTTCCTGTGTCTACTCCCTTTGGGGAGGGGGGCACAGACCTAACACTATTGGTCCCTGTCCTCCAAACTAAGATGGAGGATTTTGCAAGGCGGGGGTCACCTCAGCTCTGAACACCTTAGGGGTGGTCTCAGCTGAGGTGGTAACCCCTCCTTGTTTTCCCTAATTTTCCCGCTGGAATTGCCACCAAGGGGCTTTGTACAAGGGGTGGGCAGCTCCACTAGCTGGAGTGCCCTAGGTGCACTGTAACAAGAGCCCTGAGCCTTTGAGGCTCACCACCAGGTGTTACAGTTCCTGCAGGGGGAGATGTGAAGCACCTCCACCCAGTGCAGGCTTTGTTTCTGGCCACAGAGAGCACAAAGGCTCTCACCCCATGTGGTCAAAAACTCATCTGGGAGTGGCAGGCTGGCACAGGCTGGTCAATCCTGCAGTAGCAGTTTGGCTAACATACAGGGAACATCTCTAAGATGCCCTCTGGGTGCATTTTTCAATAAAACCAACACTGACATCAGTGTGGGTTTATTGTGCTGAGAAGGTTGATACCAAACTTCCCAGTATTCAGTGAAGCCATTATAGGGCTGTGGAGATTGACTGGTCAGCAGGCAAACCCCCAGCCCATAAACTCGATATGGCCACACTACACTTTCAATGTCTAAGAATGGACTTAGACACTGTAGGTGCATATTGCTCATGCAACTATGCCCTCACCTGTGGTATAGTGCACCCTGCCTTAGGCTGTAAGGCCTGCTGGAGGGGTGACTTGCCTGTGCCACAGGCAGTGGTTTGTGGGCATGGCACTCTGGGAGGGTTGACATGTCGACTTTGTCTTTTTCTCCCCACTAGCACACACAAGCAGCAATGGCAGTATGCATGTGCTTGGTGAGGGGTCCTCCAGGGTGGTACAATACATGCTGCAGCCCTTGGGGACCTTCCCTGTCCACAGGGCCCTTGGTCCCATGGGTACCTTTTACAAGGGACTTAACTGTATGCCAGGGGTGTGCCAATTGTGGGAACAATGCTACAGTTTTCGGTGAAAGAACACTGGGGCCTGGTTAGCAGGATCCCGGCACACACTCAGTCAAGTTGGCATCAATATCAGACAGAAAGTGAGGGGGGTACCCATACCAATAAGGGGACTTTCCTACAGTTATCTCAAATAACTATAACTCATTCCCTAAAGTAGTTATAACTCGTGCCCTTGCCATGCACTTCTAATTACAGCACTCATGACATCTTTGATAATATCATTGACAAAGTGACTGTAACATCTGCCGTAAAATATTTGATCACATACCTGTGCATGGCGAGAGCGCAAATTATAGTTACCTTAGGATACGAGTTATAGTTACTTGAGGTCACTCTAACTATAACGGGTGAATTTCTATTGTATTCTATATATATATACACACACACAAACACACATATATGTGTGTGACTCGTCTATGCTTAATCCTTGCTATTTAGGCCAAGATATTTTGGCAGACTGACAACTCCCGCAGTACAGTCTGACATTCAAATGCTTTTGACCCTTCTATAATAAAGAAAAGACCACAATGTGTGTACCGGATAATGGCGTGCTCCCATTTATGTTGAAGAGCAACTTTCCCAGCTGCCTCGTCCTGCTCACTGTGCCAGCCACTTTTGACACAGTCGACCATAAAGTCCAATTTACAACCTCACTGTGCCCACGGATATTAAGACAATAGTGCTTCAATGGTGCACCTCCTTTCTAACAGACTCCAATTCGTACCAAAAACACTCATTATGACGTCTCTCTACTGTTCACATGCCAGGTTTCCAATCCTGAAGGCTCTCGCTCATGGAGTTTAGCTTGATTTCCATAGTCATACGTTTTCTTTTCCTAAATCAAGGCATGTCCATAGACCAGCATGCAAATGTCACAAGTTGTACTTAAAAGTATCACCTCCACACAGACATCGCCAAACTGAAAATACTTCCTCCCCTCTTTAATATCCCTTAAAGTGAACCACACAAATTCAGAAAGTGTCCTGCACTGTGGTGTGGCGAGCACCACCCCTAGGGCTTTAGGTCGCTCCGAGTCCGAGGCCCAAAAGCTGATGTTAAAACTGACCCCTGGCGGGACTATGGGGGTGATTCTTCCGCCGCCCGCCAAAGTACCCCCGCCAGAACACCGCACCGCGGTCGTCAGACCGCTGCGGTGATTCTGGGTTTTCCACTGGGCTGGCGGGCGACCGCCAAAAGGCCGCCCGCCAGCCCAGTGGAAAACAACCTTCCCACGAGGACGCCGGCTCTGAATGGAGCCGGCGGAGTGGGAAGGTGCGACGGGTGCAGTTGCACCCGTCGCGAATTTCACTGTCTGCAATGCAGACTGTGAAATTCAAAGTGGGGCCCTCTTACGGGGGCCCCACGACACCCCATACCGCCATCCTGTTCCTGGCGGCTCGGTATGGGGTGTCAGAATCCCCATGGCGGCGCAGCGAGCTGCGCCGCCATGGAGGATTCTTTTGGGCAGTGGAAAACCGGCGGGAGACCGCCGGTTTTCCACTTCTGACCATGCCCTGCGGGGCACCGCCAGCCTGTTGGCGGTGCTCCCGCCAACCCTGTCAGAATGACCCCCTATGTCTCTTTCACCTTACTGAGAAAGACATTGATCGGTTTCTGAACAACAAAATCATTATTGTTACTCATTTTCATGATGTTAGCAAACATTGGCAAAACCAATAGGTCTAGTTTATTGTCTGTCATGATGTGATAAGCCTCTATGTAATAACAGAAAGTTCATAGCGAGGCACCACAATACTGGTCGGGTGGCACGCTACAGAAAGCACAGGATTGACTGTTACATGCTTTAAGGCCCAACCCTTAATTACACAAGCTAATCCTCTTGGGAAGGGTTCCTGGGTATGCCCCTTTCAAGACACCCATCCACACCCCTAGCTTCGAATTTTTAAAATGGCAAACAGGTAAATGTGCAGGTCGAACGAGGTTAGTCGATGTTAACTGAAAAAGTTGATGAAGAAAATGTGTCCTTTGCTGCCATCTTGTGGAATTTGAGAGCTCTTACATGCTATTGCCTGAATGTAAATATACTGTATTGTATAGAAATATTTCCCGGAAGCCCATAGTAACCTGAGTGGAGTCGCATGGATTTTGCCATGGGAGCTGAAGGGCATTTTCGTCAAATACTCGAAACATCAATAAGGTCTCCAAATAAATAAATAATGTAGATTGTCAGTCCATTCAAAGTGTAGTTGTGCTAAGGCGCACCAACCTGAAAACAATAGTTTACTGGTGACATTCTACAAAGTTGTAGATTTTCTACTTGTTTTTAGTCCGATTATGATTCGTATATATTATAACAGAAAAATTGACGTAAATGAAACGAACAGTCATAAATGATATTCCACATTCATTAAGAGAATGCACGTTTTAGTATGAAAAGAACACACATTCAGTATAAAAATATAAAGATCCTAAACTAATACGTATCTTCAGTTCAGTGTTAAAAAGCGTAGGATCAAAGAGGAAATCCCTAGATCTCTGACATGCAGCAAATGGGGGTTTGTGGTACAATGCGGCTCGTTGTCATTATACATTCAATGCAGCTCGGCATGGAAACACTTCCCTCACAGGTTCAAAACAGACACCATTCTTATAAGCGTGTACTCTGCAAGGTGCCCATTGTTACCCATGTAGGCAAGCGCTTCAGCGCTCCACTTAGGGGCAGTAAACCCTATGTAAATCTTACAGAACTGTACAATGTTGTAGTACAGAGATTTCCAACATTTTGACTTCTGTGGACCCCTACTTTATCAACACTGGAACCCGGGGACCCCCACTGAATCATTATTGGAATCCAGGGACCCCCTACTGAGTCACTGCTGAATGCTGGGGATCTAATCTGTTAATATTAAATTTTCTAAGCAGCCGCGGACCCCCTGAGGAAGCTTCGAGGATCTCCAGGGGTCCCCGACCACAGAGTGGGAACCACTGTTGTAGTAGAAGTGATGCCTACCTTAGGCTCATGTCACAGACAATGATTCATTAAAATGGTAGGAGTAGTAAAAAATGCATCATCCTTTATTTAGCACCTGGTGAAATTGAAGAGTTGACCCTCAGACCCAGCGTTGGTCCCTCAAATGCCTTGGGCATGGTGCTTAGAGGATCTGAGAATGGTATGCAGTAGAACCAATAGACATTAAACAGTCCTGTTAAGTGTCAGTTTGTGCCACTGCCTTCATGCCCCCCGGAGTAGAAGCAGCGAGGGCAATGCCAGGGACACCCAAGGGCACGTCTAGGGTAGCTCTTGTCTCCATGTTTAACCCAGAGACCCCCAGATTTCTGACTTTGCCCCTGCCCCGCAGTCCCAGACTATCACAGAGCATGCAAGTAACTAACTACTGACGCCCTTATTTCAGTACAAAAGAAACAAAGCATTTTAAGACACATTAATTTGCAACCACTGAAGGGAGAACATAATAAAATTGTGTGAAGCAGCACAACTACGGTATCTGGTGAAAAAGGACAGAGAGGTGTCTGAGAAGCAACAGTGCTTTGTGGACCAAACAATACAATATGGAAAGTACCATGCCTTGAATAGAAGCTTCACTTGTGAGGCTATATGCCTTACCAGTTACTAAAGCTATGTTAAGGGTGTGGGGTTTAATGCTTGCCCATAATTGGGATTATAGACGTTGTGTTCAGTAGTGGCTGGTGTCAGGGCTGAGAGGCTGGGCGGTGGTGTGTTGGGAGAGGAGGGGGAGAGGGGGGGGGTTGGACGACACAAAAAAAACAACGAAAAACAAACATAAAAATAACTTACCTGCAGCGACAGTCTCCTGCTTCTTCCCACTGCAGGCACAGGCTCCCAGCGGCCAGACAGACTGGAAGCCTGAGCCTTCTGTCTCCAACCCAGCAACACATCTCGGGTTGGAGACAGCTAAGTGCGCATGAGTTTGGCTGTCCCGAGACAGCCAGCCAAACACACATGCACAATTATAAAAGTGCCACCACTCCCCCTCCGTCCCCCCTCCTCGATGGCCTCGCCCCCAAGGCTTGGCCCAGCCGAAGTTGAAAAATAAAATAATAATAAACCTTTTTTATTATTGTTTTATTGTTAAACGTTTGAGGCTGCTGGGAGGGAGGGAAGATCAGTCACTGCTGTTTCTTGTCACCATTGACACCCGTATTAAGGAATCCGGATTTCAACCCAGCTATGGATAAAAGAGCTTTTAGTTTGTGGCATCTTTGGGAGGAGGATATCAAATCCTTCAAAACAATGAAAAAAGAGGGATTCACATACTGTCAGATCTGACGTTAGGGCATGAATCACACTATTAGGTGTCAGGCTATTCAACCACTAATAAAGTTAGAAAAGTGGTTATTAAAAGTGTGAGGGAAAAATAATTATTTCCAAGATATATAGGGCCATATTTATACTTTTTGACGCAAAACTGCGCTAACGCAGTTTTGCGCCCAAAAAATTAGCGCCGGCTAACGCCATTCTGAAGCGCCATGCGGGCGCCGTATTTATTCAATGACGTTAGCCGGCGTTAGCCGCCGCCGCTGCCTGGTGTGCGTGAAAAAAAATGACGTACACCAGGCAGCGCCGGCGTAGGGGAATATGGAGCTTGGGCGCCAAGAAATGGGGCAAGTCAGGCTGAGGCAAATTTTTCGCCTCAACCCGATTTGCGCCATTTTTTTCGACTCCCAACCCCCATTGAAATGACTCCTGTCTTAGCAAAGACAGGAGTCATGCCCCCTTGCCCAATGGCCATGCCCAGGGTACTTCTGTCCCCTGGGCATGTCCATTGGGCATAGTGGCATGTAGGGGGGCACAAATCAGGCCCCCCTATGCCACAAAAAAATAAATAAAAAAATACTTACCTGAACTTACCTTAATGTCCCTGGGATGGGTCCCTCCAGCCTTGGGTGTCCTCCTGGGGTGGCCAAGGGTGGCAGGGGGTGTCCCTGGGGGCATGGGAGGGCACCTCTGGGCTCCTTCCGAGCCCACAGGTCCCTTAACGCCTGCCCTGACCAGGCGCTAAAAAACGGCGCAAAAGCAGCTGGACGTCATTTTTTTGGATCCGCCCACTCCCGGGCGTGTATTTTGCCCGGGAGTGTAAATACGGCGCACATGCCTTGGAGTCAATTTTTTAGACGGGAACGCCTACCTTGCATATCATTAACGCAAAGTAGGTGTCCACGCCAAAAAATTACGCAAACTCCATGGACTTTGGCGCTAGACGCGTCTAACGCCAAAGTATAAATATGGAGTTAGTTTTGCGTCGGAATTGCGTAAAAAAAAACGACGCAATTCCGGCGCAAACAGAATATAAATATGCCCCATAGTGTTCTGATTCTGCAGAGTCAAGAGGGGCGGACGCTCCTTCTCTCTGCTGGCAGCAACACTGTGGAATGAGCTCCTGTTGGAGCTGAAAAAAAACAACTCAAAAAACCTGATTAAAAGATGTTTGAAAATCTTTCTTTTCAGGTAAATTCTGGTTTTAGGTAGTAGTCATTTGTTGGTTTAGCGCCGGGATGGTTCTTTGGAAGCAGCAGTTCAGCTGTACAAATTGTATTTCATACGATTATTCTGGTAAGTTCACATGCGGGAGAGAATTTGCCAGGACAAAGTTGATGTGTGGCTGACCTATGATGACAGTTCCAAGGGGGAATGGGAGGAGAGACATACTACAATGCTCAGCAGAGGCAGATGCTCAGAAGGCAAAGACGTCATGGTAAACATAATTATGCACTGGTACTACACACCATTTAAAATGCACGAGTTAGATGCAAAGAAACCTGAGATGTGTTGGTTGGGAAATGGGTGTCCAGGTACATTAGTCCATTTCCTTTGTTACTGCCTAAAGCTTCAGCAGTATTTGTCCAGTGTTCTTGACACAGTTCATGCCATATTTAATACATAGCTCCCCAGATACACAATATTATGCCTGCTGACCAGTCACTCCCACCATCGCTTAGAAGTTAAGGGCCATATGTACAAACACATTTTCCCATAGACATAGAATGGGTAAAACCCTTTGCTACATCTGGCCCTTAGTTTCCTATTTCCTGCTGAGCCAATCGATTTAGGCGAGTGTTGGTGTAATAAACCTAATAAAAAGAGTTGTTCCATGTATGCCAGCCCCCAAAACAGACTCCTCTTTTGCTCCATGATACTAAAATGTACACCTGCTCCGGGTTTCCACTGCTCCGCTTCTGTTTCCATTGGCACCAGAACCATCTACCTATCTTCTGAAAAAAAAATCATATCCACCAGGGCTTTCGAATGTGGTGACACAGATAAATCCTCTTTCGATAGATTGATGATATGAGGTATGATCACAGACCCAGGTTCATCCTGTGCTTCTGCTGCCTTTTAGTGATGTGTAGGCCAGCTTTTAACTCTCAGAAATACTGGGAAGAAGTATGAGCTTTTTCCATTGCCTTCATGGCCAGTTGCACAAGAAGAGGACTGGCCTTTCTATGTTACCCAACTGGTAATGATATCTTACAGTCAAGGCATGGAGTGATCCTATTACATTGTATTATTATGTCGAAAGGAAGAACAAGTGCTTCAGTTCCCCACCTTTATAGCTGGAAGAGTTGATTAAAAGTCTAGTTATGCATAAATTGTTTCATGGATTGAAAGTGTACACACCAGATGATGTGTTTTCACTCAGCAGAGGGGCCTAATGATAAGGTTCATCTGAGGCGTACTTCCACCAGGACACACCAGAGCTAATGACAAGCATGTGCGCACATGGTGATAATTCTCAATCCTTGACATATAATTTCTTCTCAAGCTCTGGTTCAAGCCTGCTTCACAGACCCCCTATGTTGACATATGAAGAGCAAGGATATATCACCCGGTATTAAGTATTAGGCACACTGTGTGAGAAAGATGGCTCTACACCTCTTTATAGTTTGGAAAATGAAAGAAACGTCTAATTTCTCCAGGATTTGGAGTGTTAGTGATACAATGTGACTGATCCAGTCAGGCCCATTCATAAGCAGAAAAGAAATGTGCCATGGGCATATCTGTTACTGAATTGGGGGTTCCAAATGCCAGACAGGTTTGTGGAGAAAGAAGAGAGCTCAAGTCATGGAATCTTGCTTAAACTATGAGGTTAACATGGAAATACTTACTCAAGTACCCTCATTGTAAGCAAACAATGTGTGAATCAAATGCTGAACTCCACATATTGCAGCTTCTACAACTACAATAGATTGCCTCACAAGCACATTCAATAGTAGCACCTTACATTAACTAAGAGCGCATTAACAGTGCTATCCAATAGGCTATATTATACCTAGCAATGAAGACATCATTTGCCCATCTGTTAAATCAATTAGATGTACATGTGATATTGCAGCATCTGACCTGACTGACCTTGTAATGAGGTTTCACCTTTCACAACCACAAATAGGCTTATTTCCAGTTTGGAGCTCTGAAGATGAGTTCAATATCTAAAGACAACTACCTTTAACTGTCCATGTAGTTTGGGTATGCAATGTAATGTTAAGTACCTTCTGTAAAAATAATTCTCAAGGTTAACCTGTTGTATAAATTGTGTTGCCTCATTTCCTGGACCAACGTGTCATTCTGAATAGACAGAAGGCAATGATTCAGTGCCTAATTTGTAACACAAAAACTACAGAACTATGTAATATAGTCATTTATTGCCATCAAGGGGTTATGAGGATTTCATAAATCACAAGGCCGAAGGCTGAGTGGTTTGTGAGTGCCACTAGAATCCAGAGATGGAAATATAGGACCATATTATACATGGTACCCATTATGTACTCTTTATATCACATGCTTATTTTGGAGCAGTTCTTCAAAATGCAGCTAACAATGGGCGCTGGATGTTTAGTTGTTGTTTACCTTTCTTGAATACTGTAGGAAAGTACCATCTTGCTTGGCATCTTACCCCCATTTTTACTTGTGGGTCAGTTTGTTTTTGCCACTGTGATCCTGCTACTAGCCAGGACCCCAGTTCTCATAGTTTGTGGCCTGAATGTGTTCCCTGTGTGGTGCCTAATTGTGTCACTGAGGCTCTGCTAACCAGAACCTCAGTGCTTATGCTCTCTCTGTCTTTAAAATTGTCACTGCAGGCTAGTGACCATTTTTACCAGTTCTGATTGGCACACTGGAACACCCTTATAATTCCCTGGTATATGGTACCTAGGTACCCAGGGTATTGGGGTACCAGGAGATGCCTATGAGCTGCAGCATTTCTTTTGCCACCCATAGGGAGCTCAGACCATTCTTACACAGGACTGCCACTGCAGCCTGAGTGGAATAACGTCCACGTTATTTCACAGCCATTTTACACTGCACTTAAGTAACTTATAAGTCACCTATATGACTAATCCTCACTTAGTGAAGGTTAGGTGCAAAGTTACTAAGTGTGAGGAAACCCTGGCACTAGCCAAGGTTCCCCACATAGTTCAGGGAAATTTCCCTGGACTTTGTGAGTGCGGGACACCATTACACGTGTGCCCTACATGTAGCTTCACAATGGTAACTCCGAATATGGCCATGTAACATGACTAAGATCATGGAATTGTCCCCCATGCCAAATCTGGTATTGGGGTGCCAATCCCATGCATCCCTGGGGCTCCAGCATGGACCCCGGGTACTGCCAAACTAGCTCTCTGGGGTTTTCACTGCAGCTACTGCTGCTACCAACCCACAGATAGGCTTCTGCCCTCCTGGGGTCTGGGCAGCCCAGTCCCAGGAAGGCAGAACAAAGGATTTCCTCTGAGAGAGGGTGTTACACCCTCTCCCTTTGGAAATAGGTGTTAAGGGCTGGGGAGGAGTAGCCTCCCCCAGCCTCTGGAAATGCTTTGAAGGGCACAGATGGTGCCCTCCTTGCATAAGCCAGTCTACACCGGTTCAGGGATCCCCCAGCCACTGCTCTGGCGCGAAACTGGACAAAGGAAAGGGGAGTGACCACTCCCCTGTCCATCACCACCCCAGGGGTGGTGCCCAGAGCTCCTCCAGTGTGTCCCAGACCTCTGCCATCTTGAATGCAGAGGTGTGAGGGCACAGTGGAGGCCTCTGAGTGGCCAGTGCCAGCAGGTGACGTCAGAGACCCTCCTGATAGGTGCTTACCTGGTTAGGTGGCCAATCCTCCTCTGAGGGCTATTTAGGGTCTCTCCTGTGGATTTCACATCAGATAACGAATGCAAGAGCTCACCAGAGTTCCTCTGCATCTCCCTCTTTGACTTCTGCCAAGGATCGACCGCTGACTGCTCCAGGACGCCTGCAAAACTGCAACAAAGGAGCAAGACGACTACCAGCAACATTGTAGTGCCTAATCCTGCCAGCTTTCTCGACTGTTTCCTGGTGGTGCATGCTCTGAGGGCTGTCTGCCTTCACCCTGCACTGGAAGCCAAGAAGAAATCTCCAGTGGGTCGACAGAATCTTCCCCCTGCTAACGCAAGCACCAAACTTCTGCTTCACCGGTCCTGTGGGTCCCCTCTCATCTTGACGAGCATGGTCCCTGGAACACAGGAGTTGGATCCAGGTGACCCCGACAGTCCAGTGGTCCACCTGTCCAAATTTGGTGGAGGTAAGTCCTTGCCTCCCCACGCTAGACAGTAATTATGTGTACTGCGTGATCTGCAGCTGCTAGGGCTTCTGTGCACTTTTGCAAGGAATCCTTCATGCACAGCACAGCCCAGCTCCCCAGCACTCCGTCCTGCATTGCTCAACTCGCTGAGTTGACCACTGGCTTCGTGGGACCCTCCTTTATAGTGTTGAGACGACCGCCATGCTCAGTTTTCTTGAACCCCTGTTCAAATGCTTCTGCAGGTGCTGCCTGCTTCTGTGTGGGCTCTCTGTGCTGCTGAGTGCCCCCTCTGTCTCCTCCTCCAAGGGGCGACCTCCTGGTCCTTACTAGGCCCAGGCACAACCCATTTTCTTCAACCGTGACCTTTGCAGCTAGCAAGGCTTGTTTGTGGTCTTTCTGTGTGAAAATAACTCTGCATCCTCCAGCACGCAGTGAGACATCTTCTGTACAAAGGAGAAGTTCCTGGCATCTTTTGTTGTTGCAGAATCTTCAGCTTCTTCCACCCAGAGGCAGCCATTTTGCACCTTCATCTGGGGTTTAGTGGGGTCCTGCCCCCTCTGGACACATTCGTAACTCTTGGACTTGGTCCCCTTCCTTTACAGGTCCTCAGGTCCAGGAATCTGTCTTCAGTGCTTTGCAGTCAGTTGTTGTCTTTGCAGAATCTCCTATCACGACTCTAGTGTGTTTTTGGGGAAGTAGGGTAACTTTACTCCTACTTTTCAGGGTCTTGGGGTGGGGTATCTTGGACACCCTTAGTGTTTTCTTACACTCCTAGCGACCCTCTACACACTACACTAGGCCTGGGGTCCCTAAGTGGTTCGCATTCCACTTTCTTAGTACATGGTTTGTGGTGCCCCTAGGCCTATTGCATTCTATTGTATTCTACAGTGTTTGCACTGCTTTTCTAACTGTTTACTTACCTGATTTTGGTTTGTGTGTATATTTGTGTGTGTGTATCCTCTGAGATTTTTTTGGCACATTGTCACTAAAATAAAGCACCTTTATTTTTAGTAGCTCCGAGTATTGTGATTCTTATGATATAGTGCTATATGATATAAGTGGTATAGTAGGAGCTTTGCATGTCCCCTAGTTCAGCCTAAGCTGCTCTGCTATAGCTACCTCTATCAGCCTAAGCTGCTAGAACACTACTAATCTACTAAAAAGGGATAACTGGACCTGGCACATGGTGTAAGTACCATCAGGTACCCACTATAAGCCAGGGCAGCCTCCTACAAATACCCTATGAATAATACAGTGATCAATGGTGAGGGTCAGTGGATTTAGGTAACTCTGTAGCTTCAGAGTTTACTGCATGGTTATGCATTCACTGAATTTACCATTTCATGTGCAAAATGTACAGATTTAACTAGAAATGCTGTTTCTATCTTGAATGGAGTCACGTAATACTGACAGAGAGTGTTCCGCTTAATTTGCATTTTGTTCTGCACAATTTAGATATTCTTGCAGCATAATTTGGTCCTATATGCTGCATAAAGTTAGTAGCCCTGTCACTGCTAAAACTGTGCAAAATTAGATTTTCTTGCCTTATATTTTGGTTCTTAATGCCGCATTATATTAGTAGCCCTGATAGGGTTAAAGTTGTGCAGAAATGATGAATTTCGTATTTCACAGACAACCATGAAATATTTCCCGTATTTCACAGTTGCTTGTGAAAAATGGGTTTGTACACCACTGCTTCTTGCACAATAAAAGCACCTAATAGCACATATATATATATATCCCATGACCATGGCCACTGGCTAGTTATACTTAGGTCGGCGTTTCAAAGGAAATGCCTTTGTTGGTTTGTTAATAACTTTGGCACCAATTGATGAATTTTCATGAAACTTTTTTTTTAAAGTGCTCGTTTTTGATTAGTTCCTTCATGGAACGTTTCTAGGGGATCTGTCAAGTGGGGGCCAAGAAACTCTCCGTGCATTTTCTATAGACTTATTTGGAAAGCTGTACCACAAAAACTGCTGAATTCAATTACACCAAATTTGGCACAAAGCTAGAGCTTGATCCAGAAAGTATGCTTTTCATAAGTGGGGGAAAATCCATTCAGTAGTTTTTGAAAAATTAAGGTTAAAAAATATTTGTATATCTTGATGGTTGGGTTCGAGGGACTCTTGCAAGAGTTCAGCGAGTTGAACTTTAAAAAGAGAGCGTTCTGATTGGCATATGGAGCTTTTTTCCCTTGGGCCTTCTCACTCTTGGAGCAGTGGAGGTCCTACCGAGCGAGTGCTCTGATTGGCTGACCCCAACATGAAAGAAAATGTTGAGGTAGCCGTTACATGACTCCAGGGACTTAGCCAGGCACAGTTTTCTTATCAATAATATTATTGCAAATGTTGCAGTGATATCAAAGATGCCATGCAAGATCTCATCAATGACATAATATGTGGAGTAATTAGCTGTGCTTGGCGAAGGCGCAAGTTATAGTTACCTTAGGGTGTGAGTTATAGTTACTTAAAAGAACTTTTTTAACATAAAGTAATTTTAATTACTTTATGTTATTTGCAGCCAAGCCTTGCAGCCAAGCCCTTATAACCACCCAACCCTGCGCCACGCATGGCCTTTGGCCATGTGCAGTGCAGGTTGGCCACAGGGCCTGTCTCTGTCAATGGATGTGTGAGTGGGTGTGTAAGTGTCAGAGTGGGTCTGAAAGTGGGTGTGTGAGTATATTAGTGGGCCTGCGTGGGTGCATTAGTGTCTGAGTGGGTGTGTGAGTGGGTGCAGAAGCCTCCGAGTGCATGTATGAGTGAATGAATTAGTGTATGAATGAGTCTGTAGTTTTTCTTTCAAATTTTCCATAATCAGAATATTTTGCAAATAAATGGTGGAAATTTGCAGAATTTGCAAATGGCTGTCGCAACTTTCTAGTCAGGTTGCGGTCAGCCAATTGCGGCACTTCTTTTCACCCGGGTATTCGTGAAAATTCACGAATTTCATGATTATTTGTGGCCAGAGATATGCAAATTTATTTGCCCTTAAATATCTCCTAAACTAGTGAATAAATTAACACCAAATAACAAAAAGCACAATCTGTGTACCAGCAGCTAGCTTTCTGCCAAGTTTGGTGTAATTCCGTCCAGTGGTTCAGGTTGTAGACGTGTTGACAGGTCCTCTGTGAATTCTTTTAACTTCCTGTGCGCAACAAGAATCACCGGGCCACTTTTTTGGGAATTTTTTGGGAAGATTCGTTAAATAGTGTCTAAGATATAGGCAAGTCAAAAAACACTTTTTCTATGCAAACATGGTTCTAACTATACCTACCTACTGCAACTGCAGTATATATGTATATATAAATATACACTTAAAAAGCTAAAGGTTATAGGGGCGTTATAGTTAGGTTCTGAATTTACTCGCACAAAACAATACAAATTCATCAGTTAGAGTTATTTCAAGTAACTATAGCTCGCTGCCTAAGGTAACTATAACTCACGCCCCTGCCATGCACAGTTTTTTCTTCAAAAATTTGACTTCTTATGTTTCATTTATATTTTTATTGATGTTACAAAAGTTGTAATGAGTGCTGTAATATGTGGGGTAATTAGCAGTGCATTGGTGAGGGCGCGAGTTGTAGTTACTTGAAACAACTCTAACTATAACTGCTGAATTTCTTTGGTTTTGTGCTAGTAAATTCAGAACTAACTATAACATCCCTGTAATCTTTTTTTTAAGTGAATTTCTAACGTTTTTATATTTATATTTCCTAACTACAATGCCCCTGTAACCTTTGTTTTTTTTCAGTGAATTTCTATGTTTTTTTAACGTAAAGTAGTTTTCATTTCTAAATGTTAATCCAACCACAGTCACAAACGGCCTTTGGCCAAGCGCGACAGAGGTTGGCCGCAGGGCCTGGCCTGCACTCAGTCCCTGGGGCCAAACCCACGCTGTTCACGGCTTTTGGCCATGTGCAGTGTGAGTTGACCTCAGGGCCTGTCTCTCTGGGTGTGAGAATAGGTGTTAGAGGTTATCTCTGGGTGTGAGAGTGGCTGCAAGACTGTCAGGGTGTGAGAGAGTCTATGTGGGTGCTCAGATCTCAGCACGAGATCGGGAGAGTTTGCAGTTCTTTCACGTCCCTATATATACAAAGTCGGGTTTTCTTTATTATTTCAACAACTACTGAATGGATTTGCACCAAGTAACAAAAAGGGCTCTTTATGGACCAAAAGCTAGGTTTCTGCCAAATTTGGTGTAATTCCGTCCAGCAGTTTGGCCTGTATTCCTGTTCAAAATACCTATGGGAATTAACATGGAGAAAACACATTTTGGGGCCCCTCCCCCCCCCCTTTTCTCTGTCCCCGCTTGACGGATCACCCTGAAACTTTCCAAACAGCAGCTGACATTAACGCTGTATTTTTTTGGAAAATTTGTGAAGATTCGTCAACCGGCACAAAGATATAGGCAAGTAAAAAAACACTGTCCTAACAATAACTACCTGGTGGGGACTATATATATATATATATATATATATCTATGCTGAAATGTATTATAAAAGACCCCCGAATTTGGAGGTGAGCTTTGGACTCTTGAGCCTTTAGGGATGCTGTTTGATTTTCTAATAATTTGCTGCATATTTGGGACTTAATCTATTTTTCTAATTTTGCTTATTATTTGCATTATTCGTGTAACTGAGGGCCTTCGTTGCAATTTATTCCTATGGTTTTTTACTAAATTAATGAGATTGTTGCATGTGCATTTTGCATATTTCTGTATTGCACTTAAAATACAAATACACCCTCATGGTTTTCGACATATTTTTGATCTCATACTCCCTTTTTGAGGCAATCCTTTAATTGACTGTATCTTGAAACTCTTCTTGGCTTTTTGAAATTTGTTCCTAGGGACACATTACCTCATAGGCACCGACCCCCGCAATTTGGGTGCACCACTGACATGCATATTATTTAGGCTACAGCACCCCCACGTTCCCATGAAGTTGGATCAGTTTAGCTTCATGACAGTGAGATCTGTGGCTCATAAACTGCACTTGCCCTGTGATTGATGAGGTTGATCATAAATCCATGTGTTGGTAGACTTGCCCAATACTGAGAGGGCTTTTGATCTGGTATTTTGGCCTTTCATGTTTATTCTTCATGGAGGGTACTTGGGCTAACTATAAATATCTGTCACAAAGCTCTTCTTTTCCGTTGAACCTTCTAAAATATTCATAAATCGAACAATATCTGAATACATGAAAAGTCCAATGGAGGTCTGTCAGGGAAACTCCTTTTCAAGTAATGCATCATTGTCTCTTCTCATGAGTGCCTCACAAGCTTAACAAGCATAAGGCGGAAGCATAAGACTAATATCGAGGTGAATGGAGTGAAGGATATTGTATTGTTATATGCAAATGGTGTACTGTGCACATACAATTTAGTCAAAAAATGTGAGTTCCAAACAAAGAGAATCTAAATTTCCACAATAACAAGCACAATAAGGCGACAGACTGGCTTAGTCTGGTGCCTGTCTCTGTGGAGGAAGACTAAGCTGGGAATGCAGGCTGGACACGAAGGAGAATAGAAGGAATAATAAATATCTGGGATCTTGGCATAACGCAACTGATGAAGCGAAAAGGAGAGGCACATCACAGAGAAGATGGAAAGAAGATAAAGGAGAACAGTGGGTGCTGATTGGACCGGCCATTCGGGACAGCAGCGATTAGAACAGATTGTAACAAGGGAAGAATGTTTGACAGGGGGTGAAGAAAGGAAGATAAAGATGATATGTGCAATGTCTGGGGTATGGCGATCGAAGAACATAGGGGTTGATGGCCAGGTAAGGCACGGGTCAGGAGAGTGACTAGGGCTTGGAGCACATGCAAAATAAAAGTGTGCACTAATTGGGAATGGTTGACTCGTTTTTAGAGTTTAGATTTAGGTTATGGGTTTCGTAACCTCTGTGCTCCCACAATGTGTATTCTAGCACTCAGCCAAAGAGAACTGAAGTAAGCAAACCATGTATTGCCAGGCAGGAGAGACTTTAAACCTCATTGTGTTACAGATTGATTTTGCGTATTTTCCTGAAATCAGTTTGGACCATTGTATCCTATATGTCTTGGGGAAGTTGTGATACGTAGTTTAGGGGGTAGGCATGTGCATCATATCTCTGTCTATTCGGTTGTGTGCAGACCACTATGGGGGTCATTACAACCCTGGCGGTCCAAGACCGCTGGGGCTGTTCTGACGGAAGCACCGCCAACAGGCTGGCAGTGCTTCCCATGGTATCACGTCGCACCGCCGGGACCGGCGGTTTACCGCCACATTGGTCCCGGCGGATTTAATCCGCCTGGGCAGCGCTGCTAGCAGCACTTCACAGGGGATTACGAGTCCCTCTACCGCTAGCCTTTTCCTGGCGGTTTGAACTGCGAGGAAAAGGCTGGCGGTACGGGGAGTCGCGGGGCCCCTGGGGGCCCATGCAGCTTTTCACTGTCTGCTTTGCAGACAGTGAAATGCGCGACGGGTGCAACTGCACCCGTCCAACGGCCGCAACACCGCCGGCTCCATTTGGAGCCGGCTCCTGTGTTGCGGCCGAGATCCCCGCTGGGCCGGCGGGTGGAAACTAGGCTGTAGCGGGAGTGCGGCCGCATTGGCGGCTACCCGGTATTCCGATCATGGCGGGCGGCTAAGGTCGTAATGAGGGCCTATGTGTTTACACCAGCATCTTGTCTGTCTTAGGACTTCATAGCGAGTGCCCTAGAAGTCATCAGTACTAGGTCGATGGCAACACCAAAGACCTGTCATAGTTCCTTCCCCCCTCCGGTGATTTTGTCTGCTCACAGCACCTGAACTCCACTGTGGAAACCGTGGGGGAGAATGAGGAATTCCTGGGAAAACTGGACCTGGAATAGGAGAATCCCATAGTAATCATTGCTTGCAGCATTTCCGGATTTTAGCCTGGAATCTCCCCTACTTTCTCAAGCTTAGAGTTAACCAGACCTCTGGCATCTCTAATGCCAGGGGTGTGAAATTACCACTCAGCACCAGGGGACTCACAGTGAGGGCCCTAGTGTCTCATTTATCCCCGTACAACCTATAGTTATGTTGGAAGCATTTCCCACACCCAATGTCTTATCCTGGAATGTTCCATTCCCTTCACTTTACAGCACCTTATCAGCAGAATGTTCCCTACATCTGTGCTGAAATTGACGCTTGCTCTGTTTGAAGTGTTCGTCTGCGCTCTTCAATCACAAAAACATGTCTTTCTCTTAACAGCACCAACGAGGATGGCCCTGTGTATTAAAGAAGTCCTTTTTTAATTAATCACAAATGAACATGGAGTTTTTAAAAGATCATGGATTTCCCATTTAATACTATATTAGCTTATGTGTATACTGCCAAAAATGTATCCGTATATAAATGTATGTCTAATCTAACCATAGCTTTTCTGATGCAGACAGGGGAGTGTGTAGCTGTGGCACGTGCATTTGCAAGGACAAATACGAAGGCACTGCCTGCCAGTGTGAGAAGTCCATCGAGGGATGTTCAAACAGAGGCCGAGCCGTCTGCAGTGGCCGTGGAGAGTGCCAGTGCAACACCTGCAAGTGTAAAGCAGGCTACACCGGCCAGGTGTGCGACAAGTGTCCAGGCTGCCCATCACCCTGCCCGAAATATGCGTAAGTAGCCCAGAAACAGAACAGGATAGCATCCTTCTTTTGTATTGCAATTGCTTTTCTGTAGTGATTACTACCCCCAGCCGGGGATGAAGCGCTTTTGGGCAAGTAGCGCTCTACTTCAGAACCAAAGGTTAGTGGGTAATCTAATGGTTATAGATAAGTTTTGAAACTTGGAGTTAGTTTTGTGTTGAAAAGATTAATTATTGTTAAGCTGCAGGTGTGTCATTTCAAAGAAGGAGAAGTTGTGATCTACGAAATGAGGTGTGGACAATATGTGAAAGTTAATTTGAGCCAGTGGCTGCAGGTGGGGCCCACTGGCACTCATTTTTGGGGACCAGCACTTATTTTTCTCATCCGACTTTAAGCCAGAGCAAGAGAGGGAAACACACAAGCGGGGGACAGAGAAAAGGAAGACAGAAAACATGAGAAATGGAGAAAGCAGGGATGGAGAAGAACCCAGAAGAGTATGGTAAAGGGGCAGGCAGTGGCTGAAAGAGGAATATGGTGAAGCGGCATTGGAATCACCACGCCGAAATACAATAGCGCTCATTGCTGGCTTCAAAGCACAACTTAGGGCCTCGGCACTTATTCTTTTACAAATTAAGCACTGCTTATTTACCGCGCTTTTCTTTCTACCAAATCACTCTTTTCTTACCTTCCAACTCTGCATGGTTCCTCTCTCTGAGTATAGCCTACGCTACATCTATGAGTGTCTGCTTCATTCTCTATTATTAACCACTGGAAACAATATTTATTAGTCAAGGGCAAACTTCATGCATGGAGTTAGGGATACAATAGGCGGAGAATTTTTGAGACATGCAATTTCAAAACTGTAGAAGGTAGCAGCAGTATTTGCATGAGATAGTGTACTATATTGTTCGCATTTGTCTAGCGCTTACTACCCATGCGTGGGTTTATGTAGATCTTAAAGGTTTGTGCTTAAAAAGATTGATTATTGCACTGTAGAAAGCAGAAAAACCCACAGTATAGTGTTCAAGGTGTTCGAAATGTAACCGTGTGTTGGCAACAGTCCGAATAACTGAGCACAAATGCTACAAAACTCCAATACTGCAGTGTTTCTCAACACAAATACTAGTGGTTGTGGTAACACCTCATCTCCCCCTGCACCCTCTTCAGACACTGGAGACATTGCAGCAATGGTGGTAGAACTTGGGTGAATGTTTGCTGGTATCTGTGGGTTCAAGCCATTCAAACTAAACTAACGCCCTCACTAACTCCCCCTCCAAATGAGGAAACTGAAAGGTGCACGCAAATCTGCGATAATTTGTTCAACAGTTGACGTGCCGTTCTGAAATGGGAAGTTGACAACCTGGAACTCCAGTGGTGCGAATCACTATCTGAGAAGGACAAGGCCTGGCGCAAAATGCACAGCAGGGCTTTTTGCAAAACCATTAATAGAACCACAAAAGCACCCATAGCCAAACACATCAATAAAGCTGCAAATCAGGCAAAAGAAATATTTAGCATTTACAGACTAATGTCCAACTTTTATTCTGCTTGTCTCCACTGCAATGCGAGGACTTTCTGAGGCTCTCCACATCCAAACTTACATAGCTGAAGCATCCTTCACCCATGTGCCTTACATTATCCCCCTTCATGTCCTTATTAGTTGCAGAGCTCTTTTTGAACTTTAACACCGACAGGAATGGAGCAAGTATCAAATCCGACGAAAAATATTGATCAACTTCACTTCACTGTGGAGCCTCAAACCTCACCTGTATGACACACTTCTTAACTACACTCTTCCGACAGTAGCATTTTAATGTATACATGAGTTGTTGGTGTTGTCTCCGCACTAATAAAACATGCCATGTAAATCCTTGGGTTATAAAGGAGGCGACTTCTGAAGAAAGAAGTAGCAAATCAAAGAAAGTGTTGACCATAGTCATTACCTACATCATCTTAAATCAGATTTCATATCCACATGTGAACGCGACCGCCCGTGCTTACGTCAGGGAGAACCTCCCCACCACCCTAAACAAAGAAAAGCTGTCCTTGACTTTGGCAGCTTATAACACCGTGCACTTTGAAAGTCTAGTGAAAAGGCGCAATAAATGAAAGGGTTTATCTAGTATTAGACTTGCTTTCTCTCCAGTTGAACTTGACAATAAACATCAGATCAGAGGGATCATCACATTGAAAGGTGACATGTATACGAGTATCTACCCTCTCACCTTTGAACTTCAAGCTTTAATTAACGACCACTAGCATACAAACTTGAACTTAATCGGTTTCACATCCTATATCAAATTGGATGAAAGAAATGTATTCAGGGCACTTAAAAAAGTTTGTTGACAGATTGAAGAGATGACAACGTCAGGCAAGTAAACTATGATCATACTTTTTTAAACATGATAACATGAAAGTGGCCCTGAAATAACTCCACGGGCTCCCTGCCCAGCTGAAGTGCACATTTCAAACTCTTTGTACCATCGACAACCATTGTGGAACAAAGGTATAGGCTGCTTGCAACGTTTGCTCTCCACTACATCCCAGTCAGACAAGGCAATTGGCCAAATTACACCCGATTCATAAATCAACAGATGATAGAATTTGTATGTCAGGACATACATTTTAGAATGATATCACACAACCAGTGGTGTATTAATAATATATTTCTTATATGTGTAATTTTAGATGTAAGGAGTTGGGTCGCCTTGAAAAGTGAAAAATGAAAGAGGGTAAAAAAGGGACATACATAATAACCTAAGGGGACAGACCTAGAATTGGGAGGGGTGTGTGAGAAGGGGTAAGATGTCATAGGGAGGACTGGCAATAGGTAGGGAAGAAAAGGTGAGAGGCTTATGATTGGTGTATCGAAGCTACTCCGCTTTGTGATGGATGAGGAATGAAAGAGGAAGAGTGTGCAAGATGATGTAGGGTAAAAAAAGAGGTTGAGGCCGCAAGATTGAGGGAGTTTCAAGTTGTCTCTGCTGGTGCTGCGCAGTCTCATTGCTCCACGCCCATCAGTGTAACTTTGGCGGTACTATTCTGGTTGGTCTGAAGATTTTGGACATCTTCTGCCCACCACTCAGAGGCATTACCTGTGTCTTTCTGGACTTGGTCAGAGAGAGTTTTGCTCCATCTGTACCGAAACCCTGTCCGTGTTTGGAGGAGATGCCAAATAATAACCAGCTTGTTGGTGACATCAAGGCTACATCCTCTATCCCAGTGATCTTATTCTTCAGGTGAACTATTATCTGCCATACCCTACAAAGTAAGTGGTGCACTTCTGAAGTCATGCCAATTAGACGAATCGTATAAATAGACTTTTCTTAGGATCTTGAATGTGCTGCAATTATATCTCACAGTCAACAGCTGTAGAAGGAGCCACATAGCTCTGGCTAAAACACGGCTCATGCCAATGACCTGGAGACGCAAACCAGGGCGGTCTCCTTCCAGTATCAGGCCCTAAACTCAGCTTTGGTAACATAAATGCAAATGCTACTTTGTAGATAGGCTTTATCAGAAGAATGACTACTGAATCTGTTCTACAAGGAAGAACAGTAGATATCAGTCAGGAAGATTGACATTCAGATCTGCTTCTTTTAGAAGCAGTTTCATGAACAATTCCTTGGAGCATCTCATAATTGCCCTTTAGCCGGAGCAAAGCTGGACACACCCATGATCCAAATGTCTTTTTAAGAGCTAAAGGGGGAGGGATGCAGACAACATAAGTACCCAAATTCTTTCCAACTATGGTGTGCATGTTACGAGCTAGAAGAGTCGTCCCAGAGGTCTCTGGAGTAAGGAAAACCTCACTAGAAACTGCCATTGCGATTTCTGTTCTGCTCAATGTTATAGTCACTAAGGGAATCCACAAACTCGGGGTCCAGCTGGGGTGAATCATGGAGGCATTCACCCCGCGAGGCACTGTAGACCGACTCTCCTCCATTAAAAATAAAGCAAAAGAAGCAGCAGTGTTATTCCTGGAACACAGGACAAACATGTTGAGTCATCCTCAAGTGCTCAGAGTATGCGCAACTCATATATGCAGTCCTCATGGGAGAAGACAGCAGTTTTAATCAAATGGGAAGATCGAAATAAAAGAAGCTAATCTTTTAATGTGAAACAGCTATGCCGAGGAACGACTTCAAAATGAACCAGACAAACCATGATAGTTTATCAGGGAACACATCGAGTGGTTGTTGTGCATCAGCAAGAAGTGGCTGAGGGGTATCTGGGCAGGCTCACATGTCCCGTACAAGGAGGTAGTGCGTACAATTAAAAATAATAATACAAAGTTACAATAGGAAAGCAGATCTGCTTCCATTAACTCTGCTTATCCTGTCACCCTATTGTCCTAGTACTGAAACACTACTTCCGGGTCAGAAGATCACATATCAACTGCACAACAGACACAATTGATTAAGTAACGCAGCAATTGACTGCAGTCATGTTAAATACACTACATTTCTAACTAACAAGGAGAATAAACAGTGCAGATGAGGGCGTTTGGCAGGAAACAAACATACTGCCCCATAAAATAATTCTATTTCAGAATGGCACCGAAATGAAATAGCTTCTAGTCCTTTTCAGACACCTGTGCCCCAGTTAACTGCAGGAACAATGGGGAGTCCAGATCACTGTCTTTGCGTTCATGGGATTCATCACCCAAGATGAAGCCTCATTCTGTTGGGTGGTACTACTGCGCCCAGAAAAAACACTATGGGCCTGATTACAACCTCGGCAGAGGAACTTGTAATATGGCGGATGGGATATGCGTCACATTTGGGACTGAGTAATCTCCTCTGCCAAGGTCGTAATCAGGCCCTATATGACCGAGTGGTTATTCAGAGGCTTTTATACCTTATGATTGTGTTACAGTATTTTTATGTCAGTGTGCTTTAATCCTAAATTAATTCTCAATCCCAGATCGTGTGTGGAGTGCTTGGCTTTCGGAACTGGTCCACAGGCAAAGACCTGCTCGGAAGAATGTCGCACACTCAACATCACAGGGAAAGTGAAATCTTTTGAGGAGGACGAAAAGCCCTGCAGGGAGAAAGATTCTGAGAACTGCTGGATGTCATTTGTCATGACACAGGAGGATGGCGAGGAAAATTACTCTATCGTCGTCCTCGAGAACAGAGGTGAATAATGTCTTTGAAGTGTGCTTTTTGGCAGGTTTGGACGTTCACCAGAAACTCAATTTGCGAGATGTTACAGCCCAATTTACAATTGAATTTTTTGTAAAACATCTGTATACAGGAGTCACATACTCAAGTGAAAGTTACACCATATTTACAGAAGGCCAGGAACTGGTGTAAGGAAGTGAAATAGGAATGCGTGATCAATGCACTCCTAGGCCCATATTTATACTTTTTTAGAGCCGCATTTACATCATTTGTTTTACGCGAAAGCAGCGCAAACTTACAAAATACAATTGTATTCTGTAAGTTTGCGCCAATTTTGCATCACAAGAACACGAAAATGTGGCGCCAAAAAAGTATAAATAAGGGCCTTAGGATTTCCATTACATTCAAGGAAATTCGATGAAAATGTGGTGCTCAAACAGAAAGGTTTAACATTTCTGGCAACCATTGACATTTGCAAGAACATTTCCCACACTAAGCTTCACACTTAAGTAGTAATTGATGTGCAGCTGCTACAGAAAGCAGGAGAAGATCCACCCCAGATTTAACAGGAATGTAGGAAGCAAGTAAGCACATGTAAGGGGAAATAGCTTTCAGTGAGCGATGCGAGGTTTTCTAAAAATAATCTGAAAAATGTGGCAAATTTCCTCAAACTTTACTTACTGTAGGAAATACACAAACAATGAAACTTGTGGAATTTCCTTTGACATTTCTGTAGCTTTTTAGTGCGATGCTCTGAAGATCACTGTTTTTCTTTTGTAATTTGTGAATGGTTGTTCTTTTCGTTTTGATCTCACAAGAAAATCAGTGAGGCGATTTGTTTGGTTGGAATCTTTCCCATTTTCTCATAAAGGAGTTCCTGGGCTCCCTTGCATGTGACCGAGGGATCATCTTGTAGTGAACAGCAGTATTCAGTGTCCCAAAGGATTCTAAAGTAATCTTTTTCAAGGATCGACTTAAGATCCAGTAGTTGCGAGAATTCAGATAGTCACCAGCCAGACAGGAAGAAAATCATAATTTTATCGATGAATTAACCAATTAGTATTATTATTGAAAACTGTCGTTAACAATAGGGGCATAAGGACCTGTAGAAATGCCGTAATAAAATGTGTTAATCCCTTTGACACTCAGATTCATTGTAAACTGATGAAATACGTGGTTTTATTTAAAAAGGTATTTAATGAATTTCCTAGCACTCGAAAATAATTTTGCCCGAGTTCGGTGAACTAAATTTGAAAGTCTACATGTTCATAGACTGACAAGAACCTCGGTATCCAATCCCTGATTATATCTGTCAGTGGACCGGGCGTTACAAATTTGTTAGTGGACTATTTTATATGGCCTCCGTCATATCTACAATTTTATGTAATCACAAGCAAATCGACAATATATTTTAATAAGATATTATGTGCTTACATATGGTGAACAGTGTAACTTTGTGATGGTTTTGATTAACTTATAACTATAAATGAAACATCTCTCCCAATTAGTAATTATGTGACAAGGCGTGGATGCTAACTGTATGCTCCTTCAAAGCTTTGCCACAACATTTCCTACAGCACTTATTACTAGTTTGAAATAGAACTTTTTTTAAACTGACATGCTTGACCAATCTCTGAACTCAGCGCCCTTGTGTTGATAGCCCCCTTCACAAAATGTACGTCAAAAACAGGCACATATGCACTAACTCCCTCCATTACCTTCGCAACCATATCTTCAAAGTGTGTGAGGAAATCAGCTAATACAGTCTTTTTAAAGAAATCAACACCTGACTCACTCCTGTACCCTCTAATACCAGAGATCTCAGCTCATATTCCTTCAGATATTTCACAACACACAATGGCCCTCATTCTGACCCTGGCGGTCTTTGACCGCCAGGGCGGAGGACCGCGGGAGCACCGCCGACAAGCCGGCGGTGCTCCAATGGGGATTCCGACCGCGGCGGTAAAGCCGCGGTCGGACCGGCACCACTGGCGGGGTCCCGCCAGTGTACCGCGGCCCCATTGAATCCTCCGCGGCGGCGCAGCTTGCTGCACCGCCGCGGGGATTCTGACCCCCCCTACCGCCATCCAGATCCCGGCGGTCGGACCGCCGAGATCCGGATGGCGGTAGGGGGGGTCGCGGGGCCCCTGGGGGCCCCTGCAGTGCCCATGCCACTGGCATGGGCATTGCAGGGGCCCCCGTAAGAGGGGCCCTACATGTATTTCACTGTCTGCTGTGCAGACAGTGAAATACGCGACGGGTGCAACTGCACCCGTCGCACAGCTTCCACTCCGCCGGCTCGATTCCGAGCCGGCTTCATCGTGGAAGCCTCTTTCCCGCTGGGCTGGCTGGCGGTCTGAAGGAGACCGCCCGCCAGCCCAGCGGGAAAGTCAGAATTACCGCCGCGGTCTTTCGACCGCGGAACGGTAACCTGACGGCGGGACTTTGGCGGGCGGCCTCCGCCGCCCGCCAAGGTCAGAATGAGGGCCAATGTCTCATATTCCTGAAATGATGAATACAAAATATTGTAGGTATTGTTTTAGTCCGCCTCTGCTCACAAAAGCATATGTACTTAACGATATTGCTAGTTACCCAAGTGAAATATTCTTATTCCCCTCCCAACTATTCAAACATAAAATCCATAGTCATCTCCCAAAGGACTTTACTTCACCAGTGGTGACTTCATCTCTTGCATACTTCTCATCAACCTATAAATTCAACATATTATAAACGCGGATTCTGTGAAATTACTCAGTCAAGAAGTTCAGTACCTGAATCATTGGAGATGAAAAGGAATCCCTATTCCTTTTCATGTGCCAATCTTTACATCTGCCTAACGCCAATCTTTATGCTTTTGATGTTCAAGGAGCCCATGATCATTACATAAGTTCTGAAGCTTCTGCTAAAAGTCCTGACATGTTCGATAACCCCCTGAAAGGTCAATGCCACCAACTGAATATCATCCTCGAATACCAATTTTTAAAACTCCGTTTGAGACCTTATTAGACACCAGTAACAACACGCACTTCACTAACATCTCCAACACTAGAAGAATCCACTAGAAAAATGTCACCAAAACAACTCTGAACCCAAACCAACCGAGCCAACCCAAACTAACACCAGCGGAGTCATCAAAAGCAGTGGAAAGGCATTCAGTACCAACAACCTCTGGTCTTGTACAAATGTATCCACCCTATTACCATTGGACCTGGATGCCAATTGAAAAATCAGGGCAACATGACATTTAGCCTGCTCGCAAATATGTACTCTCCATATGGACTTCAAATCTCCTGAATCTCTACGAACAATTCCACTTTCCTCCTCTAATCAATTGAATCTAAAAAAATTCTCAAGTTCCAATCTACTTTTGAAATGTTGTAACCCAGATATGCTTAGCCTGCAAACTCACTCACCAAAATTCCTAATATTTCTTCTAACCCTCTGGACCATGGTTCTCCCAACATTCTCAACAGTAAGGCAACTGACCGTGTCTCTTCTTGCGAAACTCCACACTGCAAAATACCCTACCAGTAGTTTCAAACCATTTATATACAGATTTCTCTCCTCAAGATACCATATCTGTCTGATAGTCTCTATACACATGGTGTATCCCAAACTTCCTGACCCACATCTGACTCTGTCATTAATTTTGCGACCTTTCTGAAAATTGTACAGCCGCCCCATGCCTCTATGTAGTCCAGCCACTATAACAGCTCCTCCTGTGCCTCCTGCATCACTAAATGTTTCTGCAAATATCTTATACCCATTCGGAAATATGTTCCTTTTATCCAATCAAGTGCTAAGTGATGCAATGGCCCAGTAAAAATAACCTGAATGGATGACAAAAGAAAGCCTGTGTCAAGCTAATGTCCCTAGAGAGACCTTCTCCACACCTAAAAACCTGCCTTAAGTCTCTGCCTTGAAGTTACAGAATGAGAAACTAAAGGATATCTGCAGAGTCCTCTGTCTTAATTACAAACCCCAGAAACTAAGGCACTGGTGCAAGTACTAAACTGACATTCTTCCTGTTCATAGCAGACCCAAAACTCCCTGCAAACTGGTCACCAGCTGAGTCTGATGTTCCAAATGGTCCTCTTCCTGCACCATCAGCAAAATGTCATCCTTATAACTTACCAGTCTCACACCACTGGCTCATAACTAAACTACCACTGGATGAAAAACCTTTGTGAAGCACTACAGCACTGTTCTCAACCCAAAAGACAGACAGATGAATCACCTCAACTTCCATTCTCAACAAAATTGGAGATAATCTTGATGATCCCTGCAAACTGGTATTATTAAATACACATTTCTTAAATCCAAGTGTGTCATCCAATTCCCCTTCCTTTCCACACTCTTAGAAGAGGGATCTCTTCTATTTTGAAATGGTAATATACTACTCAATCACTTAAGTCCCTTAAATTTATAATCTATCTGATCACTTTGTCTTCTTTCGCTACTAAAAATTGATGTTTATGAAACACACTTAGCATTGCTGAGCATGACCCATCACCGCTTTCTGAAGCAACTCTCTTACCTCTTGATCTACTAAATCTGCTTCCTTACTGATAACTAACTTCTACAGAACCTTCATCTTCACTGATACAGTTAAAAAATCTGTGTGAAGACCCTGAACATGCTATTCTGACACCCAGTTCAATAGGAGTACACAAAAGGTCTAGATCCTAACACACCTGAAGTACCTCCCGACGTTCACTCTCCTCTAATATTCTGACCTTGAGCTCTCCTATGGAAAGAAAAATGAGGAGCTTTGCTGTCCTCCGAGGGTCCTATATACTTGCATGACTCATGTTTAATCTCCAGTGATCTCCACGACCGAAGAACCGAGCCCTTCTTCTGCCAGCCCTGCAAAGACCTTTATCATCTAAATGTACCCATAGATCTCAGCTTTTCCCTACAGACATTTTCACCAAAGAGCATTCTTTGTGCTTTAGTGCCCTCTTCTCTACTGGCTCGCTGAACCAATTTGGATATATTTTCTTCAAATTTCTCTTGCAGCTCTCTTTCAATATCAACCAAAAAAGACATTGGCCACCAGATACACTGTTCAAAGTACAGACATTCACTTGAATTTTAGTCTCTTCTGTGATATCAAAATTCTTTGTTACAGACCCTAAAATGCCCAACAAATCATCCTGACAGTTTTCAAACCTTTATTGAAACCCTTCCTTTGATCTCTCTCATTTTTATTTTGAAAATATAAGACTTTAATATCCAACTCATGTGTTGCTGTCACCATAATGTGGCAAACATGTTGTGGGGCTCCCAGACCTCAGTCTCACTCTGGCCACTTTGGAAATGTTCTGGTAAATTCAAAGTTCCACATAATTAGGATAATGCTGGGATGGATACCATTCTGAAAATTATGAATCAACAGGGATCTAAAACATACCCCCACCCCCAGGATAAAAAATTATCTTATGTCCCTCCTTCTTGTTCTCTTATTTACAAACCTTCCTTCTATTTACTAGAAATTGCTCTTAAGCTGAATCAAAGTTTAAACCACATTCTAACTGCCTGAAGATTTATTTATAAGATTTATAAGCATGTCCCCAACTAAGAGCTTTTTTTTCCATACATTGTCACATGGCCTCATAACCTCAGCCATTAATCTGTTACGCAACAACACGTCCACGTCACCTTCTTAACAGAAACCCCTTTGAGGGTAGTGGGACCGCCATGTCCCATAATTTTATTGGAACAGCTGAACTCCCTCAAATGTCTCTGTGACCTCACAGACTTTACCTGCAAATGTATTTGCTTCTCAGCAACTTTCCCTCCAAGCCAATAAGAGCCAGTCAAATCCAATGCATAATCTCCTGTAGACCAATACATCTCACACTTACACTAGCAACCATCCTTTCCATCACAGAAAGCAGCTTAACATCCCTTTTCTCCATGTGCTCACTTAGTTTAGCTGCCATAACCTTAACATCATTATTCACACTTCGACTGAAGGTGTTTTTTTTAAACTGAAGCTCTTGGAATGTTGGCCATCTCCATACTACAAAAAGAATACTACTCACGTAGATTCCTATCAGTTGTGAGACCAAGCAATCACTCCAATCTCTTACAAAAATAATTCTCTTCAGGGGGAAACCTCCAGAGATTTCTTCTGCTTCAAAGTTGACACCAGTTATAAACTCGGACTAGTCTTCAGTTCCCATCTGGATCTGTGGAGGACTCTCAGAGGACCTCCCTGCTGCTTTTGGCTAGCTGTGTACTTCAGAGGACCACCTTGCTGCCCCCAGAAGACTGCCCTGCTGCCTGAAGCCTACCTTGTGCCCTCATAGGACTACCTTCCTGCTTGAGACTTGCTTTTTTGCTTGAACCTAGGACTTCCAAAGTGACTCCAGAGTCGGCTGGCCTCCTAATCAGAGCTGGATGTGGGCTTCTAAACAAAACGTGGAGCCCTGGCACTCATTCAACAAAGATCATTGCCACCATGCTGACGTCAGCTCAAACTCTGTCCACGCTAGGGTATGGTGATGAGTCAGACTGAAATGGCATGTACCATGTATCTCAAGGTTTCATTAGCTTCCTCCCTCAGCTGTTTATGAGATACAACAGATCACCTTGACAGCACAAAAAGTGATGGATAGGACATTTGCATTAATCTTAACCAGTCGTAATTACTCTGGACTGCCATCAATACCATCATTTATTGCTTGCTTTTCCAATTACGGAGCGGGACCATAGGCATAGACAAGCTGGTCTTAGAAATAGCACAAAAGGGACTGTTCAGCCTGAAGTAGCCTCTTATCAGTTTCCACCTTTTCAAGTCACACTGGAAAGGTGCAGCTTGAGTCCTGTAGCACAGCAAGCTCAGTACCCACATAAGAACTCACTTATACAGTAAAAAAGTGATGGATGGAAAGCTAGAATTACTCTCAGCCGCTGGTAATTACTCTAGGTTCCAGCCAATATCTCATCTGTGCCATTGCAGTTAGGCACCAACCATATGCACAGTTTCTTGAACCCACCTTAAAAATGGGTGCTCCAGCCGAAACTGCCAGGCCATGTAGCTGTGAATGCAGCTTCTGATAAGGTTCAGCCTTGTTGGGAATCATCCGTGTGTTGATTACTTTCCTCACATCATCTTTAGTGCCGTCCTGTTCCTCCTTCCCCCTGTTATTGCTGTACCACTTAGACACAGCTGTAGCTTACCCTACACGAACTATGGGTATGGATGTCGGTTCTCTCACCCAAAGCATCTGTTTGATGGTTGGCAAATACACAGCTTCCTGAATATCCTGTCACTTAGTGCATTATATTTTTGTTTACTAAGGCTGCCATTACCATATTCCTAGGAGCACTGTTTAGGTATTGACGCTTGTCACTAACCACCTTATCACCATTTTCCAGTAAGCATGTTGTTGTTTTCATAAGCACCATATTAACATGTCCCACAAGAATATGACATTTTCCTTTAAGCTCATAATTATCATTCCAGTGAACATGTTTCACAAAGCATGTCTATGATACCTCTGAGAACATAAGGTGTGTGTACATTGTAAGCAGCATATGGTGCAATGCTTAACAGATGGTATCGGCAATGCAGGGAGATGGCTTGCCAAAACAGTGTTGCATGGAGACTACAGAGATGTCACAGGTCAAACCACCATGCCTGGTGCATATCTTGCTGACATGACTACAGTATATTTGCTGACTTCTACACATAGTTCTTTATGTAAACTTGTACTTGTTCCAGAATGATAACCTAGCACCTACCCAACACCTCAGCACTGCAAACCTAGTCATCACCTTGGGAGTGCAAGCGCGTATGCTGAAGGCTCATCTATCTTAAATGTTGCACCGGCCATATACCAGTCTTGCGGAGTAGGGGCTGAGATAGCACTAGTGATTACACACACATATATATATATATATATATTATAATTTTAATAATATGGTTGCTGCGCTGAGCTGTATTGTGTGAATAATTAGTAAATATGGCCCAGCGGTGCTTTACATCACTGGCAATTCAATAGGAACATCTTCCAATAAGTCATACAGGTGGTAATTTCTGAGAGACTTTCCTGCTCTTGACAGAGAAAAGAAGCAATGAAATATCTTAAATCCTAGGGACTGGATTTTTCCTTCCCTTTTCATTTGGAGCGAACAGCCAATATAGTGCCTGGATGAATACGTTTACACAAAGCAAACTGCAGAGGATTTGCACTGCATCTCTTGATCAATTTACCATAGTTTTTTAATGTAACCACCACATCCATGCTGGAGCTCAGTCTATGTAATGCCACATAAAAATATGTAGGCTTTCACAGTGGGATACCATAGAAGGTGTGGATTAGCACATCAGAAGCAGCTGCAAAACAGAGCATTTGTGTGACTTGGCTGGCTAAAAGTCCAAAAGGTCAGTGTAAATGGAATTGCAGTTGTTAAAAAAATCGAAATGTTTTAGGGAACAACACTGCTGCCTGTCCGCCTGCCCACGTTCTGAAACTGCAGATGATAACTTTGAGCAGAGCATTGATGTAAATTACTAAGCTAACTGACTAGTCTAGAGGTGAAAATGGTAGGAGTCCACTGACCAGCATTGAGCCACCTTCATGCCGGTTCTGGCATTTTACCAGGGGTGGGCATCATTTCACAGATTACTTCACCAGCGTTGGGCATTCTTGGCCCACAAATTGCCATGAAATTCAGCACTGTCCATGTTTCACCAGGGAAGGGCCTCTAGCTTCTTTAAGCCCTCATAGTGTCAATAATTAGCTCCTTTCTGCCATGCCAGCACTTTTAAAAGGGTGATCATCATGCAATAGATGCTTCCAATATCATGGGAGGACCTGGAAGGCAAGTGGTTTTACCTTCACAAAGCTGTTGGAACATCTCACTTCCCTTCAACATGGTTCATGCAGAATTGCTACAACTTTGCTCCGACACAGCCTATGCGGGGGAGTTAATTCTTCAATCCAGTGCAGTACAGGCACCACAATCTAAGGTCGTGATGCTTACCGACTCTGTAGGCTGCCTTCAGATCTTTTTCACAAATGTATTCTTTTGGCCACAGCAGGTCTCTTGTGCCTATTCCACGCAGGTCAAAACATTGGCCACCTCATTGTTTTGACCTGCCTGGTAATAATAGCTTGACACAGGGGAACATAAAGGTGAATCCTTTGAGGAGTAGCTGAAATATTGATAGCCATGCCAGATTGAGGATATTAATTCAGATCCTTATCTTTTACAGTATTATACTCCATTCCAGATTTTATCATAGGATTTAGGCTCCATTTTTTCATTGCTCTGATGGCGAATCCCAATCCTTTGTGAAGGAGAAACATTTCCTATTTCAGCCTTTCCTGTTCCAAGTTGTGTAGCCTGTCTAGCTTATGCAAGAAGACTCAACAGCTAGCTTGGTTTGGCGCAAATCACTCTCCTTGATGATTGCAGACTTCAGAAGCACTTTCAGCCCTTCTGTTCTGCATTTTGCCTTGTTCCTCAGTTCTCCGGTCCTGCTGTTTGATATACCTGAAATTCCATTACTGAAATTGCCTCAAATTCCATTACATTCCTGAAAATGCCATCTCAGATTTTCGACTTTTAGCAACTGATATTTTCTCCAGTCTGTTTCCTTCCACTTCCCCATCAGTTTTCATCCTGGATTTAGATGTAATAATAAGAAGCACTAAGTCCTATCTCAATGCCAATAAGCGACTGCTTCCATTATTGAGAAAACTTGTTTTGAGACATAAGTTGTTAATAATTACCATGATTATGCTAGGACCAGCATTGTAGGAGGGCTGGGCATCACACCATTGATGATTTCAAGTTGCCAAGAAATAGCACCAGTTACTAGGGTCAACATTGTACTCCATTATGCCAGGGGCAGCATTTTGCCTGGACTGGATGTCCATCATGCAGTGGTGCCCCTACATTGCAAATAAATGTGGGCTAGCATTTTACCAGTGTTGGCCATCATACTGTGGATGACCCCAAGTGGGCAACCATTGTGCTAGGGCAAGCATTAAAGTACTGGCAACAAGCTCTGGATGCCATCAAGTTGACCGTAGCTGCCATCCTTATGGCTGTACTACTGTTCAGGGGTGGAAACCAGGCCATGGATGGACACAGGTTATCAATGTTTGTCATCCTGCTGTCAATAACTACCAAGAATAATTTAGGGGCACATTCACCACTGATGTTCATCATTCTAGAGGTGTCCAGAATTTCCTCGTAATACCACCATTATGCCAGAGCTAGCATTTTACAAGGGGTTAACAACATGCCATGGATGCCCACAACTGGACAAGGAATGCTAAAATAATAACTGGCCATCATTTTGCTAGAGGTGGGCATCTTTGGCCCACAGACTGACAAGTAATACTACCGTTATAACAGTTCCTACATTTCATTACTGGTATTGGTGGTCATCATGCCCTGTCCAAGATATGCAAATAATTATCACCATATGCCAGGACCAGCAATGTATCAGGCGTAATCATCATGCCATGGATTTCTACAAGTTGCCAAGAAAGAGCACGATTACACCAGGCCCTCTAAATTATAAATGATCAATATCATGCCATGATGTAATCGGTCAGAATCAGGTGGACTAAAGGTGAGGAGTCGTAGATCAATCTGTCAGCATGCACCATCACATTCTGTTCTCTGGTGCGCTGCTTTGTACATCTGCTCACATCTTGGCTGCGCGTGTAGATTCCAGTCAGCAGGGGCGTGGGGTGGTAGCCTCAGCAGCTGCTGACAGTGCTGGGATGATAGGCATATCATGGATGTCCCCCATGTGTAACTTCTGGTCACATGCCCTGTAAATCCACTGAGTTGAAAGCCATAGACAGGAAGAAGGGTATTATTATATACTTTACCAATCAATCAATCAATCATGGCAGATTTGTTTTCCTTTTTCACTTACTGTTGGGACAGGAACACCCCTTGTGTCTATCCCTTCCCTGAGCCCATGACTCTATGTGAAAACCTGTAGCCCCAATTTTTATTTTGTCCTTGGCTTCATGCCGTGGCCAAGGCCTGTGGCGACAATGTGAAATTCAGGATCTGTCCTGTGACCTGGAAAGGCATTCTCTTACATTCCATGCCCTGGATACATCACATAAAGAGGTAGTGACTGCATACCATGTTTTGTAGATCTGTAATGTGAATGCAGTCTATAGGCCCCTCTTTTGTAAAGTTGTGTTATTATATGAACTCCAGAACGTTTGTGCTGACATTCCGTGTACATGTCAAATGCACATATATGCAATGCTCGTGTACCACTTGTATGGTGGTAGGAGTCTGTGGGGTCTATTTACAAACTGCATTTTGTACTACAAAATATTATTCATTAACCTACATCTGGAGGTCTGCGTTAACACCTCTTGTATCTTTTATGTGCAGAGATCTCTAAACATGTAGGTATACGTTTTAGTAGTAAATGTGGGAGGAATGGGGTCAGTGGCTGGAATGCGGAGAATACTTACTACTAAATGTAGTTATAACAGTCAAAAAGGACCCAAAACAGGAGTAAATGTACTCCAGCTCAGGCCTGCAATAAGTCCAGCACCACACATGGGCAATCTCAGGTAGCCCAATACCCTCCCCCACCCAAAAAAGGGAATTATTTTTAAATAAATTAATTTATTTACACTTCTTTAAATATATTTATAAATGTAATTAAATATTAAAAATATTATATTTTAATTAAACATTATTCTTTATCTTTTACAACAGTTTTTAATCTAGAAAAAATGTAACCTTAATTTTGTTAAATGTTAATTACATTAGTTTAATTTAATTCTAAACATAACTTTAAACGTTATGTTATGGTACGTGTATTTGTATAGTGTGCAGCTCACCTGGTACGGTATCCTAGCGCTGAAGCAGGAGCTGTATGTGCTGGGCCAGGGCAGGGTCTAGGTGAAGAGGCAGATCTTCAGTTTCTTGCAGAATTCCAAAACTGAGGAGGTGGCTCTGATGTGCAGAGGAAGGTCGCTCAAGCCTTCAGGTGTGAGGAAAAAGAAGGCACAACCACCATATCTGGTTGCGCCTTTGCTTGTGGTGTATGCGAGTTGTGGTCTTGATGAGTGGCGGTGTCTGATAGGTTTGTGAAAGTTTATGCGGTTGTTGAGGTACGTGGGGCCAATGTTGTTTAAGAGTTTGGTATGTGTGTGTGACAAGTTTGAAGAGTGCTTGTTTGTGGACTGGAAGTCTCTGAAGCTCTTTGAGATGCGGGCTGATGTGAGTATGGAGTGGGAGGTTGAGGGTGAGAGAATGGTCTGGAGCCTTCTGATCAGTTGAGTGTTGATTACAGCATGGAGTGTGTTGCTGTAGGCCAGCTTGCTAGCAATGAGGGCTTGGAAGATGATTCTGTGAGTGTTGATGGGGAGATATATGAAGTTCCTTTTGAGTATCTTCAGTGTGTAGAAGCAGGAGATGGAGATCTGATTCACTTGGGTGGTCATTGTGAGCTGGTTGTGGATTACTGTTCTGAGGTTCATTGCATGGCTTGCCGCAATGGGTGTGGATTCGATCTTGGCAGGCCACCAGGTGGAATCCCAGAGCTAGGTGTCTTGCTGAAGATTACTACTTCCATCTTGTCTGTGTTGAGGTTGAGGCAGTTGTTTCATCCATCCAGCAGCAGCTGCCACAAATCTCAAGGGGAGGGGAGGGCAGGTGGAGGGAAGGGGAAGGGGCTAGGAGGTAATACAAAATAATTTAAAAATCAACTTACCTCTTTCCGTCGCCGCTGGTGCCACCTGCCATCTCGATCCTCTTCTGGTGTCCCAGCATTCACTGCTGGGACACCATCCCAGGCTCCCCAGCAATCCTGGCGCTGCTTACATGCTATAGGTAGCATGTAAGCAGCGTCAGGATTGGTCTGAGCGGCAGTGACTGCCACTCAGACACAAACCTGGGTTCGTCTGTGCAGTTTCTCCAGCCCGGCTGTGTATATAGCCGGGTTGGAGAAACCCAAGTGCGCAAGTGTGTTTGACCAGCCTCAGACAGCCAGCCAAACACACATGAGCACTTAGTGCACTCCTCCCTAGCCCCCTCCCGCCTTCCACAGCCCAGCTCCGCCCCTCCCTGCACTGCTGTGCCAGAAGCAGAAAAGTAAAACAATAGAAAACTATTGTTTCATTTTTCTGCTTCTGGCACAGCCAGTGGGGCGACGCTCCTTCGCCATAGTGAAGGAGCTGCCCCTGCATCCATCTGGAGACTTTTGTCATGCAAGTCCAAATGTTTGGCGTCTTGTCACAGATGGAGAGTATGAGCTGGGTATTTTCAGAGTAGGGTATGACGTTGATTCCATGGGTGTGGATGATGCTGGTGATTGGGGTCATGTAGGCGTTGAATAGCGTGGGGCTGAGTGAGGACCCTTGTGAAATGTCACAGATGAGGTTGAAGGCGCCTGAGGCGAAGGAGGCCAGGATGACAACCTGGATGCAGCCTGTCAGGAAGTGTGGGCCCTTGGATGTCAGCTTCATTCAGTCATTGGACAAGGATGGAGTGGGAGTTAGTGTCGAAGGCTGTGGAAACGTATAGTAGGATATGGCCCACAGTGTCACTTCCGTCCATGATAATCCAGATGTCAACTGTAGGGGTGATGCGGGGGCTCTCTGTAGAGCGGTTGGGCCTGACTCCAGATTGATTGGTTTTATGTAGGGGGTTGTCATTGAGGTGGATAGCTAGGCTCTTGCTTATCATCTTTCCCATGACTTTAGCCAGATAGGGTGGCAGAGAGGTAGGCCGGAAGTTGGTTAGCATCTTCGAGTATGCTGTGGGTGTCTTGAGGAGGAGGAGTACTGTGGTGTGTCTCCAGGCATCCATCATTTTTAAATAAATAAAGTTACTTTAAGTGGGCTTCCTTGTAATAAATATTTTAAAAAATAATTTAACTTCCTATATTTAAATTATTTAAATATTAAATTCAAAATTAAGTTAATATGGCTTTTGCATTTTTTGCTTTGTGTACATTTAAATGACATAGATCGAATGAATTTATATTAACCTTTATCTTTTTACTTATTTTTAAAAATTTAATATACTTTTGAACTTTGCCCTATACTTAGCCAACTTTACACTCGTAAATTAGACTCAACCCCTTGGTGGAGACATGTAAACCCACACTTTGCAGTATATTTAGGTTCCCAAATGGTGAATAGCGAAAAGTAGTATATTTAATAGAAACAGAAGAGTATACTTAGACTGGATTTACTCACATGTAAGTTTACCTTTGTGAATGGCCTCGTGTGTTTTTTGGTTACGAAATACAGGGCTAGTGGGATTCATTTTGGATGTCAACCACACAAAATGTGACAAGAGGAATGCTCACAAATAGTGTAACCCACTGCCTATCGTTCTGGTAGCATTCCAACCCATTGGTTTTTGGCCCACCAAGCCACCACAGATTAGACCCAGCCAGATGCAAAACGACCATGGGTATAGTCCAAAAGGAACAGGCTAGTCCAAACTACCAAGCCAGGTTCACTCTGAACTGGAACACAAGCAACCTAAGACCAGTTTTGGCTTATTTGGGCCTAGTGTCCAGCCAAGTGTTTATCTTTTATGTAAGAAGAAAGTACTTACACAGCAGAACTAAATACTACACAAATAATCAAAACACCATTCAGAGTTGAAAACTGTGTTGCATTCGGCAATATGGCTCTACACCCCCTTCCTCCTGGTACTTTTCAAGTATCCCCCTTCCTACCTCTATAGTCTGAAACACCCTACAGATTTAAGCAAGTGTTTTAGGCACAGGATCAAATGGATTACTTTTTTTCACATGTGAATTGCGCAACTTCAGTTCAATGTCTTTTTGCCTATTTGTTGGCCAAAGTGAAAATAGCAGACTCATCTGTGTGCATCTGGTCTCTAGTCCCTGGTGCAGGCTAGGCATTGTGGTTCATTAGCTGTGTTTGGGCTTTAGTCCCTAGTGGAGGAAAGGCTCTGTGGTTCATTTGCTGGGGTCTGTAGTAGTTTGGGTAACCTGACAATGTCATGGGGTGGCAGAAGCAGCCTCTAAGCTATCTTCCTTGAGATGGTCTCCTTTGGCATTTTTGGCCTTGGGCTGATTGAGCTTCTTGCTTCATCAGTTGCACAGTCCGTCTTTACAGTGTTGGCAGCAGCAGTACCAATCTCGTAGCCCTCAACAAGGTTGACATGAGTAGTTGTTAAAATAAAGTATTTTTTCAGCTTACAAGAATCGGTGGTGAGTGACCGGGGGGAACCCGTCCATGACATGGGTCACTTCTAGCATTGCACTCTGGAAAAGATAGCTTTCTCTGAGTGGTCTCCACAGCAGGCAAAAGCTGGGATTCGCCTCCTGGACAGTCTCTTCTGTAGACACCAGCCCTGGTTATACAGCAGCTTTTCAAGTGCTCTAGGGAGCACTCCTATGATTGGTCAAGAACAACTGGGGTGGCATGAAACCCAAGTTTTTAAACATTCTGCAGGCAGGGGATGTAAGTCCATTGTCTAAAGCTTCAGAACTGGGTTGGTTTAGTTCAATTTCCATAGAATTTTCAGGCTGCTCTCCAGACACAGGGCCTGATTTAGATTGCAGTATATGGCTACTCTGTCAAAGAGGTGAGGGATTTCCCATCTATTGAAATATAAATGCTATTATTTGCTATGGGATTTATATTTTGGCGGATGGGATCTGTCACCGTTGTGAGGGAGTAACCAATCCACCAAATTCTAAACCAGGCCCACAGTCTTTGTGCAAACTAATTGTTCTCACAGCAGGTAGCAACGGGTTACCTCCAAGTAGGACTTTCCAAACAGTCCCAACGAAGTGTGACATCTCTTCACCTGGCTGCCATTAGCCTTGCTGAAACAGTAATCAGAGATGGACAAAAGGACAGGCTCTGCCTAGAAACATACTAAACGTGAACATCAGAAACTGCAGACCCACCTCTCACCCTTAGCATCAACCTAATGGCAGTGCTGGGGAAGAAAAAATCAGCAGTCTTTAAGTAACAAGATGGCCCTGTCTCCATCCTCCTTCTTTCAAGGTCTGGGCCTCAACCCTCTAGTCACAGGAATGCATGCAATATACTTCCACTGTCTGGGGAAACTATCCTCATCCTCCTCCTTGTGCCATACTAAACCATGGGCATCAAAAATGGATCAAACAAATGGCGATTGGAGGAATGCTTGCAAGTAGTCTAACCACTGTGTCTTATTTCCAGAAGCTTGCCACCCTTCACGCATGATGGCTGGCAGGTAGGAGCTGCTAAAGTTAACTTTTAACTTTAACTGATGTATTGCCTGATTTTTTAAGTGTTATATTGTGTGTATTATTCAGATTCTCTCAATGTTAAATAAATCTTATTTAACGTTTGTTTCCATATTTGTAAGCAATATATATGTATATATGTGTGTGTGTATATATATATATATATCTATATCGGTAGATATATATATATATATATATATATGTATATATATATATATATATATATGCATTCACTGGAAAAACCAAAGGTTATAGGGACGTTATAGTTATGCTCACATTTGAAACGTACAAAACCATAGAAATTCACTTGTTTTAGTTAGAGTTATCTCATGTAACTATAACTCGTCCCCTAAAGTAACTATAACTTGCACCCTCGCCATGCACAGTTTTTTCAACATAAATTTTACTGCAAATATTATATTGATATTATCAATGATATTATCAAAGATGTCACGAGTGCCGTAATATATGGGGTAATTAGAAGTGCAGGGCACAAGTTATAGTTACCTTAAGGCATAAGTTATAATTACTTGAGATAACTCTAACTATAACAGGTGAATTTCTATGGTTTTGTACGTTTAAAATGTGAACTATAACGTACCTGTAACCTTTGATTTTTTCAGTGAATTTCTAAGGTGTTTTAAATTCTATTTCCTAACTATAACATCCCTGTAACCTTTGTTTTTTTCAGTGATTTTCTATGTTTTTTTTAAACGTATAGTAATTTTCATTACTATACCTTAATCCAACCACTTGCGTGCATGGCTTTCAGCCATGTGCAGCAGCGGTTGGTCACAGGGATTGGCCTGGGACCAGGCCCTGAGGCCAACCCCCTATAAGCACCTAACCGTGCATGGCCTTCGTCCGTGGGCAGCCGGGGTTGCCCACAAGGCCTGGCCTCCAGCCAGTCCTTGTGGCCAACCCCCCTAACTACCCAGCCCTACTCTGCACACAACCCTTTGGCCATGCCCAGCGGGAGTTGGCCACAGCCTGTCTCTCTGGGTGTGAGAATAAGTGTAAGAGGGTGTATCTGGGGGTGAGAGTGGCTGTGAGAGTCTCTGTCTGGGTGTGGGAGTGCGTGCATCAGTGTCTTAGTGGGTGTGTCAGTGTCTCCGTAGGTCTGCGAGTAGGTGCATGAGGGTGTCAGTGGATCTGTGAGTGGGTGTGTGAGAGTCTGAGTGTGGTTGTGAGTGGGTGCACAAGAGTCTGAGTGGGTATGTTAGTATGTGCGTGAGTGTCTCAGTGTGTCTGTGACTGGGTGCGTAAGGGTCTGAGTGGGTGTGTGGGTGGGAGAAAGATTGAAAAAAGAAAGAGAAAGAGTGGAATGCAGATGGATAAAGAGTTTGTTGGGCTTTGAAGGATGATATACTTAGAATGAGATATTTCTGGACAAATTGAAAAGAAAAATGTATTTCTCAATTTAAAAAAATTACATCACCTTTCAGTATGAGCCTTAAACTTTGAAAGTTTAAAAAAACATTAAAGAAGAAAAATGATCACGGACGTCCTTGGAATAGAACCCTCAACTTTCAATGTGAGGGTCTGAGACCTTAACCATTAGCCCAACTTTTGTTTTTTCTCCCATTTTTTGCCCTCCTCCGCAGTCCCAGCTGGCTCCCGCCTCCTGCAGGAGTTGGGATTGCTCCAGCAAGCAAGGAGCTACTTTTAATAGAAGCTCTCTGCTGCTGGAGCAATGTTTTCATCTGTCTTCCCTGCCTGCATAATTCTGTGCAGGGAAAACCGATGAAAACTCTGCTTTCTTACAGCGGGACATGTTTGACAGATCCAGCTGTCAGAAAGCGGAGTTATGCTTGCTTTTGCTTGGTGGGAGCTGTCAGCTCCCACCAAGCAGAAGCAAACAGCTAAGTCCTGGAGGTGGGCACCCCGGGACATAGCAGGAGCTAGCCCTGGGAGGGTAGCGGACCCTAGGACCATCAGTGGCTCTTTGAAGGGGCCGCGCAGCCACCCTCCAATGTGGAAATGGCCCCGGGAAGGTGGTGGTCCCTGAGGTTTGGGGGTCCAAAACCAGCCTCCTTCACATTTTTCACTATTGCCCCAGGGAGTTGGTGGTCCCTGGGTCTGCGGGGGCCATGCAGCCTCCTGCACCCGATGTCTTCAATGCCCAAGGGAGATGGTGGTCACGTGGCCCCTGCATCTAATTTCCTAATTACACTGGGGAGATGGTGGTCCTCAGGGTTGTGAGGGGCTAATAGGGCCCACGCATACTTGTAAAGAAATGCCTGAGGAGCTGTCGGTTCCCGGGGCTGCAGGGCGAGGGGGCAAATGCCCCACCTTACATATAATGAAAGCCACGGGCAGGTGGAGGTCCGTAGGGCTGAGGGGGAGTCAGGTGGCCCAATCGCTGTACAATGAAAAATGCCCCCGGGACTTGGCCCAATCAGTGGGGCTTAAGTATTACGAAGCACGAGAACCTGTGCTTTGTTTTTCTTTTTTAATTTTCACCAGATCCAACGCAAATCGCAGTGAGATTTAAAAAAAATGCTTTTTAGTGACCCTAGCAACAGAGGTAAGGGGTCAGGGTGTCTCTACCCTGGCCCCTTTTATTTTTTTAAACATTTTTTAGAAAGGCTCAGCTGAAGCCGAATCCCTAGATGGCAGCCAACACTTTCTGGTTTGAAATGTTGGCAGCCAATCAGAGCTGTGCATTTCCCTGCACAGGCTCAACATTATTTACAAAGTAATCGCGACCAGAGATATACAAGTTTGGATTTCTTTTACTATCTCGAAAACTACTGAATGGATTTACACCAACTAAGAGAAAGCACAATCTGCATACCAAAAGCTAGCTTTCTGCCAAATTTGGTATAATTCTGTGCACTGGTTCAGGCTGTAGTTGTGTCTAAAGGTCCTATGGGAATTAACATGGGAAACACAACTTTGTTGCCAAGCAAGGGCCAATTTTTCTTGGTCCTCGCTTGAATGATCACTCCGAAACTTTCTGTCCGTCAAACAGTGCCAAAGATATGGGAAAGTCAAAAAATGCTATTAAAACTAGGATACATATATATATATATATATATATATATATCAACAGCCTGGCGGTTTCTGCGGTCACAATCCGCCAGGGGATTACGAGACCCCTTTCCGCCAGACTCTACATGGCGGTCGGATGGCCATTCAAAGGCTGGCAGAGAGGGGGTGTCAGGTGCCCGATGGGGACCCTTGCACTGCCCATGCAATTGGCATGGGCAGTGCAGGGGTCCCCATGGACAGCCCCGTCGTGCTTTTCACTGCCCGAATTACGGGCAGTGAAAAGCGCAATGGGTGCTGTTGCACCCTATGCACCCCCACATTGCCGCCGGCTCAATTATGACCCGGTGTCAATGTTAAGGCCTTGTTCCTAGTGGGGAACTCTTAATAGGGCCGGCGGGCGGAAGACCGGCGTGGCGGCCATCCATGCGAATGAGAGGCCACCCACCAAACTCATAATGAGGGCCTTGGTGTTCTGCTTATACATACTCTTTGATGCACACATACATATCCTCCATGTCTTAGTACAGGTGTGATTGGACAACATGGCAAACTTGTCTTTCAGAGTGTTACAGAGTGTTACTGTTCTGTTTTAGTATCAATAAACCTTTTGTCTTTGCTTTTTTTAGAGTGCCCTCAGCCTCCTAGTATCATAGCTATTGTGGGCGGGACTGTTGCTGGTGTGGCATTGATTGGATTGCTAATGCTCGGGATCTGGAAGCTGGTAACAGAAGTTTATGACCGGAGAGAATACAGCAGATTTGAAAAGGAGCAGGCAAAATCAAAATGGCATAACGTAAGATTTACACATTTTTTTATTGTGGGCAGAAGAAGGATATGCAACCAGTTGTCCTTTCATGTACCTTTGGAACTTTGTACTCATTGTCTTTTAAAGTAGCAATGAAACTTTGTACTGTTGTGTAAAATCAAATCAGGTGCATTGTGGAATAGACATGCTGGACAACACTTTGTGCATGGTGGAAGATCTTAGTATCTGCCATTGCTTTATACCTGTTTTATAACTAACTCACAATATGGTGCCATTAAAACAGAGACATAATTTTAGAGTAGCTAAATATTACACTTGTTGCAACTTGCCTTCAATATGAAATGATGCAAGCCCTGCAATGTATTATGGCCATTTTTCTTTTCAAGTTTGTCTTTAATTAATGTTCTGTTTTGTCACTTTCAGTGTGCCTGTTGTCAAATTAAATCCTGCTGCTTCAAGTTTTCGTAAAGGTTGTTTAGCGAAAGTACAATGCCCCATCATTGGATGTTGTACAAATTACTTCCGCAATGACATCTCTGCCAAAATAATCAAGGCCATCTTCCACATCTTTCACTATACATGGTGCAATCTGATTAATATCTTCCTCAACCAAGGTATCTTTCCAACCATTTGTAAGACCAACCGGATCACCCCATAAGCAAAACGTCCAAATTCAACCTTACCCAAACATCTCATTACTGTTCGATATCAAATATACCATGGCTGGGAAAATCTGTGTGCTTCATTTGGGCAGGTGGTTTCTGGTGCTCGATACCAGCACTTAATTCTCAACACTGGCACTTGTGACAGTCCACCACATGGTGGAGCTGTTTGTCTTATTTTGAGAAGAGCACAGCAACAGAGTTTAATAGTTCAATATACATTAACATGAATAATACCTGCCAACCATGCCATTCTTATAGCTTTTTGTGGCCTGAAATAGCATGAATTGTCACACTTGTAAGAGTGTAATAGTTATGTTGGTACCATTATTGGCAGCGCTGGTAGGGGTAATGGGTGATGCATGCTGCTATGGCCTCCTAAGAAGGGCCTTAGCAGTTACATTTTTACAAACTGAACACTGGGAGAATCCCAGAAAAACAGTGGCCAACCAGGAAAAACTATGCTTTCTCTAAAGCACACCCCTATCAATCAGGATTTAGGCTTGGCTTCAGCATGCACTGAAACGGCAGCTTTAAAAGTATTGAATGACTTATTCCACAGTCTCAAGAAAGGGGACACATGACTGATTATCTTGCTAAATTTATCAGCTGTCTTCAATACAAATAACTATTAATGACTACTACAGATTATTGAACACCCCAAGGGTTTCAGAGATAAGAATCAATGCAGCTTCACATCCTTACTAACCAATGGACCCCTATTAATAAGATTGGAAACCACACCACCACTAACACTACATTGCAGTGGGGCATTTCTCAGGGTTCAATTGTAGCTACAACCTCATGTAATCAATATGTGTCACCTCTTACCCCCAATTCTCAACAACTCAGGTGTAACCCTACACTAATCTGCAGGGAATACCCTGCTATATTTAAAAACTTCAACAACGAGTTGTATCTCCACCCTAAGACACTGGCTCTCCCAGCTACATACATGGGTGCATAAAAAGTCCTGTAGCTACATTCTCAGAAAACAGATTTTCTCTTCTTCTCCTTAATCCAAGGGAGCAAATTTGATTCTAATCTCTTGGAATCTTTGAACCTTTTATTTCTTGCTGGATTCACACCTCACACTAACCCATCAAAACAACAATGTGGCTACAGCTGCCATCTTTCACCTCAGCACTTTGAAAAACATTTCACACCTTATCCATCACATCATCTCAAACAGCATTTGATTCATTAATTGACTCTAGACTCAACTTTGAAAATGCTACTTAGCAGGAGCTCCACAAGCATCCATCGCTTCACTCAAATCTATCTGAAACTCATCTGCAAATTGATTCACTCTGTAGGTAGATATGACTTCACTACCCCCATAATGCAAAACCAACAATGGCTACCCATCACAGCCAGAATCAATTTATTGCACTGTGCCAAGAGTCAGCCTCGAAAACGCCTGAGGCTACCTACCTGATTTACTTGTCATCTCCAGTGATTCAAGGGGCCTTAGAAGTCAGAATACCTTTCTGCTTGAACTGCCTGATTTCAGAACAGCTATAGATCAGAAACAATCTTTCTCAGGGATGGATCAGAAACAATCTTTCTTGGGGAACTTGCGCCTCCCCAATTCAGAACAGTCACTCCACTCTCAACTGTCTGCAAGCAGCTGTAGGCTCACATTTTAAACAATGCTTAGTTCCCGTCCATACTGATCTCATAGGCCTATTACTGTAAGTTGCTTAAACCTCTTAAGATCTATATTGTTTCAGTTTTTTATGAATTCCTCCCCAAATCAAATTCCTAGTCTAATGAAACAAATATTGTCTCCTCTATTCTGATAAATCCTTCCTCCATCTCAGTTTAATACAATTGTTGTTGATCTTTGTTATAATGTAAAATGCCCTCATACCAACCAGTCCATGTGAACTATAAAGACAAAAAAAATCACAAATCCAAGATCATTCAGCGCTTTTCCCTGTGATGTTATTGGTAAGGTTAAAGGGCTTGTGATGTCCTTTGCCCTATTTCTGTGATTTGAGTCAAGTGGTGCTGCAAGGGTCAAGGTGTCGCGTAGGCTCTCATTATTCTAATGAGACTACTGGATTTGGATGGCAGAATCACTTACGCTTGGGGGACTGAGTCTGAACCCACTACAGGTGAAACCTGTTGGCCCAATCCGGGTTTTGCTCCGGCTAACTACCAGTGCCTCATCACTGCCCAAGAGCAGGGTTGATTGGGCAGCCAAGCGCAGGACACAGTTGACTCCTCATGGAAATCGTGGTCACTCAGATCACATCCGTTTCTCTCATTTACATTAGTCTCACATATACAAGGACAATCAGAGGCAGTATATGTTTCAATAAGGCTTTAATGAAGCAACTGTTTCATAGATAATAAAGCATGTTTTACAATAACCAGGACGATGAAGCATGACAGGATTAAAATTGTGACAAGGAGAGTAAAGCATACAAATAATGCTACCATATTGTCAATAGAATCATTAGAATAATTCCTATCTAGACTATGCTAGAGCACAGCATGTTAAGCTCTAGTTCTGCCCTCCAAGTTCCTCTGGGAAGACATCATCCTTCATACCTGAGCAAGAGGCCTGTAGTCTACATAAGAAGCTCTAGCGAAGCTTTCAGCAGTCAGCAAACAGTCGTGGTCATCTGGCTGGAATCTCCCTCTAACGTGTATGGGACTGAGAAGTGTTTTATAATAAAACAGCTGATGTTCTGAGAAAATGTCCGTACGTAAGGATGTGTATTTTTCTATGAACACTGAAGACAAAGCGTTACCACGTTTACCGGCAACCTATCTTACTGCAGCCTTGAGAAAAGCACAGAGTGAAAGAAATATCTTGTTTAAGAATGCAGTGCTGACCTAGGCAAAGAACAGCTAGATAGAGAGAACTGAAACAAGACCGCAAATGTGGCTATTGTAAAAATAATAAACAAAGCTGAATAAAATATCGAGGTTAAAGGGCACAGCAGCAGGCCTAGTTTGCTAAAATAACGTGTATGAAGCTATAACTAAAATGGCTACACAACAATGGGTCTCAGCACAGCATAGTAAACTGTATATCTCAAGGCACCATGAAAGTTTTCCTTTCAACTCTTTATTTCTGCAATTTGCCATAAAAGCTCAAAAAAGAATGCAATACAACAGTATAATAAAACCATTTAAAAACATCTCAATGAAATCAAAATGATCCAGTTATAGCATCATGGGCGTTAAAGTGCATGCATAGTCCATAATATAACCAAGTGCATTAAACACATTAAAAGGCATACGCTTGGCAAATAAATAAAAAAACAAGCATGAAATGTATACGAGGCTGTGTCAATCAGCCAATCACCACATGAAAAATAGACATAAATTGCATAAAGTGCTATCTCAGTGTTCAACCATCACAGCATCAAGGAAATACCCTTTTGTCTACATCTCCACATGAAAAACAGAAATCAAGAGTTGACAAAAACAATTGGCTGTGCTGTGTTCGATTTTAATATCATAGAGGCTGTCCTGAAGTCCCAAGTCCCCATGTTGCGGCACATCGGTAAAATCTACTTACTCCTGTGGGCGCGATAATAAGGGCAAAAAAAGAAAACATGCTCAATACACTCTTTTGCTTCTGGACAGAAGGGGCAGTACATGTCTTTACCAGAGGGATGATTTTGCCATTTGGCAGGAACCATGCAAAGCGGCAAGGTCCCAATCCAGAATTTAACATACAGGGTTTTTGCAAGTGGGGGCTCAATCGCGTCCACATACTCCTCTAACAAGTAGACATCTTTAAACTCCATTAAGGTCCAGGTCAGAGAGACCAGCCTCCCTGTTCTGTGTAACCCGCCATCCATCTGCCCCCAGTAGATCCCTTTAAGTGGAGACTTTGGAACTCTAAGTGCAGTTTCCAGATTAGCCCAGAGATTCTCACATCTTAACTCTGAAAGGTGAGATTTAATGTGCCCAAACCATGGGATCTTGACAACCCCAGGAAGCTTTAATATTTCCTCCAGCCCCATCCTTTAGGATGCTGAATCTGCAGAAGCCCAGATCCTCCTTCAATACAGCAGGGGTCTGACTCCTAGCCTATGGGTAAGGGGTCTATGTCCAAGTTCCAGCTGAAGGGGGATAAATGGGATACTAGTGGGGATATTGGTGGGGAGTCATAAAAACGATTTCCCACCAGCCCAATATTGCTAACATTCTCGTGCCTCCAGAGTTCTCCATCATATAAAGCCCCTCCAAGGGCTAGTAGATTTATAAATTTGGAGGGCCAGGGAAGGCGGGGCATGGGGCATCATGCTTTCACAGCTCAAGATGAGCCAACATATCATTGATATATATTAGGAACAGGGTGGGGGCTAATACTCATCCTTGCCTTATTCCCTGAGTAACCAGAATGGATGAATTCAATTCCCCAAGGGAGCCACATCTGACTGTGCCATCTACAAGATATTTTGGGGCTCCAGGTCAGTTAAGACCTTCCACAGTGCCTCCTAAGGGCAAGATCGAAGGTCGACAAAAAGCACTTAAAGCTGATAACCTAACTAGTTTCCAATAGATTAGTTGCAATAAAAAAACTTGGTCAGTGGTACTAATGCCCACCCTGAACCCAGCCTGAGGAGGGGTCACCAGATCAACGTCCTCAATCCAATCATACAATCTGATCAACAGAATCCATCTAGAGAGCTTCTGGGGCTATCAATGAGGCTTTTTGGCTGGTAGTTAGATGGAAGCAACCTTTAGCATTTCTTAAAAATCGGAATGATCTCTGCCCCCGCCCACGTAGGGGCATTGGTAACCCATTCAAAATACAATTAAAGTTCAGGGCAAAATAGGGGCTTCTGATACACTTGTTGGCTTTAAAAAGGTCACTCTGCACCTTGTCCAGCCCTGACACATTCCCAGGGGTAATCTAATCTATTGTATCATTAACTTCACTGACAGTAATGGGACAAATTACAAAGTCAGTCTCTTATGGTGAAACCACCCCCTGCAAAATGCCTCTCACCCAGCTATCTCCTGCTGCTTCCACTGGTACAACTGATAACAAGGGTTTATTGCTGTGATTGCAGTCAGGCAGTGCCATAAGGGTCATGGATCTCAGGCCAACATAGTATACTGTGTATCTCGAGACACCATGAAAGTCTTTCCAAAATACCTTCAGACTGAGACGAGATGGTACTATACCGCAGTCCTTTTGACTTGCAAGTGCCTACACGTAAATGCCCCTAACAATTATCACAGCTAACCATATCCATGCGATTAGAAGTAAATGAATTTATCACTTACAGATCCCATGTTTCAGGAGAAGATTATCAACTTCAGAAATTTCATAGGCTATGGTCCAAAGGTATGGAATACTCTGCCTTTTTCTACCAGATCACCTTTTCTACCAAATTGAGTGCTTTGTGAACAAAAAAACGAAACATCTTGGCCAGTTTCCACACTTCTCTTGTCCCACAACCACTATTTGAATATGTATTTTTCTTTAAATCTGGTGTTTCATTCTAAAACAAATAATCTGATTTCTGGTCCTTAATTATGTTTTAAAATGACTATGTATGAAAATGAAAGCTCCTCCAATTCTGCAGAAAATTGGTGCAAGTGAAATATAAGCTCCAGAAGTATTATGAAACTGATGAGGTAAGCAAAACACCCATCTCAGAAACTGTTTGCACCAAAACATCCCTTGTCCTTATCCTACTCATTACACATAAGGTGAATTACATCTCATGAGTAATAACTGGGACAAAGATGACCGTGGCTAAGAGTAATGAAAATCAACGCCAATTAATCCGAGCATTCCTTACATGGTTGTTCGCTCTTATAGGACTGTTTGACATATTGAATGCTAGCTCCAGAAAGGCTGCCTAAGTGAGATGTTAGCTCTAAAACTATTGCATAGAAACACTGTTGGTCAGTCTGAAGTCAGACTCAAAAATAAGAATAAATAAATAAATTACTCCATTCTCCAGCTACAAGCACCTGCCTGCTTGTAAAACAAAAGTGTAGGCCCTTAACCTTGAATGCACTGACAGTTTGTGCTGTAGATTTAGGATACTCCCTATTGTTGTGTGGCCATTTTAATTATAGCTTCATACACGTTATTTTAGCAAACTAGGCCTGCCGCTCTGCACTTTAACCTAGACATATTTTATTCAGCTTTGTTTTATTATTTTAACAATAGCAACATTTGCGGCCTTGTTATATTTTCTATATCTAGCTGTTCTTTGCCTAGGCCAGCACTGCATTCTTAAACAAGACATTTCTTTCACTCTGTGCTTTTCTCAAGGCTGCAGTAAGATAGGTTGCCGGCAAAAGTGATATGTTTAGTCTCTAATGTTCAAAGAAACATACACACTCTTACATGGGGATCCTTTCTTGGAACATCAGCTGTTTTATTATAAAAACACTACTCTCACACATGTACAATAGAGGGAGATTCCAGCCAGATGACCACAACTGTATGCTGATTGCTGAGTGCATTGCTGCAGCTGCATATGTAGACTACGGGCCTCTTGCTCAGGTATGAGGGATGATGTCTTCCCAGGGGAACCTGAAGAGCAGAATTAGAGCTTAACATGCTGGGCTCTAACCTAGCCTAGGTAGGACTATTCTTAACGATCGTAGAGACAATATGGTAGCGTTATTTTTATGTTTTTACTCTCCTTGTCACAATTTTAATCCTGTCATGTTTCCTCGTCCTAGTTATTGCAATACATGCTTTATTATCTAAGATGCAGTTACTTCAATAAAACCTTATTGAACTATATTCTGCCTTTGATCGTCCTTGCATACATGAGACTGAGGGAAACGGATGAGATCTGAGTGACCACGATTTCCCTGAGGAGTCAATTGTGTCATGCGCTCGGTTGCCCAATCATCCCTGCTCTTGGGTTGAGATGAGTCACTGCTAGTTAGCCAGAACAAAACCCGGATTAGGCCGACAGGTGTCACCTATAATGGGTTCAGACTCAGTCTTCCACAGTGCAAGTGATTCTAACAATAACATCTGTGAATGATATTCAAAACCTAGTGATCCATCACATCTGATTCCCATTTTTGTAGGAAATGCAGCAGGAGCACACCAACTGGTAGCATCTCCCCTTGTGCAAAGTCAGGATCTTAGCTGCTCCTGTCCTCATTTTGAAGGATGACAATTCAGACCCTTTCGCTTTCTTCTTTTTCTGAAAATGCTTTCTAAATGAAGATCTGCTGTTGTGTGTATTATTATTCTTGTCGTCATAATATCTTGAAGACATCTTATGTTTGTGTGGTGAGGCATGCTTTCTGTCTTTGAAGGCTCTTGTAAACGTTTGCTCTAATTGCCCTCCAAATGATTTTTCACTTTAAAGGGAATGTTCAATAGAGCTGTTTTCTCTGCAGAGTCTGCCTTCCAATCTATAATCTACATATATTGCTAGAACAGAAACCCTACTGCCACTGCTTCAGGTTTAATTGAGTCTGACAAAGAACTTGCTTGTTGCTCTTTCTTAACATATCAGAACAATCCTCTCCTTCCTGTATTTCTGCTGCCAGATTCTCAAAATCCTTTACTAAGATTGTGTTGTGTAAGCTGCTTAGGTTCCTGTTTTGAATGCCTTATTATTTGCTTCAAAATAGGGTGAAGCCTTTAACAACAGGTAAAGACTGAGGTAGAAGGGCTATAAGGCTATAAGGACACTCCATCCACTAAGGGTTGAATATTCTATGTTAAAAAGGGAAAGACAGAAAAGTAAACATTGGAATGTTGGCGCTCCAGACTTAAAAACAGCCATTATAAACCTTTAGCCTCTCCATGGTCTTTAATGGAGCTTTGAACATTCTAATGTTATAATATTGTGTTAATGGCTGCTGCTGAGAGCTATCCTGGTTGGTAAAGGCCCTGATCCTGAGTTGTAAGCCACAAACGAGGGCCTATAACAAAGTAGAAGGCCTTTAACGACCGGTATAGCCCTAGGCAGAAGGGCTATAAGGCTATTAGAACACTCCAACCACTAAGGGTGGAATGTTCTAAGTTAAAAAGAGAGAAACATGAAGACAAACATTGGAATGTTGGAGCTCTGGGCTTATACCAGCCATTATAAGGCCGGAGCTACCTCATTTTCTTCAATGGAGCTCCCAACATTCCAATCTTCGGATATTTGCTTGAAAAGTTTTCTTCATAGCTTTCTCAATTCTTTTCTCAACTTGATCTTGAAGAGTACAATCAATGTAATTAGTGTGACAATGATCTTCTTAGCATGAGGAAGATGATCGCCTATCTCTTCTAGCACATACATCTTCTAAAGGAATGTTGAAATATCAAGTGCTCCAAATTCTTCCATTCATGCAGAACTAATTTATTTTGTTGTGTAGGTGCATGGCCAAACTCACAAGTCTTCTACACCACTGTTCTAAACTGTGGAAAAGGCTCTCTCTTATCCTCCAACTGATTAACTTCATTAAATGCTTGGTTACTTCTCACGTGCATTACGATCTACAGGCATCTTCTCTACGAATGTATTTGCCAGGTACTGTAGAACATGTATATTATTCTGAAGAAGAAGATGAAGAATCATCAGTTCTTGCGTCTTTCTTCCTCCTACTTTCTCTTGCTTTACTGCACTATAAACTGCTTCTTGAATTAATGCCACAGTCCCACTGGAAGATAAGGCCTCCCTCCCTGAGTGCTTAAGAAGACTAGAATACTTTATACAGGCCGACAACATCTTGAATCCAGCCAATCCAGTTAAAACACTAATTGCCCTTCATATTCTTTAATCCAATCCACTGTTCACTTTTCCCTTTTTTAAATAAAAAATGAAGTAACAACTTCCTTAACCCCCTTTTTTAAAACTGCCTCAGATCATGCACAGAGATAAAAAAAACTTGAATCACCCACTACTGCATTTTGTTGGCAGCCCATAAGCTCAATTACAACCAGAGTGTGTTCCTTGCACATTACCTCTTCAGAGATGGATCTCTTACACATGCGCATCGCTCCCAACGCCTTCCTGTATCTTAGTATCAGTAACAGAGGCGATACTCCGAACTCCGGAGCCACTACACCCGTGCTGGTAATCCCTAACCTGCTAGGCCGAGATACTGCTCATAAATTGACCTAAAAGACGCATATTCAGATTATGTGCAGGTGGCCTCCTAGCACTGCAAAAAATTCCTCTGGCTGCTTACCACGTTAACCCAACCCAAGTCGGGCAGAGGTCACAGGACTCAAACTGCCATGAAAATCCCACAGACTCTGCCCCTCACTTAGCAGACCTGTCTGGGAGACAAAAACTAACAGAAAGTAGCAAGTAGATGGCGGTTTAGGCATGAACATCGATTCACTAAAATGCCAGGGGTAGCTGAAGTGACTTCGCAACTGAATGACATTACAGGAAGTTAAATCACATGACCTCTGAATCCTAGCAAATATTGCCTCAAGACCTTAATCCCATTGACATCTTAATAATTTACATAATGGAAGCCTAGTTTGTACCTTGAAGGGAAAAGTTATTGCTAGCTCAGAGGGAGATGCAGTGGTAAGGCCTACTGGTACTATTTAGTAGGGAGTATATGTTATATTTGAACTAACAAAGAACACAGAGGTGATGGTTCTGTTCCAAAACATATTTTTCGCAATAATGAACTGTGACAACAATTTTCAAAATGGAGTTTGTTTAATTTGTTTTATTTGTATTATCAATAGTATGCATTTTACTTTTGATTTATTTCCCACTTAAAAAAATGTTAAACAAAATAATCTAGCGGTTTATCTGAACACTGTTTACCTTCTGTGATTGGTACTGCTTTTGCCAACTCTGTGGCCAGGTGTCGCAAAAGCAGTGCTAGTGGTCGCAAGGTCCAAGCCAGAGGTTGCAGTTGTGGCAACTGGCAAATGCTAAATGACATCCATTGGTGTAGGGGGGAAGAGCATGTTGCATTTTTATTTCAAGGAAAATTCAGGATTTAGAGACATGACACCTCTTATGTAACAAGGTGGAAGCTGTAGTGTATTTTAGTACGTTTATAAATTCATCACTAGGGTGGCAAACTTCAGAGAAATATTTTAAAATCTACAATTATGCCATCGTAGCTTTCATTATAGACAATGAGTGTGTGTAATTACCCATCAAAAGAGCTTATTTATGCTCTGTTTACGCTGAATTAGCGTAATTTTTTCACATTAATACAGCGCAAACTCAATGCCATATTTATATTTTGACGCTATACCCGTCTAGCGTCAAAATATTGGTGTTAACATAATTTTTCGGATGCGTGAAACCTCCTTGTCTCAATGAGATGCAAGGTAGGCGTTCCCATCCAAAAAATGACTCAAACCCCTAGCGCCATATTTATCCACCCGGGCAAAAATGATGCACGGGTGGGAGGCGGACCCAAAAAATGATGTTAATACCGATTTGCATCAAAATTTAAACACCTGGGTCAGGGTAGGCATTAAAATGAGGCAAACTCATCTCTACTTAAGAAGAACACACAGAAGGGTAGGTCGCTCCCCCTGCCGCTGCAGATCCACCAGCCCAGGCTCCTGACCCCTCCAAGCAAGTCCTGCGAAACCACAGTAAGTACTCCCCCGCCCAGCCCCTCGCCCTGCCCCGCGCTACTCACCTCTTCTCCTGCTTCCCTCTTCATCTTTGATCTTCCTCTTTGCTCTTCATCTGTATTCTTCATCTGTGTTCTTCTTTCTTCCCTGCACCCCGTCCTGCGTGTTCTTTCTTCTGTCTTCATCTCTGTTCTTCTTCTGTGCTCGTCTTTCTTCCCTGCACCCCGTCCTGCGTGTTCTTTCTTCTGTCTTCATCTGTGTTCTTCTTCTGTGCTCTTCTTTCTTCCCTGCACCCCGTCCTGCGTGTTCTCTCTTCTTCTTTGTCCTTCTTCTGTGATCTTCATCTGTATTCTTCATCTGTGTTCTTCTTCTGTGCTCTCCTTCTGTGTATTTCATCTGTGTTTCTTCCCTCTCTTCTGCACCGCGACCTGCGTGTGCTTCTTCTGTCTTCATCTGTATTCTTCTTCTTTGTACTTCATCTGTGTTTCTTCCTTCTCTTCTGCACCGCGACCTGCGTGTGCTTTCTTCTTCTTTGTCCTTCTTTCTGTGTTCTTCATCTGTATTCTTCTTCTGTGTTCTTCTTTACCTTCTCCTTGGCTCTTCTCTCTTCTGCTCCTCGCTCCTCTTCTTCTTTACCTTCTTCTGGGCTCTTCTCTCTTCTGTTCTTCTGCTCATCTTCTTCTTTACCACCTTCTTGGCTCTTCTCTCTTCTATATTCTGCTCCTCGCTCCTCTTCTTCTTTACCTTCTTCCTGGCTCTTCTCTCCTCTCTCTTCTGCTCTTCTGCTCCTGACTCCTCTCTCTGACCTTCCTCACTCTCCTCCACCTCTGTAACCCCCCTCCCCTGTCTTCCTATCTTTTCTTCCTAACTCCCCGCCACCTTTAAACCCCCCCTCCCCTATCTTTTCTCCCCTCTACCTGACCCCCCCACCCTCTGCTTTCCCGCCGCCACCACCTGCTCGCCCCTGCCCCCGCTCCCATTCGTCACCCCACTCCCGCCCCGCACCCCCAGCTGACCCCTCCTCCCTCTTATGGCGGCCGCTGTGCGGCCGCGCCGCTGGTGCGCCAAAGGCAAGCCCGTCTGCGCCCGTCCGCGCCTGGACCGCACCCAGCGCCACGACCCCTGGCCACCAGCAGTCCCAAAACCCGCAGCATCGCTACGACCCCGTCACCCTCCACGCCCTCAACCCGGGGCGCTCCAGCACCTGCTTCCAAGCCAACCCGAAATGCACCCACGGACCCTTCGTATGTCACACCTGCAAACTCAACTTCCACCGCGAAAACACCACGCCCGCCAGCCCACGCGCCAACAACCACCTCAAATGCATCCTGATCAACGCACGCTCTGTCCACAAGCACGCCGTTGAACTATGGGACCTCCTGGACTCCACCGCACCGGACGTCGCCTTCATCACTGAAACCTGGATGAACGCCTCCTCGGCCCCCGACATCGCCATAGCCATCCCCGACGGCTACAAGATTTCAAGGAGAGACCGCACCAACCAAGTAGGTGGAGGAATCGCCATCGTCTTCAAGGACTCCATCAACGTCACCACCTCCAGCGAAGACATCCCCCTCGCCGCCGAACACCTGCACTTCCAGATCCACACCGACCCCAGGACCACACTCAGAGGAACTCTCATCTACCGACCCCCTGGACCACGCGCCCTCTTCAGCGAATCCATCACTGACTTCATCTCCCCTCACGCCCTTGCCTCGCCGGACTACATCCTCCTCGGTGACCTCAACTTCCACCTGGAACAGAACAACGACCCCAACACCACCGCCCTGCTCGACAACCTCGCCAACTTCGGCCTCAAGCAACTGGTGAACACCCCCACGCCGGACACACGCTAGACCCCATCTTCTCCGCCAGCAACCACATATCCTTCAGCCACTCCTCAGCTATACACTGGACCGACCACAGATGTGTCCACTTCACCTTCCGACGCGAGACTCGCCACCTCCGCACACAACCCATCCCACGTCGACAGTGGAACAAAATCCCTGAGGAACAGCTTCTCTCCACTCTCAACGACAACCAACCCACCTCCTCCTCCGACCCCAACGACGCAGCCCTCAGCCTCACGAATTGGATCACCAACTGCGCAGACAACCTCGCTCCCCTCAGACGCCGCACAAGACAGACCAACACCAAAGAACCTCTCTGGTTCACCGACACCCTTAAGGAATCAAAGAAAACCTGCCGCACCCTCGAGAAAGCCTGGCGCAAGGACCACACCGCAGACAACATGACTGCCCTCAAGAACGCTACCCGCGAACACCACCAACTGATCCGCGCCGCCAAAAGAAATTTCTTCACAGAAAGACTGGACAAAAACAGCCACAACAGCAGAGAACTCTTCAACATTGTCAAAGAGCTCTCCAACCCTAACGCCAACGCCATCACGCCCTCACAAGACCTCTGCAACTCCCTCGCCACCTTCTTCCATCGTAAGATCACCGACCTACATGACAGCTTCGGACACCAGACCCAGCCAACCACCACAGAACCTACAACCCCAGCCATCACCCTCAACGCCTGGACTCACATCAACATGGAAGAGACCAAAGCCACCATGAACTCCATCCACTCCGGTGCCCCCTCGGACCCCTGCCCACACTTCATCTTCAACAAAGCCGACGACATCATCGCCCCGCACCTCCAGACCATCATCAACAGCTCGTTTTCGTCTGCTACCTTCCCCGAGAGCTGGAAACACGCTGAAGTCAACGCCCTACTGAAAAAACCTACGGCAGACCCAAGCGACCTGAAGAACTTCCGCCCTATCTCGCAACTTACCAACTTCCTTGAAGACAACAGCCTACTCGACCCCTCTCAGTCCGGATTCCGAGCCAATCACAGCACAGAAACCGCCCTCATCTCAGTCACAGACGACATTAGAACCCTGATGGACAACGGAGAAACAGTCGCCCTCATCCTCCTCGACCTCTCGGCTGCCTTCAACACCGTCTGCCAACGAACCCTAATATCCCACCTCCACTCCACCGGGATCCAAGGACAGGCCCTGGACTGGATCACCTCCTTCCTCTCCAACCGCTCCCAAAGAGTCTACCTTCCACCTTTTCGCTCAGACCCCACCGAGATCATCTGCGGCGTCCCACAAGGCTCCTCGCTCAGCCCGACACTCTTCAATGTCTACATGAGCCCCCTCGCCGACATCGTACGCAAACACAGCATCATCATCACCTCCTACGCCGACGACACTCAACTGATACTTTCCCTCACCAAGGACCCCACCAGCGCCAAGACCAACCTGCAAGATGGAATGAAAGACGTCGCAGATTGGATAAAACTCAGCCGTCTGAAACTGAACTCAGACAAAACAGAAGTCCTCATCCTCTGAAACACCCCGACCGCCTGGGATGACTCCTGGTAGCCCACGGCCCTTGGCACCGCACCGACCCCCTCAGACCACGCACGCAACCTCGGTTTCATCTTGGATCCACTTCTCACCATGACCAAACAAGTCAACGCCGTATCATCCTCCTGCTTCCTCACCCTCCGCATGCTCCGAAAGATCTTCCGTTGGATCCCCGCCGACACCAGAAAGACCGTGACCCACGCCCTCGTCATGAGCCGCCTGGACTACGGCAACACACTATACGCAGGAACCACTGCTAAACTCCAGAAACGTCTGCAACAAATTCAAAACGCCTCCGCCCGCCTCATCCTCAACATACCCCGCAACAGCCACATCTCCGCCCACCTGAGACACCTGCACTGGCTTCCCGTCAACAAAAGAATCACCTTCCGACTCCTCACCCACGCACACAAAGCCCTCCACAACAAGAGACCCGAACTCCTCAACCGCCGCCTCAGCTTCTACACTCCCACCCATCCTCTTCGCTCCGCCAACCTCGCTCTCGCCGCCCTCCCTCGCATCCGCCGCACCACGGCGGGTGGGAGGTCCTTCTCCTACCTGGCGGCCAAGACATGGAACTCCCTCCCCACCATCCTCAGGACCACCCAGGACCACTCCGCTTTCCGGAGACTACTCAAGACCTGGCTCTTCGAGCAGCAGTAACCCCTTTCCCCTAGCGCCTTGAGACCCGCACGGGTGAGTAGCGCGCTTTAAAAATATTTATGATTTGATTTGAAGCAACATTACCAACCCACAGGAGAAGATGGAGGTGATACTGATCCAGCTTGCGAGATGACGCAGAGGACAGCAACAATTACAGCAATCACCACCATTACAACATGGCCCACAAAGGCAACGCAAAAGGCAGGAGAGGCTCTTCAGAACCAGGACAACCCTCCTTGGCCTCAGGGACGAGGAGATCATTAGGACCTACAGACTGAACCGGCAAGCCATACTACACCTTCTGTACCACATTGAGCCACAAAATCGAGCTAGCCTGCAGACCCCTCACAACATACCACCTGTGACAAAGCTGATAGCTGTCCGTACACATGCTGGCAAGTGGCTCATTCCAAACAACGGGTGCCCTGGTTGCTGGTGTCTAACAGCCGTCGTTCTCTGTATTCCTGCCAAGGGTGTTAGATGCTATCATATCCCTGACAATGCCCCCCACATGAGCTTCCCCAACACCCAGCAAAAGCATCAGGAGACCAAACAGGGATTCTTTTGAATCCATGGCTTTCCGCATGTGCTTGTTGCAATTGACTGCCCCATGTCTGGCTCGTACAACCTGCAGCAACCGAGCACTTATACGGGAATTGCAAGCACATGCATTCCCTTAATATGCAGGCCATAGTGGACCACCGAGGACTATTCCTAAACATTTTGGCCAAGTAATCTGGGTGTGTCCATGATGCCTGAATAAAGATAATACACTGTTCCAGTTGACGAAGGAGAGGATACTAGGTAGGGAGTCCTAATCTTTAGGAGCAAAAACCTCACACACCCAAGAGGATGTCATGCTTCATCATCGGAGTTGCTCCTCGTCAGACTGGCACTGCAATGTCTGACGGGCACCACCCCAAACGGGGGGGCTCTTTGCCGGAGATCTTAATAGATGATGACACAACCCTACATAAGAGCGTGAGGGGAGGAGATCAAAGAGAGGTGGAAAAAGGTATAAGATTGACTCTCTGAAATCAGAAAAAATAATCTATTTAATAGTCTGCACGAAATTCAGAGGCCAAGATTAAAAATAGTGAGAGTGAAACAGAGGCAATGGTCAATCACTCTATGATAAAAAAGAGAAAAGAGGGCGGGGAATTTCCAAGCCATCCCTCGTCAGGGTCAACATGTTTCGCGTCGCTAGTGGCCCAGATGGGTCCGGTGACGCTTCTTCAGGACCAATTAGCTATATGTATCTCCTAATCATAAATACCATGGATAATTACGCACTGAAATTGTCAGTACAAGAGTATCCAGTCACTTACACTAGTATGTGGAGGAAATACTCCTCCTATCTTCACCCATCCCCGTCTAAGGAACGTGCTACATGGGACAACTCGGACCAGTCATCAGGTTCACAATTTGTTGGTTGTGGATGCTCCTGGCTGCGAGCAACCTACCCGGGTCCGCGTCTCCCGTCAGGATGTGTCCATGATGCCTTCATATTCCGGCACAGCAGGATCAATTAACAATTCCAGGATGGACAATATGGAAATGGCCTAATTGTGGGTAAGTCAACAAACCTAGCAATATACACACAACACCAACCCTGTAGGACACACAAGACATACACCACTACATTAACACATGGCCAGGGTAACACAGATGTGCAGGTAACACCACATATGCTCCATATCAGTGCACACCACAAACACATACACCCACATGTACCCAACGCACCCACAACTTGACAGGCACACACGTGAAGGATAGGTGCAGGCATGTACCCTTTGCTAACAGAAGAACTACACAGACACAGGTTGCCTACTAAGTACACTTCACACACAGTACATCAAAGAATGGCACAACCATGTCAATGGCATACACCATGTCCATGTCATGCAAGTTCCATATAGGCACAGATCCCTCAAGTCATGCCGTGCAAATCACTGCCAGAACAAACATCAAATACCAGACCACCTCTGCCTATACCAACTACATCTCATCCACACATACCTGACTTACCTGTAGTGTGCAGAGACACATTGTAAATCGGCCACCCTCCTATACTGTATGTAGTGTGGAAGGGGTGTGCAATGTGTGTCGCTGCAGATCTGTCACCACAAGAAACATAGCATGATGATGCTGACTCAGATGTAGCTGTCACCTAAAACCTGAGGCAGTGCCAACAACAAACACCACCCCAGGGGTGCTGTATGCAGGTTGCAATAAGGACGTAGACTGTGCTTTGAACTCAGATGATAGTGCCACCAATAAATGCTGCATACTGCTGCACACACAGAAAGAACCAATTGGCCAACAAAACAGCATATTTATAGGGCAGTGTCCCTTCCTTTATAGATACATCCACCTCCACAAGGCAACTAGCCAAGTACCCTGGTGCACGGTAGGTAGTGTAGGTGCACGGCTGCATATGAGCAGCTGGCGCAGGGGACAACAAAGGGTTGCCTAGTAATATGTCACACATGGGGCATTTGTGCATAGTCTAAATGTTGCAGGACAGTGCAGCCAGTTTTGGGGACGTGTTGTGCATTGTCACTTACCAATTTCAAAGGCCCTACATGTCGCACATTATCTGCAATGACACATGTCAAAATGTATGGGATGTCCAGGCTCTGTAGTGCTACCATGTTGCCACCACATCTGACCACATTGTGTTGTGAGGATGTGTCATGTCCCCTCTAGTGATAGCACACTGATACAAAGGTGCACTACACAATAAATGGCACATACATTATGACCATCAGTTTGGAATCCAAATCATATGTCCCATGTCCTTGAGCCAAACACAAGATTGTCATGTCCAACAACCCAGTGCCGAGGAGACATTACACAAGGATAGGAACTTACAGCATACCACAAACACATATGAGTTTCAACCAACTAAAAATATCAACTGCCATGCACTATGACAAACCTGTTGCAAGCCTTAACAACAGCTTACTCCTTTAATCTCTTGCAGCGGATCGGGGTTGTGGCATACAGCCATGGATAATGACCCCATTTCCCAAATCAAGCACAGTAGCAGAGAATGCATATAATAAGGGACATCGGAGGACACAGACTATTGAGGAGAGGACATTTGACATTCTGAAGTTGAGATGCAGGTGCCTGGACATCACAGGAGGCAGCCTCCTATATGCCCCACACATCGTCCCACACATTGTCTGCAAGATTATCATGACATGTGTGCGGATTAATGTCCCCTTATGTGAGCAGGTTGATGACCTGCCTGAGGAGGAGGAGGAGGATGGTGTAGAAGAAAATGAGGGGAAACAGCACAGCACAGCTGCTGGGATACGCCACAGCCTGCACATCGTTGAGAACTTCTTCTTTTAATAATCACATAACTCACCTTGTACATTTTGTCAATAAACACCTCACTTATTCACACAATCCGGCTACGATCTCTTCAATCTCCACAACAAATACCTCAGGATTGTGAGTCTAACCTCAGGGAGCATGTTACAAACACTAATCTGAAGAGCACTGTAGCAACATCACATGTGATGCGTAAGATTGAACTGCTACCACCACACACATCACAAATAGCCTCATCAATTGAGTGTGACACCTGAAAGATACAATATATGGTCCACAACATATTAATTACATCCATGTTGCCAACTTGTACAACAATAGCTCATCACACACAACTACAACACGTCCAACTAGAAGGTAAACAAGGGCCCCACACATGAGGCAGTGGGTGTCAAAATATGGTGAGACTGTAATGTTTGAACAGACCACTGACAGAACTTAGTGTGAGAGTTGCAATGGTTGCATGAAGCATGTGTGACAAGGGGGGGACATCATTGGTGACAATGGTCATCATAATTTGCCCAGGTATGAAAAGCAATGGAAGAAGTTGGGCCTGAGCAGTACACCGATGGAAATCAGTCCTGCCACTGCCATGGGGCCCACTCCTCCTAACACAGGGTACACATAACCTCACACTTTGCACAGACAAGTCTGTGGAATTCACATCAGAATGGATGAGAACATATGCAGCTAGGGCTGCAGGTCCACCTCACAAAAGCAACAACCATTGCTAAATGGAAAGAGTTTAATCTGACTTTTGTGTTCAAAACATGATATGGGTGGAATGTAAGCAGAGTGTGTTAATCACAGTATGTACCAAATATGTACACATATCAGAGATATGTGTAGTCCACACATAAGTCACCATAAACTCAAGATCAACATATGGAGACAGTTGTCGGGTAACATTTCCTAGATAGCATTCATCAGCCATCACCAACAGTGCCCGAGCTGTGTATGTCATCTAAAATGTTATGCTCTGTAAGACAACTACACACATCACATAAGTAAACGCAATTCACAATTACATACCATAACTGTTGCATAGTACTGACTGCCATACATATGTGGATCACTGTTGTCACATATGCAGACATATGCATGACGTACAAATATTTGCATGCTGTCAATTCTGTAACACACACATCGGTGTAACAGACCAATCACACCCAAATCACATTGTTGCATGGACTACCACATGTGGCCATACACAAAATGACACACTGCAGCCCAGCCCATTCCATTAATATGTTGATACAGGGTGCATCCTTAAAAAATCAAACCAAATCACGCAATCAGGAAGAGAGTCAAAAAATGTACGCAAATGCTTTGAAAACTTCTGCAAATGCAAAGTATATGACACATGGGCCCTTAGCGTGAATTCCACCTTCGCACTCATCTCAATGCTGATTTTCTGTTAAATTGACGCATAAAGGTAATGCATCAAAATAAAAGATGCACATAAGTCATGTGTCTGAAATACTCACGCAAATATCACATGCATCAAATAAATACACACATAACAGAAAACGTGATGCACGGGGACAGGAAGTGATGAAATCAGAAATCCTGTTTACAGGCATGGTACGGTGGGTGTACTTTAACTTTCTCTTTACAGTCTGTGCCTCTTTTGACTGTGTGGTTGTGTCCCGGAGTCGGTGGTGTGTTCTTGCTCTGTATTGTATCTTGTAGTGTCCCTCCTGTTGTGTTTTTTGTATTTTTGACTGTACTTTGTCCCAGTGTATGTAAATTTGTGTGTTTTTGTATCTATCATTGTACTTGCACTGTGGGGTGTCTGTCTGGGATAGTTGTTAAATTGGTTTGGATTGTTGGATTATTTTTTTGAGGCTTTAAGTTTCCTTTATTTTCATTTTGTTCATATTCATTATTGTTACCTACCTATACCTGATGGACATGTCTGATAGGGGAAGGTTGACAAGGATGGGGGAGGAGAAGCTGGGAGGCTTCATGTGGCTGGTAGCCCACTACCTGCCAATAATGTTGGAGATGGGGGATCCAATGCTACCGGACAGAGGCGGCTGTGGTGAGGCAAGATGCTCCACCACATGAAGAGGCTGTTCCGCAGCAGCCACAACGAGCACTAACTGAAGCATCGCTGGGCAGATCTGGTGGCCAGGGAGCAGGATCTGCTTGACCATCTTGGTGTGGTGATCAGTGGCCCTGTTGGTGAGTCTCCCATTGGCATACTATTTACTGTTCACTGCTCTTGAATGACAGTAGCAGATGAGTTGGCGTACTGCATGCAATGCTTGTGGACAGGTTGCATGCAACCACAATGAAGTGTAACTGCACCAGTCTAGACATGAAGTTCACATGTCCTACCATTGCAGGTCAGATGTTTGGTAAGTCATGCACAACCATCACTAAGTGACACATTTCAGGGGCCATGGCAACACCTGTACCCCAGCATGGTGTCATGTATGATAAGCCAAGACACCTCCAGCATACCATATTTAACTGGATTGTGACAACAAAGTAGAGCAATCCATGTATATCGCTACATTGTCATCATTTCACATACATGATCCCTGCCATTATGTTAGCAAAGGGGACATACCCGCCTTAGGGTGCACTGGCAATGGGGCATTTGATACCATCAGACAACTTTGATGCATCAGTCTTGGACTACTCTACGCATGAGCACACTACAAATTAAGCCACTTGGTCATCACAAAGTGCCTCTGTGTGCCTTGCAGGACAAGCCAGATTACCTGAGTCAGTTGTCTTGCAGAGCACTAGGGCAGTGTCATGTATTTGTCACCCAGCTCCCACACATACCATGGAGTTCCATCTTCTATGGATTACCCACATATGGTTGTTGTAGGGTGTAGCACTACATGAGTCTCAGGTCCAGTGTAAGTGTGCAGATGTGTGGCTCTCACTTACCTGAGTGTCAGTGTCATTGTGAGTTTGCAGTGGTGTGTCTGTTGCACCATCGTCAACCTGGATAATTAGCTCACTCCTCTAAAATAGTACACACTGTAATATGTTGTCCACTAGTAGTGACAGTGAAATGACACTAAGCATGGTTTTCCATCCATATCTTAGAGGTGGACCTGCTCCCTACACCATCAGCGAAGTGGCAAGATTTGAGGACCCAGATGTCTCCAGTAAGTGTGATAATGTCTGTCCTGTGTAGTGATTGAGGCTTTTGTGTGAGTGAGTCATGTGTTTTGCACACAATGCTAGAAGTGATGAGCTGTCAAATGATCAGATATCGAAGTAGGCTGGATGGTGACATTATGGCGGTCATTCTGACCACGGCGGGCAGCGGTCGCCGCCCGCCATGCGGTTACCGCCGAATGACTGCACCGCGGTCAAAAGACCGCGGCGGTCAGTCCAACTTTCCCGCTGGGCCGGTGGGCGACCGCCAAAAGGCCGTCCGCCGGCCCAGTGGGAAAGCCCCTGCAACGAGGAAGCCGGCTCCGAATGGAGCCGGTGGAGTTGCAGGGGTGCGACGGGTGCAGTGGCACCCGTCGCGATTTTCACTGTCTACAAAGCAGACAGTGAAAATCTTTGTGGGGCCCTGTTAGGGGGCCCCTGCACTGCCCATGCCAGTGGCATGGGCAGTGCAGGGGCCCCCAGGGGCCCCACGACACCCGTTCCCGCCATCCTGGTTCTGGCGGTGGACACCGCCAGAAACAGGCTGTCGGGAAGGGGGTCGGAATCCCCATGGCGGTGCTGCAAGCAGCGCCGCCATGGAGGATTCCCTGGGCCAGGGGAAAACCGGCGGGAAACCACCGGTTCCCCTTTTCTGACCGCGGCTTTACCGCCGCGGTCAGAATAGCCCAGGAAGCACCGCCAGCCTGTTGGCGGTGCTTCCGCCGCCCTCCGCCATGGCGGTCATGGACCGCCAGGGTCGGAATGACCCCCTATGTCCCATTTAAGGGTTCCCGATGCACGAGCAGAGAGTCATATCTTGTGAGGCTTGTGGTGCTCAATGGGTAGCATCATGTAAACAAGGTGATGACAAGCCACATGTAGACCCATATGTGACTTCGAAGTGCACCGCTGTGAGAATATTGGCACTGGGACACACTGTCATTCTCACAACACAGTGATGCACCATTTTGAACACAAATTCATGCATCTCTGTATTGTAATGTACATGTAGGACTGGGAGGGCAATTGTCCCCCAGCATGGTGCACCATATTTTGTACTCCATTTACGTGACACTAATGTGTAATGTTATAGGCGTGCATGCAGGGCAAGGCCAGACGTGTGCTGGCATGGATATGTGTGTGTAAGGAATAGTATTGGCAGATCAGGTATTGATGGGTGTCTACACCTGGACACATAAATGTAGATGTGATAGATCCTCCTAACACATGGTCCACTCCCTGACTCCATGTATGAGTGGCATGCCTTGGTGGATGACCTGGACAGTTGAGATGATGGATTGCATGGCCACCCCCCCTGGGGCACAGGGGGTGAGGAACAACACATTTGTAGGTAGATGTGATGCTCACAGTGTAGGTAACAGTCATTTTGATCAGGCTATAATGTGTACCTATCAACACTGACCCCTTATGGTTACCAACTGCATCCCATACTCCCAATAACAGATTAAAGTTACTGGTGCTGTATGGTTAAAAATGTACACAGATGATGAGGAATAGTGGCCCTGATCTATGTGAAGTTGACGCTGCCTTTGCATTGTTACACATGGCACTAAATCAATGCACACCTAATTTGGTTTGGTTCCTAATCTTGTTGTGCCTCACTTTGGTGTCAATTAAATTATGCTAAGGCAGTGTTGCCATTTCATTCATCAGGGCCATTGTTTTATCCGGAATGTGAGTTGGAGTGCATGTGCAATTAGATGTAGGGTGTAAGCTAATAATCTGTACATACTCCACACAATGCTGACACTGATGGTTGCCTTTCACAATTTAACAGCTGCCAACATGAACAATGAGGAACTGCAGGCTTTTCAGAAGAGGGCAGTCCGCTATAGGTACATCCTGGCAGTGGAATCTGGGTTCCGGAGGATGGCACGCCTCTATCACAGGGAGCGATCCACCGGGGAATGACGGGCATTTACTCAAGGGGGACCCACACTGGCTACACAGAGAGGACCAAGCATCACAGCTGTGCAGGGGGGCACAGCTGCCACCATCACAACAGCCCCAGCTGCTACACCCTCAACATCTGTGCCACAGCCCACCCCACCTGCTGCCATGGACATGAATGCAATAAAGGACCTACAGAAGGATGTGACACACTGGTCCTCAAAAAGTTGGACAATCTTGAGAAGGAGTTGGAGAAGAACACCAAGAGACTGAAGTTCATCAAGAGGAAACTCAAGAGGGCCAATCTGTAATTGGCTTAATGACTGTCACCCCCAGTTTAGTCCCCTCCCTCCTCATTTGTTTTAATGTTTTATCATTGGTTTTAGAGGATTCGTGTCAGGTTAGATTAGGTTAGTAGTTTAGTTAAGATAAGTAGGCTTGGGGGTGGGTTTTTTACTTTTTACATGTTACTTTGTGGGTGGCTGGGTGGGTGGGAGGGGGTGATGTTGGGTCATTTATGTGTTGTATTAAAAAAAATTGATAATTTTTTTTTTTTAAATATTCAAAATATATATATATTTGTTTAGATATAGGTAGTATATGTGTAGTTTAGTATATGTTGTCCTGCATGTGTCTCATGGCATAAGAGGGATGGGGGGGCTTAGGTTTAGAGTGTGTTGTTAGAAGTGTTAGGTAAGTTTAGCATAGGGTAGTTAGGGTCAGTTGTTGGTTATATATAGTTAGGATAGGATAGGATAGGTTAGGTTGGGATAGGTGTTCTTCATTCTTTTTAGTTTAGTTTATTTCTAATTACAAATCTTTGGGTACTCATTTACTTCATGTGTCATATGCTTGGGTCTCAGGGTCTTCCCATGGGTGTATAGTGAAAATTGTGTGCTGGCCTAGGGATTCCATCCTGCTTCCAGATCCCTCTCTTGACATGTTCATCACCTTCTTACAAATGAGCTTTCACATTGGCAACTACAAAACATCTACTTGTCTGTGCATCTGCCATCCAGTGTACCCACCACTCAAGGTGACTATGTTAACCATGTATTGGACAGGTAGGTGTGGTAATTCAGCTGTCATTGTTTGGGTCCTGTGCTGGAATGTTGGGCACTGTGGGACATCTGACAACAGCCTACATTTCATATCTATACAGCTAAACCGACCAGTAGCAATTACAGATGAGGTTAAGTACCTCTGTTTCACACCAATGTGTTCTACTGGTACTCCCAGTTGACAATATTGTCCAGGAACTGTTTCACAGCCATTCCTGCCGTCTGTAGTGGGTAAAGAATACATGGGTCTAACATTTTTGACATACTCAGTGAATTGCTTGTAGATAATGAGACCAGCATTGGCATTCCTCATGTAGGTACCTTATGCTTGGATATGTGCCCCCATATTCCTGCACTCTTGTACTGACACTCTCTGACTAAAGACATGTTACACACATCACAATTCCTAAGTGTAGTAGATGTGTCACAATACACAAAGACATGATGGTTGTGTAGGTGATGTTTATTTGCAAGTGTTGTAGTGCAGTATTTACAATGTCCATGTAATGACCCCATTAGTGGAATCATCCAGTTGTGACACAACACAAGTCCAGGGTTGAGGGACATGTCATGGGACATGCTTGGGTAAAGTGTCTTTCAGTGCAGGGGAACATTAATTGCCAATTGAAAAGTGAGAGAAAATTGCAGTCCATCGCAGAAAGGTCAACAGTGTGTTGCTGAAAAGTGCATAACTCCAACTGTGCTTACAGTGGCATGATGTCAATCACAGGACAAAGGAATACACTACCAATGTGGCATGGGCTGGTGCTACCGGTAACTCCTACGGGTGAAGATGATCTGTTCCACATCTTCATCCTCCTCTGCCCTTGATGGTGGTTGTGTGGAGGTAGAGGGGGCCACACACACTTCAGTGGTTGGAGATGTGGACTCCGAATTCCCGGGAGCTGCCATCTGTGGAACTATATATGGCATCACTGTAGCAAGGAGGAGCTGGTGATTTTTTAGCATAGCAGCTACATCCCTGTGGTAGACAGCTATGTCTGCCCTGAGGGAGACCATTTCCCGGTGAATGGAGTCCATAATGTCCTCAAGCACGCTGATGCCAGTTTGGGAGGGCAGTTGTTGTGGCCTCTCCCTCATAGCATCAGCTATGTCCCTCAGACACTCCTGGACTCCATGCATTGGGGAGTGTGTGCCTTGGTTGGCTGCAGTCTGTTCAGTAGCCGTAACCATGCATATGCTCATACCTTCTAGGCTGGCTGCCATAGTTTGCATCCCCACCCGCACCTCCTTGGTGAACTCCCGCTGGACTCCTACCACTGTCCTCTCAAAACTGGTCCCAGGGTCCTCGGAGTCCTCAGCTGTGTTGGTGGTGGCAGGTCGTACTATTGGGATGCTAAGTGGGGCCTGTGGGATGTCTGCTACATCAGTACTCCTCCTTGCGGCTGGAGGTGGTGCCTGGAGGTTTACAAAGACTTCTTGGAGGGTCTCTTGGATGATGGTTGCCAGCTGGTCATCCAGGTCATTGGGGTACTCCAGGACAGTGAGATCCGCAGGAGAGCCATCATCCTCTGCAATGAGATGGTGTAAAATTAGTCTATCTGTGCTGTGGCAGTTGATATGTCACATCACTGACTTGATATTTGAGGTTCATTGCCATCTTAGGGCCAGATTTATGGAAAAGTGGCGCAGCGCGGTGCTGCCCCAAAATTGGCTGTGCTGTGTCACTTTAGAAATGCAGGGGTGCGCCTTCTTTAAGTGAATATGGCGCACCCTTGTGTTGTCCCCTGTGCTGGCGCTAAATTCAGCTGCCAATGCAGGCATCCTTGCACCATTGTGCAAGGATGCCTGCATTGAGGGGTGTGATTGTTTATGTGCGGGAAGGTGCCCCTTCCTGCACATAAACACTCACTAATGGCGCTTTGGCACTTCTGTGTGAGCTGTAGAATGCAGCACACACAGAAGTGCAAAAGTGTCATTTTTAAATGTTTGTTTATGTGCAGGAAGGGACACCTTCCCACACATAAAGAATAATTTCTGGTATTTTGCTCTTTCTATGTGTGCTGCAGAATGCGGAACGCATGGGAAAAGCAAAAAACAAGGAGGAATAAAAGTATTCCTCCTCGTTGCGGCCTGCTAACGCCACCCCTGCGGGTGGTGTTAGATTTTGGCACTTCCTCAGGTTTCCTAATTTCATAAATTGATGCAGCCTCATAATGCAATGGGTGTTGCTCTGCCACGCCCACAGCAACACCCATTGCACACCCCTTCCATGCACAGGGCTGCGTGGGAAGGGCCGTATTTACAAGGTGAAGTTAAGCCACAAAAAGTGGCTTAATGCCACCTTGTAAATATGGCGCGGTGCTTAGCGCCACAGGAGCGTCATTAATAGTGACCCTTCTGTGGTGCTAGGGGCCTATAACTACGCTCCTTAGTTCCACAACATTGTTCCTGTACATCATGGCTGAAGTCTAAAGCCCTATGCCCCACCTGCGTGTCACATGAAGGGAAACCCAATTGGCTGCGTCATAACCTCTAGGTGTGATGTCTATCCTTTTTGTGGCTTGACACCATCTTGTCATTGTCAACCCTTCCTATGCATCCATTTGCATGGTGAGGCCTTGCAATGGGTGTTGCTGTGCTCATGCCACAGCACCACACATGGCAATTTTCACCTGTCACAGTCTTACATGTTTCACATACACCCATGTGGTGCTGAGACCTTGCACCACCCCATGGATGGCATTACCAGGACACTATGCTCTTGTTACCATTGATGGCTCCTTATGTTGTTGTTTGTGTATGTGTGCTACATTGCATGGTTCTCATGGACCTATCAAAGTTCAATTTCATCTTCTGTCTGTGCAGGTGTGTTTGCCTTCCTACACACCTATGCCCTCCCCTTCAAGGCAGCCCTCCTTGCACTATGATAAATGAGTAGCTAATTTGACATAAGCAAAGGGTTAGACCCAGTGATAGCAAGCATGGGTAAGAATTTCTTTCTGTGTACATCATTCTGTATGTGACAGTGCCTGATGGTAAATTAGTCTATGGACATAGCCAGTTAACAGGAGTTGTACTTAGGTCAGGGCCTGAGGCTAGTTTGAGCTGACTGGTCACTCATTTCAAGTGTGTCAGTCCTATGGGCACCTGTCTGGCATTGTCTATTTGACCACCCCCAACAGCATAGGTGTTAGTGGCAACATTTGTCAATGTGGAATGCCCCATGGGCCAATGGCCTGCCACTGGCAGGTTTCCAGCAGCTTACAGACTGGTAATGTCAGCTGTCCTGTGACACCAGACCAGTATTACATTCAACACTACCTTCCAGGCCTGTTTCTGCATTTCCACCAGTCTTTGCATGGAGGTGAAACCCCCATGCAAAGGTTGTTGGTGATGTGGTGTGGTGTGGCCCTGGGTGCCCCTGCACAGCCCATGCACTTAGCATGGGCAGTGCAGGGGGGGTCCCATGCCCTGGCCCTTTGCCCTTTGCCCTTACCACTGCCTGATTTGCAGGGCTGAGTGCAGCGTGTCCTGTCACACCCAATGCATCCCCAAACTGGCACTGAGTCCATTTGATCCATCAAGAATGTTTACTAAGTGCCCCCACAGAGCTACCGTGAACAGACAGATTTCCAGCCGCCATCCCAATGTGTGACTCATACTGACAACCGCAAAGGGCACACTGCACTGGCAGTCTTACCAACACCAGACTTGCCCATGCACCATCCCCCGCCTGTCGATGTGGAATTATACGCCATTATGTTCTCAGTCATACCCCATGTGTTGTATGTGTGTGTTTATTTCCCCATTCACATGTGTCTGACGTGGTTGAGTAGTTGTGGGCTCAGCCTGTGACTGTTGTGACCTACTGTTTACTATCTGTGGTTCATATTTTCTGTAGTGGCACATTTCAGTTCAGCAGCAAGATGTGTGGTTCAACACTACTGCAGTTTAGTTGGTCTAGGTAGTGGCATGTTACAAGTGGTACAGGACCAGCCTGCTATTCCCCCAGCGCCTGTACAGTTCATTGTTCCATGTACCCAGGGGGCATCCTGATTGCATTACGGAGTGGTGGCTGCCTCATGTGGATGTGTTGTCAATGTGCTGTGTGGTGGTGCTACCAGCACATGTCTGGGTACTGTTGGGACAGTTGCAATGACTTGTATGCTGTGAGATGCAGCACACATGCATTTGGGCAATGATGCAAGGCAGTTGCAAGGTGTTACTGCAAGGGACACCACTATGACATAACCCCAGGAATGGTATTGAATGGCTACCTAGTCTCAGAGGTCTTGGTCATGTTGGAAGTGTTGATAAGACTATATGCAAGGGATGTTGTGATGACAAAACCAGTGGCACAGTGATTATACATGCCATCCATCCCAGGTGTTGCATATGTACTTGTAGGTATCTAGGCCTGGTGTTCAAAATATGTATGTGTTATGGTCCATGCCACTACCAAGGCCTAGGTACATGTGTAGCTTACATCAGCATGGTACAACTTACTTAATGTGAATTGTGTCCCTCTGCGCTCCTTCGACATGCATTGTGTGAGTCCTATGATCTTCCCCCTTCTTGCACTTGACATTTTGGCATTCATTTCCCCCATGCAACTTACCCTGCATTTGTGGTGTTTCCTGGTAGTCTGCGCCATCCTGTCCTGTGAATCCTGTGACAGTTTCCTTCAGGATGAACGCTGCAACCATCTCCTCCATCTCATCCAAGTCCTCTTGTGGTGCTGGACTTCCACCTCCAGTTTGCAGTGCTGTTTTCCTGTTCCTTGCCATTTTTTCCTTTGTCCTTCGCTTGCAGTCATGCCAGCGTTTCTTGCACTCAGTTACAGTTCTCCTGACTTCTGCCACACTGTTAATCTTATCCATTATCTGCTGCCAAATAGACTCTCTCCTTCCATTTGGCAATTTTGAGGTGACGAAGAGTTGATTTTGATGCTCCGTCACCTCTCTCACCAGTATTTCGTGCTCCTCTGCACTTAAACAACACTTTCTATTTTTCTTCTCCCTCCCCTGGGTCTTGTCTGTGTCCTCCTGGCTGGTTCCATTTTTCCTGGCTGGTTCCATTTTGCCTCTCCTTTGCACTGTTTTCTCCATTAGCGTCTATATTTGACGCTATTGCGAGCAAAAATGGTGCACTTCCATTTTGCGACATGTGTACATATTGTAAAACGGATTCGTGTAATTTTTTCTCCGTTAATGTCATTTTGCCTTACGACAAGGCGCAATGGTTGACGTCGGAAAAAATGACTCTAACCAATTTTTAGCGCCACCCAGCGTCATAGTATAAATATGACTCCCGGGTGGCGTTAAAACATGGTGCTAGTCAGCGCTAAACTTTCTGACGCAAAACTGCATTAGTGCAGTTTTGTGTCAAAAATTATAAATCAGGACCAAAAAAAGGGTAATTTATATCATTATTGGAGAAAAACCTTACACAAAAAGTGCCAGTTTTATATATTGAGGGGCATGTGACAACCCTAAACTAAATTTTAATGTAAAAAGTATGCAACCAGCATTAATAACTGTTTCTGTCTCCTTGTTACTCTTTTAACTCTGAACTAGCGTGAGGCCCGACAATAGCAAACTGATTCAGTAATATGTACTAACGTATTTCACATGCTCTTCATCTTCATTCCTGCTGCCTTGCCAAAAGATTGCTCTCTGAAATAATATTGTTGCGTAGTACACACAAACCCAGGCTTTTTGAGGTGTTCCCACTAAGGCATCAGAGTCAAAGGGGGAGTAAATGATTTGGTCAGGATTACATAATTCGGATATGTGCAGTGGCCAGGATTCAAACTACTCCTGAAGTGGAAATCTGTTATTTAGTTACTCGGCCACATCTCTGCTTCTTATCAGGAAATAATATGGTGAAGAAATAGTGCAGTGTGTGGACTGGTGGTGAACAGTGTATGTGATATTAACCTTATGGCACAGTATTTGAGAGGCGCTGCCTTTCCTACCGCAAAGTTTATGCGGAGCCCACTTTTACTGCGCTTCAGAATAGTTCATTTAAATAACCATTCTAACCTCCTCAGATGCTCTGTTCAGACCCCATGTTTCTGTCACCTATCTGAAACATAAAATTCTCTAAAGTCATGATCATAGGGTGACTCATAAATGATGTACATGGCTAATGCTCCTCTTGCCATTACATTTATAAAAATCTAAATGGGGAGACTTTCTTAAAAAGAGATCTGTCACTCATATAATTTCTGCACGATAATAGTAGCAATATTCCAAAAATTCCACCATTTGAACAACCCCACAACTCGCTCTGGGCGCCTGCAGCTCCGCCCAAATATCTCCCTCATTTTCATGGTGAAACGTTGACATGTATACAGCCTTGCCAAGTGCCATGCATCAAGGGTTAGACGTATGCATTTTACTGCTGGTGTCCGTATGACCGAGCTTAAATACATTTGTCCCACATAATAGCGCCCCTAGAACCACTTGAGTACGAGGAGGCGCGCTCCAGGGGACTGCATTTACCAACAAGCATTTGCAATGTAATCGTTCTCGCATGTGCTTGAGTTAGAGCTATTGGCATTGTAAATTCATAACTGGACTTTTCTTGCCACATAAATTGGTCAACCCTGCCTCATAACTTGATATTTTCCTGCCACATAATTCCAGTGCTCCTGCATATAACTAAAGCACTTCCATTTACCTTCTACCTCTATCTGCAGCAAAAAATGAAAATGTTGCCATTTAGCATCCTAATTTAAATCTGCCATGCTACTTCGTAAAAGTTGAAACAGAATGATAATCTGCCAGCATTCATTTCTAAACATAAAGGGAATGATACTTTTGTGTATTTTCGATATCAAAAGCTAAAGCAGCAGCCAGGTTCCAGTAAGAGGATTAAAGAAAGATGAAAAAAACATAAAAAGATAAAAATAATTGTTTCAGAATAGGCTATGGGTTGCTGGTGGGAAGAACATCTTGACAGTTGGGCGCATGTTCTTTGGGAAGCCCCTCGCCTGAGTTTCATAATCTGAGGAAATGTTGCAGGCAGCAGCTTGAAGCTGCCTGGAATGTGGATGTTAGCAGGCCTGTCACTAAGTTTACTTAACACTCATTTGTCTGTCTGGTTCAGAGCAGAAACGTAGGTGCTCAAGACACAGCGGTTTGAAGAGAGATAAAGAATGTACTTAGAAGATTCCTACTATAGCCAGCACATAAACTTGCATGCCATCTCCTCATTTGACCTAGAAAGACACACAAAGGCCTGTTTTTTTTTTATTCATAACAAATATAGTTTTATTTCAAACAGAAATATTTTCCACAGACTGTGGTGTCTTTAAGATCACATGTTCAGAACCATATGGATTTATATCAGTCACTATGGTGGTCATTTTTACCCTGGCGGTCTTCTGACCTCCAGGGTTAATGTGGCAGTATTACCGCCAACAGGCTGGTGGTGTATACTGCCACAGCTCTACTCATACTGCCTTGGCGGTATGAGCCGCTGGGCCGGAGATGTGAATCTCCGACCCTGCGACCCGGAGAGTACCGCTGGCGGCATTATGAGCCGGCCTACCACCATGGTTTCCGTGGCGTTAGCCACGCTATTTAAACCATGGCGGTAGGCTCTACCAGTGACAGAGAATTCCTTCCCTGTCACTGGTAGAGGGCTCCCCCACCCCCCAGCAATCACCTGACCCCTCCCCACCCCCATCCATCCAAACACACCCCCACCCCCTGCTATACACACACTCACCCCCGCCCCATTCAAACACACCCCATCACCCCCTCCAATACACACACAAATACCAACAGCCCCCATAAAAGCACACACCTGCAGACGCACACACTCACACGCACGACAGCCATTCATGCACACCCAGACATGCACCCACCACACACCTGCCCCACCCCCCACAGAAACACGCGCACACAGCCACACACACTCACATCCCCCTCCCCTCCCCACATCCAGTTACAGTGCTCCTCACCCCACACTCCTCTCCCCGCATACACGCACACAAACACCCACACGCACCATGCATACACCCATTCACCTACACTGCCAGACATGCATTTACTCACACTCTTCCATACACGCATTCACTCACACTCTTCCATACACGCATTCACTCATACATACCAACACATATTCATACATGCATACTTCCAGACGTACTCACATGCATTCATACACGCGAACACACTGACATGCAGACATGCACTCACTTCACCATTCATACACGCATTCATTCAACTGCATACAACCACACATACACCACAACACTCACAGACGCATTCACACACGCACTCACATATTCATGCACACACTCAGACACACACTCACAACACCCCTCACCCTCCCACCCCACTCCCCTGTCGGACACCCGACTTACCTTGTCCGATGAGGAGGTCGTCCAGCAGGGAATGGGAAGGGGCACTGCTACAGCCAGCAGCGCCCCGCCAGTAGGACACCGCCAGGCCGTATTTCTGGTCAAAATACAGCTGGCGGCATTCTACTTGCGGGGTGGTGCTGGTGTTAGCAGCGCTAGGACACCACCGTCCGCCAGCATGAACACTGCTGGATTTCCACCCTTATTGTGGCAGAAGTCAGGCAGTGCTCATAATCTGGTGGACGGATAGTCGCCTCTGCTGCGGTATGTTGGCTGCAGTCAACACGGTAATAAACGGATTTTACCGCCAATGTCATAATGAGTACCTATATCTGTTAATACACCAAATTGTGTATCTTTTGCTTGATGCACCTACTAAAACTGCTACCTGCGAGTGTGTGTGCAGTTTTGTGCAAGCTTCTGTAGTGGTCACGTGACATAGGACGCTCACGCGTGTCCTAGTTCCCTACCGTTAAACAATAACAGATTTGAATGAGTAATTAAATAAAAAATGGAGGAGGTAAACATAAAGCACAGCATGCCGCGCTGTCACAATGAAAGGAATCGGATTGCCTCATGCGCTCCACGGAAACATGGTAAAACAGGGAGAAGGTGTGGCACAATGACTAGAGCTGCTGACTTTGGAACTGAAGACACAGGATTGAGTCACGGAATCGGCGCAACATCACTTTATCCCATTGGGCCTACAAAAAAATGAATATGTCCTTGTGTAATGTAGCTGGTACTTGTGTAAAGTCTCCCATACCTTCGGTGGAGTTTGAACTACTTAGCAAACAAGTAATTAAATAAATGCAGCGATCAGGCACACTCCGTAAACTGAGTCCAAACCAAGAAAGGGTGAGAGTCAAGCAGCTGAGAGAGAGCAGCGAAAGAGGGCGCAGAACGAAGAAGAGCGAATGTGACCAAAATAACAGCCTGATTTACAGCCTTGTTTACAGTGAAGCTAAACTGGGAGCAAGAATGCTTTGCAAGTGGAAAGGGAAGCTTCAACGAACAGGAGCAGGAAACAAAGAGAAAAAACATCACCTGATGAACGTGACAAAGCGTAATTATACAGTAGTTGGTCCCTGCTCCCAAAGAGAAAAAGGAGGAACAAATGGGCATGACTCACCACTAGCAAGCCAGGATTATTAAATGACACCGACATGAACAAATAAAATGGCCTTAAGCCACTGTATACTTAAAAGTGAACAAGAGGCCATACGCTTACACTCAATCTAAAAAACCACAGCCAGCATGCCCAGAGCCTCCAACAATTGCCTTAAATTACTACACAGGAACAGCAGAGGTGAGTGCTGACATCCAGTGTGAAACCAGGGATCTTATGATCAATAAACCCAGTCTCTGAGCCTCTATAGATGTACCACGTGATCTGTCTGAGATAAGCCTTTTTCGATGTACCACATGGGCTATCTATGTAAGGTAAGCTTGATCCAGCCAGATCATGATTATCCGGATGGCAGTGCCTCTCAACTGGCCCAGGCAGGTTTAGATGGTGAAACAGACAAGTGGCGCCTCTCATGCATGACCCTCACAGTGCTTTGTACTGCAAAGGACAAGAGGCCATGCTGGTAGGATTTTGTTTTCCCCTGCGTTTCAAACCCTTCCGGTCCCCTCAGCGACCTCCCTTGCCAGGCATAATTATGTCTGGCTGCTGGACGACCAGCAGTGTATCCTACCAAACCCTGTACCTGCAGCAATAAGACCGGAGAGAAACTGGAAACACAAGGGTCAGCAGATTCATCTCTCTTCTGCAGGGCGCATCCTCGCAACAGCGATGCTGCACCAGTATGCACCATGTTATTTACTTATTTAGATGACAAGTCTGCTTGGTGGTTCTTTCCAAATGTCTGAATGTACATGGTATGTTGTTTATGGTATGTGTCCTCCAGAGGAAAACTTTGTGGCTGAAAGTATGTTTCTTTTTGTTGGCTGTTAAAAAAGGCCCCATGCAATTTTCATTACCTTACTGGAGAGTGCTTTGCTCAATGGGAAAATGTGCTAGTCTTATATAAAATGGTTATTACAACTACCTCTAACTGCATATACATAGCGTAAAACAACTAGGTGCAGATTTATGATTTTGTTTACAATTAATTCAGCAATATTAGGACGCATCTTGTGGGATGGAGCCCCCTTCATCCAGTGTATTTAAATGCTGCCCATTCACATGGATTTCTACATTGAAACGGTCACAGAATCAGGGTGCTTGTGACATCTTGTTCACGCATAGCATGGGGTTATATTTGTTAGGATGCCACAAATGATTCGAAAAAATATGTTGTGACCTACATTCCAGATTATTGCACAGAAGGAAGTAATATGTCACCTCTGACTGATTACATGATCATAACCACTTTTTTCTCACTGCAAAGGGTCATTCAAAGGGTCATATGTGTGGCAATTAAATGCAGTGCTCGAAGTGCATTAAAGACGTATGGGAACTGTGATGCTGTGAGGAAAGGAAGCAGGGTGAGCATTCTTGGGGTGGGGTTTACGGCATTCTGAAACTTTTTTCTGCCTTTCAGCTTCAAGTAACTACATATAAAATAGGGCCTCTATTAATTAATGCACTGCAGAGGTCTGTGACTGTAACCAGAGAGCCACATAATTGAATCCTGGTTGATTCATTGGAAAATAGTGGCTTGTGTATGTTTAGTGCCACAAGGTCCCAGTCTGTGATAGAAAGCAATGTGAATGTGTAAATCATTATTTTAAACTTACATTACACACAGTATAAGGTAGGCTGGTACAAAAGGCACCAGAGTGTTTAAGATGAAGTGTGTCCCAAATATAGATTTTAGTAATACCCAGACTGTACATAGTGTTTTTAATGTAACTGTCCATTAGAAGCCTACACTTCACTGCGCAGCTGGTAAGCCCCTTTCTATATCACTCAAAAAGAATACATCTGGGTCATCAGGAAGCTTCAAATGATTCAATCAATTAAAGTCAAATCTGGCTTCCAGGCACCCTTTGCATTTGCAAATTAACCAGTTGTGCACTTTTTTTTATTTCTATCAGGCACATAAGCACCCTGACAAGAGGTTGTGTTTAGCTGTTTGCCCCTCCTTTGGTTTCTCAGCACGAGACTTACTGCCTTATATTTCATTTGAAGCATTTCAACTCTCAGAAATAACTGTCCCGTTCTCTTTTCATAAAAAGCAGGAGAACTGTTCTCTTAAATTAGAAGCGTACGGGTGAATCATGCCCTTCAGATCCTGCCAACAAGCAGTTTACGGCAATGCACTGTATGCCAGTATGCCAACCCATCTTCTTCACAGACTTCAAACCATCCAAAACGCCGCCACCAGACTCATTCTCATCCTCCCGTTCCGAACCCACACCAAACCCCTCCTCAGAGAGCTGCACTGGCTCACCATCCCAAAGCGCTGCCAGCTCAAACTTCTCACACACACATTCAAGTCACTACATAACAGGGGAAACTGCCTACCTCAATCATCGGGTTCACTTCACTCGCACACACAGCCGTCATCCACAGAAGCAGAACAGGAGGTCGATGATGCTCCTACCAAGCCCCCATATCCTGGAACAACCTCCCTCAACACATCAGGGCCTCCTTCTCACTTCCTGAATTCTGCAAGAAGCTCAAGACATGGCTTTTCAATGAATCTTCTTGCTGGACCGTATAAACTGCTGTACTCAAGCCCTGCCTCACCAGATACCAACTCTCACCTATTCAGCACCTGGATGCCCTCCCGGGTGACGAGCAGCACTCCACAGATCCACTTTACATTTTGACCACTGAAAAAATGTCAGACATAGACATACAGAAGTAATGGAAATGTCACACAAGTACAGTGAAAACGTGGCAGCTATGTGTATAGACCCCACACTGAGAACAGTAAACTCACAAGCTCACACCCCTTCGAGGAAAACAAAACATTAATAAACAGCTAGTACTTGTTTCCTGACAAAGGTGGCAACCCCACTGCATACCTGCCAGTAGGCCAGATTCAAGTGGGAGTCTCTCAATTTTTAACCAAAAATGGCTTTATTTTTTTGCCTTCTTTCTCCTCGATTCAATAGAAGTTACTGGGGGAAATACTTTCCGCTTCTAAAATATTGGCATGTTTGCAAGTTGTAGCAGCGCCTAGTCGGACTGCTACCATTCGAAGCATTATCGGGGTGACGAGCTTTGCCACGGTATCGACTACTTTTTAAACGGAGTAACACTGTGGCAGGGGTATGTACAGAACAGAGCGTTTTTTATTTCTGTGACCAAGAGCATGGAAACTTGTGAGGCTGGAAAAGGTGCATCGAGGCAGTGGGCCTAAAGAGGCTTCCACATTAAATGGGCCATCTGGTGAATGATGTCGCAAATGATCTCAGAACCCCAGCAGATGTCATCAAACAAAGCATCATTTTAAAACACCTGTTGTTGGTGATTGTTAGAGTTGCAAGATTAGGCAAAAAGAACCGTTTTTCAGATTGAGCATAGCAGTGCGCAAGCTCTGCTTTCTGACGTGTTGTAATCTCTTCTGTGGGCTTTAACCATGCCCACCTCACACCCATCACTTACATTTGTTCCTGGGCTTGCCTTTCAAAAATCCCTGGATGTTGTTGGTAAATGCTTTACGTTTGTCTTGCCTTGGGGTGTTTTTTTTACCACTTTGGGGGCCACCCGTGTTAAGTGGATAATTACACGATTGCATTAGTTTACTGTGAGTGAACTACTTTTTTCCTTTATGTCTCTCTTTCACGCTCATGCTCATGGCAGCCATGGCGCTTTGAATCAGATCGCACTGCCGTCTCCCAGATAAAGAGCGTTACATGGTTTGGGGCGCATAGGGACACCAAACTGGCATCAGGCACAGAGTGCATAGTACTCATCCCCATCGAAGTGCACATTACTGAACCTCAGTGGCTTCACTTATCCTTTCATCTTTCAGAGGTTGATAACTTGTATGGCATACAATTCAGTGAAACATCCATTTACGTTCATAGTGCCAAGAGACTACTCTGAACGTGCTCTTCGGCCAGTCTGTTATGTTAACTGTGATGTGTGCATCAGAGTTTGGGCACTAGTGAAAGGATGTACCACATGAGGGGGGCACTCACCCATCAGACTGCGCTACACATCGCCGTCCATGATCTGGTCCTAGGGGCCGAGCCCAGAGACACACATGTATCCGGCTATCCGGCTGTGAGTGTCAGGGCATCACTGCAGTTGGTTGCAGATGTTCTCGGTCCTACCGCCTGGCACGCTGGGCAAGTAGGAGGGGCGTTGAGAGAGGGGCAGCAAGAGTAGTTGTCTCTTTTACAAGGCTATTTCTCTTTTACAAACAACTCTCATCAAACAGTGCCCTCTCCGATCTACAGTACTGGGACCCCCTCATGCAGGGCGCTCTCTCTCTCAGCGTTTCCTGTCTTGTACACTGCTGGGATTTATGCAATGCTCATGTGTCTCTCCGAAAGATTTCTTCCCTTGTAGAGTGCTGAGCTCTCTCTTCTGCAGTAATACCTCTCACCTGAGGCGCGCTGTTTCGTGCAGTACTTGGGATGCCAAGTCCCCCATGGAGCGCTATTTCTCTTTAAAGTGTAGTCCTGATGTGCAGTGCTTTGGCCTCCCTCTCTCTTTTGCACTGCTGTTTATTCCTCCTCCAGCACTCTTACTCTCTTCTGCAACATCTAGATGTTAACTGTTGATCTTGTGCCCTACCACAAAAGCTGTATATGCAAGAAATAAATGCTATCTCAAGTGTGTGTACACTTTTAATGTGACCCTATGCTGGATGTTCTTAATCCGAAACTGAGGTTCCTTATTACCACAAAGCCAATGCCTCTAAAAAACGCATATTTACTAGAACTGGCCCTTTCAGTAGAAATGCTACAAGTCTCCATGAGTCCAGTTGGAAGGCACAGGGCACGTTATTATTGGGCTTAATGGCAGAGGGTGCTAAAGATATTTGTCACACTCACTCAGGATCTTTACACACCTTCCCGAAATGTAGTGCTCCCCATCACTGAACATGGTCCTTCCCATGTTGAGACACTAGGGTCATGAAAATCAAATGTATGGCGTCATGTTACTATGGAGATCACTGTTCACAGATGTGCTATGGTACACCGGCTTATATTAAAGTGAAGGTTACTGAACACCATTGCACTGTGGTTTCTCTGTAAACCGCTTACACAATTAGTGGATACAAATGTGTGCTCCCGTGAGAGTTACAATACGCATACCTATATTTCTGTGCAACCCCCGTCCAAGCTTGTCTTTCCCTTCAGACGACTACACATATTTGTGTTACCGTTTATTCATGCACCCATACATCGATCATTATGGTCCAATGCTAAACAAATGCAGACTTCTAAACACACTTGTGACTGTAGTGGCCCTTGTGTCCGTGTATATATTGTGTAACTGTACACACATTATTGTTACTGTGAAAACAAGTACACGTAATTGTGTAATCGTACACAGTTGCATTACTGTGCAGACCACAGTCCACAGTTGTGTTATTTTGTGCACACACGTGTATTACTGTACATAACTCTGTTATTGAACCCAATCTATTTTCATATGGAGAACACTTGGTGGTCCAGATGTTACTATACACATACTTGTGCTAACTGTTCAGAGCACTTTGCATGCTTGTGTTATGACGAAGGTGACTAAACATAATTGCTATTGTACAGACCTTTGTATCGCTGTGCAGACCACAATACATAGCTTTGTTAGTGCTCACCTTTGTATTACAGTGCAAACCACTCAAAACACTTATGCTATTGAATACAAACCGTCTTCTTGTCGAGGCCACTGTGGGCAACTTTGTGACATACTTCTGCATACACAGTAACACAAACACATTTGTTATTGTGCATGCCAAAGTGCACTCTGTTACTGCATAAACTTGTCTTATTGTGCAGACTGCGGAATATGTGCTTATGGTACTTCCCACTTGCTTGTGTTACCATACAAACCTTTGTGCACAGTTTTATTTCTAGAAGGGCTCATGTTGTTCCTTTGCAGACTACAACATATTTTTTTTTTTACTGTGCAGCACGATACATACATTTATATTACTGCATATACACGTGAGGTACCGTGCACCTATTTGTGAACTGTGCAAATCACTGGACATGTGTCTTCTGTGCAAACCACTGGACATGTCTCTTATTCAATACAAATATGTGCTTTTGTGAAAGCCATTGTACATAGTTATGTTGCACTACACACTTGTGTTACAGTTCACAGATCGAGAGAGAGCTACATTTTCATTTTTTTTTTTTGCTGCAGATATTGGAAGAAGGTAAATGGGAGTGCTTTAGTTATATGCAGGGCCGCTGTTATTATGTGGCAGGAAAAGACCATATTATGAGGCAGGGGTTGATCAATTTATGTAGCAAGAAAAATCCAGTTATGGATTTACAACGCCGTTAGCTCTGACTCAAGCAAATGCGAGGCCTGATGCATTGCAAATCCTTGTTTTCTTTGCACTGGAAGGCCCCTTTAAATCCACACCCTCTTTGCAAGGCTTTCTTGTGCACCTGTTCTCTTTTGTTTACCTAATGACAGCTAACTCGTTCCTTTCTGTTCTGTCCCGCAGGCCGACAACCCGTTATTTAAAAGCGCCACTACCACCGTGGTAAATCCCAGGTTCAATGGAGAATGAAGAAGCTTCCTCAAGATTTAAGTAAATAACGATTGCAAACCGAGGACGCCCACGCAGCTTTTCAACTAAGAATCAACCAGGCTTTTGTTTCAGTGCCCTTAATTAAGGATTGCACTTTCAGCTCTGCTCGTTTACCGCACTTGGGAGTTTTGTTATTGTGTGTTACCCAGCCAAGGATGTCAAGAAGGACACAATCCTCTGCCTGTGAAATCAAAATGTGATTGAATTTAGGTGCTTCGAACTGTGCTGTTGCATCCGCCTGCTCGAAGGGGTGAATTTGCGACACCACCGTGAATGTGCCTTTCTTTGGTCATATTCCATCTCCTCAGACGGTGAGGGGTTCAGTAGGAAGCAGGTGTCTAAGGCAATGTTGTGTGTTGGATGAATGGCGGTGCGCGATTGGCTGCAGCAAAAAACTGCATCTGGTAAAGTCAGGTTTTTATTTTAAAAGCATGTTTTAGTATACAAATGTCGTAATCACAAATTGTGTTTTTTACAAGGGGGGGTTGCTATGGCTATGGTGGCCATGCTGTTTAAGAAGCAACACGTCTTGCGGGGCTGGCAGAGTGCGTGCAATTAGCTGAGTATTTGATGAGGGTTTCCATTATTTTGCAAAGAATGTGCTGCTTCTGACTTTACCCAGGATCGTCCCCGTTAAGAAAGATGTAAGGACAGATGAATATACACTGTACTGTTGCCTAAAGCTCTTTTAACTCCCATTTTGCCGTCTTAATAACCAGCTGCCATTTTCACGTTTTGTTTTTCTACCTTTCAAAGGTGTGATCTTTTGTATACCTTTTAGGGTGTCACACTTGCGGAGACAGTCTTGGCTCCAACTATGGAGCAGATTGCCTAAGATAACACTGAGGACAGCACTCTGATTGAGGAAATCTGTGCCCTCTTCATAAAGAAATTCAATGGCACCAGCATCAGTTCAGCAGAGGCTGTAAAGCCAGTACCATAATCCCATGACAGACCATCTGCTGGTCAGCTGAAGTATCTCCTCTGTCGGTATTTTCTCCTTCTTTCCAGTCTTGTCCATGCCCTCTGTCACTATTGTCAGTATTTTCTCCTTCTTTCCAGTCTTGTCCATGCCCTCTGTCACTATTGTCAGTATTTTCTCCTTCTTTCCAATCTTGTCGATGGCCTCTGTCACTGTTTGCTCATGAGTGCACTCCACATTCAGGCTGTACAAGTCCAATCCTGCCTCAGTTCAAGTGCAAGACAATTACTCGCCATGTTTGACCTTGTTTTCAAACCTCCTGACCTTAGTCCCACCTGTACGTCAGTTGTGTAGCAAAGGTATTGAGGGCCCTAATGCAAGTGAGGAAAATTGTCCCCCTCCTTCCCAGTTGGATTGTACAGTGACAGTCATAATTGGAGTCGACTAGGCCACACAAGTGTGCTATTGATCCAGGCTGGCCACCCATAGAGGAGACCCTCAAGAGTCCTATTTTGTGGATCCAAAGTGATAACTAACATTTGTTGTGCTCTAGGGTGAATATTCTTCAGATGTGCTCCTCTACAGCGTCGTGGGAGCCGGCAGTGGTCCTACACATCAGTCTGAGTTCGATAAGGCACAACCACTAACCCAAAGACCTCTAAGTGAGGAAACAAAGGAAAATAGTTTTTTTTGAAGGATGCTTCATCTGTGACCCTTGACCTGTTTATGAACCCAGCCTAGGACGTCACAACACTAGATGCTACCTCAATCATAGACAACAAGAACATCCTCACTGCCCAGTTTAGGCGCTGTAGAGTATAAATACATCCTATACAGAGCATCACCTCTAAGTGTGCTGTGTCCTCGACACCCGCAGCCAATATAGACATTTTATCATGAACGCTTTGCATCCTGGGTTTTCCTGGCCTGCACGTATAATGTTACAAGTAACACTTCAAGTCCCATAACGCAAAGTGCTGATGGGTATAATGACGCCTGTGTATCACGAGGCTGCCTGGCAGTTGTGGTTACTTTTGAACTCCCAGTTGCACATTGCCTAGCACAGTTGCAGTTATGCTCCCGCATTGAAATTCATAATGCAAACTAGTGAAGATATAAAACCTGTGCCCCTTTCTTACAAGTGGAACTGAGAACAGTGCTAGTAGTAGCTAAAAACCATGGATAACTTTTTCTAGTGACAGATGTTTTAAAATTTTATTGTAACAGATGTATTTTGATTTAACAAATGTATGGTTGAGAAAATTACCATTCTTCTGAGATGCCTTCCATGTTTTTAATGTATTAAACTGCACTGAAACCAGGGTTTTGGTGAAAATACATGTTCAGTCCTAGTTTCTGTCCACAGGACCAATCATTTACAGAGCATGTAGGTGGTCTCTTTGGCAATATTGAAATAGTAATATCCCTGGTGTCCCAAGCTTCTCATGGCCAGTGACGAGAGCATCACCAGACAGCAATCATGTTGACTGACATTGTGTTGTAGAGTTACGCCTTAATATCTCCACCTGTGTGGTGGGACTCCTGTGTCCTTGAATACACAAAACCCCAGGATTCAGGATTCACCAGGAGTGTATCAAACATCATATTATTTGTCCAGTTCTTGGTAAAACGGCTTTTTTATTGGTTTTGGAAGCCACCAAACTAACAATTTCTTATTTGTGTTACACATGTGATTTTACATTGGCACGTAAATAGATTGTGAAGATGCAGTTATCCCTGTATATTATTATTCATACTGTCATGGTGCGGCCGGATGTGTCCCCATTGACAAAGTACCCAAACTGGTGGTCCAGGAGATCTCTTTGACTTGACCTTGAGCTCAATCAGGTCCTCAGATATAAACATTAAGGCCCAGATTTACTAACGTAAACACAGGTCAAAATGGTGGGCATGAGATTTACCATCTAATACAAATAAGGATTTGCGTTGGAAATTATCCCAAAGTAAAAGCGAGTTGTGCTATCTGCTATTTTGTGTTATTATGCATGAAGCAAGTTCCAAGGGCGGTACTTGGTTTTTCCCATGTAACCACACATGGGTTTTGATGCAAATCCCTTGCTACAAACAGTGGTAGACAGGCTTTTGTTTCAAAGCCTTATGCGTCCTCAAGGCAGGTTTCATTTCTCCTTGTTTTCCAACTTTGCATGTGTGCTGAATTGTACAATAAACATACAATGTGAGAAAAGTCTTAAGGCATAGTTTTTGTGCTGGAGGGGTGTACTTCCAGTATAAAATCTAGGCCCAGATTTTCTCCGATTTTGCATCACCGTTGCATCACTTTTGTGATACACCCCTGATGCAATATCCTTTTTGGTATTTACTAAGCCACGCATAGCCACTTTATGTGGCCTTGCATGGTTTAGTAAATACAAAGTAATGCAGTGCATAGCAGAAAGGAATATTCCTCTAAGGATCTTTTTTGCTGTAGTGTAATTATGTAAAATTATCGCAAAAATACACAAAATTATGCATAATTATGTGAAATACATCTTGCACTCAAAAAATTACCCGAATGGTCCATTTGGGTAAATTCAACTCAAAATGTAAGTTTTAGTTGATTTCTGGTCTCCTGCATTCAGAACAAAACTCCTCACGATCAGATGTGTAGTTTTGAACTAAAAAATTACCCAGACACTCCACTCGGGTAAAAAATCTACCTGAAATGCTTTGTGACCGTTAGCGGTACTGTCACTCGCTTTGAAAACACTGCTGCTTGCATTCGGATTTGTAGTTTCGTACTCCAAAATTACCCTTAGTCCGCCCGAGAAGGAAATCTACTAGAAATGCCATTTGCATTAAAAATTACCTGACCACGATACATTGTGGTAACATTTCTCCTGAAATTATGGGATGTGGTGTAATGGCGTAATCTTGGTAATTTCACTTAGATATACCAAAATGATGTAGTATAATTGCAATGTTGTCTGAGCCTAGTGAAGTGTTGAGTGTGTGGCGCTGGGGGTATGGAAGGGCTGTGTGTGATGGAATGTGGTATGAGTTTAGTGGTGTTTGTGGAATAACATAGTATGTGTGCTGTTTGTGTTGGGGAAATTAATGTGGAAGGGTGTTTGTGCGAGTGTTGTTTGTGCATATTTATTGGAGTATTATATGTGTGGAGGCAGGGTGTCAAGTGTGTGCTTGAATGTTGATTGTGGGATTGATACATGTGCTTTTGTGGTGAAGTGCTGTGTGTATTTGAGTGTGTTTGTGGCGTAGTATTGTGTGTAAGCAAGGAACTATTACATCTGTGTTTGAGGTGGAGTGTTGTATGTGGTTGTGCTCGTGTGGAGTGTGTGTATGTAAGGGTAATGTATGCACCTTGGCAGCGTTTGTCAGTGGATTTTTGTATGTGTGTGAGTTGTATGTGGTAGTATTGTGTGAGTTGGGGATTATGTGCAAAAATATTGTGTTGTGTGCAAGTGCGTGCAGTGATTTTTGGCAAAATCACACAATGCTGGGCAGTCCGCCATGCCATGTTGTACGAAGGACCACTGGTGGGTTACTCTGCACAGTAGCTGCTATCCCTCCAGCATATTGCCCATCAATTGCCCATTGAGTTGGGTACCACCTAATACATAATATTGGGCGGCAACAATTATTTCAGTTTATTTTGTGTGCTGTACAAATGTCAGTTATTAGTGTTTTGTTGCACAGATCGCATAACAACAATATATTCCATTTGTTGTGCATGAAATAGAAATGTTAATTTCCTCAGATACCTTAAACACATGAAGCACGTAAATTTCTTCATCTGTCTCAAAGACATGATGCCACATTTCTTTCAAGGATTCTGCTGTCCCATATTACTCTGTTAGTATCAAGCTGTGCCTAGTTTATAGAGCTTCAGAGAGGAAAACACTTTCATATCTTGCTTTGTCTTTTTACTATTTTTTAGAAACCGAAGTGCCCTCACCTGTGCGCAGGGCCAAAGTGTCTGGGCCCTCTGTCCAGAGTCCAAAGCACCTCCAGTCAACGGCCCCTATCTAAATATGGCTACTATTGGGTAGGTAGGAAAGACTGTATTCTCTTCCCTTGTTTGAGCAGCTCTCAAGAGGCCAGCAAGCAATCCAGAACGGCTGCTCAACCAGTAGTCTCCTGAAGATCCCAACGACCAGCAAAGTATTGGATGCCGTGCTGATAGGGCTCTCGGGAAACAGGGAAACAAAACAAGGGTAGAGGGGACTATTGGCGGGGTCCATGAGAAATGTTGGAGATGACACCAAACACTGGGAGATTGAAACGAGCAGTACACAACTAATAGTGATTATACGATTAAGAAAGAAGCACAAAAACATGAATAAAGTGACTCTGAAAGGCCATTTGGGCGCTGTGGTCTGAGGTAGGACTCAGAAGAACTTCAAAGACGAACCAGGTCTCTGCAGTAAAGATAAATAGGGAAGGGGAGAAGGTAGTGAGAAATAAAAGCAACAGCAATCCAATGAACAGATAAACAAGGGTACAACAAAAACAATAAAGGTGCACAATTGAGGGAGGCGGGGTGTAGACTTTACAAGTGAACTATTGTTTAATTTTTCATCTGCTGGCTCTTAGCCAGGGGGGCGATGCTCCTCCACCATTGCGGAGGAGCTGCCCCTGGTGTTGGCTCTGATGGGGGTGAGGCAGGTAAATGGAGGTTTTTTTTCACAGGAGAAACACACTTGAAGTTGTAAAACTGTAGTGAAAGCAGCCCTCACTCCCTCTCTACCACACACACATCACCCACTACGCTCCATTGGAGTAAGAACTGCAGCAGCCAGGATGGCTACTCGAAAACTCACAAAACAGAAATCAAAGGGTGGGTCCACAAAATGCATGAATAACAGTACAGGAACAAGGGGCCCGCCCGGCTCACTAGTCATACTCAGCATTGGAAAGGGAGGGCGGCCGGGATCTGCAGCATGGACACCCTGGCATACCACCTCAGTGGCTCGGAGGACAAGGGTCTTCTGTTGGGGGAATATGTACTCTTCTCCGGGCCTGCCTGGGCACAAAAAGCAGGCCTAGAAATATCCAGACCAGGTCCTGCTTGCTTCTTGTCCCTTTGTTTCTTGTCTCTTTCATTCCAAAGTGTCTCTCTCGCTTTCTCTCCGCCCTTCTCTGCCTCTCTTGCTCTCTCTGCTGCTGTGCCTGCTGCCATAGTATGACGTTTAGATAACTGTGCAAAGGATGCAATAAGCGGAGCCAATGTTTCCGGAGGCATAACATCAGGAAACACTCTCATGTGTACCCCCGCAAACAATGAAAAAACTGTATCTAATTTACATTATCTTCTTATTGGTAAACGTTTCCATCGGTGAAAAATACTTTCCAGTTTGTCTGAATGGTGGCTTTTGGATGAAATCCCGATTAAAAGAATTCTTAAGTTCATAGCCTAAACAAAGTGTGTAGGAAGCTGTCTCTCTATATGGTGCACCAAAAAGAAGTACACCATGCAGAGTCCAGTGGATCCTCAATTGGTTGACAAGGCAAACATAGATAACACTAAAACTCTTTTTTTGTGGTAGTGTGGGCGAGCAGTTAAGCTTATCAGAGGGTAGTGCTAAGCATTTGTTGTACTCACAGAGGCAATAAATGAGACACACTCTAAAAGAATAAATCCGAGACCAATTCAGAAAAATAACACATATTTTTATATATATTTTAAAGCCAAGAACTTTGCAAAAGAGTAAGTACTGATTTTGTGTTTAAAAGTTACAGGCAAGTAAAGAGTTCAAACCTGTGCACCTTTACACACAAGGTAATGCTATAGAGAGAAAATACATTAATGCATAAAGGTAAATACAGTTGTTTTTGAAGGTACACATTCTGGGTTTAGGGATGTGGGGGCCTAAGGTCCAAAGTACAACTAGCAGTTTGTCAGGAGCTCCCCGAGTTCCACCGAGAGCAGGGTGCTGGTATGGTTATAGCTGTGTGTGCTACGAAGATGGGGGCCACCTAAAAAGAGGATGCACAGGGGGTCGTGGGACAAGTCCGAGAGCTCTCAAATGGGGACTTGGATCACATGGGGCCTTAAAGCATGGGGGCACAGCTGGTTCTCCAGTACCCGGGTCGGTCAGCTCGGGTGCAGAGTGGAAAGAGCGACTGGGCTCTGTGTGCAAAAGTGCTCCTCATGTTTAGGGTCAACCAGCTGGCAGGGGCAAAATCAGGGCAGCTGGGCCACTCACAAGGTGGGTCTCAGTGACGCTGATGTCCCTTGACAGCTGGTTGGTCCTGGTGCTGTGAGAGTCCTGACTGGACTCTCACTGTTGATGTTTGGTGCAGGGCGTCTGGTACCCTGAGGATTGGTGCTGCAGGGCTCCGATGGGTCCTGCTGTAACACTTGGTGAGGGGACAGTCTTGGTCCTTCGGAACACGGATACCTCCTCCTGGTAGTCTGCAGCATCGGTTGGGGCCAGGGAGCTGCAAGAAGGTGGACGGACTCTGCTCTATGCTGTCTGCTGGACACACTGAAGTATCTCCTCTACTTCAAGGGAGACTGGCGGTGGTTTTGAAGTGCTGACATGCTACCCGAGACTTTGTTAGTTTTCCAGCTTGTGGGATGAGTCGCGACTGTTGAGAGAGGTGCAGGCAGGCCGGGCTTTGTGCCAAAATGTCCACAGCTCTTCTGCTGTTCTCGCCAGGCAGTGGCTCTTCTTTGTCCGTCTTCTCTTGCTTCATCAAATTTGAGTTCTTGGGTTCAGGGGTTCCACCTAAATACTCAATTTAGGGGCATTACAGGGAGTGCCAGACAGAAGCCAATGGGTTGCCTACGTGTAGGGTGATTACAACCTCTATATGACCACTTCCGTTGGGAAGTGGGCTTAACCCTTACCCTAGAAAATGTATTCAATTCAAAACAAGATGGAGGAATTTAAAAAGTGTTGTCCACATCAGCTAGTCTACCTTAGGAATGGGACTGGCATGAGGTGGGCACACTACTTTTTCCCACCTGTCTTGCTGCCAGAATGTGGGGTCAGGACAGGGTGTTGGTTATCTCTGCCATCTGGAGACACCTGGGTCACATTACAAAGGGGCTTGGCCTTTGAAGCTCCCCGCAAGAAATGTCCATCCTGCCTGGAAGAGGTGATAATACCTCCGCCCAGAGCAGGCTTTTGTTCCTGGCCTCCAAGAGCACTGGATTTTACCTCAGGAGGTCAGAAATCTGTCTAAGGTGGCTATACTGGTTTAGACCAGTCGGTAAACCCACTAGCAATAGGGTAGGTTTTGAGGGGGCACCTCTAAGGTGCCCTCTGTGTGCATGTAATAATAAATCCATCACAGGATTCAGTGAGAGTTTATTAATATGAGATGTTTGATACCAAACATCCCTGGTTTCAGTGAAGCCATCATGTAACTGGGAAACCCATAATGACCAGTGTTTAGCAATGTACTCAAAATGGCTTCACTTTTCACTTACCATGTCTAAGAATTGACAAAGACACAGTAGGGTCTGAACTGCTCATGCAGATAAGTTCTCACATGTTATATAATGCACCCTGCCTTAGTGCTGTAGGCCTTCTGTAGGGGTGAACTACAAATATCACATGCAGTGGGAGGGGACCTGGCAAGTGGGAATGTGTGACAGGTCGTGTTTCTAATTTTGCCTGCACCAAGATGCACAGCCTGTGATGGCAGCACTGTGTGTGTTTCGTGCAAGGGCTCTGAGGGTGACACATTTTCTGCTGCAGCCCTCAGGGACCTTCTTAGTACCCCAAGCCCTAAGTAGCAGGAGTACCATTTACTGGAGACTTACAGTGGGTGCTAAGGGAGGTGCCAATTGAAAGAAACAACTGTACCGTTTTAGGGAAAGAGATCTGGCACTGGGGACCTGGTTAGCAGGAACCCAGTGCAATTTCAGTCAAAATCACATCAGGTACCAGACAAAGAGTGTTCTAACCATGCCAAAAAGGCTGCTTTCCTACAAAGAGCTTCATCAAATGTTCAAAGAATATTATGAGTCTTTATCTGCAATTATCTAATGGTGTAAACCCCCATGAAAATATCTGTGGACAAAAGCTTGTGTTATCTCAGATGCTGAAGACTTTCTATGTATTAGCAACAATGCATACAGTTGGTATCACATGCCATGAGTTCAGTATCACAGTCAGGGCTGCAGGGGGGCCACTAGATTGTCCCAAGAGGTCTCATCCTGTACACATGCTCGAGACTCTAAAAATAAGATTGCATTTCCATAGATATGGTAGGTTACCAGAATGACTGCTGAACCATCTGTATTATGGTAACAGTATTCTGTGACCAGCAATTAGTGCTACAAGTTAGCAAGTAGGCACTTGATTTGGGCTCCCTGACAGCAATGAAGAAGTACCTGCCTGAAGTATAGCCTGCAAGCAAGGCTTTGTGAGAATCCTTTCTTAGAGCAACAAGTGCACACAGAAACTAAGGCCCATATTTATACTTTTTTAGCGCCGCATTTGCGCTGTTTTTTGACGCATAAAATGACACAAATGCGACGCTAAAGAAGCATAAATATGGGCCTAAGAGTTTTTCTCTTACTTACTGGTCTCTATTGGCCGGCACCACAAGAACTCTGCTGTAACTTGTTCCAGGAGCATATTCCACTGTGTAAAATATGCATTTTACAGATTTTCTGTTATCAGCTTCGTTTTGACACCCACCACTCAATGATCTTTGTCCATTTTGAGCATTACTGTACTATTTCTTCCCACCACAGCCCAGAAAAGTGACACTACATATAGTCCCAAGTCATCATGTTCTTCTTCTTCAAGATTTTCCATTTGCCATATGTTCTTTGCATGTGTCTTTCAATTTTCACAAGGGCTCCTCCTGGAGTGAATGATGTGATCCTCAATCGACGTTTTTTGTATGAAGTTCTCAATCATCATTTTATAGGATATGTGTTCTTGACAATACAGAAACTTTCTCTTTACTTTGCTCCATATCTTGACTGAGATCTTCTTACATTTTTTCTTATTCAATATCTGTTTGAAGGTCTTTGGTACATTTTCTAAGTTGTAGTTTTGTTTCGCATTTTGTTGCATTATTGTCAGCATATGCCCGAACAATGTACCTCATCACAATAAATTCACAATGATATATACAACGAATACATAAAACTAGCTCTAGGTCACAATAAAATAATCACAATCATCAATCCATTAAAACAAGGTTAGACATAAAAGACAGTCCCAACATATACTGTCTACTCGTCGCCACCACCTGTTTCAGTATCGCTGCTGCCTTTTCCTGGGGTGATTTCAAGTTTGTATCATAGCGTAACCCGAGGTTAATCAAAATGATTAATTCATTCCACAATCTCATTATTCATGGCAAAGGAGCATTTTAGCGCAAACCTCGGTTCCATTATTATAGATTTGGTTTCGGAGACATCAATAACCAAATGTGTCATCAAACAATAATCTACAAATACCTTGACCAGCTTATGCATCGAAAGCTCAGTAAGAGATAACAGAACCGCATCGTCAACAAATAAAAGCACAGAAATCTTTTTGTCCCTGAGACTCGGACTGTCCAACTTCAAACTATCTAGGTATAGGAGCACTTTGTTAAGAAATAATGAGAAAGGCAGAGGAGTCAGCTCGCACCCTTGGCACACACCTCTGCTAATTGCAGAGCTCTCTGTGTTTTTCCCCTTAAACACATACTGTACCTGGGCTATTGTATCCTCATGTAGCCTTTGCATGGCCCTTAACAAATAGTAATGCAATCTCTGCTGCCGCAACGCCAACTATAATAGGTCTCTATCGACTGAGTCAAAAGCTGACTTTAAATCCATGAATGTTAGAAATAGGGAGACTCGCCTTTGTCTAACATGTTTTATACAGATAGAATATAAGCATGTGGCCTGGTCAATCGTTCCAATGTCTTTTATAAAGCCAGCTTTGTTATCAGTTTGTATTCCGTTCCCCCAGGATCAACCCACTCTTGCAGACGGTTGGTGACCGCCCTCCCATAGAGCTTACCTACACTATCTAATGATGATATCGGGCAGTATTTAGGAGGATCTGTTCTAGAGTCTTTCTTAAATATTGGGACAGTTGTCACCGTGGACCATGATCTTGGGGTGCTTCAAGATATCAATACTGTATTGAAGACCCGAACAAGATCTATAGTTACAAGTTTGAGGCCTAGGTCATTATTAATCTTTTGATGTAAGGCAGCATCTATTACCTTGGTGTCTGAAAACCCCCACTACTCATTCCTATAGTTGATTCAGTATGCAGGGTTAACATTTGTTGGGATCCTTTTGCAGTGGCTTTGATAGCATAAAACCTAGTTAAATGTGAGACCCACTCCTGCGTCCCTATACATATGGCCTGCTTATCCATACACTGATTATGCCCCATGTAATAAGTAACCAGAAAGTCATAAAATTCTTGTCCCTAGATGCTTGTTTCACCTTTTCACAGATTTTAAGGCACACCTCAAGCTTCATTCTCTGAATCAACTCTTTTTAATCTCATCTCAATCTAATAAATGTCTCCTCTGAATCAATAGTGTAATTGCATCTCACCAGAGCATGAGACAGTTCCTTCTTCTTGGGCCAACATTCACGGCCAAACCAATTCCCAATACAATTATTACCACTCACATGTTAAGCACCCTTTCAGGTCTTCAGAAAGGGAGAATTCATAACAATAATCTGCTCAAAGGGGTCCAATGCACCCTGAACACCATTGGACTGACTACAAGTGCATCCACTTTACCTTCACGAAGAACACTCCAAGCCACTATGCCCCCCACCCCTACCCGGCAGGCGCTCGGGCAAAGTTACTGAAGAACAACCCACCAACACTGTCAACCACTCCCCCACCACCGGACACAGCAAACTCTAATGAAGCTGCATGCAATCTACACTGCTTGTTATCGAATTGCACCAACAATGTAGCCCCCCTCAGGAAACCAGCAGAAAACTGACATAGCAATGCACCTAAATGGTTTATGACAGATCTAAAAGAGTTTAAATGCTCCTGCAGATGACATGAAAATGGAGGAACAGCAAATCAACCGAAGACCGCATAGCCTACAAGAACGCAGTCACTACGCACCACCAGAACATCAGAGCTGCCAAAGAAAACACCATTTAAGAATGCCTTAGCACTAGCACTCACAACAGCAAAGAGCTCTTCGCCACCGCCAAAGAGTTAATGAACCCCAGGACAGACACCTCATCCATCCCTCCCTCCCAAGACCTCTGTGACTACGTCACCACCTTTTTCCACCAAAAAGTCCAGGACATTTACGAGGGCTTCAAGAACCAAAACCTGCCCGCACCACCCACAAATACCACCATGGACTCAGCATCACACCAGATCCTGAACTCTTGGACCCCCATCACCACTCAAAGACTCATGAATGCCATCTACTCAGGAGCACCCTCGGATCCATGCCCTCATCACATCTTCAACCTGGCCAGTGCCACCATAGCACCTGAGCTCTGCTGAACTATCAACCACTCTATCGAGACTGCCACCTTCCATTAGACTGGAAGCAAGCCGAGATCAACCTGCTACTCAAGAAACCCACAGTCAACCGAAGGGAGGAGAAAAAACTACAGACTCATCTCTCTGCTCCCTTTCCCAGCCAGAGTATTGGAAAAGGCCGTCAACCAGCAACTCACCGAATTCCTCGAGACAGACTAAATCCTAGACCCATCCCAGTCCGGGTTCAGGAGCAACCACAGCACCAAAACAGCACTCCTATCAGCCACCCATGACATACGCAACATACTACAGCATGGAGGCACAGCAGCACTCATCCTCCTTGACCTCTTCACTGCATTCAACACCATCTCCCACTCCACCCTTTTTGCCAGACTCCACGACATCAGCATCCGAGATGAAGCATTGGAATGGGTCAGGTCCTTCCTCACCGGAAGAACACAGAGGGTCAGACTACTGCCGTCCACGTCACAACCAAAAGATACATGCTGCGGAGTGGCCCAAGGATCATCCCTCAGCCCAACGTTTTTCAGCATCTACATGGCCTGCTACCCAAGATCATCAAACAGCACGGGATAAACATAGTCTCCTACACCAATGATATCCAACTGATCCTCTCCCTGTCTGAGGAATGTTTAAAGGCCAGGAGAAATTCAACAATGGGATGAGAGCAGTCGCCGCCTGGATGAGAGCAAGCTGCCACAAGCTCAATTCGGACAAGACGGAGAGCCTCATAATCGGCTCCACCCCTTCCACCTGGAACGACTCCTGGTGGCCCACCGCACTGGGAATCGCCCCGTCCCACGTACCACACCCATATCATCCTTGACTCCTCTCTATCCGTCAAGTCAATGCCGTTTCGTCATCATGCTTCCACACACTCTGACTACTTTGAAAGATCTTCAAGTGGATCCCCTCCAACATGAGGAAGACAGTCACCCACACACTCATCACTAGCAAACTGGACTATGACAATGCACTCTATGCCGGCATCACCTAGAAACTACAATCAAGACTACAAACAATCCAGAATGCAGCAGCCAGACTTATCATGGACATCCCCCAACACAGCCACATCTCCTCGTACCTCCGAGACCTACACTAGCTCCCAGTCAACTAGCACATTACATACAAACTCCTGATCCACACCTACAAGGCACTACACAACACAGGACTGGCATACCTCAACCACCTCCTCACTTCTACGTACCAAACAGACAACTCTGTTCTTCCCAGCTTGCCCTCGCAACCATTCCCAGGATATGGAAAAGCACAGCAGGAGGAAGATCCTTCTCTTACCTCGTAGCCCGGACATGGAACACGCTACCTCTCAAACTCAGGCAGACCCCATCACTGAAGCAGTTCAGCAAGAAAATCAAGCCCTGGCTGTGCAACTGAAATGCCACTATTCTCATCAACTGCATTAAGACTAGGGGATCTATGGTTATTCCTAATACAATGGAATGCAACAAGAAAAATCTGATCACTGTGTGAGCGAGATACCACCCTTATGTTCCTCACCATTGACTATGCTTAAATATTTACCAAAATAAAGACCCTATTCTCCGCTGCCAGGACATCAGAGGGAGTACGACCATTATGGTGCCTTAATCCGTAGGTCAACGCCACAGACCTAAGTTTTTTTTCTTAGGAGTTTGCTTCCCCCTATCCCCCGTTACCTCCCATAGCTTCTTCGGGGACTCCCCATGCAAGATCCTCCTCAGGAAGCGCACTTTCTTGCAAGCTACATCCCAATGAGGTGTTGAAGTATCCACATACTAGAGTAATATGCTAGGATATTACTCTACTGTCAGCTCTGGTCTCTAAGATTTTGTCCTCAATGGCTTCTATTGCAGGTTTACCTCTATCCTTCCTCCTAGGAAGGACATGCATGTTACAAATATCCATGATACCCCACTCAAAGGGCTATGCCCACCCAGCCCAATATGCACAATATTAGAGGGTACACTTAAGACAACAATGGTACTGATAAAACTTGACAACTTCAAAGACATCCATATCACAATGCCACCCAATGGGTGGCCCATTTTGTGCTTGATAGTTGCAACATTATACTTACTAGAGCCCTTCATATTAATTTTTGTTATTGCCTAGGTCTCCTGAAAGCAACAAGTATCTTTCTTCTTAATGAATGCTTCCTACTCTAAATTCTCTACTATGAGCAATAAACCAAATACATTCCAGCTAACAATTCTCAGGGAGTTTAAGTCCGTTCTCCTATGGACCTCTCTAAGTTATTGCTTCCTGTACGCAAGTGGGATGGCAGGAGGTATCATGCTAAACTCTCCCCCTGCATTCTTGAGTGGTAGTCTACCTAGGCACATTCACTAGGGCCACCGGTAACCAGGCCCAGGTGGGTTAGACATGTAATAACTATCACTTTCTCCTCCCCCTCTTGAATGATGATATACCGCCCTCACATCCTCTTTTACCGTGACCAGCAACTGTTTTGCATCATACCTAATTATTTAAGGTAGGGTATGTTAAACTGTCGGGCGGAGCAGCAAAACCATCTTTTGACACCACCCTCTAATCCTTTTTCAACTTGACCATCAGCTGCTTTGCATCAAACCTAGCTGCTTTTGATAGGGTATGTTGAATTGTTCTATGAAGGCCTTTGGTGGTAGCTCTTAGTATTCGATAGAACAATACTAAAGTAATCCTGATTCTGTACAAGCCTTCAGCTTTAGTCATGATCATTTTTACAACATGTAAAGATCTAAATTCAACTCAAGTGAAATAATTACAGTGATCCTTCTCTTGAAACATAGCATTCATACAAATCAAGTAACAAGAATTGAGCAGACACAATGGCAGGATCAGGTCAAAAATATCCATTACGCTTGATCTGTTTAAGAGTAATCTGATGGATACATCAGAGAATATTTCAATAAAGTCCCAAAAAGGAGCTCCATATATTGACTCATCTCCTGGGCAACCACCATGCCCCAAGATGCTTTCCAGATCATCTTCACAACTTGTCTGTCCAATTTGCGCAGATGGTTGGATTGGCTCTGCCAACTGATTTAAAATGCCAGATAGTGGTATGGCCACCAGAGTATGGAGGGAAGTAGAAGGAGTGGGATCTATCTCCAACAGGTTGGGAGCAGTAGTCAACTGTTGGCAATAAATCCATACCCATTGCCCGAGGACCCTTGTTGTGTGACTCTTCCTGTTTGCCATCAAACCTCATCCTGCGTGGCCTCTTTTTTAGGAAACCGCCCTGCTTAAACATCTTCCTCTTGACAGTGATCATGTTAGCAGCACCAACACCTTTAGGCTTTTTCAAAAATGCAAAAAAATTGGTCACCTATCTTCTACTACCGTGTGGTGCTTCAGCTAGTAGGCAGATCATTGCAGGACACATCTACAACATAACTAACTCTGGTGCTCCTGCCTTGCTCTTTAAACAAGTGTTCCAAAAAGTATACTGCATCAGTCGCTTTTTTGATCTTTGTACTCTTTTGAGTTTCCTGCGCTGCCCTCTTCCTCAAATACAGCTGCTTATGTCTTTGTCTGTTGAAGCAACTCAGTCTTCCACTGTATTACCAGTCTCCTTCTGCTCTGGATTGGTCTTCTTATCTTTGCGTGTCTTCACATTCAATATTGAGTTGGTTGGTAATGCATCTAATAAACCAGACAATTGTGGGATTTTTTAGAGGTATGTATTTTATCTTTAAAGGCACCCACTGCACATCCCCCTTAACGTAGATGTTGAAAGCCTGAAGTATCTCCGTCTGTATCGAGGAAGTGCGGTCTGTTTCAACCACAAATTTCTTTAACAGAGCAGGTATTTAGGACAGTGTCATTGCAGAATGAACACTGATTATTAGATGATATGATCACCATTAACAATATAGGCATTGGATTGATCCTGGATCAGCAGATTGTTAGACAAACTAGGTTAGGTGATTGTCCTTTTTTCTCCCACTTTGAGGAGGGTTATCATCACCTGACACTATAGAAGCTGTTCAGAGAGTTTTTTTAATCAAAGTCGGTATGTTGGGGAGAGTATAATCTTGGTCAAGATGGGAAAAAGAGGCTAGTGGCTCCAAGGCCATAGGTTTAGCCAGCTCACCTTTTTCCTCAAGGCACCGAACAGCCCCATGAGTAAGAGCATCATCACAAATGTCCCTGCTATTGTTAACACATGCACCCATTATCTCATGTAGTGCAGGGCATGACATTTGCTGGTTGGAATCATTCACTTGACCCTCCCAAACTTTTGCATTAGGGGAGACGCATGTGGACTCAACAACTTGCTGACAGAGGGGGGCTGCAGTCTCTTTGCTTATTAGTTAATGGGGAATAGGTTGCATATCCTCACATATCAGTGAACATTCTTGTGCAAAGTGATTATTACCTTGCGCAAAAGATCCCCCTGAACCTTTAGGTAATAGGGCCTTCAATTTGTTAAATACCCTCTGTGCTTGCCTTGGTACCATAGTACATGCACATTGTTTTTTATCACCATTTTAGAACTCTTAAATGTGTGTGTATATAGGGTATAATATAGTTCAAGAGAATCAGGAAGATTGATTATCAATTTATATCAACAGAGGAAGAGGTAAAAAAATTACAACAGATATACACAATATAGTTGTATGGATCAAAGATACTAAATTCGATCAATGTTTGCACCAGCAACAGGTGGACAATAGTACTTCGCTCATTTTCCCTTCCTGCACTTGGCTCAGCCCCACAGACGTCCGTGCCTCACCATATGCCGGCTAAGGACTGGCCAGGGATCCAGCGTCTGGCTTCTCTTCATTGCTGCTATACCCAGCGGTGGCGGCCACAAATCTCAAGGGGAGAGGCAGGGGCAGGGAGGATGACGGGGTGGGGGACAAAATAACCGAAAAAAACATACCTGTTCCCGATGCCTCTCTCCTCTTCTCCTCTTCTCTGGTGTCCAGCATTCCCGGGAACACCAGCACGGGCTCCCCAGCAATCCTGGCGCTGCTCCTTTGCTAACCATAGCATGAGAGCAGTGCCAGGATTGGTCTGAGTGGCTTGGTCTGCCACTCTGACAGTGCACTGGAGCCTGTGCAGTTTCTCCAACCGGACTGTGTAACACAGCCAGGATGGAGAAACCTGAGTGTGCAAGTGTGTTTGGCCGGCCCGAGACGGCTGGCCAAACACATATGCACACTTGGTGTATAGACTCCCTCCCCTTCTCCTCTCTCCCCTCCCGTGGCCCAGCCCCACCACGCACATGCTGCTGGCTGAGCCAGCTGCTATCAAATAAAACGATAGTGAAATATAATTTTATTTTACAGCTGCTGGCTCTTAGCCTGGGGGGCGAAGCTCCTCCCCCATTGCGGAGGAGCCACCTCTGGCTATACCTCATATGGAGCCCCGAACTCCTCTGACAAAACTCTTCTGGGGTGGACTCCATGGCACGGTGGAACCACTGGAGAGAAAAGCTGCACTGACAGAACACTACCCCAGCTGGGACACTGCCAGGTCTTTGGTGCACCTGATGCTCGGGAACTGGAAGGAATTCCAAAATCTCCTTATAGAGCTCTGCCTCTAGACCTGTGACTCCAATAATCAAGAAGTCTGGCCTTGCGGTCAGTGCTCGTCATACGTCGTCAGATGGCCACTACGCACCACAGCCAGCCACCTTCACCTCTCCAACTGGATAGTTTTGTTAGTGGATAGAATGTGTAACCAGAAACTACTCCCACAGCAAGATAATATAGCAAATTACAATAAAACACACACTTTGAGGTAATTTATGTGGGCTGACTTGAAAAAAAAGGACTGGTGAAGCATGTAGGTATCGCCTTTGGGACCTATTGGCTTTGCCAGTGGTCTTTAGACATGCTGTACAGCATCAGCAATGCTGTGCAGCATGGCTAAAGAATTAAAGAAAAAAACTTTTGATATGGTTTGCTCTGTCATTTTGTAGACTTAAGTTGCGCACACATACAAAAGGACACAGCTTCTTTTTTTCTTTTTAGTTACTGATCCTTGTTGGCCCAGTAACTAAAAATAAATAAAAATACACACACAAAAAAATTGTTTTGTAAGTGGGTCGCTGGGAACAACACAAGGAATGCAATAGCAATGAGGAGCATAAACAACACGTAGGGCGTGAGGTGGAAGCAACATAGGGGTCAGGGCAGAAGCAATACATGGCATGGGCGGGAGGTGAAGCAGGTAGGGGAAGTAGCCCAGAGGGTAGGCTGTGGCAGGACGAGGTGAAAAAGGGCGATGTGAAGCTAGCGGGACGAAGGACACGAGCATAGGCAACGCAATGGAGTGGGGGAGAAGCAGATGGGCGAAAGAGGGGAGCACAGAGGAGGAGGGCAAAGAAGTACACAAGAGAGACAACTTGAAAACACATGCACTCGCGTGGACTGCTTCAAAAGAAAAAAGTAGCACTAGAAAGTGGAGTAGTGTAAGGGAACAAGTAATATCCAGGCTCGAGGGAAGCGACAAACGCAAAAAATGGAAGGAAAGCCCATACAATCTAGCGAATAAGAAGCAAGCAAATGTCAGTGACAATAAAGCCAACCAATGGGAAGCAGTAGGTGGATATACTGTACTCTAACCATATATCTCACAACAGCTGTCTGGTAGGCAAGACTTAAAAACATGGCAGCAAACAGTACTGGCTGTTTTCTGCTTGGCTATCTCAATGAGAAAACTGCTGTATCTGTTCACCAACAGCATCGCAGCATCATCAGTGGAAGAATCCCTGCTTGATATCATTGGCTGTCCCACTGCTTTACTGCACAGTTGGCTGCAAATGAACATCCAGACTTGTTGCAGAGGACATGCACTACTGTTGTTGGTTCTTTGCTTGTAAACTGTGAAAGGGGCTTTATTCAAGAACATTGTGGAAATACTTAAAACATGCAGGCCCATATTTATACTTTTTGACGCAAAACTGCGCTAAGGCAGTTTTGCGTCAAAATAATTTGCGACGGCTAACGCCATTCTGAAGCGCCATGCGGGCGCCGTATTTAATCAATGAAGTTAGCCGGCGTTAGCCGCCGGCGCTGCCTGGTGTGCGTGGAAAAAAACGACGTACACCAGGCAGCGCCGGCTTAGGGGGATATGGGGCTTGGGCGTCAAGAAATGGGGCAAGTCAGGTTGAGGCAAATTTTTCGCCTCAACCCGATTTGCGCCATTTTTTTCACTCCCAACCCCCATAGAAATGACTCCTGTCTTAGCAAAGACAGGAGTCATGCCCCCTGCCCAATGGCCATGCCCAGGGGACTTATGTCCCCTGGGCATGGTCATTGGGCATAGTGGCATATAGGGGGGCACAAATCAGGCCCCCCTATGCCACACACAAAAAAAAAAAAACACTTACCTGAACTTACCTTAATGTCCCTGGGATGGGTCCCTCCAGCCTTGGGTGTCCTCCTGGGGTGGGCAAGGGTGACAGGGGGGTCCCTGGGGGCATGGGAGGGCACCTCTGGGCTCCTTCAGAGCCCACAGGTCCCTTAACGCCTGCCTTTTGCAGGCGCTAAAAAACGGCGCAAAAGCGGCCGTACGTCATTTTTTTTGACCCGCCCACTCCCGGGCGTGAATTTTGCCCGGGAGTATAAATCCGACGCACATGCCTCGGAGTCGATTTTTTAGACGTGAACGCCTACCTTGCATCTCATTAACGCAAAGTAGGTGTCCACGCTAAAAAATGACGCAAACTCCATGGAATTTGGCGCTAGACGCGTCTAACGCCAAAGTATAAATATGGAGTTAGTTTTGCGTCAAAATTGCGTAAAAAAAAACGATTCCGGCGCAAACGGAGTATAAATATGCCCCGCAGTTTTTCACTCTTCTCTTGTTATGGTTTTGAGTGGATGTCACCGCTTGTCTCTGGCTTTTTATCAAAGTGGTCTTTTGTGATACTGAAAGCCTGCAAGGCAAGTATGGATGGCTGTGGCCACAGCCGTTCCTGCAGTGCAGTACCAAGCAGTGCCCCCATCAGTCTTGGAGTGGTGGTGATTGTGGTACGTTTACTAGATGGCACCCTGTCACCAGGGACACCATTTTGCATTTCTCTGCCTTTTGATATAATTCTGGTGCATCTGGGAGTTGTAGTTCTGATGCATTTCAGCCGAACCAAGGGCCAGATGTAGCAAAGGGTTTTTCCCATTCTGTGTCAATGGGAAAACGTGTTCGTACATATGGCCCCAAATGTAGCAACACTGTGATAATATGACTGGGTTAGGTGTCCTTGGTGACATGAAAATATGGTAACCTAAGAATAGGGAGTACGAGGGGGACAGAGGGGTGTCCATTCTTAAGTGCAACTAGTGAGGACCACTGAGAGTCCCTTGGAGACAGAGGAAGAGGCTGAAGCAATAAAAGAGACATTGAAGGGAGGGGCAGCACTAAGGGGCATCAGACAGAGAAGGAGAGATGGGAGCGGGCATGCTGCTGGAGCAGAGGGAGAGACAGGGAACAATAACCATTTTAGCCAATTAAGTTTTGGGGCGAGGAGAGTTGCTTAGGGGGAAAGCACATGAGGGAGAGTGCTGTGAAACACATACGCTCTCAAAGAGTGCTTGACCAAAAAGAAAAAAAAATGAGTTCCCTAAAAGTGAGCAGTGGAAGGATATAAGTAAGCCAAGCAAAAGGCTGGTAAAGAGGCTATGCTCCAGGGAAAGGACAAACACAAAATGGACAACAGAGGGCAAGGAAAGTCAATGAATAAGAGTAAGCAAATGAGTGACAATACAGCCAACCAGTGGTAGGCAATGTGTGGTCTGGAAGCCCCTGTGTGTTTTTGGTCAACCCACAATAGGTATTTTGCAGCCAGACATCTTGTGCTTTCTAGAAGGCTTGATCGTTGCATGTGGTTTGTAATATAAAGTATTTGGCTGTCTGTGTGCGTGTTTTACATAGTAAAGTTTTCAACCAAATGAAATGAAAATAAACATCAATGTAGTTAATGATGGAGCATATGTAAGGTATATCATATTTATTTGGAACGTGTTGTAGCTAAATCTTTACATTTAAGGAATTCTGCATATGTGGTTGAAGAGTATAGGAGAAGCAAAAACTCTGTACAAGGGCCGTCTTCTCCTTTTCTAGGAAGTCCATTTTTTTGTGGGCGGCGATTGAACATTGAGGTTCTGTTGTTGCTGCATTGCCATGTTATTGAAATGAGTTAATCTACAGCTACATATAGTCAGGTTGGACGTATCTCCCTTCCAGTGCTTAATTTGTAAATAACAAGGTGCCAGTGCTCAAAGCTCTCCTCTTAAACACGCGGATGGTGCAATTAAATGTGGGAACACGAAATATTGAGGTAGCATAATCCTGAAGCCATCTCGGGCCACTTCAATCCATTTAAAACCACTCCCTGTCCCTTTCAGCTCACTTTTGCACCTTTTGTATTTTTCCCATTGTGACGCTTTTTTGTTTTTCTCTTCCTCCGTCTTTCCCATATGTGTCTTTTGCTCGCAGCAAATGCTTGGGGGCGAAGAATAAGCGCCGGCCCTCAAAAATAAGTGCCGGTGCTCAGTACCGGAAACAACAAGCACAAATTAAGCACTGCTCCCTTCACCCCCCTTTGAAGTAACAATAACTATTAGGGCCAAGGCATACGACTTCGAAACTTTTATCCTAAAAGCAGGAAGCATCAGTTTTGCCATAACAGTTACTATATTGTATATATTTGATTCCCTTACACAAACAAGGAAATACAGTAACTTCCCAGCTAAGTATAGATTCCTGATGTCCACATTTATGACCTTTCTCTTAACTCCGGATGGCATGTGTTTTCTCTTTTTGTTACAACAAAAGTGTCTTAGAATTCAAGCAGCTAATCGTATGATCCGGCCTCGTGGGCAGCACGAATTCATCCACAGGCGGATTTTTGTTTACTAACCCGTGTTAAACTGTGAAAACATTCAAATCAATCTCCACCCCCACTCTAACGTGGTGTGTCTTTAGATTTCATTACTATACTTCGATTCTTCAGATGCTTTACTGATGACATGGGCCTGGTCACAAGGCTCGTGGACAACTACTCATTAAAATATTTATCTTGGATGCTACACTCATTTGATGGAGCATTAGGCTCTAGGTACTAACCTTTTTCACCATAGATAGGGGTTTGTACTCCCAACTTTGTCAGGGTCTGTTTTCAGCCTTGGTAAAGGGAAAAATGTAATCTACAGCCGGAGTCTTGCTTGAAGGTTTATTTGCAGTTTTTTATGACACGAACTCGATCAGAAGGTATTAGAGCACTTTACATTACCATCGTTTGCTTTACAGAAGCCATGGACGTCATTTAGATGTCGTCAGGGGTCGCAGCTGTGACTCCTGGCTTGCCCTTGCGACCCCTGGCAGTGCCTTTGCGACCCCTGGCTTCACAAGTGGCAAATTCAGTGCTAGAAACACAGTGGCAGTTTGTCCTTATGGATGCCATTTGGGACTCTGCGCCCTTTGTTTTCTTTAATTTTTTTATTACACTAAAAGTGAATAATAATATAACATTCACTATTAGTGTAATAAAAACGTGCATATGCCCTTCCATGGCGGCTGAAGTAAGTAAAATGCTTTTAAATGTATATTGTATGCATGCTTGTGGGTGAGAGTGTGTTTATGTATGAGAGTTTATATAAGTGTGAATTTGTGTGTATGTGTCTGTGAGTGAAAATGGAGGTGATATCACTTCCTTTACCCCTGGCATTTTGGTTAATTAAGGTCCATGACAAGGACATGCTCTTTTTTTTAATTTTTTTTTTTTAGGCACAGTGAGATTAAGGCCCATATTTATATTTTTTTAGTGCCGCATTTGCGTCGCTTTTTGACGTAAAATCGGTGCAAACGTACAATTGTATTTTGTAAGTTTGCGCTGCTTTTGTGTCAAAAAGCGGTGCAAGTGCGGCACCAAGAAAGTATAAATACGGGCCTAAATGATTTGACTATAATCATGGAATGTTGAGCGAACGCCAAGACTCAACCTTGTTTTTTTTGTTCCAAATTCAGCAGCTTTGGCTGTATGTTGGAAGGCAGAAGTACTGACTGGAATGCGGTGGGCCATTGTGGGAAAAACGTAGAAGATGTCACTGACTGAATAGAAATGCTCACATCTTCAGGTTAGACATCAAATGAGGACATCCTAACTGAGGGGGTTCCTTCTCTTGGGAACGCCCACCCCACACTTCCAACTAATTTACTGGCAGCAAAGAGCATGGGAGTGTTACCCTTCCTTAAGATATACTTTATGAAGTGTTTTGCTAGGAAGCCTGAAGTAGCTCAATTAGGAGGAGTCCAGTGCATCTCACTGCACCAGATGTCTGTTCTGACAGGAACGAGCTAAGGTGTGTGGAGGACCCTCCAGGGCAATATGACTGTGCACGCTTTCCTAATTTCTGATGAGAGGTTCAGCACATCTACCTCGCAGTGCACCCATCTATAGACACCAGACTGGAGTTTCAACAGGCACACTCAGAACCAGGAGAAGGACTGGATCGCAGACCCAGAGCCAGGAAGAAAAGGAAGGTAGACTTAGGATTTATTGCAAGGAGTCTAAAGGCAAGTGGCAAAACAGAGAAATCATGTTGTGCAGTCATTCCACTACCCAAAAAAGAGAAAATCAAATTCAACCCGGGGTGGGAGTGGGGCGTGACTTGACATAGATAGCGTAGGGAGCAGAGAGAGAAGCTCCTGTTGCGACTTCCCCATCGTGCCAAACGGCATACAAACCACAATTCACAATTTAAGGGGTAAAATGCCGCTTTAATAGCACAGGTCTAGTATAAAACATTAACCTTGGCATTCAAGCCTTACAAAACTAAAATTCCTCACTAATACATATGCCTTCCTAAACCCTGCCTCCACCCTCTATAACTCACCCCTCATCAATACCCCTTTCCCTTCTCCACCTTGACCCGACCAATCCATTACCCATCTGTCCTGCTGTCCACCTTCTGTTACCCTTGCCTTTCTTCCCTTGTGTTCTTTGTGAAAACTCCCTGCCCTCTCGTCTTTTTTAATCCATCCCCTTCCCCCCCACCCCCAAAACCTTTCTGTGAAAAAAAACCACCGGAAAACCCGCCAGGCGTATTCCTGCCCCACCTGCTTCTAACGATCCCTTAATTTCTCACCTAACAGGTCTGCAATCATGATCCTAAGATCCAATAAATAATGATCATTAACCAAAAAGGACAAATGCACCCCAAATGCCTAAACAAATCTGCATCCATAAAAACAATCTCCTCGTGCTGCAAAACTGAAAACCCCTGTGAATGACAAAAAAAAACTCACCTCTCTATTAACTTTTTTACGTTGTTTCTCAATAGCTTTAAATGAATGTGCCCCTCTCCAAACATGCCTTGGTACCAAACTGGTCCAAATAATGTGTGTCCCTGCCCATTTTTGCTTTATCCTCACTAAATCCATTTTTATAGCTTTCAAAAGACCAATACCTGATAAAGCCACCACATCATTCTCATCCAAATGAACTACTAATAAATCGGAACAAACGCCTTGCGCTAGTCTTCTCAAAAGAATATATAACAGCTCCCCCCAGCTCATACCGCTTTTTCCCACCCAACTAATCTTAATCCTGGCCCCATCCAGACCCAATTGCCTTCCAAATGTCGCGAAGAAGCCTGCTTCTCGGCCCAATGCACGAATGAATGCCCCACTATCCAAACTGAACAAGCTCTGTCGGGGCCAGCCACATAACCTAAAAAAGAAACGAAGGGAAGAGAAGAGAGGGGAAGGGGAATGGGGGGCAGAAAAAACACAAAGAATTACCCACAATATTCAGAACCTTAAAAATCAAGTCAGCTTGCTCCCTGCTGATTTAGTTTAACATAACGTTGAAAACATTGAGACCTCCACCGCCCCAAATCCATAACCACCTTGTCTGACTTCCCCATCAATATCGCTTTTGTAGCAGCTCCGATCCTAAAAGAATGTGTACCATAAAATTGTGGCGCCATCCCCAGTCTTCTGATTTCCAGCTTTAAAACTGAAAGCAACTGATGAGACTTCAAAGCGAAACCATCTTTATGAACAAATACCAACCAGGAGGATGCCGGTAAGATTCTGGCAAAGGAAACCTAACGTTAAACCGGACCCGCTCAAGACCCCTTACTTTTCAATACCACCGCTTGACCCCTTCCCAACTGATCCATCTTAGATGACCGCAGCCATATATAAATATCCCCGTCTCTCACCTGCACATCTGAAAGCAATATGCCATCCTTACCTTTTACTCCCAACAACTCGGAAACTCTGAAGGCTCCCTGAAACAGCCATGACATACAAAGTGACATCAACAGAACTTCCCATGCAGAAAAACAAACATCCCTTAGAACTACTTAGGTCTGCAAAAGCTGTGAAGTTATGGGGTGCCTACAATTACCTCTTGCGCCCCCTGTCCTCGCCCACCCAATTAGTATCCTCCTACAGATTTCTCCTTTTTCCAGATCATATCCCCAAAAATACTTCCCATAAAAGAAAATAGCCGACAACTCACCCGATATCGTAACTGCAGACAAACCCATTTCAATCTGTTGCATGAAAAAATGCACTGCATCCTCCTGCCTTTCTCTACACACAGCCGCCCCACCCTCCCTCCTAACAGCACCTGAATTTAGAAACTCCAACCAAGCCTGGACATAGCTCCTCTTTGTAGACGGAGCTATAGACTATTGAACCAACTCCAACATCCTCACTCTCCTATCTCCCACAACTCCCCAGGGACAGCTGTCTTCTGTGCATCTGCTCCCAGCACCAGCCCACAGAATCTCTGCCACTGAAAACGAGATAGTGCAACAGCAATGTCATTATTAACACCTGGGACATACTTAGCCTTAAACATTATGATAAATTTCAAACAATTCAGGAAAAACAGTCTTAAAAGCTTCAACACTTTTTCATCCTTTGGTCTTTGAGAATTCACTAAATTAACCACTGACTGGTTATCAACATTGAAAACCATATTCCTATTAGCAAACTTGGGCCCCCAAATGGACAATGCAACAACTAACAGAAAAAAATCCAGAAAAGCAATACTATGTCTAACTGTCCTCCAAGTCACCGGCCAACTCTCAGCAGCCCAATGCCCATCCCAGAACAGACCAAAACCATGAGCTCCAGATGCGTAAGAAAAAATTTGAAATTGCCAAACCCAATCATCGTCCTCCACCAGCATAGTAACTCCATTAAAATTTTGGATAAAACCAATCCACATCCTCAAATCTGCCTTAACACTTGCACAAAGCCGTACATAATGATGAGGCAAAACTGCTCCTCGCATCGCAAAACCTAATCTCCTACAAAAAGCCCTGCCAACTCTCACCACCTTGCATGCAAGATTCAAATGTCCAAGTAAACTTTGTACCTGTCATAACTCCAATTTAGGTCTTTGCACAGCCTTCTCCAGCATAGAAACTAGCTTCTGCACCTTATCCTTAGGTAACCGCACTTCCATTTTTATGGAAAACAACTCGATACCAAAGAAATTCAAACAGGTCGAGGGCCCTTCCATTTTTTCCGGGGCCAAAGGAACCCCCAAATGGAACATAACCACCTCAAATTCTGACAGAGCCTTGATACATTCACCTGAATGAGGTTTGCCAACTAAGAAGAAATTGTCCAGATAATGCGTTAAAAATTTATAACCACACCTAGACTGGAAAAACCACTGTAAAAAGGTGCTGAACATTTCGAACAATGCACAAGAGACAGAGCAACCCATGGGTCAACATCCTATCCACGTATATGGTGTCATCAAACTGCCTGCGTAACAAAGAGAAATCCTCTGGGTGTACCGGATGGAGTCTAAAAGCTGACTGAATTTTGGACTTTGCCATTTCAGCACCCTTACCACATCTTCTTACCAAGGACACTGCTTCATCGACAGAAGCATATTGCACTACTGAGTCCTCCTGAGCAATGAAATAATTAATGGAAGCCCCCACTGGCCATGACAAGTGATGAATCAAGCGAAACTCACCTTGCTGTTTCTTAGATACAACTCTCAAAGGAGAAATAGTCAAATTAGGCAAAGGCCAACAATGGAATGGGCCCACAATTCTGCCCAATTCCAATTCTTTCCACAGTTTAGCCCTCACTACCTCAGGATACTCCCTTGCAGACTTCAGATTATTAGCCCATCATCGTACTGTACCCTTGGACCTTGATAAACCTTCCTTGAAACCCCACAACAAAATTTTGGCTTCTGCCACATGGGGATAAAATTGCAACCAATAACTACAATCTTCTATTTTAATAGGCGGAGGGCCTTTTACCTGCCAGCTGCTGCACATGTCCCCTGCCCCTCTCACCTCCTCTATCATGTGCACCCTGCCATTCCCAATGCAGCCCTCCAAAGCATTGGAACGCAGGATGTCTACCTCCACAACTGGAGCAGTCATGACGAAATTTGCATTGCTGTCTGGAGCACACTCCACTATTGAACGACCAGCATGACCCTTTCTGAGGCAACTGCCCTCGTGCAGCATATCCCACCCCATATTGGGTGGGACGCCCTTGAAAGGGCTTATATTGTACAGGTAATCCACATGCTGTGTGTGGTTGGAGCATTTCTTGCAGTTCTAAGCCACTGCATCCACAACTCATTATCAATTTCTCCCCAAACCTTATCCGGATAAATGGTCTTCCGGGCTCTAAACTCCTCATCGTATCTGAACCAACCAAAACCACCATAGTCCATTTGAGCCCTTCGTACTATATCTATGTACTTAAATAATGGCACACAACTTTCCAGATAACGCTTGCAATACACACTAGCGTATATCAAAAACGCTGAAGTCCAATTCTCAATCGTAGTAGGTACTCTGGGCCTACGTGCCAGATCCCATTCCTCCTCCTTGGAACCCTCTTTTGCCTGAACTTCCCTATGGAGAAGCTTAAAAACATCAAAAGTTCACCTTTCCCTATTTTGTCCTTCAAACTCTGAGTGAGATGCGCCCCCAAAGGCATCAACACTCCCATGTATGGCAATGTTTTGTTTTTAATACCACCCCCAGACACTCCACTTGCAGTAACTGTATTAGAGACCTGACCGTTACCTACCTTACTCAATTCCGACTTACCTGAAACCTCCTCCGAACCACTACCCACCTGAATTGAAGCATCTATGCCGCCATCACTCTTATCACACACCACTGTTTGAATTTCCATATCCTTATCCGAAATCTTCTGCACACCGTCAAACCCACCATTTGAACCTCCAACCCTGACTGACTGTGTTCTATGTTTCTCACCTCTAGGTAAATTTCCAGTAAAAAACACCTGGCGATCTCCTCCAACCCGATGATCACTCTGGACCGCCTTCTTGTTCACTTTGTGTAAAACATCCAGCGTGCCTCCCTTCTGCACTGCCCTCCGATGTCCCCTGTCAACCTCCTCAGCCTCCTCCTCATCCTCGTAGTCTAAAAACTCCTCCTCGATATCTTCCAGCTCAACAAAACCAGCACCCCGGCTAGTAGACGGCTCTCCCTCTACCACTGGACAAACTTCCTGGACGCCAAAACCAGGACCGTATGCCTCCCCAATGTCAGGCGAACCACTCCGGGTCTCGTCCTCTCTTCCAGCCGATGTCCTGAGGGTGCCCTGACCCTCACCGGAAACCTTTTATCACATGCCGGCGCCCAAGCCGTCTTGTCGAAAACTGCTCCTCACTCCCGCCCAAAGCATGAGTGCCATCACACCCAGACTGCGACACTCCAGACCCTGGCTGCCAAATATCCAATCTCACTTGTGCCATACCTTCCTTACCATTACCACTTGCCTCACCACAAATAGTACCCCTCATTACTACCCCACTGCTGTCCATGAATTCAACCTGTTCGCCAGCCTTAAAAATAGTCTGATTCTCAACCTCCCATTCCTGCACCTTATGTAACATGGGAATCACTAACCTCGGAATAAACTGCATCAACCTACCATCCTTTGTGGATAAAGGCCTAACTGGCAGGCCACTACCAAAATCTAAGGTCATTTGCTTTCCCATTTGCTTTCCCTGCCTTTCACCTTATTCATCCGATATAATGATAATGGATTCCTGATTTCCTGCAGTGGGTGCCGCCATCTTGTCCTCGCCTCCCAAGTACCCTTCCTCTAAAGGTCTCTCCCTTCGTTCGCCACTATTTACTGAGGGGAGTAGCGCTTGTCTCCTAACTCTCTTTGATGTGCGCGTATTAGAACGCGTGCCGGGAGGCTGCACCACCAAGAGGCCCACTCCTGCCATCGCACTCTGCCCTGCAGCTCCCCTACCTCAGGACGCCACGCGCTGCTGAAAAGAGGCCCCGAGTTCCTCCCGAACTTCGCGCGCAGCCTGCACCTTAATCACCGGTAAGTCCGGTAAAACCTCCCAAACATCAAGGACAACGTGTTCTGGCGATATCCTTATCTTACGCCCAGAAATTTCTTTGGGAGATGTGCCGGTGACGCGCATGCTATTACCACTGCCGCCACGCCCTCAGAGGACACCCTTTTCGGCCTACGTAAGCCCACCCATGCCTGTTCCAAAACGCCCTCCCGTAACAAATCCTCCCTCCCTTCTTCTTGTAAAACTTTTAACACCTTAACCACCTTATTAGGCTTATCCATCTCTAACCACTACTCAGTAAAACACTGCCAAACCACTAAACTTACTGTTCTAAGGCCTGCCTGCCCAAATTAATGATCCGCATAATGGGTGTGACAAACGGCCAAAGAGGCACCCTGCCCCCTAATATATATACCCTACCCTTAACACCCACCCTATCCGGTAAACTAGCCAATCCCCTGCCCCCGTGGTGGATTCTCCCACTGACGCCCGATAAGCCCGGGGGAGACTGGGCAAGCCCTTGCTCCCCCCAAGTCCCCATTCAGTAACATCCTGACGCAATAACCCAGCCTGGTGAGCACATAATTATAGGGGCACAAACCCAGAGGATGAACTAGCCCTGTAAGAGAGAAATTTGCATCTTAAAGGAAGCTGCCGAACATTCTTGATGGTCGGAGCGGGGCCAAAGGGCAGACACAGCATGATGGCGGCCACGACTGAGATGCATGCCGCACCCTGAAGACTGCCAAAACCTTCCCTGCTGAGGTCAGTGGGGCCACCTCCAAGATCGCTGCAGAGGAGACTGGCCTCCCCGCAGGGCCCTGCAGTAGCGAGAGCCGAGCACCTCCAAAAAAAAAGGAGAACAGTGGCTGACGCAGGAGGAAGCTGAAGGCCGGATCCGGGAGAGATGGGAGAGCAGAGGAGACCTTGTGACCCCACTAGCCCCCGCAGCCCTGAACAGAGAGCCAGGTCCTGCTCTTAGAAGGGCATCACATCATTAGGGCAGCATAAAGGCTGTGGGAATCGCCCTGAGCCACAGGCACCAAATATTACAGCAACCCGTCCCGAGTCTGCTGCGAGCTCACTACGCAAGTGCAGAGGATGCTTCAGCAGCCTCATCTCACCTCCTACATATCAGTAAGAGGGGATAATGAATGAAGCGCCAAAGGGAGGTGAGCACCTCTGGGAATGCCAATACCTATAATCAGCAGAGGAAAATAACTGGAGCACTAAACTACTCCCCCATGGACTCCGGTGTGAAGCGCCGTTCATCTGAGGGAGAGGACTTAAAGGCCCAAATAAGACAATAAAACTTGTACAATAGAACGCTGCATTATCCCTGAGTGTACAGATCAAGGCTGCTGGACGCTCCGCAATAGAGAGGAACTGAGAAGGACAGACCCCACCACACTGTTCTCTCCCAGACTCTGGCACAGAGCACTGCTCATCGGGGGGAGGACACCTCATGGCCCACATGAGGCACCACAACCCGCAAAATAAAACTCAGTATTACCCCACAGAGTAGCAGAGGGAGGCTGGTGATCACCCTGCAACCAGGAAGAACCAAGAATGAGAGGCCCAGACAAGTACAAGCGACCTCTGGTGACAGTTCGGACATGGAAGCTCTGGAGATGACATGCTAGTAGGGGAATCAGTGCATCCTCCTCACCAGCTGGAAATGCCATCAGCTTAGCGGGTCTAAGGACTGAGGGGGAGGTGCCCCCGAATTCAGATTACTGAAATCGTACTGACCCAACAACAGTATGGTAGAAACCTGCACCGGGATTGTGGCGCTGCCAGAAGGTCACCATACCTGTCACGACTCACGTGCTGCTTGCGCCTGGAGTTTGCAGATCTTGAGGCGTGGATCTTGAGAGTTCGACTTTGTCCCAAAAAGGGGCGACTCTTTCTGGTAGCCACGGTGCTGTAGGCAAAGGAACGCCAAGGACAGACCGTGACCGTAAGAAAGTAGCGCCAGAAGGAAAAAACCCCTTCAAAAGAAGAGGAAAAAACCTCCAAAGAAGATTCACAGAGGATTCCTGAAACAAGAACAGAGGAACAGGAATCAAAAAGAACTGACGTAATAACACAGAAATGGCGAAATCCAGAACCAAAGGCTAGGAAATCAGGAGCGAGGACATTAACTAAACAGAGAGTGTTGCAGCGCAAAGAGGAGAAGAAAACACCACCCTTAAATACCATAAAACAGGAAGTGACCCACAGGAAGAAAAAGGACACCATCTTAGATAGGGAAAAGTAGATAGAATAGAATGGAGTAGAAACCATAGAGAATAGGGAAGGAGGAATGCTGGGAAGACAAGGGTAACCTGGGAAAGGGGAAAAGACATAAAGGAAAGTGCAAGAAACAGACCCAAAAAGAAAGAAGACAGAAGAAAGAAGAAAAGGAGCCCAAACAGGTAAGAGGGGTCAGGAGACCCCAACAAAACGGAGGGAGAGCAGAGCTAGGCCCCAAGTAAGCCTTGGGGCCTCGTAGGGTGCAGGAAAGGCTTGGGGCGCGCCGCGTCTTAAAGACGCGAAGCGCGGCCCGAGCCGAACGCGCGGCTTGTGCCGAACGCTCGGCTCGCGCCGCGCGGTGCGGCGCGACAGTAGGCCCCCCTCCCGAAGGCCCTGGTTTGAAAGGAAATAAACGGTGAAAGCGCTGAGTCAGAAGAGGAGCGTGAACAGAAGATGCATCTTCCCAAGAACATTCACTGAGAGGATAACCCTTCCAATGAATCAGATACTGCAGACGTTTGTGAAAAAGTCGAGAGTCACAAATTTCCTGAACCTCATATTCAGGAACATCATCCACTAAGACAGGAGGAGGACAGGAAAACTGACGAGAATACGGATCTGGTACATAAGGTTTGAGTTGGGAGACATGGAAGACCGGATGAATCTTCCACGTGTGAGGCAAGTGAAGACGGACAGTGACAGGATTAAGCAACTGGAGAATACGGAAAGGCCCGTAGTAGCGAGGTGTGAACTTGTTCTGAGAAAGACGTGAGGGTAAGAATTTAGAAGAAAGCCAAACTTTATCTTGTGGATGGTAGTCCGGAGTGGCCCTACGTTTCTTGTCTGCTACTTTCTTCATATATCTCTTGGTGTGTAAGAGATTGGAACGAATCAGTCTATGGATTTGTAGAAGACGTTTGGAAAAATAAGTAATAGCGGGCAAGGGAGTGGGAGACCGAGAAGAAGTAGGAAAAGAGGTAGGATGAAAACCATAAGAACAGAAAAAAGGAGTGGTCTTGGAGGCACTATGGACTGAATTATTGTAAGAGAATTCAGCAATAGGGAGATAAGTGTTCCAGTTGCTTTGAGTAGAGTTGCAAAAACAACGAAGGTATTGTTCTAAGCCTTGATTCAGACGCTCGGTCTGTCCATTGGTCTGAGGATGGAAGCCCGATGACAGAGCTCTATTGATATTTAGTGTCTTACAAAAATACCTCCAAAACCGGGAAATGTACTGAGGTCCTCTATCAGATATAATGGTATGAGGAAGTCCATGAAGACGGAAGATATGGTCGATGAATATCTGGCTTAATTCTTGGGATGTAGGTAGCTTTTTCAAGGCAGTGAAGTGAGCCATCTTAGTAAAGGAGTCCACAGTGACCATGATTACCCGGTTTCCTGCTGAAAGTGGTAACGAACACATAAAATCAGTAGAGATGGTGTGCCATGGAGTTGGCGGAACCGGCAAGGGCTGGAGTAATCCGGCAGGTCTGGTTCGGGGAATCTTGACTTGAGCGCATGTGGGACAAGCCTGAACGTATGTTTCAATATCCAGTTTCCAAGTAGGCCACCAGAAAAATCGTGATAACAGTTCTTGTGTGGCCTTGATGCCTCTATGACCAGCAACCGGTGAATCATGACACATTTGTAATGCCTTTTCTCTAACTCTGTTAGTAGGGATGAATAACAGATCGTGATAATAATAGTATCCTTGTCTCTTATGTAAAAGAGGCCTTAAGTTCTCTACTGCGTCATCAGATAGATTGGAGTATTCCCGTTGTACCTCCTCCAGAAAAGACTGAGCTACCCCAATGATCTTATTAGGTTCCAATAGATGTTGAGCTGGGGCAGGAGTACAATCTCGATAACGACGCGACAGAGCATCAGCCAGAATGTTTTGGGAGCCAGGAATATGTGTAATGTAGAAATCATACTGGCTGAAGAAGAAGGCCCAACGAGCTTGGCGACTATTCTGGCATACGAAATTTCGTAAACATTGTAAGTTTCGATGGTCTGTTCTCACTTCAAAAGGCTCCTTGGAACCCATCAGAAACTGTCTCCATTCAATACAAGCTGTTTTCAGAGCCAACAATTCTCTTTCCAGTACTGAGTAATGTTGTTCTGCAATAGAGAGTATATGAGACAAATAGAAAACAGGATGTTCAAGACCATCATCCTCTTGTTGTTGGAGTAGGACGGCTCCAATGGCCTTTTCAGAAGCATCGGTGACGACAATAAATTGTTTGTTGGTATCTGGATGTCTTAAGATGGGAGCTTGCGTAAATGCCTTCTTTAAATCCTGAAAGGCTGTTTCGGCAGCTTTAGTCCAGACAAACCCTTTAATAAGATTTTCCTTCTTTAAAGTGTGAGTTATATGGCTAGTTTGTTTTGCAAAGTCTGCGATGAATTGTCGATAGAAGTTCGCTAATCCTAGAAAGCATTGTGTTTCTTTAATAGAAGATGGAGAAGGCCAATCTAGAATAGCTTGTACCTTTTCTTGATCCATAGCTACACCGGTGGGACTTAAATGATAACCCAGATATTTGACTTCCGTCTTGTCAAACTCACACTTTTCGGGTTTGCAAAATAGTTGATGTGCCCGGAGTCGTTGAAGGACTTGTTTCACATGGGAAGAATGGAGTTTGGGATTTCTAGAATAAATAAGAATATCATCAAGGTAGATTACAACTGTCTGATTCAGGAGATCAGAAAATACTGAGTCCATAAATCTCTGAAAGATTGCTGGGGCATTAGTAAGACCGAAAGGCATTACCCTGTATTCAAAGTGACCAAATGGAGTCCTAAAGGCCGTTTTCCACTCATCTCCTTCTTTAATGCGTAACAGGTGGTAGGCTCCCCATAGATCTAGTTTGGTAAACCGTTGGGCCCCTCTGACTGCCTCTAAAATGTCCCTTATGAGAGGCAAAGGATAACGATCTTTAATAGTTATTTTATTCAGGCCTTGAAAATCCAGGCAAGGGCGAAGATCCTTTGTCTTCTTGGGTACGAAAAAGAGAGGAGCCCCGGCCGGAGAAGACGATGGAACAATAAGACCACTTTGAATATTTTCATCAAAATACTCCTTTAGTACTTCCTTTTCAGTTTCCGTGAGGGAATACATCCTTCCAAAAGGAACGATAGTACCAGGTTCCAAAGGAATAGCACAATCGTAATCTCGATGTGGAGGTAACACAGGTTTGGAAGGTTTTTGGAATACATCTTGAAAATCCAAATAGTGTTCAGGAACTCCTTGGACTGTATTTATGGTCGAACCGGTAGTACCTTCCGTGATTATTGATCTCTTAGGAGACCAATACTTGTCAGAAGCAAAATAGTGCTCGTGACAGAACTGTGAAGACTAGGAAACCGTCCGGGTAGCCCAGTTCACATATGGATTATGTCTGATGAACCACGGGATTCCAAGAATGATGGTATGGTTGGGGGAAGTTATAAGATCAAAGGAGATGTGTTCCTGATGGTTACTGATCTGTAAATTCAGCATCAGGGTAGTTGTATCAACTGGACCCGATGATATCAAGGATCCGTCCACCGTGTGTACTTGTTCGGGAATCTCCTTAGGTTGTGTAGGAACTTGTTGAGTAGTGGCCCACTTCTTATCCGTATAAATACCACTAGCTCCACAATCTAGTAATGCCATAGTCTTCTCTTGACGGCCATCAGGTAATTGTAACATGACTGGTACGATGAACAAGGATGTGGTATTGTCATTGAAAGAACTGATGGAAGGTATAGCTGCTAATCCCGTCCCCTCCCTTCTTACAGAGGACGGGAAGCGGCGTTTCCCGATGGCCTTGATGGACGTACTGGACAGGTACGCAGTATGTGGCCGGCAGAACCGCAGTACAAACACAAACCCTTCTTTCGTCTATCTTCTCGCTCGCTAGCGGAGAGAGGGCCTCGAGTTGTATCCACCTGCATGGGTTCTCCTTCGGTGTCCCTGACAGGAGGGCGAGGTTCCTCAGAACGATGCGGAAAAACTCGTGAGGTGCTTGGTTGAAAAGACCCTCTGCTCTTTCTCTTCTCTGCTCTCCGTTCCTGAAGGCGATACTCGATGGAGAGGGCTTGATCCATCAGGCCACGAAGATCTTCCACTCTGGTGGAATGTACTAGTTCATCTTTTATTTCTTTTTTGAGTCCTCTATGAAACAAAGTCACCAAAGTACGTTCCACCCAGGTGGTCTCTGCCGCTAGCTGACGAAAGCGTGTAATGTATTGAAGGACATCTTGTGAACCTTGATGAATATCGCATAAGGCTTCTTCCGCTGAAGCCTCCAATCCCGGACGACTAAACATCAGCTTGAAGCGGTTCACGAAGGCGGAATAATCCGACAATACCGGATCGTTAGATGATACCATCGGGGTTGCCCAGGCCAAGGCAGGACCGGATAAGGCACTGATGAGATAACCCACCTTTGTTCTGTCATGGGAGAATTGGGTGGGTCGGAAGGCGAAGTACACTGTTAAGGAATCAAGGAACTCACGCAGCTTGGTTGGCTCACCAGAAAAACGATGGGTAGAGGCGGAGAGCGTCGGAACATCACCACTACGGAAAGCCAAAGCCTGTCGCAACGCAGCATTCTCACTACGTAGTTGCTGTAATTCTTGAGCTTGTTGCTGAATTGTCGTCAGAAGAGCTTGATCCGGATCTGCAGCAGCTACCACAGTGTCTTCCATGGTGTTAGAAGACGTCGGGATGGTTTGGGCGCTGCAATCTGTCACGACTCACGTGCTGCTTGCGCCTGGAGTTTGCAGATCTTGAGGCGTGGATCTTGAGAGTTCGACTTTGGCCCAAAAAGGGGCGACTCTTTCTGGTAGCCACGGTGCTGTAGGCAAAGGAACGCCAAGGACAGACCGTGACCGTAAGAAAGTAGCGCCAGAGGGAAAAAAACCCTTCAAAAGAAGAGGAAAAAACCTCCAAAGAAGATTCACAGAGGATTCCTGAAACAAGAACAGAGGAACAGGAATCAAAAAGAACTGACGTAATAACACAGAAATGGCGAAATCCAGAACCAAAGGCTAGGAAATCAGGAGCGAGGACACTAACTAAACAGAGAGTGTTGCAGCGCAAAGAGGAGAAGAAAACACCACCCTTAAATACCATAAAACAGGAAGTGACCCACAGGAAGAAAAAGGACACCATCTTAGATAGGGAAAAGTAGATAGAATAGAATGGAGTAGAAACCATAGAGAATAGGGAAGGAGGAATGCTGGGAAGACAAGGGTAACCTGGGAAAGGGGAAAAGACATAAAGGAAAGTGCAAGAAACAGACCCAAAAAGAAAGAAGACAGAAGAAAGAAGAAAAGGAGCCCAAACAGGTAAGAGGGGTCAGGAGACCCCAACAAAACGGAGGGAGAGAGCAGAGCGAGGCCCCAAGTAAGCCTTGGGGCCTCATAGGGTGCAGGAAAGGCTCGGGGCGCGCCGCGTCTTAAAGACGCGAAGCGCGGCCTGAGCCGAACGCGCAGCTTGTGCCGAACGCTCGGCTCGCGCCGCACCGCATACCTATCGGCCCTTGAACACCTCATCCATAACAGAAATGGGGAAGACCGATGACAAAAAAATAATTGGGCCCAGAGGACGAAGGGGGCCCCACCCAAGAAACAGATGTTCCATCCTCGCGGCAGGGCCCGTAAGAGGGACCAGTGATCCAGGACATACTACAGGCCATAACAGCCTCAAGAGAGGTGCTTGAAACCAAAGTGACGGACATGGGAACACTGCAAAACAACCACAGACACCTCGGGCATCTGGTCACCACAATGGAAAGGGAGTTAGTTGAAATACCCCCGGCATTGACATCAGCAAATGAGCGCCTAACCACCCTGGAAGCAAAAGTTCAGACACTAGAATTCTGAGCAGAAGATGCAGAAAATAGAGCGCGCCTAAATAATATTCAAGTGGTGGGACTGCTAGAAAAAAAATGAAAACAATGACATGCTGACATACCTGGAGCGCTGACTGCATGAATAGGTTTGGGCCTCGGCTCTCCCTCTGCTCCAGATTCCACCTAGCTGGCATCTGCAGAAAGGCCCTTCAATGTATATGTTCCTTCCTGTTTGGCAGAAGCCAGGGAATCAAACTCCCGCCTTACCTGTCAGAACCTACGGAGATCAGCTGCAGAGTTCAACGGGGCTCCTCCCTGAGCCCCACACTCTTCAACATCTATTGTCAGGAACCACGAGCTGAACATCGTCTCCTATGCCAACGACACCCAGCTGATCAGCTCTCTGACTGAAAACCCCACAACTAGTAAGAAGAATTTCTACAACGGGATGGTAGCTGTCCCCGCCTGGTTGAAGGATAGCTGCCTCAAGCTAAGCTCTGACAAGACCGAGATCCTCATCCCGGGACCCTCCACATCAGCCTGGAAATACTCCTGGTGGCCATCCACTCTTGGCACCTCCCCAACCCCTACAGACCACGCATACAACCTCTGCTTCATCCTGGACTTATCGCTCAACATGATCCGCCAAGTCAACTCACTCGCATCCTCCTGTTTTCACACTCTCCGACTGCTTTGGAAGATCTACAAATGGATCCTAAAGGACTGCCACAGAACTGTGACCCAAGCCCTGGTCACCAGCAGACTTGACTATGGCAACACCCTTTACGCCGGCACTACCCAGAAGAACCTGAAGAAACTACAGCACATCCAAAACGCCTCCGCCAGACTTATCCTGGACATTCCATGCTGCTAACACATCTCCAATCACCTAAGAGACGTCCACTGGCTTCTGGGACTGTCAGGACAAAGCCGTCAGATAGAACTGAACCAGGGTGAATAAGAGGTTATCTCGCCACAGGGAGACTGCCCTTATGACAGTGGAAGCACAGAGAGAAATACAGAAAGTAATGGAAGTGGTGGGGTCGATCAGCAGAGACGGAATCTGTCCCACACCAGCGATGGAAGACGAGGAAGAGAAGGACTTGGACCAGGAATCCAGCTCCTCTGGAACCCTGAGCTATGAACTGGCAATAGTTACACCTGGGTCTTCTGAAGACATTATCTGAAAAGAGCCCTGACCACCACAGCTGCTCAAGAGAGAACAACGCTGTGTCTTTAACCAGAGCCAGGGGACTTTCTCCTGCTACTAGATTACCTGGATGGGGTGCCTAGCAGGAGGCTTCATACAGCTACAAACCCCACTTAGCATAGCATGTGAGTTCCCCCACGAGCGCTAGTAGTACCGTTGAAAGTTTGGATAGGGGGTCGTTACTGGGTGTTGGAGTTGGGTTGAAAGTTGTTTGTTTATTGGGAAGCCAATAGCCGTGACCTCTGGTACCCAGCAGTTATGACAGCTCTTCGCAAACACTGGGGTGCGGGCCTGCTAGAACCACAACCTCACACAACATGGCAATACATTGTCAAACTTCGGGCACAGTTAAGGCAGTAACATGCCTTTACAGGGCAATACTAAATAATATAATACAGCCTCTTGAAGCCCTGAGAGCCAGATGGGAGGAGGATTTGAGAATCCTATACAGGAAGGGGACTGGGACTCAATTCTAGAGGGAACACCCTAGGTGTCCAGAAATACTTGATCCTAATTAACCAATTTCTATGTACTACATAGAGCATACATTACCCCAGGGCATATTAATAAGTACTTTTATATGACTGGAGCAACCTGCTCGAGATGCAGAGAGGAGGGAGCTGAACTCCTACATATGTTATGGTCTTGCCTATCACTCTCTGACTACTGGGAGGAAGTAACCACACAACAGTAGCAGATGTCACATTGAAAGAGGTCCACTGCTCCCCTGCACTTTGCCCATTAAAGCGGTTCACACACACCTCCAAAAATAAGACTACCAGCAGATTTCAGGATCTAGTATACATATTGGCAAAGAGGGTAATCACCAGGAACTGGAAGGCCCCAGGGGGTCTCCGATTTACCACCTGGTGTAAAGAGTTAGAACGATGGGAAAGGCCCTGCTACACGAAGCCAGGAGGGGTCAGGAATCATGGTAAGTGGCCCGAGGATGGGAGACATTAGTGGTCTGCTTAAAGGAGTCTGGTCAGCGAGTGCCACTGGGATCACAGGGGAACTCACCCGCTGCAACACCCCACAACAAATATAGCCAACGTAGCCAATACAGCTGAAAGGCCTGAGAGTAATAAAGAGGCCACACGACTAGTTGCCACAGACACAACATAAGTGCACTAACAGCACCTGAGATCTGGCAGAAACAGGGGATCGCTTGTAGTCAGATCATCCGAGATAGGGATAGGGGCATGGCTTATGGATTGGGATGGAGGTCAGCGGAGTTAGAATGGAAGTTGGATACATGAATATCACTGAAAACAAATGTATATCCTTGATGCAATTAATGCCTAGAATGATACAAATCTGACTGTAATTTGTTTGTTTGAGAAAACTCAAAAACATCTGTTTTAAAAAAACAATTTCAACCCAGGTAGTGAGGGACAGGAGTTACACAGCAAAACATTTATGGCCTTTTGTTTCCAGACTAGTATGACTGTGGGGCTCCAGCCACCTCATAGCAAATTTTTATCCCTACTATTAGAAGCAGTGCAAATAACAGGCGGCCTATAAGAGTGGTCTCCCTTCAAACAAGTTTGGTGTGATTAAGCCATCACCAAAATTTTCATCTGACTACTTTTGGTCTGGCTTGATAGTACAGCCAGAATTCCTGCCACTACTCTTCTACAAAATATGTACGCATTGGGCTTCAGAGGGGCATATATCTCTCAACTCATTCTACTGGTTTTGGTAAACAAATCTGCCTCATAGGCTGCAACGCCTTGTCGTGTAGGTTCTCATTATCTAATGAGTCTACTGGATTCGGGTGGCAGAATTACCTGTACTGCGGGGGACTTAGTCTGATCCCGCACTATGTGACGCCTGCTGGCCTAATACGGGTTTTTTCCCGCTAACTAATAGTGCCAAGAACAGGGATGATTGGGGCAACCAGGCGCATGACATACATGACTCCTCAGGGGAATTGTGGTCACTCAGATCTCATCTGTTTTTTCTCAGATACATTAGTCTCACATATGCAAAGACAATCAGAGGCAGAATATAGTTCAATAAGATTTTATTGAAGTTACTGCATCTTAGATAATAAAGCATGTATTACAATAACTAGGACGATAAAGCACAATAAGATTAAAATTGTGACAAGGAGAGTAAAAACAAGAATAACGCTACCATACTGTCACTAAGGTTTGTGGAGATAGTTCCTACCTAAGCTATGCTAGAGAACAGCATGTTAAGCTCTAATTCTGCCTTTCAGGTTCCCGCATCATCCCTCATACATGAGCAAGAGGACTGTAGTATACATAAGCAGTTGTAGTGACTTAATCAGCAACCAGCATACAGTCGTGGTCATCTGGCTGGAATCTCCCTCTAATGTACATGGGTCAAAGTAGTGTTTTTATAATAAAACAGCTGATGTTCCAAGAAAGGATTCCGATGTAAGAGTGTGTATGTTTCTGTGAACATTGGAGACAAAGCATACCACTTCTACCGGCAACCTATCTTACTGCAGCCTTGAGAAAAGCACAGAGTGAAAGAAATGTCTCGTTTCAGAATGCAGTGCTGACCTAGGCGAAGGACAGCTAGATAGAGAAAATAAAACAAGACCGCAAATGTGGCTAATGATAAAATAATAAAACAAAGCTGAATAAAATATATCTATGTTAAAGTGCACAGCGGCAGGCCTAGTTTGCTAAAGTAACGTATATAAAACTTTAGCTAAAATGGCTACACAACAGCCTAAGGTGCATTGTTTTCTGCATGTGGCAGATAATATTTGGTGAAAGAAAAGCCATCTTCGAAGAAGGCTTTCCCCTTTAAAAGAAATGAGTGAAGCATTATCAGCAAATACTTGCTAGAAGTTTGATGCAAATATTAAGTATGTAAATACCCTATATTATGTGTTATGTTATTTTTAAAGACAATGGGGATCATTACAACCCTGGCGGACGGTGTTAAAGCGGCGGTAAAAAAATGGGAATTATGACCGTGGCGGAAACCGCCAACAAAGTCAGCCACTTTAACACTCCGACCACCACGGCGGTACAGACAAACGGCACGGCGGTCACCGCCAACAGACAGGCGGGAGACAATTTACCACCCACAGTATCACAACCTACCAATCCGCCACCTTTTCCGGTGCGGATTCACCGCAGATAAAAACACGGCGGAAACAACCATTTCAAAGGGAAAACGCTCACCTCTACACACTCCACGAGGAAGGAGGGCACCATGGAGCCAGAACTCCATATACTTCCTGCACTAGTCTTCCTGCTCCTATACGACGATCATCAACGCCGGCGGCGAAGAAAACGGTGAGTACTGCACCTACGGCATAGGGGAGGGGGAGGCAAAAGACAAGGACACACACATGCAACACCCCCACCCCGACCCTCGCCCACTACAACACACACACCAATGCATATCCAAACATTACAGTAACAACCCCCAACCCCCTCAGAAGAATGCAAAGACAAAAGGAAATGAGTGGAACCATTGTAATATATCAAAATACAGTAACCAAATATATACAGATATATATATACACATTCAACAAAATATACATCACGATTAGTAGTGCAGGTAATGCACCATTCATTGTCTGTGGACCACTGGGCCCAAAATGCATGGGCGAGACCCACACCATATACCTGATCAAAACGGAGAGAACACTGCCGGGGCATCAGATAGAAATACAACAGGCACCTCAGGGGGAAGGGAAGGAGGGGCACCTCAGCCGGATGAATGCACCACGCCAGATCCACGAGGGGGCTCCATGCCCATTGATGTATCCTGGGGAGTACAAAGCCCCAGTCTCTCAAGTCTCTACAGTGGGTGGGTTGCCCACTGTACCATCCTGGGGAGTGCAAAGCCACAGTCTCTCAAGTGGATAACAGTCTCCACTGGTTCTGGAGGGGGACTGGTGCCCAGAGTGCTTCATCCTGTGAAGGACAGATGGAGTGGATGCATGTCTCCACTGGTTCTGGAGGGGGACTGTTGCCCAGAGTGCTTCATCCTGTGCAGGACAGACGGAGTGGATGCATGTCTCCACTGGTTCTGGAGGGGGACTGGTGCCCAGAGTGCAGCACTCACCCTGTGACGGTCCCAGTTGCGTTACTCCCCCTGCCGCCCATGGGCTAGCGGTGCTTTTGTTGGCGGGCTTTGCCCTGTTCACGGTGCTTGCCCTGTTCAGCGGTGCTTGCCATGGCGGTCTTTGCCCTGTTCAGCGGTGCTTGAGTTTGCAGTTTCTGACCTGTTCAGCGGTGCTTGCCCTGTTCAGCGGTGCTTGCCATGGCGGTCTTTGCCCTGTTCGGTGGTGCTTGAGTTTGCAGTTTCTGACCTGTTCAGCAGTGCTTGCCATGGCAGTCTTTGCCCTGTTCAGCGGTGCTTGAGTTTGCAGTTTCTGACCTGTACAGCGGTGCTTACCCTGTTCAGCGGTGTTTGCCATGGCGGTCCTTCATTGCCCAGCTGGGCTGGGGCTGGCGGTCCTTCATTTAGTAGCTGGGCTTTGGCTGCCGGGGCCCTCCTGGGCAGCTGGGCTGTGGCTGGCGGTGGCCTCCTGGGCACTGACTCTGGTGGTGGCCTCCTGGCCAGTGACGATCGGGCTGCCCTCCTGGGCACTGACTCTGGCGTTGCCTCCTGGCCAGTGACGATCGGGCTGCCCACCTGGGCACTGACTCTGGCGGTGGACTCCTGGCCAGTGACGATCGGGCTGCCCTCCTGGGCACTGACTCTGGCGGTGGCCTCCTGGCCAGTGACGATCGGGCTGCTCTCCTGGGCACAGACTCTGGCGGTGGCCTCCTGGCCAGTGACGATCGGGCTGCCCTCCTGGGCACAGACTCTAGCGGTGGCCTCCTGGTCAGTGACGATTGGGCTGGCGGTGGCCTCCTGGGCACCGGGGATCATGGCGGTCTTCTCCGCCGTGCTGCTCCTCCCAGACTTTGGAGATTTCTTCTGCCCCTTCCCCACCTTGGGAGGAGTCACAGCTGAGTTGACACTCCCCCCGGGACCCTTGTGAGCGGCTTTGCTGGCTGTAGTCTTCACCCTCTCCCACCGGGCACTGGTGCTTCACGGGGGGGGACTGGCTGTGCTGTGGCTCCGTGTCACACTGACTGTCCTGGTGGCCGGTGCACTCCACATACCTGTAACAACAGGCACCACTGGTCCCGGAGATTTTTGGGCTGAGGTGCTTGTACGGGACCTATGATTTGGAGGGGGGTTAGGGGGTGGGGGGGTGAGAAAGAGGCCAAGCTTGGTCAGGAAAAGTTTCTTAGGAACACTGGGACGGGTAGCTGGAGGGGGTTTGGGAGTAGAGGAAGAGGTAGTGGTTGTAGGAGGTGTACGTTTGGTGACTTTGGACGAAGGTGCATGCGCTGGAGGCTGTTGTGAGGTGGATGGCTGTTGGGTGGGTGTGTGCCTGTGTTTGTGTATCTTTGGAGGGGGCGTCACAGACACACTGGGAGAGGACACAGGGGATGTGTAAATGGTAGTGTGGGCGGTGAGTGCAAGTGAGCATGGTGTGGTGGTGGGTGTGGTGGTGCGGGACGTAGTGGCTGTAGTGGTAGTGCATGCAGGTGAGAGTGTAGACGACACTGGAGGGAGGAGGGAGACGACGAGGAGGGGGACACAGTGAAGGCAGTGGATGTTGCTGTGTCTGTATGTGTGTGATGCTTGCGTGAGTGCCTGTGGGATGTGTGGTGCTTATGTTTGCCTGAGCTTCCCTTGTGTGTTGACGTGTGTGCATGCTGGTCTGATGGTGTGCTTGGAATAGGCCGGGGTACAGGGGATTGGGTCTGGGTGGAGGAAGTTGGAAGGGGGAGGCTAGAGACAGGGACAATGGCTGCCATCAGTGCTGAGGCCAGAGTTTGCAGGGTTTGTTGAAGGGCAGCCTGACCAGAATGAATTCCCTCCAGGAATGCATTTGTGTGTTGCAATTCCCTTTCTACACCCTGGATGGCATTCAAAATGGTAGACTGCCCAACAGTGAGTGACCTGAGGACGTCAATGGCCTCCTCACTGAGGGCAGCAGAGGTGACAGGGGGAGGAGCTGAGGTGCCTGGGGCAAAGGTGATGCCCACCCTCCTGGGTGAGCGGGCACGGGGCGAAGGCTGAGGGGCTGCTGGGAGGGCGGTGCTGGTAGGGGGGTTGGCGGCTGTACCTGTAGAAGTGGGGGGCACAGATTTTGCCGCCACAACAAGGGAGCTCCCATCGGAGGACGAGTCCGTGTCGCTGGTTGCTGATCCTGTGACCGCCATGAAGCTCCCCTCGCCCTCCATCCCACTGGTGTATTCCGAGTCCGTGGTGTGGCCCTCCATGGTCATGTGGGATGCAGCTCCCTCGTGCTCCGGTGCCACTGTACCTCCGCCTGATGATGCTGATGCACACAAGAACAGGGAGACCACAAAAAGGGGGGGGACGACAGAAGAAAGACAGGTTGAGTGCATGGCTTACCGCTACCGTTGGCGGACAATACAGACACAGAAGCCCCCTGCACTACGCCACGCTGTTGGGCTCTACAGATGCAATTCCTGGGATATATCCTACATAGCTATAGTCGACATCGGCACACATAGATGACACAGGGGCATGTATACCTGTACTTGGCACTCTACAGAGGTGGGGTGGGGTGCCACATGGCCTGCATTACGGAGGGGCCTAGCCTACAGAACTTGCCCTGGCCTAGGGAAACCCACAGCCCTCCTCCCCCACCCAGACACCTTCACTGCGTGCAAAGTCTGCTGAGTGTTGTTGTACTCACCCTCTTGTGTCTGCTGTGATGCCCTCAAGCGCCCATCCAACTCAGGGTAGGCCACCGCCAGGATCCGGAACATCAGGGGGGTCATGGTTCGATGGGCACCCCTCCCACGTTGGGAGGCCATCCCCAGCTGAGCCTCCGCCGTCTTCTTGCTCCAGCGGCGAATGTCCTCCCATCTTTTCCGGCAGTGGGTGCTCCGTCTGTGGTGGACCCCCAGGGTCCGGACGTCCTTGGCGATGGCACGCCAAATATCCTTCTTCTGGTGGGCGCTGACCTACATGAAATGTACAGGGGAAGAAGAGAAGTCATTACCAACTGCACCGTCGAAGTGAGTGGCCCACATCCCTAGCCTTGCCATGTGTCACATGCATTCACAGTCCTTCATGCACGCAGAACTGTGCCCCCTTCCTTCTTACAATCAGCCCTCTCAACACAGGCATAGCCCATACAAGGTGCTCCCTGTGTACTTACCTGTTGGTCTGGAGGACCGTAGAGTAGCGTGTACTGGGGGAGGACCTGAATTGTTTGACTCTGTGGTTGCTGTTGTCCTTCCTAGGCACCGTCCCTGGGCTCTGTGAGGAGATGGCGGAATCCTCCGGTGTACCGACCACTGGTGGACTTGTTGACAATGGAGGAGTGACATTTGATCATCACCTACAGGTTTGACCGTGCCACAATCCAGGAACTGTGTACCCAGTTGGAGCCAGACCTCATGTCAGCAATCCGCCATCCCACAGGAATCACCCCTCAAGTGCAGGTGCTATCAGTGCTCCATTTCCTTGCAAGTGGGTCATTTCAAACAACAGTGGCCATGGTATCAGAGATGTCCCAGCCTATGTTTTCCAACGTGTTGTCCAGAGTGTTGTCTGCCCTTCTGAAACACATGCGGAGCTACATCGTTTTCCCTCAGGTGGAGGATTTGGCTACAGTTAAAGGTGACTTCTATGCCCTTGGACATATCCCCAACATCATAGGTGCCATTGATGGGACCCATGTAGCTCTGGTCCCCCCCCCACAGGAGTGAACAGGTGTACAGGAACCGGAAGAGTTATCATTCGATGAATGTACAGATGGTATGTTTGGCAGACCAGTACATCTCCCAGGTAAATGCTATGTTCCCTGGCTGTGCATGACGCCTACATCCTGCGGAATAGCAGCATCCCTTATGTGATGGGTCAACTCCAGAGGCACCGTGTGTGGCTATTAGGGCACTCTGGTTACCCCAACCTGTCATGGCTACTGACCCCAGTGAGGAATCCCAGGACCAGGGCAAAGGAACGCTACAATGAGGCCCATGGGCGGACTAGGAGGGTGATCGAACGCACCTTCGGCCTCCTGAAGGCCAGGTTAAGGTGCCTCCATATGACAGGTGGTTCCCTATTCTACTCACCAAGGAAGGTGTGCCAGATCATCGTGGCCTGCTGTATGCTTCACAATCTGGCTTTGCGACGACAGGTGCCTTTTCTTCAGGAGGATGGTCCAGATGACGGTGTTGTGGTAGCTGTGGAGCCTGTGGACAGTGATGAGGAGGAAGCAGAGGAAGAAGACATTGACAACAGGGACTCAGTTATCCAGCAATATTTCCAGTGACACACAGGTGAGAACACATTCCTGCCTACTACAAGTACTTTCACACTTCTACCTCTATCCTGTCTGTCGATTTCTACCAGTATATGGTAAGTGAGTTGTACATTTCCATTACGGTTTCACAAGTGTGGTTACCAACGTGTGTCATCTGTTACATTCCTCATGGACTTGAGATGTGTGACATAGGTATGTTGACATTACATTTGAGAACGGATTTTGTCACTGTCATTGCTAATACACATTTTCTAAATCACAGACTGACTCCAGATTGTTTTGTGCTTCAAGGGTGTTTATTGAAGAAGTGCTAAATATTGGAGGGGGGTGGTAAAATGGTGAGGGGTGATTGTGGAGGAATGTCCATGGCAGAGTCCAGTCTATTAGTCTCACAGGTGCACTGCCCATATGGGCATAGGAAGTGGAGCTGGGGCAGTTCCAATATGGACAGGGTTACAAAGTGGGATAGTGGGATGACAATCAGGGTGGTCTCATTTCTTGGCGGGTGTCTTGGCATCGTGCTCTGTCCTGTTCCTGGATCTCAGGGACCGTTTGCGGGGTGGTTCTCCGTCTGCAGGGGGGGGTGCTGGTGTGGTGGTCCTGTAGCAGTGCCTCCTGTCCACTAGCGCTGGCGGAGGTGGTGGGCAGTTCATCGTCCATGCTAGTGTCAGGGGCCCCTTGTAGTGCCACAGTGTCCCTCCTGGTGTTAAGTATCTCCTTCAGCACCCCTACGATGGTGCCCAGGGCGGTGCTGATGGTTCTGAGTTCCTCCCTGAACCCCAAATACTGTTCCTCCTGCAGCCGCTGGGTCTCCTGAAACTTGTCCAGGACCGTTGCCATCGTCTCTTGGGAGTGGTGGTACGCTCCCATGATGGAGGAGAGGGCCTTGTGGAGAGTGGGTTCCCTGGGCCTGTCCACCCCCTGTCGGACAGCAGCCCTCCCAGTTCCCCTGTGTTCCTGGGCCTCCGTCCCCTGGACCGTGTGCCCACTACCACTGACCCCAGGTCCCTGTTGTTGTTGGGGTGGTGGGTTATCCTGGGTGGGTTCCCTGTAGTGGTGGACACACAGCTGATTGACGTGTCCTGGGTACGGAGGTATGGGCCCGCTGGGTGGGTGCTGTGCTGGTGTTACCAGAGGGTGGAAGGTCTGTGGTGGCCTGTGACTGGGTGTGGGGAACCGACTGTCCCGAGGCCCACGATGGTCCGGGCTGGTCATCTGGATCCAGTTGGACAGAGCTGCTGTCATCACTGTGGGCCTCTTCTGTGGGTGGGGTAGAGATGTCTGGACCCTCCTGTCTGGTGACGTTGGGTAGTGGTCCTGCAGGGGTGGAAAAGCATGATTATTGCATCTGTGTGTGTCATGGTGTGCAATGGGTGGGTGACCATGTACCCCAGTGCTAGCATTCCTGTGTGGGGGCTTGTGTGATGATGGTTGAGGGGGGTGTTATGGGTATGTGCAGTGGGCATGTTTTAGTGATGGGTGTCCATGCTTTGTTGTGTCGTGCAGGGCTTGGTGTTGGGATGGGTGGTTTGTGTTAGTAGTACATATGTGAGGAGTTGGAGTGATAGGGGAGGGGGTGAGGGTCAGTGATAGCATGCAGGTAGGGTGGGGGATATGATAGTTAAGATTTGACTTACCAGAGTCCATTCCTCCATCGACTCCTGCGAGGCCCTCAGGATACATAATAGTCAAGACCTGCTCCTCCCATGTTGTTAGTTGTGGGGGAGGAGGTGGGGGTCCGCCGCCAGTCCGCTGTACCGCAATGTTGTGTCTGGAGACCACAGAACGCACCTTCCCCTGTAGGTCGTTCCACCTCTTCCTGATGTTGTCCCGATTTCTTGGGTGCTGTCCCACTGTGTTGACCCTGTCAACTATTCTTCGCCATAGCTCCATCTTCCTAGCTATGGAGGTGTGCTGCACCTGTGATCCAAATAGCTATGGCTCTACCCGTACGATTTCCTCGACCATGACCCTGAGCTCCTCCTCCGAGAACCTGGGGTGTCTTTGCCGTGCCATGGGGTGGTGTAGGTGATGTGTGGGGTGGTGTATGTGGTGATAAGTGTGGTGATATGTAGTGGTGTGTGGTGTTTTGTGCGTGGAAGTAGTGTGGGTGATGGTGTTGTGTGCCTGTGGATGCTGTTGGTCTTGCTGGTGCTGTCTCTCTCTGGCCTTCTTTCAGAATTTTTGATCTTAGGGGTTTGTGGGTGATGTGGGTGTGTGTTTCATATAATATTGATTGTGTGGGAGTGGTGTGTGTATGTGTATCAGGTGTGTGTATTTCGAATTGTCCAATGTGGTGGTGTTTTGAGCGCTGCGGTGTGTACCGCCAATGGAATACCGCGATTGAAAGACCGCCGCGTGGATTCGTGGGTCGTGATAGCATGGGCATATTTCTGTTGGCGTGATGGTGGAGGTTTTGTTTTCGCCAGTTTATTACTGACCTTTGGTGTGGCGGACTTGTGTGGGTGTCTGAATTTTATCGGATTCCGAGATGTGTGTCATAATAGCTGTGGTGGAATTCCGCGGCTGCGGCGGTGTGTTGGCGGTCTTCTGCACAGCGGTAAGCAGCTTTTACCGCCAATGTTGTAATGACCCCCAATATTTTTTGTGTGGAAAACATGGTTACATCAAAAAATATATTGAGAAATGAAACTTGAAAAATATAATCCAGCACTAATATTCTTTTTTGATGAGCTGTGTCATTACTTTACTCAGGCTGCTGTTTCATTCCTAAGATTGAATCAGACAGTTTATTTCATTGAGAGCATGCATTTGGCAAAGATTGTTTGTTTCATTGTGTATCTTCTTCTATGTCGCCAGTTGTTTATGCCACTGTGTCCATTCTTCAATGATCCAAGATATATGTGCCCCTACACTACTTCTTCTGTAGCTGACTGTACTTGAAATTGTGGTCCTTCTTCTATGTTACTGGTTCTATATGCAGTGGTTTTCCTCTAACGTTTCTCATTGTACGTTCCACTGTGGTCCTTCTTCTATTGCTGGCTTTATGTGCCTTTGTGGTCCTCCTTCTTACTTACCTGTTTTACATGCCTACGTGGTTGTTCTTCTGTGTCGGAAGTTGTATGTACAATTGTGGCCCTTCTACAATCATGCTGGCTGTGTATGCCACTCTAGTCTTTCTTCTATGTAGGTGGTTGCATGTCCCTTTGTAGTCCTTTTCAAATATAATCGTTTGAGAGAAACAATGAATCCAGTTTTTCTCATATATGAATTGCCGTATTTATTAAATGTTCTTGAAATCAGATCACAGGTGCTTTGCAGTGCCATTGTAATAAATTGCAGCCAGACTTTTTAAATCTGAGGACACCTTGTTACAGCCTGTGGTAGCGTACCCTGGTATCACCGGGTCCTAGGACACCTAGTAACAGCCTGCGCAGCTTAAAACTAGTGCTGCTTACGACTGGGACACCACTTAACTGCCTTCCTCTAAGGGATCTGGATTCTACTCATAAAGATGCCGTTTTTTCTCTTTTGTACCTCTGGATTTTGGAGTTCTGCTGCAACATGCAATTCCATAATAGATATCACCCACACTAATGCTCTGTTTAAAAAAATTCAGATGCACCCTCCAGTGCTCACCTTTTAAAATAAGGTCAGCTTTTTTGGACAAGTATGGCAGAGGGCTCTGAGGATGCACACCCTACATGCTCACATGAAGGGTGAGCGAGGAAGATTGGTGCCTGGCATCAGCACACAGGTAGCACTGTGCTACTGTGGGCCTAGTCTAAATTGTTTTAATTCAATTGGTTACTGAAAGGAAGCACTGAATTCCTTTTCGCTAAATGTGCATTGTGAGATGTTTCACTTAATTCACTTTATGTATAAAATGTGTCAAAGATGTAACTTTGGATTGGAATATGGTACAAGGGAGAGAGTTATTGCATTGTTCACATTTTACTGGACCCTGAGTCCATATCTAATATCAGATTTAATCTAGATTAGTTCCTTAAAACAGTTATAATATCATCTTTCTTTTTCTGGGCAAACCTTTATTGAAATTCACAATTTGAACTGCCTGGCTGGGTGACTTAATTACTTTGCTTCATTACTTGGCAGATCAAAGGCCCCAGTGAAAAATAGGCCAATTCAAGGGAGATTAATATCCTCTGGATGGTGAAAGGGTGAGGTTGAAATATCCATTGCTGCTAACACTAATTCCCTGTTAATTAAGGTGTTACCAGGGAGCAGTCAGGCTTTTTTCTCTGCTGCCCAGTAACTGATACCTTTGAAGATTTTGTAGAGACTGACCCTGCTGGTTGTGGGATGTGAATTCTTATGAAGGGACAAAATAGGTTGGACTATAATACTATAATAAGTTTCAGTCTACTATTCGCCCCAACAGGGGCCCAAGGCTTTCATCAGAATCTTGATCCTGCTTGTGCACACACACAGCTGTCATCCACATGCGCACTCACATACAATTTATATTTGTGCCTAATGCATGGAATACTTACAGTGATAGTACGGCTTCCATCTGGGTTCCTAGAAAAACACAAGACACAGACCTGAAAGCACATAAAAGCCTTCTAGAGTCCACTCTCAGATGTCGTCATTTCACTGCAGTAAAAAAGGATAAATGATCAGCATTAGGTCTAGATACATAAATTCACTATAAAACCATGTAGGGTGATAAAAGGTGGACACTGCATAGTGAACATAGCACACAGTGTTCAAACCACTAACTCATGTCTTTATCGTTCTTTCCAATCCTTACCCTAATTGTGGAGGTTAAGACACCTGGGGTCCCCTGTAGTCACACTCTAGTAAGGCAAGAAACAGGAGTACCGCTAGGGAGAATTCACGCATTATGAAATCCTGAGGCAGCCCATCACCACCCACTTACTTCATCAAAGGGTTTTGTGACAATTATGCATAAATGTGGTGCCACTGCCCCTGAATATGTTTCCCACCTTCTCTTTCCTCATTGTTTATTTGATTTTAAAACATTCCAATTTACTAAGTAAAAAGGGATTTATGATGCTTTTGCTGTGTGGAATGGGAATGGTGGACAGATCTGGGGGCATATATATCAAATAATCATGCTGCGCAGCAAGTTACCTTGCTGCGCTATTTCATAGGGAAAGGGCATGTATGTGCCGTACTTAACATTGTACAGTGCATTCCTGTCTTTTCTCTGCACTGGAGCACAATGTGCTGCCTACCGCCAAAGCACAACCTTTGCACTATGGGGTAAGGGTGCCTGTGTTGCAGACAGGATTGTTTTTGAGGAGGAAGGGCCACCTTCCTGACCAAAAAACAACCGTCAGAGGCATGTTCCACTTTCTATGTGTGCTGCGGAATGCAGCACACATAGAACACGAAAGTAACAATGAGAAATAAAGACATTTCTCCTCATTACGCCTCCCCTATGGTGGCGTGGGTTTTTCCAGCATTCCACCATAGTACAAGGGTGCTTGTGTTGCAGGGAATGATTGTCTATGTGCAGGCAGGTGTCCATTCCTACACACCAACAATCAATAATGGTGATTTGTTACTTCTATGAGTGCTGATAGATCATGAGGTCTGATATTACACTATGACAGGTGTTACTTAAACTGACACTGCTCGGGACCTCACTGGAAGAATGTAAGACTGTGACAGTCCCTTGAACGTGTCCTAACACTGATACTGGCTATACTGATGGATGTCAGGTGAAAATGTACAAACCTAACTTTCTTCAGGGATGTGCACCATTGACATGGGTTAGGTGGTCTACAGTAGCGGCTGTTTCCAGGGAAAAGTAGTGGGGCAGCGCAGGGGGAGGGCAATAATAAAACAAACAAAAGAACTTACCTGCCACTCGTTGCTCTTCTGCTGTGCACAGGTTGAGGCTCCGAGACTCCCCTTCGGCCAGTCCAGACACTGCTTTCACGCTGGTAATATCCATTAGAGCAGCATTGGAATTAGGCAGAGCGGGATGGTTTTGCGCTCCATCAGGGACTGCGAGCCTGTGGCTGCTGTTGTTCTCCACCAGCAGTGCAGCTGGGTTGGAGAGATGTCATTGCGCATGTTGGTTTGGTCATCCTAAGACGGCTTGCCAAACCGATATGCACACTGACAGCAGTGCCCACCACTCCTCCACCATTCTTCCTATGGCCACCCCCAAGCCTCAGCTCTTAACGAAAAATAAAATGATAATAATCCTGTTATTATCATTTTATTTTTTGTTTGCCTCTGCTGGTAGGTGGGGGGTGGCGATGCTCCTCCGCCATACCAAAGGAGTCGCAGCTAGTGGTCTAACAAAAGTGGGTTTGCCAGGTAAATCGAGAGCAGCAACAGTTGTATTTCAGTGTGATAAGAGAGCAGATGGGCAGTATTCCTCAATGAGAATGCAGAAATCCAGCCACAGCTGGCATCCCTGTATATGTTTGCTTATTTACAAAAGGGACATGTTCATGTTCTACAAGTCTGTTTAACATAATCTAACAACAGCTGTGTCCCTGGAAAAAACAAAGGATGTGTTGTAATTTTTCTTGCTTCTATCCCTTTTTTCTTTAACTGTGAATTCTTTTAATATTAACGTTAATGCTGTTTTTATGTTTAGCCTACTAGACTGTGCAAACTGTATAGTTGTGAGAGATATATTGTATGCCTACCAAAAACATACAGGGCCTTTCTGTCCACCTATTGTTTATCATTGGTTGGCTTTACTGGCATGCCTATTCGCAGCGGCGGCACCTCTGCTATGGCGGAGGAGTGTTCCCCCCCACCCGCCAGCAGCAGCTGCTGCAAACCTTTAACAAAGAAAGGATAATAAAATCTCCAACTATGTTACAAAATTATCTGAGTGCATACGAACACAGGAGAGATGCGTGTTCCTGTCTCAGGCCCCACAGCTGTTTTGCTCCCTGTGTACCCCCAGTTGTGCTCCTTCCTGGGCTGCAATAATCAGAATTTAGGCTCTGCCTAATATATCTGTCTAAAGGCAGGTCTCCCTCCACACTTTATTTTCTTTGGGTTTTGACACCCGTGTCCTTGGATTTCCTTGGATTATTCCTGCCTTGGGGGAAATTTGTTAAATATTGTCTCCCCACTTCAATTTGTAGTTTATTTGTTGACAGAAGCTTTCTGCTAACTGAGATCACTGTTCTTGCTACTTTTGTGCCCTCTTCCTCCATTATGGCTGGTTATGAGGAGGATTCTGGGGAAGGTATTTACTATGATGACTCTGTGGGGTCCTTCAAACAAGACCCAGTCTATGCGCTTGATGCTGGGGTGCACCACACAGTCAATGTAGCCTTGGCTCAGACTATCCAACCTATTAAGCATCACTTATTGGGCTTCAATGAACAACAGGACTGGCTCCCTAATACTGTGTCTTGCAGCTACAAAGATCTTTCCATCCCTCAAGAGCCTCTCAGCTCAAATTCTGATACTAAACCCCAAGTGGCAGATTTTTAACAGTTCGTTAGGTCCTTGGCTAAGAACCATGACTATTCCTTCTCTCAGTCTGCCCGTTTTGGCAAAGACGTTCCATTCCGGCTGAGATCAGAGTGCCCCAAACCTGATTTCTCTTCCAAGGTCACCGAGACCCCAGAGATAGACCCCACTCTGGTGACCAATCTGAAGAAATTTTCTAAAGACCCTAAGAAGGGCATTGACTGTGCTTGGCACAGTTGTCAAGACAAGGTCTTTGATGTCTCGGGCCTGCTTACAAAAATTCTGGAGTTGGGCTTTCAGGCCAAGGAATCTGGTACTCCAATTAACTCTGAAGTCCTAGTGGGATGGGCTCAACAGGCTTTATGCTTTCTGGGGAACGCCAGCTTTCTAGCAAAAGGCATTGTTCCATTCTTATTAAAAATGTACCCAAAATGGATGGACTTGGCTTCTTTAGAGTCAGGACCCTTGGCTCAAGGGTTACTCTTCGGAATTCCTTTTCTCAAGGAATTGTCTACATTTGCTGCCACTTATGCGAACCTAAATAAAGCCCAGGTGTCCATTAAGAAAGTTATTTGCCCCCTTTTTACCAGGGCCAGATGCTTTAGAGGGCGAGCCTTCGACCACAGCTTCTACCAAGGTCTTCCCAGAGGCTACTATCATCAATCCAGTGGGGGTTACCAGGATTCCTCCTCCACCTTGTACCCCTCCTGGCCTCGAGCGGGCTGCAACCGCATCTGAAGGGGGAAATCCAGAGGCTCCCAAGCCTCATATCAGGATGCCGGTTCTACAGGTGAGCCTAATTTCAATTTCAGATGTGGTTTTGGGGGGCAGAACGGCATTTTTTTCACACAATTAACAAAAGATTAAACAGAACCCTTGGGTCCTAGAATCAATTCAGAGTTTCAAGTTGGAATTTTCATATCCTCCGAAGTTTCAGATGTTCTTGTTAAAGGGGCCATAGTGGAAGATCTTCTTCATCCTCGAGGTTTCCTCAGTCCCATCTTCCTCATGGAAAAGAAGGGAGGTGGGTCCTGTTTGGTTCTAAATCCATAGGATTTCAATGGCTGGATTATCTATCACTATTTCAAGATGGAGGGCATTCTCTTGTTAAGAGATATCCTACAGGAGAAGGATTGGATGGTCTTCATAGATCTGAAATATGCTTATTTGACCATTCCTAGTTTTCCTCCTCATCAGAGGTTCCTGCAATTCCTTTGGCAGGATCACTGCTACAAGAACAAGGTCTTCCCCTTCAGCCTATCTTCAGCCCCTTGGGGCTTAAAGAAAGTGATGCATCCGATAGCGGAATCACTTCGAGCCAGGGGCGTTCGTCTGATAATTTAGCTGAAACAGTTTTTCAGCTGACGTCCCAATCCAGAGGCTTCAGCGACCAATGCTTTTCTCTCAGACTGGTCTCCATTCCTGGGGTATGCATTTTCCCCATTCATGATGATCTGCAGAGTGCTGGCACAATCTTCTCATCAGAGAGCGGAGCTGGTCCTAGTGACTCCCTCTGGAGGGCTCAGGCCTGGTTTCCTGTGGTTCTGGAGACGAGTTGCTCCCCCCCGTCCTTCTCCCAGACCTGTGGAATATTCTTCTTCTGGACACCTTGGGTCTTCTTCATCTTCTGGTTCAATCACACAACCTCTTCCTAGTGGCGTGGAGAATTTCAGGGACTGATGGTCTCTGCCAGGACGTTTGTGTGAGTCTACTGACTTCATTGCCCAGGCCTGGTCCTCAAGCACGCACAAGCGGTACTCTTCCGATTGGAAGAGCTGGTGTAATCCGTGCGGTGAACGGGGTGCTGATCCATCTTCAGCAGATTTTTCTTTAATTCTGAATTTTTTGTCTTCATTGGCGGCAGCAGGCATGGCCTATAGGTCTGTAAACAATTACAGGTGCAGCGTTTTGGCCATAACTGTGTATCATTTACCTATTGATGGTAAACCTGTCGTCAAACTCCCTATTATATGCAAACTGTTATGGGGGATTTGGTATTCCAGTCCCCCTCTTCCGTATTATTCTCCCCTGTGGGATGTATATATCATCTTACGTTTCATGGACTCCTGGCCTGCAAATAAATATCTTTCTAGGAAACAGCTTTCTGCTAAGCTTACAATGCTTTTGTGTCTGATTTCTTGTAAATGAGTTTCTGATGTGAAGGCCTTGGATTTGTCAGGCAGAATTTTTTCTCTGAACGGAGTGTCCTTTTCCATATCTCGCCATACCAAATGTAATACTATGTCTGTCTCCTACCCTAGTTTCCCAGATAATTCCAAATTATGTGTGATGCAGTGTTTAAAAGAGTACGAGGTGAGTAGTGCTGAATGTCATAACGACATGGTTGGCCAGTTGTTAATTTCTTTGCACAAATGTTTTTGCCCAGTCTCTTCAGCCACTTTGGTCAGATGGATGGGTTGGCTGCTGGATGAGGCAGGTATTGATACATCCAAATTTGGTGCTCATTCTGCGAGGGGCGGCATGGCGTCTAAGGCTTTTTCTTTGGGTTCTCGTCTTGAAGCCATTTTAAGGCAGCTGATTGGTTGTCTGAATCCACATTTAGGGCCTCATTACAACATTGTCCGACCGCCAATATTTTACCGCCCGTCGGCTGCCTATGCAGCCAGGAACCCGCAGGCCGCATTTGGACATCCCCGCTGGGCCGGCGGGCGGAAACTCTGCCCCAGCGGAGAGCAGGGCCATAACATTACAGCCGGCTCCTAATTGAGCCGGCGGCAATGTGGCCGTGCAGCGGGTGCAGCAGCACCCGTCGCGCAATCCACTGCCCGTAATTCGGGCAGTGGATTGCGCAATGGGACTGCGTCTGGGGGCCCCTGCACTGCCCATGCCAAGTGCATGGGCAGTGCAGGGGCCCCCAGGGGCACCCCGAGTCCCCTTACCGCCAGCCTTTCCATGGCAGTGTTCATCGCCATGGAAAGGCTGGCAGTAAGGGGAGTCGAATACCCCAGGGTAGCGCTGCTGGCAGCGCTGCCCTGGCGGATTAAGACCAGCGGGACCACCATGGCGGTATTTCACCGGTCCCGGCGGTATGACCGTGGCACTTTTGCCACGGTCAAAATACACAATATAGTACCACCAGCCTGTTGGCGGTACTAACGTCACATTTCGTCAAATGAGGGCCTTAATTCTTTTTACTACAAGCCTATTATGGATATCGTTTCTGTGGTGATTGAACAGCTTTAAACTAGCATGATTGGAGCCTCCGGTCCTGACAAAGAATAAAATAATTTCTAGCATTCGCGTCAAAGATGTTTCAATTCTATTAAGGACACGGAGGCGAGGATTATCCCACCCTACTGTTTGTCTTTTGAAAGTTGATTGATGCATTGTCTCACATATGATGTTTATTCTCTCGATAATTTTGAATTGACTGTTTCCTTCTTTGCCCTCTCTGATGCAGTTATGTGGAGGTTTTGAAGTTTTTATGTACAAGAGTTTACTGCTAGTTTTATTATTTCTTCTTAAAAAATAAAGATAAGTGAGCCTGAGTTTTCTTTGATGTCTCCGGCATGTTCTGCCTCTACTGTCTTCTGGGATCTTTCTGTCCCTCATAAGAGCCCTGATGGATCCTTCACCCTGGCTTGGATCTTCTGTGCTCCCGCTGGAGTTCCAGTTTGGTTTGCAGTTTTATTCTGTTGTTACGGGGGTTTCTTGGGACTGTTTATCTGTTAGGTGGGACTTATGCAAAGAAAGAGGAGGCTTTATGTCTCCTGGGAGTTACATAGGGCTAGGGCTCTATGGTTGGTCATGTGATATGTTCATGTTCATGGGATGTGTTATTGATTGTAAACTTTGTTTTGATTGCCTGCTGAAAAATTAAAGCACAGAAAGAAAAGCATAATCTTCGCCTTTGTGTCCGTTATAGAATTGAAAAATTATTGACGCGAATGCTAGAAAATCTTTTACTACACCACTTTACATAATGGCTTTGCCTTTTTATCAAGAGGCATGACCTGAAGCATACCACCTGACTTGCTGCATGTTTGTTGCAGAACACTCCGTCTCCGGTTCTGTATGATGCACTAACAACAGCGCCCGGCATGCAACAAATGTTTTCATTATAAGTGAATACTTAGGCTACTGATGGCCAGAGCTACAAGAATTATGCAATTGTGCAGGTGCAGTGTTTGCCCATAACTATGGATTTGACTCATTTGCCAAATAATCCATAATCTGTTGGATAATCATCAGATTTTAACAAAAAAAAATTCCTAGCAGCTCCAATTGTTCAAAAGTTACTAAAACACAGCGACACATTTTGCCGAGCAGTGTAAGGATTTTTGCAAAGTTTGACTGGTCACTTTTCTGTTGCCTTTTGTTATATTTAGTTGTTAAACAGGTTCCAATTGGGTGCAACCTATGCCCAGACAGTGTTAGCAAGTGTAAAAATGGCAAAATAATATTATAACAAAACGGGCCACATTATGCTGCCGTTGTCTCTCAGATTAGCTGAAGAAGACCTCCAGGGGAGCAGAGGATATTTGTATCTGCTCCAACATGGAGCAAATGACCTGCATGACATTTGGATCAACTTTGTTGAGAAACAAATACTGCTGCTTCACTTCTCAAGGGGCACTGTGTCACCAAGAGTCTCAGGATCCACAATCACAACAAGGGTTGTCACAGTGAAGGTCAGTCCCTCATCTCTCTTTCACTGAAGTGCATGAATCCCTTCTCTGGCGTGTAACACCAGCTGTGCTCCTACCCTTCCAGAGATGATGCAGATGGATTCTGCAGACGAGCAATGCTCCATAGGTATTAGATTTGGCTCTAAAGTCTTCACAGTTTTACAACATCATAATTGTTAGGTCACACCCATGAGGCAGGTTTTAGCTGTCTGTGCTTTAGGTGGGATGAAAAAGGCTGCTTGTGCCTCCTCTGGAGCCTAACCGCTTTACTATCTCTCTAAGTGCCTGGCTTGTGTCCTTCCTCTGCTCACTTCTCGGGAACTACGTTTTTTTTCTTTTCGCTTAAGAACTTCATGAGAATGCATGCATTTTCCAGCTCTCTCCCTCGTGTGTTTTTCCTGCTCCTGCACTGTGTTACTGTGTTGATTTCTTGCTCATGCATTTTACCCGTCACCCCATAATGCTCTCCCTTGTATAGTACTATTCCCCTCCCTCCCACCCAATCCCCATTGCATTCCTCCACCCACTCCTCCCTTGCTTCCCAAACCTACTGTCTTTTTAAATTAAATATCTTATCCATTTCGGATCAGTAAATAAAAAAATGGCATGTGTGTCATTTTGTATACGCACATTCATAATGATACATGTGCACACACACATCATCACACATGGGCATGTCTACAAAACATGGGGTTTACGTCATCATACTTTTTTTTGCCTTTCGCCATGCTGCTTGGCATTTTGCCAAAAGGTATTGGCAAAGCCAATAGGTCCCAAAGGCTCGACCTATTGGATTTGCCAATGTGTGTTGCCATCAGAATGAAAAGAAGCCAACAGTTTAGTGACCCCCAAGCCCTCTTTGCACTTTCTGACATGTGATGTATCTATTCACTTGCGCGGGCAACAGGTTCCCAGACGTGGCTCTGCAAATCAGCTTGGCCCCAGACTTTGGCTGCTCTGCTCAGAAGCAATCCTGCCCGCCTCTGTCAATATCCTGTGGTGACAGTGGTCCAGTGGGTAGAAGGCAGTTGTGCCATGCACAGCATGCTGCAGCTGGTCAGGACATGGAGAGGATGTTTTTTGTGTTTAGCTATAATGTGCGTTAATAATAGTTGCTATGAACTTAAAATTCACACATGTATACTAACAGAGCTGTTGCAATTGAAACAAAATCATTATGACGTGTTTAAATGTGTTTTTCTGTCTTAGTTTTAACTAAGCTTCAATTGGACCTCAAAACCGTTTTGCATAAAATGGATTCTGATTCATGATGTTCCTTCTATATTTATATTTCTTTTTTATATTTATATTTATATTATTATATTTATATTTATATTTCTCTCTTGATAGTAAATGCAGCAAAACGTGAACTGTTTATTTACATGTGACATATTGTTCTTGAAGAACTTGCTAAAGGAAACCTCTTGCTACAATTTCAAAGCTGTTCCTGCTAATACACTACATTGCATTCATTAACTATGGTTCTCTCTTGTTTATGTAACTAGTTTGTTCTAACACCTCCAGACAGCATAAGGACAGAGGGAGCAATCAATATTTAGGAAGTGGTTAGTGCTTAGATTGTAGGGTTATCTGACATTTTTACAATATGAATTGAGATTCATTGTAATACTAGTACCATGCTGGGTCTGCAGTTTCAATAATTCAATAATTCAAGAAAACTGTATACAAACCCCTGAATTTGAGGCCAAGCCAGAATCTTTTAATCTTTACTAGGGATGCTGTCTGATTTCTTACCGATTTTGCTGCACATTTGAAATGTAGTCTCTTTCTGATTATGCTTATTATCTGTACATTTCCTATTACAGGAAGCCTTCATGCAATATGATTTCTATGTACTCTAATGAGATCACTACTGCATTTGCATCTTTAAATTTTCTGTATTGCACTTTAACCTTTACTAAACCTATATGTTTTTTCCTAAATTTTAATCTTGAACTTCTTCTTTGAGTCAGTTCTTTCTTATTGACTGTAGTTTTCAAATGCTGTTTTTAATCTTGTTCCTGGGGACACATTATCTCATAGACTTTTTGGTTAACAACATTCACGGCCGACCCAGCGCAGGATGGTTAAGGAGCAAGATAGGAACTCTCTGTTGATACAATTGCTGTGCCTGATCTGGATATTTTGTCTGTATTCCAAAGAGTCCATATTTGGATTAACTGCTGAGCCCCAGTGCTCCAGTGCCATTCCTGAGCAAAACACTGTGACAATCAATAGGGCAGATTTTCTTTTAGATTAAAAGTTTTTTGGTGTGTTTATGATGCATTGTGGGATTAGTAGTTGAAAGTGCCGGTTTATGTTTAAGACGTGAACTGAATTGTTACACTGTGTGTGAGATCTTTGATTTTGTGTTGCAGATTCTCAGTTTATTTGGTGGTTTGCTTATTGTGATTTTGATGTATTCGTCATATTTGTAGAGTGCATCAAAAAGTATTTGTTTTGGTATTTGTTGATTAAGGCAATTGGATTCGTCAAAATATAAAATCTTGAGATACTGCTGAACTATCTGCAAAGCAGTGGTGTGATTTGTGAGGTGCCAATTTCACAATGATTAGGGATTTTCTGGATTAATACGTTTTCTTTCTGGGTTTGTGTATCTAATGTGTATGGTATACTTTGCTTTTTGGTGCATGGAATAAATGTGCTAATCAAGGATAGAATATCACTGGATAGAAATCTGCCTTAGCGTGGTTTGTGAATCACTACCTCAGTACTACTAGTTCTGTTTCACAGTCTTTTGATCATGTGATCTGACGTCACTTATATTTGATTCTTCCTTTGTGTTTAGGTTGACCAGACAAGATTTGTTGTTTATCTATTTGTATGCTTTGTGGTGGCTAAAGGCATTGTGGTGATTACTATTCACAGAGAAGTCACGCTACAATTGGTTAACTGATGCTCGCTTGCCCTAGGGATGGTGAGACATCATCATGAGTCACGCTGTCATAGGTTGTTTGATGCTGTAGTTGTGGTGTGATTGGTTGACCTTTACCATAGGTACGATAGGATAGGCTGCAGTTCTTTTTTTTTATTTTGTGAGCTTTGTGGGTTTATTTTGAGCAAGAACAATAGGTGCTGTAATGAAAAAGCATAAAGTTCGTAAGTGTCCATAATGGTGGTTGAAAAGGTTTTCCTGCATTCATAATGATGACGGATGTTGTATATTTCACACATGTGTGGTTAAAAGACTCACATGAGTATATTTCCAGTGACAAGGTCATGCAATTTCCTTTAGAGGGTACTTTTAATCCTGGAAAGCTTGATTTCCTTAGAGTCCATTGCCAGCTTTTCCCGGTCTTAGTGAAATTATAGCTGCTGTGCATACTTTGGCTACTATTGTTGAAGCAGGGGCTACCACATTACCTGAAAGGAGACAAATTAATATTGCTATTTTAGAGATTGAATGTGGGAACATTTTGCAGGGAACAATTGATACACATTGAATATTTGTATATAATTTGGATGAATTTAAATATTAATTTAAAGAAGCAGCGAGGTGTACAAGCAAGGCTCATAATGATCTTGAAGATATAGCAGAATAACTTTCAGTGGATGTATACACAAATCAGAGCTTGTGTAAAAAACTTCAAAGGTGAATTAAGTGAAACAAAGTTAGCAAATATGGTATAATGACTCTGTGAGCTCATATCAGAGACTTAGTTGAGAATGACCAGCGTAATCTGCGAAAATACAGGGATAAGAGGAAGAAGAAAGTTAATTCTAAAAAAAAGATAATTGACACAGGAAAGAAAGCAAATGTGGTCATTAGTGCAGTCAAATGCAGATACAGTTTGCTTCTCCAGCATAACCCACTCTTATGCAGAATATGCAAAATCAAAGGCAGTGCCATGCAAATAAGCCTGAAGCTCCAGTGTTGCAGCAAAACATGAGAAACAAAATGCCATAAAATCCAGAGTACCAGCAGAATCCATTGATTCTCAGCAATGATTTTCCTCAGTTTCACCCTATGCAACAAATTCACAGTGGTGGTGCTTGAGGGAGGAGGAGGACTGCATTCCTGGTGAAATCCTAAAGGTAGATCATAGTGTCCCATACACAAATGGTGAAGTGAATGACCATTCTGTATCATTTATAATCAATACTGGTGCTATTCCACTCCATTGTTTGTTTAATGGAGGTTCAAAACCTACCCCTCTCAGGGAAAGAAGTTCAAGTTGTAGGAATAAGCAGTAAACAAATTACTAACCAGGTTTCAGTCAATGTCCCAGTCAAAATAGGGTCCATGGAAAATAACCACCAATTCTTATTATGTGATTAAACTCCTGTTAATTTACTTGGCAGAATCTTTCTTTGCAAGATGAATTGCGGACTGGATGTCAGGAACAGTCAGTGGTGTTGGCTAGACTGGTGGCAGGGAAGACAAAGGAGTCAGAATACTGGTACAGAGCTAGCTAAGATCACGCAGAGAGGCAGAGGAGAAAGGGGATCCAGAGGGGAAGCTCCATTCAAGGAAATAAGAGAGATAAGGCTCAGAAAGAACAGAGATTCAAGAGGCAATGTGGCACCCCAGAACGAATGTGGAAGATGTAAATATATAAAGGGAATGTGGGATAAAACACTCAGGAGCTCCACACCGTAAGACCGAAGCTCAGTAAGTTCCTCACCCACAATTGCTGTTACAGATTCTTACTGCTAATACCCATATATTGGATACACATGCAAAGGCAGGGCCCGTGTAGCTGACTCCTATGGTGATGTTATAAAAGTAACTGAAAGACAATACACACAGTTGACAAGAAACACCACCTAGGTTGTCAGCGGAGCCCATTGATCCTGGGGATCAAACAGAAACAAGCAAAGTAGTGACAACAAGGGTGTAGAACTAAATACAACTATGATAGACAAGGAGCTAACAAGGAGGAGTTCTTAACAGGAAAGAAGGGAAAACAATGATGCAGAAAGCAAATAACAAACATACAAGGAAACTAGAAGCAAGACAGCAGGAAAACAGCAAACTAGAAACTGGAATGAAGAAACAAAGAGAAAGGCAAGGGCTGGGAAAGGGAAATTACAGAAGGAGAGGCTTCAAGGGAGCACAAAAAGTGCTAGTGCAGGAATGAAGGAAACAAGGAAACACAGTGGGCAGAAATAGTTCAAGGAATAGCTGAGGCTCAGAAGTCAAGTATCACTGCAGGGTGTGCTAGGGCTGGAGTGCTAGTTGGCGAACAAGGATTTGCTAAGGCTCAGAAAATAAGGTAGCACTTCAGGGAGTGCTAGCTTGGGAACAAAGATTTGCTATAGCTCAGGAACAGGAGCAAGGATAGCTACAGCTCAGGAACAAGGAATAACTATGGCTCAGGAACTCAGGAAATACGAATAACAAAAGCTCAGGGAACAAGGGAGGAATAACTAATGCTCTGGAACAGGAACAAGGAACAACTATGGCTCAGAAACTTCAGGAAAACAAGGGTTGGTCTCACCAGAAAACAGCTACAATGACCAACACCGGGCTGAAGGGAGTTAAGGCTTAAAAGAGCTCACAGTAATCACCTACATCAGGTGTGAGCAAGCTAGCAGCAGCCAGCCACAGGTGTTCTGAATTCCTCTACCCATCCTTGGTCTGCAGGAGTGGAAATGAAACAATGAGCAGCAGTGGCGGCTGGTGAGGTTTGTGAGTGGTGGGGCTGGGCTTGGCGTCGAGGGGGATGGGCGTGCGCAATTTTTCAGGAGGTTGGTAGCAATTTCCCTTTCTTCTACAAATCCTACTTAACAAAATAGAGATACATTTTTTAAGATAAAAAGAAACAAAATAGCTTTCATTGGCCTGGCTTGGTAGGCAAGCCTGACTTCCTTCTTTAGCAATGTGTACAGCATCAAGACGTTTTGGGGTTGATATCTCACTCAAAACATGTTTGTGAAATGAGTTCTCCCCTCCATGTGAATATGTCAGGCTGATATATAGAGAATAATACCATTTTAATGATGTTGCTGTTGCATAAAAAGGTTGGAGCTGTCTATTGAGCCAGTACATGCCAGAGATAAAATGACATTCAGGATGGTCCAACAAAGTCAATGCCTTCTTAATCCACATACAATAATATATTGTTTAGTTTTCCCATACTGAAACTCAAGATCATTGTAGGAGGCTGGACTGGCTTGTAGTGAGTACCAAGGGGTACTTGCACCTTGCACCAGGCCCAGTTATCCCTTATTAGTGTATAGGGTGTCTAGCAGCTTAGGCTGATAGATAATGGTAGCTTAGCAGAGCAGCTTAGGCTGAACTAGGAGACGTGTGAAGCTACCACAGTACCACTTAGTGTCATATGCACAATATCATAAGAAAACACAATACACAGTTATACTAAAAAATAAAGGTACTTTATTTTTATGACAATATGCCAAAGTATCTTAGAAGGTACCCTCAGTGAGAGGATAGGAAATATACACAAGATATATATACACAATAGCAAAAATATGCAGTATAGTCTTAGAAAACAGTGCAAACAATGTATAGTTACAATAGGATGCAATGGGGAAACATAGGGATAGGGGCAACACAAACCATATACTCCAAAAGTGGAATGCGAACCACGAATGGACCCCAAACCTATGTGACCTTGTAGAGGGTCGCTGGGACTATTAGAAAATAGTGAGAGTTAGGAAAATAACCCTCCCCAAGACCCTGAAAAGTGAGTGCAAAGTGCACTAAAGTTCCCCTAAGGACAAAGAAGTCGTGTTAGAGGAATAATGCAGGAAAGACACAAACCAGCAATGCAACAACTGTGGATTTCCAATCTAGGGTACCTGTGGAACAAGGGGACCAAGTCCAAAAGTCACAAGCAAGTCGGAGATGGGCAGATGCCCAGGAAATGCCAGCTGCGGGTGCAAAGAAGCTTCTACTGGACAGAAGAAGCTGAGGTTTCTGCAGGAACGAAAAGAGCTAGAGACTTCCCCTTTGGTGGACGGATCCCTCTCGCCGTGGAAAGTCGTGCAGAAGTGTTTTCCCGCTGAAAGAACGCCAACAAGCCTTGCTAGCTGCAAATCGTGCGTTTGGCGTTTTTGGACGCTGCTGGGGCCCAGGAGGGACCAGGAGGTCGCAAATTGGATCTGAAGAGAGAGGGGACGTCGAGCAAGACAAAGAGCCCTCACTGAAGCAGGTAGCACCCGGAGAAGTGCCAGAAACAGGCACTACGAGGATGCGTGAAACGGTGCTCGCTGAAGTTGCACAAAGGAGTCCCACGTCGCCGGAGACCAACTTAGAAAGTCGTGCAATGAAGGTTAGAGTGCCGTGGACCCAGGCTTGGCTGTGCACAAAGGATTTCCGCCGGAAGTGCACAGGGGCCGGAGTAGCTGCAAAGTCGCGGTTCCCAGCAATGCAGCCCAGCGAGGTGAGGCAAGGACTTACCTCCACCAAACTTGGGCTGAAGAGTCACTGGACTGTGGGGGTCACTTGGACAGAGTCGCTGGATTCGAGGGACCTCGCTCGTCGTGCTGAGAGGAGACCCAAGGGACCGGTAATGCAGCTTTTTGGTGCCTGCGGTTGCAGGGGGAAGATTCCGTCGACCCACAGGAGATTTCTTCGGAGCTTCTGGTGCAGAGAGGAGGCAGGCTACCCCCACAGCATGCACAAGCAGGAAAACAGTCGAGAAGGCGGCAGGATCAGCGTTACAGAGTTGCAGTAGTCGTCTTTGCTACTATGTTGCAGGTTTGCAGGCTTCCAGCGCGGTCAGCAGTCGATTCCTTATCAGAAGGTGAAGAGAGAGATGCAGAGGAACTCGGCTGAGCTCATGCATTCGTTATCTGAAGTTTCCCCAGAGACAGAGACCCTAAATAGCCAGAAAAGAGGGTTTGGCTACCTAGGAGAGAGGACAGGCTACTAACACCTGAAGGAGCCTATCAGCAGGAGTCTCTGACGTCACCTGGTGGCACTGGCCACTCAGAGCAGTCCAGTGTGCCAGCAGCACCTCTGTTTCCAAGATGGCAGAGGTCTGGAGCACACTGGAGGAGCTCTGGACACCTCCCAGGGGAGGTGCAGGTCAGGGGAGTGGTCACTCCCCTTTCCTTTGTCCAGTTTCGCGCCAGAGCAGGGCTAAGGGGTCCCCTGAACCGGTGTAGACTGGCTTATGCAGAATTGGGCACCTCTGTGCCCAACAAAGCATTTCCAGAGGCTGGGGGAGGCTACTCCTCCCCTGCCTTCACACCATTTTCAAAAGGGAGAGGGTGTCACACCCTCTCTCAGAGGAAGTTCTTTGTTCTGCCATCCTGGGCCAGGCCTGGCTGGACCCCAGGAGGGCAGCTGCCTGTCTGAGGGGTTGGCAGCAGCAGCAGCTGCAGTGAAACCCCAGGAAGGGCAGTTTGGCAGTACCAGGGTCTGTGCTACAGACCACTGGGATCATGGGATTGTGCCAACTATGCCAGGATGGCATAGAGGGGGCAATTCCATGATCATAGACATGTTACATGGCCATATTCGGAGTTACCATTGTGAAGCTACATATAGATAGTGACCTATATGTAGTGCACGCGTGTAATGGTGTCCCCGCACTCACAAAGTTCAGGGAATTGGCTCTGAACAATGTGGGGGCACCTTGGCTAGTGCCAGGGTGCCCTCACACTAAGTAACTTTGCACCTAACCTTTACCAGGTAAAGGTTAGACATATAGGTGACTTAAGTGCAGTGTAAAATGGCTGTGAAATAACGTGGACGTTATTTCACTCAGGCTGCAGTGGCAGGCCTGTGTAAGAATTGTCAGAGCTCCCTATGGGTGGCAAAAGAAATGCTGCAGCCCATAGGGATCTCCTGGAACCCCAATACCCTGGGTATCTCAGTACCATATACTAGGGAATTATAAGGGTGTTCCAGTAAGCCAATGTAAATTGGTAAAATTGGTCACTAGCCTGTTAGTGACAATTTGAAAGTAATGAGAGAGCATAACCACTGAGGTTCTGGTTAGCAGAGCCTCAGTGAGACAGTTAGGCACCACACAGGGAACATATACATGCACACCTATGAGCACTGGGGCCCTGTGTGACAGGGTCCCAGTGACACATACATATAGGCCACAAACCTATGAGCACTGGGGTCCTGACCAGCAGGATCCCAGTGACACATAACAAACATACTGAAAACATAGTGTTTTCACTATGAGCACTGAGGCCTGGCTATCAGGATCCCAGTGAGACAGTGAAAACAGTGACAAACACCCTGACATACACTCACAAACAGGCCAAAAGTGGGGGTAACAAGGCTAGAAAGAGGCTACCTTCTCACAATCATGCATAAAGGCAACTCACATACACTAAAAAAACAGAAACATGGAGAGATAAAATATATACATGCAACACAGAAAATGCTTTTCTTACCTTTAGTGTGTGTCTGTTTCTTTTCTGAAGCATCTGTTCAAAGCCAAGCACACAGGAGTTCAAACAAATATTCATATAATATAATTGGCCACAGTCAGATAGAAGAAATATTTATATTAATAAATAAATAATAATTTGATCTTATATAAAGTAAACTACATTTTGACCAGGGTAGTTGAAACACAAAAAGTAAATATCCATCGCTGAAAACTCCTTGTTTAGGGACGGTTTAATAGTTCAAAAGGTAAATTTGCATACTTTAACATTATACTTTAACATTAAATACTTTGTACATCTCTGATAAGAACTTTAGTTACCCAGTACTTTAGAGAAATTATATACCCAGTACTTTAGAGTACTTTAGAGAAATTATATAATGAAATTAAATATGTATTGGTTCAAAGAAGAAATAAACCTGTCTCCAAGATGTATAGGTTTACCCATTTATATATAAAAAATATATTATCTGACACCCAGGCCCCATCACAAAATCTTACTAGTAGTCGTAGATAAGTCAACATGTGCCAACATACACAAACATTGTTATATCATCATTTATCAATCAAAAATGAGCCAACATTCAGACAACTTTGATGAAAATGTAAGTGTACCTTCATAGCATTTGCATCACTGCAGATTAGACTACTGAAACATACATTTAATACATGGTGCACTTTCTTGCATACAAGGTACCTACAGTTTTTCTTATTGTTACTTACAATACAAACTAAACCAAAACTGTATCCCCTAGGAACAATATTTTACAACACTACATGCATTGCCATGGTTTCTATTTATACACAAAGTTTGCACGACGTTCTTTAATGTGAGCAAACCTTTCAATAGTTTTTTTGTTGAATTCTGGAATCTGATTTATTAGTTCCTTTTCCATTGATAGCATGGCTAATGCATTTAGTCGAGCTTGAGTCATTGTGTTTCTTAAAAATGTTTTTATTCTTTTCAGTGTAGAAAAACATCTTTCAGCTTCAGATGTTGTCATGGGCGTTGTAATGACAATTCTCAATAACTTTAGAGTCTCAGAAAAAGATTTCTGCAGGTTATTTTGACATAAAAATATATATAAAGACATGGCACCGCCTGTAGCCTGATGAAAATCCTGTCTTCCATACAGGATTGATAGCTCAGTGCGTAGTCTTGACTTTGTTAGCATTGGATATGCTTCAACTGTTTCATTGAGAGCTGCACTAGGAAAACATTTGGCATGTTTTTGAAACAGCTCACTACGCAGTAGTGTTGCACTGACAAGATGCTTTGTAAATGCAAAGCGTTCCCTGGCATGCACTACAATAATGTCACATACTTCTTTTCCCTCCTGTATCAAGGTACTAATCTGCAGTTTGCGGTTTGTAAATTGACAATCATGTGGCAATTCAGAGTCCAAATTGTCAATGGATTCCCGTACCTTGTTGATGCTTATCACATAGTCTGAAGTGGCCCTGAAGTTGCTTCTCACTTCGACTCCGGATTCAACTTGAGTCAGTTTTTTACATCTCACTTTTATCTTGCCCCTTGATTTCCCTGATACTCTAGGTCACTCGCAGGATGCTCCACTACCCATGATTCCTGGTACAATATAACGTACAGACTTTGAGCCTAACCGAATGAACAGAATGCAAATCACTTCACATCAGAGTGCAACTCTATTACTCTTTCATGATTACTTTAAGGGAAACCTGAGCCATGTACCGCAGCCCTGACTTACACCCTTCATACCTTTGTCTTAAGGATAGATTTGCCTCCACTGCTGCCGCTCTCCCCCTACAACTAAGAAAAAACTGTTTTCAAACTTAGCTAACCATGATCTCCCCTCACAGATTGCCTCTGCATCGATCTGTGGCTGTGACCAATTTCTGGTTTTATTTCTTATACCTACCGATACACTTTTTACTTTTGTTCCTGAGATAGCACTTTCCATATATAAGGTTCTCTGCAATGATAATTTCTCCATATCTGCAAGACATGTTCTTCCTTCATGGTCGCCACATATAATAATTTTTGGGTACATCCTTCACTTAATTACCATTTATTTCCACATGGTTCTTTCAATTTCTGCTTTGCTTACTCTTAAAAGAACTTGTCCCCGGATGTGCAAAGGTAATAATTTGTGATTACCAAATAGCAACTAGTTGCAATTTGCTGTTTCGCAAACATCAGTGCACAAATATTTCTTTGACACATTTTGCTTTTAAATAAAGCAATCTTTTTTTAATGCAGCCGATTTCCCCCTCGCCCCAAAAAAGTTTTCTTTTCATTTTCTTAAGAGCAGGCAGTGGTCCGTGAGACCACTGCCTGATCCTAAAAAATGTTTTTGCAAACATTCACAAAGGGGGAGGGGTCCCTTTTTGCAAATGCATTGAAACGTACTTCGGGACAATGCAGCCTAAACAAGTCTTTGGGTACAATAGTATATAGAGATCCCAAATCCACCATCAACTGAATTCTTTTGTTCCTCACAGTAAACATAGCTTTTGGTCTGTTGTGCCTCCCTTCCTCCACCAGACCATCCAACATACACAAAATGCTGTCTTCATTCACCTCCTCCTTCTCTCCATCATCATCAATTGTCGCAACTTTGGATCTATTAATTTAACTTGCACACGCTTGAGAAGTGTCCCATTCACCCACACTTCCTACAATCTTTGCTCACAGCAAAACAACTCTTCAACTCTGAGGTATGATAACTACTGCCACACCTCATGCAAGTTTTTTTCCATCTTCAAATTAACATTGTTTCCTTTCCTATAAGCACCTTTCTTTTTTTGTCTCACAGCATATCCTTTATTGGGGCCTGAACTTTCCTTCTTGTCCTTGTCCACATATGACACATTATCATCAGTTGTTTTTCGTTCCATTTCCTTCATACATTGCTCTGATTGCAATTTCTATAGCATCTTGTAATGAAGGATTTTTAGCAGCCCACAGACTCTCTTGCATCCTCTTATTTTTGCACTGAACCATCAGCTGGTCACGTATCACTTCATCCCTCATATTCCCAAATTGACATTTTGATGACAATTCTTGTTGTCTTGTTATAAATTGATCAATAGTTTCTTCTCTCCTCTGCGTCTGGGTATAAAATGTATACTGACACATCACTACATTCTTGTCCTTCACAAAATGCTTCTCCAAATGTGCTTTAGCCTCCAGTTATACGTCAGTCAGTGGCTCACCATCTTTGCACAATGCTGTAGGGTGGTACTTAAATATGTGTTGACCTTCCTTGCCTTACGTACTCAATAGTAATGCTTTCTTCCTCGCTGGTCGAAACTCTGGTTGTGCTAAGAATACAGGTGGGAGAATGACAGTCCCTTCCATAATTACTCCGATCAACTTGTAATATTGTTTCAAAAGGCACTCTTCCTTTCCTTGTATTATTATGTCAAAACAGTACTCAATACATTCTTCCTTTTTGGTATTCTCCACCGTTCAAAATTTTCACTTTTCTTCTTTTTCCTTTCTCTTTCCTTTGTCTCTTTCCTTTTGTATTTTTAATAGTAAGTATCCAATGTCAAAAATAACTCACTTAATATTATTATACTTAATATCAATTTATTGTTCTATTGTTCCATTGTTTCCTTCACCAGTATATCACTGTAACATCATTGTCTCAATACATATTAATGCAAACCATCCCAATCTGCTTATATGGCCATCAGCATATCACATTCGGTCCTGTTTCTATAGAAATTAGGGCTTGTTTTCTCCAAAACAGCCACCATGTGTTTTTTTATAGGAAGTTGGGTGCAGTCACTCCCAGGCTCCCCTGATTACACACAGAAGCTCGAGCTCAGGATTTGACGCGCAGGATTTGGCTTGCGTGCGCTCAGCTTGCACAGGTCAGTGATCTTATTTCAATTGTCGATATATGTGGGCAAGCGGAACTTGTCTGTGAGATTTATGCCCCAATCCTATTTTGTGCAATCACGTCACCTGGATTTTCTGCTCATCCATATTTTCACTGACACTGACTGCGTCGATGCTTGAGTGGCTAGAGCTCGTCGCCAGTGTTAAGAAGAGAAGACACTCTTCGCTGGTCGTATATTAAACAGCCATGTTTATTGTAGCTACATGTTGACGCCATCAGTGCTCCCTCTCCAGCCACCAGCCAACGGCCAACTGACTGGAGAGAGGATGCTCACAGCATCTTGGAATGCCGAGCTCGGCCGAGCGCGGCTCAGCATTCCAGTTCTAAATCATAACATTTCACCTACATAGACACAGTACTGTAAAAAAGAAATGATTTATCTTGTTCACCACACTGAGAGGGGGGCTAGGAAAGTGTCCATAGAATATGTTTCAGCAGTCCTGAAGATGAACCCCTCAGCTACACATAGGGAAGTCAGGATGTTTTTGGAAAAGTTGGGCACTGCCGTCAGTGGATTTCAAATTTTCCCTTGGTTGTGAAGCCTTTGCTGAGGCTCATTTGCTGTGACATAAAGGATATGGTGCAATTTGATAATAAATGTATGAAAGCTTCTGAGAGCTCAGTGAATGTCTTGGTAGCACACCCACTCTCAGAATTCCTAATTATGATCAGTAATTCTATCTCTGTTGTCATGAAAAGAAGGGGTAGCTTTATTAGTGTTGGTTCAAATGTATGGAGAGGTACAGAGGTCTGTTGCTTACTTCTCTGCTACATTAGATCCACTAGATGTAGTTCTTGTTGGTGGTTTGAAATCCATTGCATCTGTTTGGCCAGCAATTTAACAGAGTGAAGGAATCTTCATGGTTTGTGTTAGTCCCTCATTCAGTTCAAATCTGGCTGCTGACTTGTACTTGAACTCAGCATTTAACAAACAACTGCCCTATAAAGTATGAGCAAGCAATACTGGCAGGAGGAAATGTTTCAATCAGGAAATGTAATACTTAAAATCCTGAAATGTTGCTTCCAATTCCAACCAATGATGAAGATGATGATGAAGATACTGATCATCATTATACTAATGTGACAGAATTGTGTGCATAGCCAGGACCAGATAGCAAACATTTTCCCCTTGAAATTGCTGATCTGACTTTGTTTAGGTGTGGTTCTTGTTTGAGAGACCTTCAAAGAATAATGAGAGGAGCATATACAAGCCTCTCGGTTTCTGAAACTGTAGAAGGGTTATACTAGTTTGAAGTAATTTCAGCACAGGTATCAAAGCTAATCATCCTAACAAGGGCCTCCTGCTTGGCAGAAGAAGTGAGTGTGACAATTTATACAGGCAGCCAATATGGATTTGGAGGGGTACAGAATTGTGGGAATTTTTGGTCACAAAGGGGCTTCATGACATCCTCTGATACCTCTATTCATAAAGGGTATTATATCTTGGAATTATTGCAGACAATTCTACAGGCTAGAGAGATATTGATTGTATAGTGAATTGCTGATAAGTCTTGTGATGAAATGGGCACCAAAGGCAATCACTATGCAGATGAGCTTGATAAATGCTGTGCTCTTGAAAATGTAACAATCAAATCAAATGAACAAAAGAACAAAAACAAACACAAGAATCAGCACAATGTAAAATTGATGTAAATACAGGTAACACCGAATGAGCTCAGAGATTTGTGGGAGGAAGGACCAGAGAATGAAAAGAAAAAATGGGAATTAGCTGGTTCTAAGAGATTTGTGAGTAACTTCAGATCATTGAGACTCCAAATCCGAGTACTCCAAATAAAAACTGGTCTATCACCTCATGAAGTCCTCATAGGCAAAGCTATGCAGATCCCATAGGCCCCTTCAGAAGCACTTGTACCGATAACTGATGACAATGTCTTGGATTCCTGTAAAGATGTGACTGGTGTGGTGAAATTTGTCTCTTGTCACATGAATTTGGCAACACCACTGAGAAAGGAAGTCCAGTGCCACACACTGCAACCAGGAGGCTCAATCCTGATCAAGAAGCACATTGTAAAAATTGGCTGGAGCCGCAGTGTAAGGAGCAGCATCAAGTTGTGCTTGTGAGTAACACTGCTGTGAAATGCGCAGGAATCCCACAGTGGATCCTGTAGTGTTGTGTGAGTTCTAGTGACAGAACCCTTTCGGTGTCTAATAGACTCTGTAGAACTGTGACATAAGTGTTAGAGTGTGGTGAAGTGAAGTCAGGTTTAAAATGTTGAGTTCATGGTTACACACAGACAAACAAAGACATGTGATAGCGCAGGTGTTTTAATTAGAAACTATTAATGAGTGTTTACGTATTTTGAATAATGGGTTTATGTAGAAAATGAATAAAGTAGAAAAATAATGCATGCATTTGAAAAATGTGACCTCGAAGAATGGCACCAATGTTCACAAAATGTACTAATTAATGATTAATACTTATGAAATATTGAAAATGTACTAGATTAATGTAGTAATATGTCATATTAAAGGTTACAAAGTATGCTTAAGGTTTATTAATGGTAGGCCTTAACTTAGCGAGTGTCTTGGCCTATTTTGCCAGGCCTCATTCATAAGCTGTATTTCTTAGCGGTTAATAAAATTGCTGACAGAGTGAATTAAACTGTGAAATGCCCATTGTCTTGTTAAAAGTGCTTAACAGAAGCTTTTCATGAGAACCGACTGCAAGGAGATGATGTTCCCGCTAGTGTAACATTTTGGGGGTCATTCCAACCCTGGCGGTCGGTGATAAAGCGGCAGCCAACCCGCAAACAGGCCGGCGGACAAAAAAATGGAATTCTAACCCTGGCGGGAACCGCCAACACAGGCCGCCACTTTAACACTCCGACCGCCACGGCGGGACAGACAAACAGCGCGGCGGTCACCGCCAACAGGCAGGCGGCAGACAATGTACCGCCCACCTTATCACAACTCACCAATGCGCCACCTTTTCCGGGGCGGGAGCCCCGCCGATAAAAACACGGCGGAAACAGACTACGAACGGGAAAACGCTCACCTATACACACTCCACGAGGAAGGAGGACAGCATGGAGCCCGAATTACACATCCTACCGGCTACTGTCTACCTGCTCATCTACCAGGAGTACGAACGCCGGCGCAGATGACAACGGTGAGTACTGCACCTACGACACAGGCGAGGGGGGAGGAGGAAAGCTTACGGGCACACACATGCGCCATACAACCACCCCCCCACCACAAATACCTACACCCCACTGCCGAGCAACAAGTTAGAGTGACACCACACAAACCCCCCGGAATAATGCAAAGACACAATTTAAATGATCTATGAAATATATGTATAAATAGCTCCATTTAAGGAATGGCAAATATGCCATATAAAAGATACAAAAATAAGGAATGAACATAGGCAACAATATATCCATAGGCAAAAAGTCTGGCACATTCCGTGAAAGTTCCATAGTCCGTGGGCCAATGTGCACAAACACAAGGGCAAAGCCCACACAAGAGACCAGATACCATTGGAGAGAACACTGCAGGGGCATCAGACGATAAAACTACAGGCACCTCAGGGGGAATGGAAGGGGGGGCACCTCAGCCACATGAGTCTACGACGCCAGATCCACGAGGGGCCTCCATGTCCACTGTCCCATCCTGGGGAGTGCAAAGCCACAGTCTCACAAGTCCCTACAGTGGGAGGCTCGCCCACTGGACCATCCTGGGGAGTGCAAAGCCACAGTCCATCTGATGGATTACCGACTCCACAGTTATTGGAGGAGGCATGGTGCCCAGAGTGCTTCCTGAAGCCCTGCTGGACACAGAACCGGCACTGTCAATGGGCCAGCGGTGCTTGAGATGAAGGGCCCGCGGAGCGGTGCTTGAGATGAAGGGCCCAGCGGAGCGGTGCTTGAGACGGCGGGGCCCAGCGGAGCGGTGCTTGAGATGAAGGGCCCAGCGGAGTGGTGCTTGACAGGAAGGGCCCAGCGGAGCGGTGCTTGAGACGGTGGGGCCCAGCGGAGCGGTGCTTGAGATGAAGGGCCCAGCGGAGCGGTGCTTGAGACGGCGGGGCCCAGCGGAGCGGTGCTTGAGACGGCGGGGCCTGGCGGGGCCCAGCGGAGCGGTGCTTGACAGGAAGGGCCCAGCGGAGTGGTGCTTGAGACGGCGGGGCCCAGCGGAACGGTGCTTGAGATGAAGGGCCTAGCGGAGCGGTGCTTGAGATGAAGGGCCCAGCGGAGCGGTGCTTGACAGGAAGGGCCCAGCGGAGCAGTGCTTGACAGGAAGGGCCCAGCGGAGCGGTGCTTGACAGGAAGGGCCCAGCGGAGCGGTGCTTGACAAGACGGGCCCAGCGGAGCGGTGCTTGAGACGGCGGGGCCCAGCGGAGCGGTGCTTGAGATGAAGGGCCCAGCGGAGCGGTGCTTGAGACGGCGGGGCCCATCGGAGCGGTGCTTGAGATGAAGGGCCCAGCGGAGCGGTGCTTGAGATGAAGGGCCCAGCGGAGCGGTGCTTGAGATGAAGGGCCCAGCGGTGCGGTTCTTGTCCCGGCGGGGCCCTGTTCAGCGGTTCGTGTCCCGGCGGGGCCCTGTTCAGCGGTTCATGTCCCGGCGGGGCCCTGTTCAGCGGTGCTCCTCCCGGCGGTGCCCGTTCAGCGGTTCATGTCCCGGCGGGGCCCTGTTCAGCGGTGCTCCTCCCGGTGGGGCCCTGTCAGCGGTTCTTGTCCCGGCGGGGCCCTGTTCAGCGGTTCATGTCCCGGCGGTGGGGCCCTGTTCAGGCGGTGCTCCTCCCGGCGGGGCCCGTTCAGCGGTTCATGTCCCGGCGGAGCCCTGTTCAGCGGTGCTCCTCCCGGCGGGGCCCGTTCAGCGGTTCTTGTCCCGGCGGGGCCCTGTTCAGCGGTGCTCCTCCCGGCGGGGCCCGTTCAGCGGTTCTTGTCCCGGCAGGGCCCTGTTCAGCAGTGCTCCTCCCGGCGGGCCCTGTTCAGCGGTGCTTGTCCTGTGTGTCTAGAGAGCCAGACCTGGCCAAGACTTCCCGCTCATTCACCATCCGAACTTGCGGTCGTGGTGCCCTCCTGTGATGGAGTCCTGGGCCCGTGGGTGTCGTCCGTCACACCCGGAATGGGGCTGGTGGGGCCCTCCTGGGCAGCTCGCCTGCTGCCTGACTTCTCCGCCCTGCTGCCCTTGCCCTCCTTCGCTGGAGCTCTGTGGGCCTTGCCTCCCTTGGATGATGTGGCAGGTGACGGGGCAAGGCTACTGTCCTTGGTGGCAGCCGTCTCAGGCTTGTCGCGCCGGCCCTTTTTCTTTTTTGTCCTCTTCCCAGGGGGGGGGCTGGCTGTCCCCTTGCTGCTGGCCGATGTCCCTGCCCTATGATCTGGTGGACTCCAATAGCCCTGCACTATGGCCACAGTAGATGCAGGGCTGGTGGTGGCTGAGGTGCTTTTTTTAGTCTTACCAGATGGAGGGGGTGGGTCAGTGATTGGAACGAGCTCAAGGTTGGAAAGGAAAAGGACTTTGGAAGGACAGGGACGGGTAGGTGTAGTGGGTTTGGGAGTGGAGGAAGAGGATGTGGTTGTAGGAGAGTCAGGTGTGCTGTCTTTGGGTGCAGGTGCTTGTGACGGAGGCTGTCGTGAGGTGGATGGCTGTTGGGTGGGTGGCTGCCTGCGTTTGTGTGCTTTGGAAGAGGGGGTGACAGACACACTGGGAGAGGACACAGGGGACGTGTAAATGGCAGTGGGGGTGGTGACTGCACGCGTGCGGACTGTAATGGAGGGTGTACTGGTGATGGAAGTACTGGCTGATGGTGGTGTGCATGCAGGTGTGAGTGGAGACGTCACAGGGAGGGAGGAGGGAGATGAGGAGGTGGGGGACACAGAGGTGGTAGTGACTGTTGGCATGTCTGCATCTGGATGTTGCTTGGGTGAATGCTTGTGGGATCTGTGGTGCTTATGTCTGGATGAGCTGCCCTTGGGTGTAGAGGTGTGTGCAGGCTGGTCTGATGGTGTGTATGGGATAGGCAGAGGAACAGGAGACTGGGACTGGGTGGAGGGAGTCAGAAGAGGGAGGCTGGAGACAGGGACAATGGCTGCCGTCAGTGCTGAGGACAGAGCGTTGAACGATCGCTGATGGGCAGCCTGACCCGAATGAATGCCCTCCAGGTATGCATTGCTCCGATGCACCTCCCTTTCTACACCCTGGATGGCATTCAAAAGGGTAGACTGCCCAACAATGAGTGTCCTGAGGAGGTCAATGACCTCCTCACTGAGGGCAGCAGGGGTAACTGGGGCAGGGCCAGAGGTGCCTGGGGCGAAGGAGATGCCCGCCTTCCTGGGCGAGCGGGCACGGAGCGAAGGCTGAGGGGCTGCTGGGGGGGCGGGGCTGGTGCGCTGGGTGGCGGCTGTACCTGTTGTGGCGGTGGGCACAGATGTTGCCGCCACCGCTAGGGAGCTCCCTTCCGAGGACGTATCAGTGTCGCTGACGTCTCCACGGGTCCCTGTTGTGGAGCTCCACTCGCCCTCCGTCTCACTGGTGTACTCGGAGTCTGTTGTATGGCCCTCTGGGGCCATGTGAGATGCAGCTCCCTCGTGCGCGGATGCCACTTCTCCTCCGCCTGATGATGCTAATGCACACATGAACAGGAAGACAAAGAAAAGGGGGGGGGAGAAATGAAGACAGGTTGAGTGCATGCATTGGCAACACCGTTGTCGGAGAGGACAGACACAGAAGCCCCCTGAACTAGGCCGCGCAATGGGGGTACACTACTCAGCTATTGTGACTAGGCCTACAGGTCTATGGACGACAAATGCACACATGGGTGAGGCCGGACCATGGATAGCTGTACTTGGCACCCTACAGAGGTGGGGGGCGGGGGCACAGGGCCGTGTCTAACGGAGGGGCCTAGCCTACAGAATGCGCCCTGGCCTGGAGATAGCCACAGCCCTCCTCCCCCACCCAGACACCTTCACTGCGCGCAAAGATAGCAGAATGTGCTGATACTCACCCACTTGTGTCTGCTGTGATGTCCTCACGCGCCCATCCAAATCGGGGTAGGCCACTGCCAGGATCCGGGACATCAGGGGGGTCAATTGGTGGCTGGCACCCCTCCTACGTTGGGAGGCCATCCCCAGCAGAGACTCGGCGGTCTTTCTGGTCCCGCAGCGGATGTCCTCCCACCTCTTTCGGCAGTGGGTGCCCCGTCTGTTGTGGACCCCCAGGGCCCGGACGTCCTTGGCGATGGCACACCAAATGTCGATCTTCTGATGGGCGCTGACCTATGTGACATGTACAGGGTGGTAAAGGAAATCGTATCAGTTTTCTGCCTGGTCAATGTGAGTGGCCCCCCCTCCCCAACCTTGCCATGTGGCACATGCTCTCATCTTTCGTGCGTTGCACTCCTCATTCGCTCCCCTCCCCACCATCTTACATACACCCCACTCAACACAGGCATAGCCCATTCAACGTGCACCCTGTGTACTAACCTGTTGGTCTGGAGGACCATAGAGTAGCGCATACTGGGGGAGGACCCCATCAACAAGTTTCTCCAATTCTTCGGAAGTGAAGGCAGGGGCCCTTTCCCCAGTCGCAGCAGCCATTGTATCTCCCAGACCGAGGTCACAGCAGCACTTGCAGTATAGGTCCTCTCCTGTGGATGATCAGGTCTCGAGTGATTAATCAGATAGAAAATGGCGGTCACGCCCGCGGCGGTGCGTACCGCGGCGGTGCGTACCGCGACCGCCGGCGCACATCGTCATTGGCTCCTGAGACCCATAGGGTTCAATGTTAACCAATGCTGCTTTGCGCCGCGGTCTTCGACTGCCTACCGCCACGGTGTGCCACGCCAGCGCAGTGACCTCACATCCCACTGTCACACTTCACAGGTCAGGCAGCCGCCATTTCAAGGGCCCACATGGCATGATTTCTACTGCGTCACACAGGCCTAGGCCTTGCATTGCCACTCATACAAGCCATTCAATGCATAGCGATTCGTGTACTGTGCAAGCTGTGTGAACGAACCTGTGGGTTGCTTGACTGTGTGCTCCATGTTGTCCTTCCTAGGCACCGTCCGCTGGGACTTGCGAGGAGAAGGATGAATCCTCCTGTGTACCGACCGCTGGTGGACCTGTCGACAATGGAAGAACGACATATCATACTTACATACCGGCTTGACAGAGCAGCTATACATGAACTATGTGCCCAGCTGGAGCCAGACCTGATGTCCCCCATCCGCCAACCCACAGGGATTCCCCCTCTGGTGCAGGTTCTGTCAGTACTCCATTTTTTGGCAAGTGTGTCTTTTCAGACAACAGTGGCCATATCATCTGGGATGTCTCAGTCTATGTTTTCTAAGGTTTTGTCCAGAATGTTGTCTGCCCTGATGAAATACATGCGGAGCTACATTATTTTCCCTGAGGTGGGCGATTTGGCTACAGTGAAGGGTGATTTCTATGCCCTTGGACATATCCCCAACATCATTGGTGCCATTGATGGGACCCATGTGGCTTTGGTTCCCCCCAAAGAAAGTGAGCAGGTGTACCGAAACAGAAAAAGTTATCATTCGATGAATGTCCAGGTGGTCTGTTTGGCTGACCAGTACATCTCCCATGTAAATGCCAAGTTCCCTGGGTCAGTGCATGACGCGTATGTCATGCGAAATAGCAGCATCCCTTATGTGATGGAACAGCTACAGGGACACCGTGTGTGGCTAATTGGTGACTCTGGTTACCCCAACCTGTCGTGGCTACTGACCCCAGTGAGGAATCCCCGGACCAGGGCAGAGGAACGGTACAATGAGGCCCATGGGCGATCTAGGAGGATCATAGAAAGGACCTTCGGGGTCCTGAAGGCTAGGTTTAGGTGCCTGCATATGACAGGGGGATCCCTCATGTACTCACCAAAGAAGGTGTGCCAGATCATCGTGGCCTGCTGTATGCTTCACAATCTTGCATTGCGACGCCAGGTGCCTTTTCTGCAGGAGGATGGTCCAGATGGTGGTGTTGTAGCAGCTGTGGAGCCTGTGGAGAATGAAGAGGAGGAAGACGACGGGGACGACACGGACAACAGGGAGACAGTCATACAACAATACTTTCAGTAGCACACAGGTAAGAATCACCCACCCCAATTTACATTTACTTAAGGCCTCATGTGTCTCCACTGTCTGTGTTTCCCCCCAGTTCCTGTTAACTGATTTGTGACTTTCCCTTCCCTTTTCAGAGCTGTATGACCCACTGCCTGACTTCAGCTTTGTTTGCCCATGGACTAAAGCTTATTGAAATTGGTATGTTGTCATCACAAAGTAACTGGACATTATAGCACCGTTATGTGTAATACATTTGTTAAGAATACAAGCAGACTCCTGTTTTTTTAAGTGGAATAAGTGATTTATTTTAAGTGCTACATATAGGTACATGATTGGGAAACGGTGATGGGTGGGGGTGGAGTAATGTCCATGGCAGAGTCCAGTTCTCAGTCGCACAGGTGCATTGTCCATATGCCTGGGGAAGGATGGAGCAGGGGCAGTTCAAGGTTGGACAGGGTGACAATGTGGGACAATGGGATGACATCCAGGGGGTACCTTAGGCTGGCGGGGGTCTTGCAATCCTACTCTGTCTTCTTGTGAGATCTCAGGTTCCGCTTGCGGGGTGGTTCTTCTTCTGCAGGAAGTGGGGTTCTGGTGGCCTGTCGTTGTGTGGGGGCCTCCTGTCCACTAGCGCCGGCGGAGGTGGTAGGCTGTTCCTGGCCTGGGCTAGTGACAGGGGCCCTTTGGGGTGCCACATGGTCCCGCAATGTGGTGACGATCTGGGTAAGGGCCACGACGATGGTCCCCATTGCGGAACCGATGTTCCTCAGTTCCTCCCTGAACCCCATGTACCGTTCCTCCTGCAGTTCCTGGATCTCCTGGAACCGGGCCAGTACCGTCGCCATCGTCTCCTGGGAGCGGTGGTATGCTCCCATGATGGAGGAGAGTGCCTCTTGGAGAGTCGGTTCCCCGGGCCTGTCCCCCCCCTGTCGCACAGCAGCCCTCCCAGTTCCCCTGTGTTCCTGGGCCTCTGTCCCCTGGACGGTGTGCCCACTACCACTGCCCCCAGGTCCCTGTTGTTGATGGGGTGGTGGGTCAACCTGGGTGCCCTGTAGTGGTGGACACACCGCTGATTTACGTGTCCTGGAGACAGAGGCATGGGCCCGCTGGGTGGGAGCTGTGCTGGTGTTCCCAGAGGGGGTTGGGTCTGGTGTAGCCTGTGGCTGTCTGTGGGGAACCGACTGTCCAGAGGTCCCCGATGGGCCGGGCTGGTCGTCTGGCTCCAGGGAAACAGAGCTGCTGTCATCGCTGGGGGCCTTTTCTGGGGGTGGGATGGACATCTCTGGACCCTCCGTGGCGGTGTGATGGCGTTCGGGTCCTGCAGGGGTATAAAGGTATGGTTATTGCTTCTGTGTGTGGCATTTCGTGTGATGGGTGGGTGTCTGTGTACCCATGTGCAGGCATTTCCTTGTGGGGGCATTTGTGAGGGTGGCTTGTGGGGGTGATGTGTGTGTGCATTGGGCATGCTTTGGTGATGGGTGTCCATGCTTTGTGGTCGCATGCAGGGCTTGGTGTTGGGATGGGTGGGTTGTGATGGTGAGCCTTTTGCTAGGTGTTGGTGTGATGGGGGAGGGGGTGAGGGTGGGGGTATGATTTGGCATGCAGGTGGGGTGGGGGTGGGAAGCAGTAGTGAAGATTTGCCTTACCAGAGTCCATTCCTCCGCCTACTCCTGCGAGGCCCTCAGGATGCAGGATGTGCAAGACTTCCTCCTCCCATGCGGTAAATTCTGGGGGAGTAGGTGGGGGTCCGCCGCCAGTCTTCTGCACCGCAATGTTGTGCCTTGATACCATGGAACGCACCTTCCCCCGTAGGTCGTTCCATCTCTTCCTGATATCCTCCCGATTGCGTGGATGCTGTCCCACCGCGTTAACCCTGTCCACTATCCTTTGCCATAGCTCCATCTTCCTGGCAATTGTGGTGTGCTGCACCTGTGCCCCGAAGAGCTGGGGCTCTACACGGACTATTTCCTCCACCATGACCCTGAGTTCGGCGTCACTGAACCTGGGGTGTCTTTGGGGTGCCATGGGGTGGTGTGGTTGAGGTGTGGGGTGGCGTTTGTGGTGATGAGTGTGGTGCGTGTGGTGGTGTGTGGTGTTTGGTGCGTGGATTCTGTGTGGGTGATGGTGTTGTGTGCCTCTGTGTTGTGGGATTGTCTATTCTGTGCTCTCTCTCTAGCCTTCGTCAATGATTTCGGGTCGTAGGGGCTTGTGGGTGATGTGGGTGTGTGTTTTATATTGTGTTGGGTGTGTGGGAGTGGTGTTAGTATGTGTATCAGGTGTGTGTATTTCAAACTGACCAATGTGGCTGAGTTTTCTATGTGTGTGTGTATTTTGAGCGCGGCGGTGTGTACCGCCAATGGAATACCGCGTTTGAAAGACCGCTGCGTGGATTTGTGGGTCGGAATGGTATGGGCGTATTTCTGTTGGCGTGACGGTGGAAGTTTGGTCATCGCCATTTTTTCGCTGACCTTTGGTGTGGCGGACTTTTTGGGATGTCGGGTTTTTGGCGGTTTGCCAGTTGCGGGTCAGAATGACCGTGGCGGTTTACCGTGGCCGGGGCGGTGTTATGGCGGTCTTCTGACCGGCGGTAAGCGCCTTTTACCGCCGAGGTCAGAATGACCCCCAAAGTGTTAGAGGTTTATTACAGATTTAGAGCCAAACTGATGTAAATGAATCTCAGAAACATGCTCTATAAGTACAGAATCACCACAAATGAGGTAAACCATTGAACAAAATTGAATCTTACAAGCATAAGGTACGCAAGAATTTTAATTGATGCAACACAAAAGATGAGAAATACAATCTGATGATCTGTGTACAGATCACGTCCCTCTTGTCTCTTCATTGAAAAACTATTAAATATCCTAAATTAAACTAATGTTACTACCTTAATCAGTTCAGGAAAGTTTAAAAAGTGTCAGCATAGCAGAAACCTCAGTAGAAGTTAGAAGAGATGTGCTGTATAACAAAGCCACACAAAGAAACAGGAGAGAGTTCTGTGTCTCTTCAGAATCTTGTAGAATTCTAAAGAATCTCTAAAGAATCTGCTCTTGTCTAACTAGGTGGATACTAATTAAACCCCACAGAACCTTCGAGAAAGCCACGTCATCATGACCAGTAGTTTTCCATCATCTTTGTACAATTGAAATTTACAACTCCATTCAAGTGTTTTATTACATGATTGACACATCAGAATGACCTTGAATATCACCCACAGCCTGGTACAGAAACAGGAGTCCGTTGTTCTCAGCTTGTTAGCACTCACTGTCCTTGGCAAGGTATCCTCCCATGTCCAGCTTCATCTCCAGTACACAACATGCCTTTCATTAACTGTAGTCTTGCACAAAACACCTGCAGAGGAAAAACATTGCAATGCATGCAAAACTCAAAATTAAAGATTAAACATGGAAAGCCAAACAATTTGGGCCTTTTATTATGCTAACTTTAACAACATTAAGTGCGCGTTCAAAACACATGACTATAAATGCATCGTACAATTGTGAACAAGAACAATTACAAATATAAGGTGGTTATACACAATTGTACCTTAATACCATGATCAAAATATACAAATATGAAGATATACGAGTACCATAATTCAGCATGTTAAAGTTGAATATTAGAACACATCTGCATGAACTACTGAATTTCCACTGTAAGTGCACCTTTAATAATTCAATTTAGATGCTCCACATCAGAGTGGTAACTTTACAATACACCATATATGCACAATATTATATTAATTCTGCAATGCATGATGGTGTAACCAAATAAATAATAAGCCTTATGAACCCGACACTGTGGATCATGGGAGTGACCTAAGGATAGGGGGATTCAAAGAGGTGCTAAGCAGGAATTGCACTTGCAGGTTAGGTGAGAAGAAGAGTTAAGTGTGGGGGGAGGCATGGAAGTACATAGGAGGCTGGGCAAAATAGGTGGGGTAAAGAACAGACAGAGCTTAAAAGTGAATTGATGTGGGTAAGGGCAGTGAACTGAAATAGGTGGCAATGACAGATAGGTGTGCCTGGGGCCATGGAACTCCCCCAGGTTAGTGTAGCTTGGGGGACAACGCAGTGACAAACCTGGCACGAGAGGCCAGAGAGTGTTGAGAACCAGGTTGAGCTTAGTGCGTCTTGGGGACACTGGCATGAGGCGAAAGAACATCCTGTGGCAGCCTTGCTGACAATGAGGGAGAAGTGAACCCTAACGATATTTGTGTTACTGAAAGGGATGGATTGCAGCGTGTACAGTGGTGGTGTAGGGGATGGAGAACATCCTGAGGTGAGTGGCACAACAGCAGTTGAAGAGTTGGGTGAAAATGTGATTGAACTGGTTTGCAATGAGGTGATGGATGGGGAAATACTGAACTGGCTGGAAAGTGAACATGGGTAAAAGAGTAAGCAAAGAGAAAAAGAGGAGTACAGGGTGGTCTAATAAGCTCAAAAGACATAGGCCCTCATTACGGCCCTGGCAGTGAGTGATAAAGTAGCAGTAATACCGCCAACAGGCTGGCGGTAAGTTCCACCAAATTATGACCATGACAGTGATAACTCCCATAGACAGCCAATGCACCACACCAACCGCCAGGGCCGAACAACACTCACCACGGCGGTAGCAGCCAACAGCCAGGCGGAAGACAAAGTACCACCCACCATATTAAGACACTGCAAAACACCACCTTTGCCGGGGCGGTACCAAGGCCAACAAAAGCCTGGCAGAAACAGAGTTCAGAAGTGAAAGGACTCACATGGAACCAGAACAGCAAGTATTCCCGATGATTTTCTACGTTATGCTCCACCTGGAACACCAATACCGACGAAGATGACGACGGTGAGTACAGCCGCCTAGCACACAAGGGAGGGAGGGAAGAAAACGAGAGTGACACACACACGCACAACACACACCATTCACACCCACACCATGCACACAACCAGCTGCACACATAAACCAATGGAACACAACACACTGCATAATAAAACAAGGACCAGATGTTGGAAGTACTGACAATGAATTAGCATATCAAAACCCACCACACGAACCAAATATATACAAATGTTCATAAAGGGCCAATGCCCAGTCCAAAGTCATAAGTGCACACAAGGCCACAGGGCACAGTCCAAGGCCCAACTTGTTTCCTGACACATCCAGAGAGAACACTGCAGCGGCATCATTTTGCAAGTGGGCAGGCACCTCAGGGGAATTGGGGCAGGGGGTACCTCAGCCGAATACAGGAACATCCCCACTAGTTCTGGAGGGGGCTCCATGCCCATTCCTCCTGGTTGGGGAGTGCAAGGCCACAGTCTCTGGGGTTGGTGACTTTCCCACTGGTTCTAGAGGGGGCTCCATGCCCATTTCCCTGTCCTGGGGAGTGCAAGGTTACAGTCTCTGAGCTGAGGACATGCCCACTGGTTCTGAAGGAGGCTCCATGCCCATTTCTCTTTGCTGGGGAGTGCAAGGTTACAGTCTCTGAGCTGGGGAACATGCCCACTGGTTCTGGAGGGGGCCCCTTGTGCAGCAGTCCCTGGCGGGTGGCCTACATCCTCTGCTGGCAGTGATAGCTGCACTGCCTCAGCTGGTGTAGAGTGCTGCTCTGGAGCAACAGGTGACGGTGTCTCCTGGCCTGCCTCTGTTGGCGGTGATAGCTGCACTGCCTCAGCTGGTGTGGAGTGCTGCTCTGTGGCAACAGGTGACGGTGCCTCCTGGGCTGCTTCTGCTGGTGGTGATAGCTGCACTGCCACAGCTGGTATGGAGTGCTGCTCTGTGGCAACAGGTGATAGTGCCTCCTGGGCTGCCTCTGCTGGTGGTGATGGCTCAGTGACCTCAGGTGGTGGTGGTGTTGGTGGTTTCACCCTCCCAGCCACTGCTGGAGTTGAGGGCTTCATTCCCTTGACGGAAGGAGGTGTGGACTCCTTCTCCTTCTCCTTCCTGGCTGTAGTTGTTGTGGACTCCTTCCCCTTCCTGGCTGTAGTTGTTGTGGACTCCTTCCCCTTCCTGGTTGTGGGTGTTGTGGGCACCTTCCCCTTACTGGCTGTGGGTGTTGTGGGCTCCTTCCCCTTCTGACTGTGGGTGTTGTGGGCTCCTTCCCCTTCATGGCTGTGGGTGTTGTGAGCTCCTTTCCCTTCCTGGCTGTAGGTGTTGTAGGCCCTTTTCCCTTCCTGGATGTAGGTGTTATGGGCCCCTTCCCCTTTCTGGCTGTTAGAGTGGAATCACAGTCCAGCCTCCACGGCTAGGAGTTGCCTCCACTGTCCCTGTGGACTGTTTGCCTGAGGTGCTGGGCTGGCTGGTTGGCACCCTGGTTCTATGGGTAGGGGGGAGGTGAGAGGTCAAGTTGAGCAAGGAAAAGCTTTTTAGGGATGGTAGGGCGGGAGGAGTGAGGAGGGATGGGAGTGGAGGTTGAGGGAGTGGTTGTTGGAGGTGTACGTCTGCTGGACTTGGGTGCAGGTGCATGGAAGTGTGCGTGTGTGAGGTGGATGGCTGTTGGGTGTCTGAGTGCTTACCTTTACGTTTATGTCCTTTAGGAGTGGGAAACAGACACGGTGGGAGAGGACACAGGAGTGGATGGATGTTGTGGAGGTGTCTGCTAGTGAGGTGTGTGTGCTGCTTGGTGTGGTGATGCTGGTGGTGGATGTTGAGGGAGTGCATTCAGGTGTGAGTGTGGACGTGACTGGGAGGGAGGTGGAAGAGGAGGAGGAGGAGGGGGAGACTGTGGAGGTAGTGGATGTGGTTGTGTCTGCAACTGTATGGTGTTTGTGTGAGTGCTTGCGGGATGAAGTGTGGTGCTTGTGTCTGCCTGTGCCACTCTTGGGTGTTGTCTTGTGTGCATGCTCGTCTGTATGTGTGCCTGGGATGGGTTGGGGTTGAGGAGAATGGGACTGGTAAATGGTAGTTGGAGGGGGGGGGCGGTAGAAACAGGGACAATGGCTGCCATCAGAGAGGAAGCCAGAGCCTGAATCGATCTCTGTTGGACCGCCAATCCACTGTGAATGCTCTCCAGGAATGTATTCCATTGCTGCATCTGGGGTGCCAGCCCCTGGATGGCATTCACAATGGTTGCTTGCCCTACAGAGATAGATCTCAGGAGGTCAATAGCCTCCTCACTCAGGGCAGTAGGGCAGACTGGGGCAGGGCCTGAGGTGCCTGAGGCGAAGGAGATGCCCACCCTCCTGGGTGAGCGGGCACGTGCAACTCGCTGAGAGGCTAATGAGAGGGTGGTGCTGGTACGAGGGGTGGTGGCTGTACCTGCAGCTGGGGTGGTCACAGAGGTGTCTGCCACCACCAGGGAGCTCCCATCGGAGAAGGTATCTGAGTGTGTGTTGTCTCCTCCAGTCTCTGCCATGGTGCTCTCCTCGCCTTCCATCCCACTAGTTCCCTCAGCGTTGGTGGACTCTGCCTCCAAGGTCCTGTGGGATGCAGCTCCCTCTGTCCCCGGTGCCCCTGCTCCTCCGCCAGATGATGCTAATGCACACAAGGACAGGATAACAAAAAAGGAAAGGGAGGGGAGACAAAGAATACACTTGGTCAATGACTGCACCAACACCACTATGGGCATGCACATCACCGTCACACACAGGGAACAGGCTTAAGCACTATGCATTGCACTACCAGTGATATGGCTAGTCACTAAGGAAAGATGAGGACCACACACCACCAACTGCAGCACACCTGGGACCCATGATGCCCTGCCTGAAATGGACTGCTAACAAGCTACGTTACCTGTATTTGCCCTGCAACCATTACCTTTCAGTTGACCCACGCTGCAATGTCTGGCCTGGCCTTAGGGGCACCCACTAACACACATCCACCACCCGGACACCACCCCACCAGCCAAAATATGTGATGAAACCTACTGTACTTACCCCCTTGTGGCTGCTGTGATTCCCTCAAGTGCCCATCCAGCTCAGGATAGGCCACTGCAAGTATGCGGGCCATCAGGGAGGTCAGGGTCCGACGGGCACCCCTTCCTCATTGGGAGGCCATTCTCAGCTGGGCCTCCGCAGTCTTCCGTGCCCAGTGTCCCACCGTTTCCGACAGTGGGTGCTCCGCCTTCCATAGACCCCCAGGGTCCACACATCCTTGGCGATGGCACGCCATAATCCCTTCTTTTGATGGGCGCTGACCTGCAGGGGCAAGAGAGACAGGAGAACACCATTAAACCAACAGTCCTGCCTGTCACACAAATGGCCCACCATACCCCTTTCCATCACCATTGGCGCACACACAGGCCAGCGCACAACATGTACACCGCCAACAGACAATCCCCTCAACCCCCACCCACCCTTACATGATGCTTTCACACACATCTCCATGCATCCTTGCCACATGCATGGTGGCCAAAGTGTACTCATCTGTTGGTCTGGAGGCCCATACAGCTGTCTGTACTGGGGTAGGACCCCATCTACCAGTCGCTCCTACTCCTCCGAAGTGAAGGTTGGGGCCCTTTCCACGGTCACATGGGCCATGGTAGGTTCCAGACACAGGTCACAGCAGCACATGCACAGTAGTTGTTATCCTGTTGAAGGTCAGGAAACAAGTGAGGAATCAGGTAGAAAATGACGGTCCCACCCGCGGCGGTTTACACAGTCACCGCCGGCATAGATCACCATTGGCCACTGTACTCCATAGAGACCCATATTATCCAATGAGGAATTGTACGGCGGTGCAAGACTGCCTTCTGCCACAATGCCCAACATCGGTGGAATTACCTCACTTCCACCTGTCCCTGCATACAGGACAGGCATTCGCCATTTCGGTGGGGGGGCAACAGGCCTATCGACAATAACTGCGTCACATATTAGATTGGCACATACTTCACCACTTACACTGTCCCAATACATAAGTGCACCATGTGGACTGCAGTTGTGGTTTTGTTGTTCCAATTATGACAGCCTACTCACTCTTGTGTCCCTTAGATATGTAGCATTGTGGATGAATGGGAGGTGGAGACATAACCATGTGTACAGACCTCTGGTGGACTTGGCTACACTGGAGGACAGGCACATAATACTGACCTATAGACTGGACAGGGCCACAATCACAGAGCTGTGTGCCCAGTTGGAGCCTGACCTGATATCAGCTATCCGTCATACCACTGGGATCCCCCCTCTTGTGCAAGTGCTATCAGTGCTCCATTTCCTGGCAACTGGGTCTTTCCAAGTGACAGTGGGCTTGGCAGCAGGCATGTCACAGCCAATGTTTCAATCGTGCTTGCAAGAGTTTTGTCTGCCCTGATGAAACACATGTGCAGCTACATTTCTTTCCCCCAGGTGGAAGATTTGGCCACAGTGAAGGCCGGATTCTATGCAATGGGACATATCCCCAATATTATTGGTGCAATTGACGGGACACATATTGCGTTTGTCCCCCCCACCAGAATGAACAGGTGTTCAGGAATCGTGAGAGCTTCCACTCAATGAATGTGCAAATGGTGTGCCTAGCAAACCAATACATCTCCCACGTCAATGCTAAGTATCCTGGATGAGGCATGTTGCCTTTCTTCTGAGGAACAGCAGCATCCAAAATGTGATGGCCCAACAATAGAGGCACAGGGTGTGGCTAATAGGTGAGCTTTGGTCCCCACCCAGTGTATGTTAGTGTATGTAGTATAGGACTGTGTGTGGCTAAATGTTGTCCCTCAATACTTGCAGGTGACTCTGGCTACCCAAACCTATTGTGGCTGTTGACCCCTGTGAGGAATGCCAGGACAAGGGCTGCAGAACATTATAATGAGGCAAATGGGTGAATCAGACAGTTCATCGAGAGAAACTTTGGCTTCCTGAAGGCCAGGTTCAGGTGCCTCCATCTGACAAGTGGATCCCTGTGCTACTCACCTGATAAGGTCTGCCAGATAGTAGTGGCATGCTGCATGTTGCACAACCTGGCCCTCAGACGCCATGTACCTTTTCTGCAGGAGGAGGAGACTGGAGATGCCCCTGTAGCAACAGTGGACCCTGAGGGCAGCGAGAATGAAGATGCTGAGGATGAGGACAACAGAACATCAGTAATCTGTCAGTACTTCCAATGACACACAGGTGACAGTGTATATTAACATTTCTATGACTATTGGTGTAGTCTGTGTGGCTGTGACAAGATGACATTCACTTCATTTTACATTTACTTATTGTCACCTATGGTTTGTCATATTGCAGATGTTGGTGATATAACAACTGTGTACTGATTTGCTGACTACAGCCAGCTACAGGTCATTATTTCTATGCTCTAACAAGGTACAGTACATTTACAATGGATGTAACTGTTTCCATGAATACACATTTTCAACAAATGACATACTATTAGTCGAGTTGCGTCCAAGGGTGTTTATTGTAGTGCTAACAATTGAGGGGAAAGTGCAATGGAATAGGGTATGATGGAGGAAAGTCCAGGGTATTGTTCCAGTCTGTTTGTAGCACAGGTGCAGTGTCCAAGTGGCCATAGGAAGGGGAGCAAAGGCAGTTCACAGTGGACAAGCTGACAGTGTGGGACACAAGGGGGACAACCAGGAGAGTCTCATTTCCTGGTGGTGGTCTTCGCAAGTCTCTCTGGCTTCTGTCTGGGTCGCAGGGAACGTTTGCGGGGTGGTTCACCTTCTGCAGGGGGAGGGTTGCTGGGGGCCTATGGGTCCTGTGGCGGGGCCTCCTGCCCACTAGCAGCAGCGGAAGTGGAGGGCTGGTCAATAGATTGGCTAGTGGTAGGGGCCCGCTGGTGTGCTGTTGCCTCCCTCATGATGTTGGCAATGTCTACTAACACCCCTGCTATGGAGATCAGGGTGGTGTTAATTGCCTGCAAGTCCTCCCTGATCCCCTGATACTGTCCCTCCTGCAGCCACCTGTTCTCCTGCACGTTGTCTAGAATCTGGCCCATAGTGTCCTGGGAATGTTGGTGGTCCCTGGTCCTGTCCCCCCCTGGCGCACAGCAGTCCTCCCAGTGCCCTGTTGGCCTGTGCCTCTGTCCCCTGAATGGTGTGTCCAATGCCACTGACCCCAGGTCCCTGATTGTCTTGGGGGCGAGGTGTGGCCTGGGATCCCTGTACAGGTGGGCACACTGCTGATTTAGGTGTCCTGGGGACAGAGGTGTGGGTACGCTTGGGTGGGTGCTGTAGTGTTGGATCCTAATGGGGATGCTCTGTGAGTGGGCTTGGGTGACCGGCTGTACAGTGGTCCCTAATGGGCCAGGTAGGTCATCCAGATCCAGAATTCCAAAGTTACTGTCATCACTGGGGGCATCTTCTGTTGGGGGACTACATAGTTGTGGCACCTCCTCTCCGCTGACATTGGCTGGGGTACCTGTGGGGATGTAAGTGATGTATTATGCTTCATGTGTATGACATATTGTACATCCCTATCCTCCACTCTATGGTTGCTATTGCCCTGCCGCCTTCTGTTTGTGTATGGTGATGTATTGGATTGTTAGTTTCCCTATGCTGTGCATGCTTTGGTGATGGGTGTCCATGCAGGGCTGGGAGGGGTGTCCATGCCAATGTATAGCATGCAGGATTTGGCATTGGGGTTAGTCATATGTGTTTTTTGTGCAGTGTGTGGGTTGTAGTGGAGTGATGGGAGTGAGGGTGTGAGATGGCATGCAGGTATGGGGGGTGACAAGTGTTAAATGTTGACTTACAAGTGTCCAGTCCTCCGGCAACTCCAGCAAGTCCCTCAGGGTGCAGTACTGCCAAGACTTGCTCCTCCCATGTTGTGAGCTGTGGGGGAGGAGGTGGGGGTCGACCGCCAGTCCTCTGTATGGCGAGCTGGTGCCTTGCTGCTATGGATCATCGCTTCCCCCCTTAGGTCATTCCACCTCTTCCTGATGTCGTCCCTTGTTCTTGGAAGCTGTCCCACGGCGCTCACCCTGTCCACGATTCTCCGCCATAGCTCCATCTTCTGGGCAATGGAAATCTGTTGTACATGTGCTCCAAACAGCTGTGGCTCTACCCTGACAATTTCCTCCACCATGACCCTTAACTCCTCCTCAGTGAAACGGGGGTGCCTTTGTGGTGCCATCGGTGTTGTATGTTGTGTGTTGGTGAGAGTGGGTTGGGTGATGTTTTTCATTTCATTTTTCATTTGATGTGGTGGGGTGTGTAATGTGGGGTGCGTGAGGCATGTATGGGGGTCAGTGATGTGTTTGTAGTTGTCTCTGAGATGTCGGTGGCTAACTCTTGCAGTCTTTTGGTGTTGCCAAAGGGTTGCGGATACTGTGGGTGGGTGTTTTATAGTGGTGTGGGTATGGATGTCAGGTGTGTGTTTTTCGTATTGGCCAATGTGGTGTTGTGTATGTGGGTGTCCATTCTGAGCGCTGCGGTATATACCGCCAATGGTTTACTGCCGTTGAATGTCCGCTGTGGTGATTCGTGGGTCATAATGGGGTGGGTGTTGTTTTGTTGGCGTAACGGTATGGGTGTTGGTACCGCCACTTTAGCAGTGACCTTTGGGCTGGAGGATTTGTGTGTGTGGCAGTATTCTGTCGGATTGGTGTGTGTGTGTCATAATATGGTTAACAGATATCCGCCACTGCAGCAGTATGTTGGCAGTCGGCAGTAAGCGGGATTTACCACCAGTGTCATAATCAGGGCCATAATGTTTGGCAGGAATCCCAGAGATCAGCACTTTAGATGACTGGAAGGCCATTGGAGGAGAAGGGTAGTTCTGGCAATTACAGAATGTTGATATGGAAAAGGAATGGCGCCAGGTTACAACTGGGTAGCTGGAAGGGACAGATATGTGGAGACAAAAATGGAGATGGTGGGGGCCATGAGATGTGTTCTTTAGGGTTGAGGTTGTAGAAGAAAGAGGAGGTAAGAGCACAAAAAAGAAATGGTTGGCATGCAGCAGTGATAAATAGGTGGGCACCGAAGAGCAAGGTGCAGGGGAATGAAGAAAGAATGTAGGTGTGGGGACTGAGGTTGAAGAGAAAAAGGGGAATGAAGAGTTGAAGAGTAAAGAAGGGTCAGGTGGGTGGGGGGAACAAGGAAACAAGGACCTGAGCAAAACATGACAATATATGGGGGTGTACATGTTTCTGAAGGCACACTCGTCAACGTCAGTGTGAGAGAAGAATTGTAAGGGAGAGTTTATAGACATTTATAAGCTGCTTCACAGGGCAATACAGCAAAAGGATAGATCAAAAGAAGAAGAATGGGAACAGCTAGAAACTACCATGTTTTTATTAACATTGAGACATAGACCTCTGCTTTTCTCACATGTGCTAGCGTTTACTGTGAAAGCTTTGCAGACAACACTGTGGCCATTTTTAAATATGTAGATACAATCAGAAAGACTCAAATGTTTTTTGTTGATTTCGGGGGTCATTATGAACACAGTGGGAATCTGCGTGTGTTCATGCTGGCGGTCAAAACACAGACCGCCAGCCCATAGAAGACCCCATCGGCCCTAAAATAAACATTCCACTGGGCCGGCGGGTGGAAAAAGTGTTTCTGCTAGCCGGCCCAGCGGAATGCTGGGCCAGGACATTGTCGACGGCTCCACATGGAGCCGTCGTCAATGCCGCAGTGCGGCGGGTGCAGCAGCACCCGTCGCGCATATCACTGCCCGTAAATCGGGCAGTGACCTGCGCGATGGGGCTGCGCACGGGGGCCCCTGCACTGCCCATGCCGAGTGCAAGGGCAGTGCAGGGGGCCTCAGGGGGGACCCAGAGCACCCCTTCCGCCAGCCTTTCCCTGGCGGGAGACACCGCCAGGGAAAGGCTGGAGGAACAAGGGTTCTTTATCAGGAGGGCAGCGCTGCTTGCAGCGCAGCCCTGTCAGATAGAGAACTCCACCATTGTCAGACTGCCTGGCGGCGGTAGCCTGGCGGTGGTGGAGGGCTGTCTGTGGTGGTCTTCCTTTGTTTATAATATGGCGGTTCAGACCGCCATGCCGGTGGCGGTGATTTCCGCCACCGCCGGCATGGCGGTCTGGACCGCCATGTTCATAATGAGGGCCTTAGTCTGGCTAAGGTATGATGAAGAATTCAGTACCAGGATAGGGGTTTACCCAGAGAAGCAATGGTGTGATGTGGACAGTGAGCTAAGGCTGCCATGGATGACCCACAGCAGGCCAATCCCAGCCTTGCATAGGTACCACAGGCTACCAGTGCAGTGAAGGCCCTTTCTTGGGCGTCCCTCCATGAGGGTGTGGCTCCAGAGAGATGGCAGGAAGCAAACGTGGCACTTGTTTTAATTTTCACAGAGGCTTCTGTAACAGAAAACCATGCAGTATAGTCATGAATGCTGGAAATGTGTGTTGGGGTGGCAAGCAATTACGGCATATTTGGGCCTCGTGGCCATGCCATCTGAGTGATGGCTCAAAATAGATGTGGCTCTAATCTAATGATTTCATCCACCATGACCCTTAGCTCATCTTCAGTGAAATGGGGATTTTTCTGGGATGTCATGGTAGGGTTTAAAAAAAATAAAAGGTGGGAAATAAAGAGGTGACAGTGACTTGATAGGTTTGAGTAGTGCAAATGGATGTGATTGGATATAGAAGTGTGTTTAGGATGTGGGATATGTGCTTAGGAAAAGTTGCGGGTGTGCGGAATCTCTTGTTTGGTAATTTTTTGATGCGCTCTGACTTGGGTGTTTGGCGTTGTAGATGCAAAGGATTGTGGTTTATGAAGGGGTGTGTTGTATGGTGTGCTTTGCAGGTGTTGGAATGTGTGCCAGCTGTGTTGTTTTCAAATTCATCAAATGCAGTTTTACTTTGTCGGCCTGCCTATATCCCAACCTCCAAAATACCAGTAGTGTTGGATATTTAACAGACTCTTGTTGGTCCTGCCTGTGTGACTTGTAATACAGCAGTCTGTCTGACCAACAACATGGCGGTCTTTTGGCAGCCGCCACTATGGCAGTCTGGCGGTCCAACCGCCAACCTCGTAATAAGGCCCTTAGTGCCCTAATGGACTATTTCGAAGACACTCAGGTTGGCAGACTACACCGCTCCGGACACAGACGCCAACCCAAATTCTACATACCATGGTGGAATTTCACAAAGAATCAAAACATATACTGCAGTGGAAGGCTGGCACAATCCATTCCAATCCACACCAGACAGAACCCAATCCCAAATTTATAGAAGCATTACAAAAAGAGCAAAGCTACCAAGAGCTACTAATGGAGCAATCTGTTAGCCAAGTTGGCCCTATACTTAGCAAACAAACTAAAATAATGTATGACATGCCACCTTTTAAAGTTAAGCTATTCATAAATAACAAAGGAGTTGTTTAAATGGTTTCTACGAGTTTAGTAGGACTGTATATATAAACACAAGAACTTCATAATTTAGAGACTTAGGGCCTGACTACGATCTTGGCAGATGGAATACTCCATCAAAACATGACGGATATTCTCATCTGCAATATTACAATCTCCATAGGATATAATGGAATCGTAATACAGTGGACCTGATATCCATCACTTTTGTGACAGGGTAACCACGTATGCCAAGATTGTAATCAGGCCTTTCGTCTACATATATCATCAGTAAATGTTGGTTTGTTTTGGATAGCTCACAGTACCACATCCAAACCCCTAAACTGACCACATCGATAATCAATGTTATTGGTAACCTCGAGCATGAACAAAGAATCCGTGGAAACTGATCTTACCCTTTCATTTTGCCCAATGTAAACTCAACAAATATATGAAAATGCATTGAAATGATCGTATTCTTGCAAAGAAAGCATGAGCTGTGTTTATTAGAAAGATGAGACATTACTGTAATTAGCATTACTATAATGGTGAACAATATAAACAATTCAACTGTGTTAATTGTTACAAATGTTGGCTCAATCCTATCTGTATCTAATACTATAATGTAGAGAGCACAGCAGGAGTACCCTATGCCAGATCATTTAGAATACTATAAACTCCCATACCTTGGTCTTTGTTGTCAGGAAGCCAGTCTAAGTGAGAAGGTTATCCTCCTTTGCAGGATAGAGGTCAACGTCAGCAGGGCTGCATCTCAGTCACAGCTCACAGTGGTTTCATGAAAATCCAGCATGAAGTGCTCCTCTCAATGGGTACAGCATGGATGGTGTTTATATAATACAATATTTTCCTTATCACTATGTGGCAGAGGTACAGAACAGCTATCATCTAGTATAAGCGGGTTGTATCCTAATGAGCACAGAAACAGAAAATAAGAGCATTGTGTTCTGATTGTACATCCCTGGAATTAATGTGCAGACTACAGGGCGACAACGCCTATCAAGAATAAATGCTTGTGTAGCACATTCCCATGTTAGTGGAAAACTATGTAAAAAGTCTCCATTAGAAAAAGATTTCAAGTTAAAAATGAAAATCTAAAATTGAGACCGAGCGTTGGCCTTGCAACACACTTCCCTTGGTTGGAAAGGAGACTACTCTAACACAAATATATAGTAGCACAAGAGGAATATAAAAAAAATAAAAGTAACCAAAAAAACTAACTTAATCAAGGGTATAAGAACTCCCTTCCAATAACACGCTAAATTAGCCATGGATGCATTGCACACTTCATGCAGTATTATCTCTTTACAAAAAAAATAAAGCCTAAAGAAATCCTGCATGTGTTTCCACTAAGAAAAACCTCTCTGTCCCCACTCACACATTTGTAATTGAAAAGAAGAAAACAAACTTCAAGTTTAAAATCTCCCACCCATCTGCTTGGATCTGCCTATTTGAAAATGTTTCAGACATGATATGAAATGAAACAAAGAGATTGGTAAAGAGATGAAACCATGGATTAGCCATATATCTGAAGGCGTTTCAGCTACTGTGAGAGGCAATTTATCAAAATGCTCTATATTGAGCATAGTGTAGGTTGTGTCTTTTTTGCCATCACCTGTTGCATATGTGACAAGTTATAAGACAAAAACAATTCCACTGCATTCAAATATTTCCATGGTACTCTGTTTGATTTTAAAACCTGCAATGTGCAACTCAATTGCAAAATCAATCTTAATTGACTTTGACAGTGTAAAAGTGCGAACATGTCATTTTGCATGATATCAAATGTAGATGACACAATAATATTCAATGAAAAAATAAGAGTAGACAATGTAGTCATGGCATTATCAGCAACAACTAATGACTTTCTGACTTTTCCTTATCAATTTGTTGCAACCATTCAGCAGATCCTTGTTGCGTGATTTTTCCAAATTTAATTGTAAGTGGCAAATATAAAACATTTAGAATGGGGAGACCTGGGACCTAATAAAAACTCTTGCAAATTCATGTTGTCTGAAAGAAGTGATAAGTGTTGGTTAACAGTGGACAAGATGAAATGTTCTCACCATTGCGGACATAACTTACCTATGCTATATAGGTAGTTACTACATCCGCTTTAAAACCCACAGAAGAGTTTAAAAATTGTTAATTGTAGCCATTAGTGTCAATGGGCTACACCAACCACCATCTGAAATGGAAAGTGAGGAGCTTTGTTGTACTATTCCACACCATTTCATTAAACTGGTGTTCTGTGAGGTTAATGTACTGTTGCCAATTGTCAAACCATACAACAGAGGGAATGCTAGGTTTGTTACATTTTTTAATATTAGCTAATCATAGACACTTAGGGCCTGATTACGGTTGTAGTCCCACCATTGGACTGCCAGTAAGATGGTCGAGAGGCGGCCACCAAGCCGGTGGCTTCTCAACCGCTATATTACAACTGGAGAGCCAAGGCCAATGACGCCGCACTGACTGTGCAGCCAGCACAGTCAGAATGCACACTGTTGCAATTGCAGACAGTGCGCATTCCGAGTGTGCTGACAGGGGGGACCCGGCACTGCCCACGACATTGGCATGGGCGGTGCAGGGCCCCCCCTGTGGCCCCATCTCTGCCTTTCTGCCAGCCTATTCATAGCGGTGACCCCGCCATGAAAAGGCTGGCGGAAAGGCAAGTCATGATCAGCACAGCAGTGCCAACATTGGCACCGCCATGCTTGACCACAACTTGCACCGCCGCCAACCCGTTCTGGATCCATGATCCCAGCAGGGGTCTTCTAGCGGTCCGACAATCAGCATTGTAATCTGGCGGTCAGACCACCACGATTGCGGTGTTCAGGCGACCACCACGTGTACAGTGGTCTTAGGACAGCTGTACTCGTAATGAGGCCCTTAGTCTGTTGTACTTTTTTTCTTTAAAAAAAAAAAATTGTCAAGGAATAAGACAAGCTGTAAACAAAGCATCAATGCCCTGAACCTGCCAGTGTCATGCACCGCAAATTGATTTTAAATCAATATTGTTCTTTTAGTATTCATAACCTTTGAGTGTCCATTGGAAAATAAAGGAGTCAGAATAGGTTAATTTTGTTGGTATCAGCATATTTGTCTTTGCTTGGAAAGGCGTAAGCCTATAATAAAATAAAACCTGGTCTTCAAGGGCATGATCTGGAAAACAAAGGAACTTTTTAAAATGTATTGGGGACTCCCTACATTTGGTTTTAGTCAGTGTACCCACTGTACATAGTTAAAAACAGCACATGTAGTACTAGCTCCGTGTAAATGATGGTGTGCATAATAATGGTAACAAAACAATTCTCCATAATTTGCAGAATTCAAATACAAATCCTCATTTTCAAAAACTGTAAGGATTCCAATTCAGATAGCATATTTGAAACAGTTGCAACAACCCACTGATCAGAAATGGAATCTGGGGTGATGACATTGTCCATAGCAATCTTAAAATCATAAGGAATTTGCAAAGTTTCCGTGGGACCAAAAATGTCAGAACGGACCTTATCCCAAACAATAGCATCATAGACAGTAAATGCAGTAATGTTCACAAGAGACAAGTCTCTTTGCACCTTATGTGAGGAAGAATGTGGCTTAATTACTTCATCTGCCAGTTCTAGAGAAGACCGATCTTGGAGATAGGGTCCATTCAACAGCAAGAAAAAACTGTAACAAATCCACTCCAGATAAAAAGAAAAAACAAGGAAAGAAAAATCCAAAGGTAGGATCATGGCAGATTCAGGTAAGAATTTTCATACAAAACAACAGCAGGCACGCACCATGCAATGATGTATGTGAAGAATTTGAAAATAAATCATCAATGTCTGCAAAACAATCAGAGGCAGTCTGTGTAAAAACAGTGACCTCAAAAGGTGAAGGAGAGCAAGCAGGTTCCTCCAAAGGTGATTGATAATACATCACCTCATTATTAGGAGCAGCCATTGAAAGCTGTAGATCCACATCAGAAACATTTCTTTCATTGGCAGTAGTAACAGGCACCAGGGAAAGTTCATTATCAGAAGTCCCCCGCCAGGGAGTATTAAGATTAGGGCTGCTTAATGCATGTAGAGGGATCTCTTGCAGGTTGGGGAGAGGAGATAAGGAACTACCCAAATACCCTTGTGGCCTGCTATGGAGAACTGGCCACATGATGTATCTTGGAAACGTGTTGTTTCTGTGTACAACCAGCAAGTGGTGACAAAATCACAGTTCGAGGACCTTGAACTGCAAGTACAGACAGTGGTGCTTTGTAGGACGGGCCAAGCTCTTTTTTTATCTACAATCTTCTCCCAGGATAGATCCCCAACTTTAGGAATCCAGCCAGAAGTCGCTGGTTGCTCCTTCACTTCATCAGTGGCAGAACGTTTAGAATTCACATTCAAGTGCTTTTCTCAGAAGTGTTGTAATTCCTGTAAGATAGGGAAATGTTCATTGATGTCAAAGGCCCCATCTGCCAACACTGCCTTGGGGTTATCAAGATCTGGAACACACACTTGGACTCCAAAGAGGACCTCATAGGGGTCCGACCACCCAAATATCTTCTAAAAAGATTATTTCAAGCTCTCTGGATTCCGTATAGGTGATGGTTCCAACCACAACCTCAACCTAATAATATAGCTATTAACGACTGCTTTAAGTCACTATCCTTCCATTCCACTATCAAATTTCCCTGAGGATGATATGGGGTGGAATAATGCAAAGCAACACCCAGGGTGCCCATGGTATCCCAGTAAGCCTTACAGGCAAAGGCCATTCGCTGGTCCGAGTGGAATGTTGCCTTGCATATGTACTGATAAAGACCTGTAAATCTTTAATAACAGTTTGAGCATCAGCTGATCGCTGTGCCCACACCCTTAGAAATTTATAACATGAAACCACAGCCAATTAAATAAATTTGAATGTATCATCCGTATGGAGTGGTCTGCAATGATCGAAATAGACATATTGTAGTGGCTTATTTGAGACTAGAAGGGGTGTCTACAGTGGACGGGCAAAGGTGAAACTTTTAATTTGTTGACAAATGTCACTACAATGACATATCTTTTTGTCTGTTTATAAAGACCCCACCACCAATGGTGTTTTCTGTAACAAGGAAACTGTAGCCGCTACACCAACATGGGCAGATGCTAATCCTTTAGGAGCAGCAATTATTAATTCTAACCTGCAGTCCTGGTCGGGTATCGCTCAATCACCTACCCCCCGAATTCAGACAAAAGGAATATTTTGGGCACTCACCAGATAGGAGTATTTTGTTGGAGAAGTTTTTGGTACGGGCATGCAACTAGCTGAAGCAGTGACCGCAGCCATAATGTCCTCATCTAATCTCATATGGGAACGAGTAATCGCGGCTCTACAACAGTCTGAGTATCCGCTTCAGCAACCTCATCAGTTAATTAATTCCCTACAATGTGTAAGCCAACAAGTTGATGACACAATGTGTGAATGATATGAGCCCATGGCAAAGTATGTGTAAAAGCTGCCACCTTTCCCCAAAGCAACTTATGCTTGATAGCGTTAGCTTCAGAGTCTCTAAATCCAGTAAAGCACCAATTATGTCAATTATCTTTATAGGACTGGATGCAGTAATAGGAATTACACATTGTAACTATCAAGAATTATGGATAGGTATTCTTCAGTGCCAAAACCAAATCGTTCAATTCAGCTAGCTGAGCGGTAGAGTTATCCAAGGTTTCTGTAAATGTTTTTTGTGCCTGAATACTCCATCTTTGATGACCCCCTTTACTTATGCTTAGTACCAACCATGGGCTGTGCTGAACAGTATACATTATGTAATCATACTGATCTGAAGGCATAATTTCATTCGATATGGGGTATTCTTGTTCATACTGGAGAAATTCCTGTGTTCTCAATGTAGGGTCAAAAAAATAATCTACCTCAGTAGCTGTCAAGGAAGTGGCGCACTGGATCTATCATGGATGCAAGGCTTCCACGTCAGGAACGCTTGCCTTTGTGATAACCTTTTAAGGCTGGAGTGGGAGACACCACAGTTATGAATTTTCCCTGGGCCAATGGGTGTTCCTTTAGGACAGCTGTTGGAACTGCAGTCAGACTTTTTTGTGAGGATTCAAAACACATTTCTGCATTAGAGTATACATTTAACTTATCTGCAATCAGTACAGTCTCACCTTCTTTATAGGTGTCACGTATAACCAGTAGAACTTGCAATTATGCGGATGACTAAATTAGTGATGCTAACAAAAGTGTGAAAGGGTCTGATTAAATGTTAGGCGGTATGTGCACCGCCACGGCAGCGGTCGGACCGTCATCGGCTTGGCGGTTGGACCACTGTATTACGATGTTGACGGGCCTATAGACCAAAGACTGCCGCAGTCCCGCCGGCACCGCCAGGCAGCACAGATCCCCGTGGTGATGAGGCTGGACAAACAGGCCGGCAGAGCTATTGTTTCCACCGGTCTCATTATGATGTTGCTCACCGCCAACTTGACTGTGACGGTCCAACCACCACGAACAAGCTGGTGGAAATGGAGAGCATAAAGGAAGCAACTCACCTGCCGGCAGCGTTACACATCCTTTGCCGCCATGGAGCACATCACACAGGTCCTGCCACTGCTGCTGCTAATCGAAGGTGCCCAAAATCCACATCACCGTGGACGCAACTAACAGAAAGTACACACATCTACTGATGTAATTAACCTAACAACAGATCGTCGAGCCGTCGTCCACATGATATGGGGCCCACGCTACAGGCACCAAGCACACATGTAATTGTGTCCACAGTCTGAGTCATTCACAAATAATGACACATTCACAGCCATTAAATACCACCTTTGGGTAGGTCACTGACACTGCACAGCCACACTCCACAATAACACACATCTGCCAATCGCAGCCACAGGGACAGCAAGGTGTACACAACATTGTGTCACGCAACAACACATCAACATCACATCTACCAATAAAACTGACATCCTCAAATTGCACACATGCAATGGACTTTTTGTCAGATTGAACACACATATGTATGGATGTGTCATAGAACACAAACACCCCTCCCATGAAACAGCCCTGCAATGTACCCACACATCACCCACATTGCAACACAATGGAAGGACAATGGGATGCACGATAGTTTGAGAGACAAATATCCAAAGCTCACTATGCAAACACTGCCTGCATAGTATGGATGGGGGCATCAGGAGCACTCATGGAAGGATGCTACACTGGGACACATCACACTTTGCACATGCCCCTAAAACAACATTTGCACAGGAACTGGCCCTTCAGGTATCTCAGGAACAAACAATAGTGAAGCCAAGTGACATCCCTATCTGCATAATATGGAAGTGCAAGTCAAGAAAGCAAATACAACAGCATGGGCCATATATCTAGATGAAGTAGCTGCAAGGTACCCAAATCAAAATGGACACATGCACAGTCAAATGCAAAGTAAGCTAGCACAATTGAACACCCTCCAAGTGGGGACAAACAAACCTCAAGCTTCCACACATGAGAAGAATGTACAATCCATATCAGAGGGACATGTATAACACCATACATGCTGAAATTGGACAACACAAGCTAAAATACTTACCATATCAAACATAACACAATGCAGTAACACCCCAGTTGAATTAACACCCACATATCCATACAGTCAACATCTACCTTTGTCTTGGGTGACACCAGCACAGCCCACAAAGTCAGATATTGCAAACACCAGCAAATGGATCAGCAATCAGGCTGAAACACACACAACTGTAGGCGTACAACACAACTTACTCAGGAACAACATAAAGGTAAAAAAAGAATTGCAGGACAAATGTGTACCCAAAAAACAAGAACTTGGGTTTATTAACTCAAAATGCATAAGAGCAAAGACCATTGGCCAGGCCATATAGATATGTCCATGCACATCACTGTGCCCACACTTGGCTCCAATCACTGCCAGGGAACCTCCACAAAAAGGGGCATCAAGTGGGCAGGCACCTCATGGATCATCCCTGGGTTGGGTGGGGTCAGATTTGGGATGGGTGGGTTTGGGAGGGAGGGTCTTTTTCTTAGGAGAGGTGGGCTTCTTCTTGGTGTGGAGGGTTATGGGTGCTTACAGTAGGGGGCACGTGTGACTGGGAGGACTTGGATGTAGAAGGGATGGGTTGGGATGTGGGTGGGGGCCTCTTGGGTTTGGTAGGGGTTTGGAGGTAACAGGGGAAAGGGCAAGTTCAAAAAGGAAGCTCTCTTTGGGAAAACGGGTAGGGTCCTCAGAAAGGGGTTGGGAATTTGGAGGCTGAGAAAGTGGTTATCTTGTGTGTGGGTGTAGATGCCTTGGGCATGTGCCTGTGTGAGGTATGCTTCTGTTCGGGTGGTGTCTGTTGCATGTGGGCATTTGCTTGCTTTGGGGGCTGGGAGGTGGAGGTCCTGGTTGATGTGGGAGTGATGGATGTGTATGTGTCTGTTGGGATGGTGTATGTGGGTATGTTGGATGTGGTAGATGTGTCTTTGTTTTTTGTGGTGGTATCTGCACGTATGGTGGATGTGGTAGATGTGCCTGTGTGTGTTGTGCTGGTGTCTGCTGGTATGGTGGGTGTGGTGGATGTGTCACTGGCTGTTGTGGTGGTGATTGTGTGTGTGTTGGATGTGGTGCGTGGGTCAGTGGGGGTGTCTGGTGAAGTGGTGGCTGATTTCATGTTTGTGGGTGTATGTAGAGTGCCTCCATGCTGGTGTGTCTTGTGATGTTTGTGTCGATGTGTGCTTCTTGTGTGTGTTGAGGTGGGTGCATGTAAATGTGTCTGTGTGCTTGAGACAGGTAGAGGAATAAGGGATTCGGATTGGGATGAGGGAGGGGGGAGGGGAGAGGAATGTCGGGATGACTGGCTGCCATCAGTAAGTAGGCCAGATCCTGGAAAGATCTCTGTAGGTCATGGCACTATGAATGCCTTCCAGGAAAGCACTGGTCTACTGAAGTCGGCTGGACAACCTCTGGGAGGCATTCACAATGGCAGTCTGCCCCATAGAGATGCTCCTCAGGAGGCCAATAGCCTCCTCACTCAGGGCAGCAGAGGTAACAGGGGCTGGCAAGAGGTGCCTGCGGCAAAGGAAACACCCACTCCTTGGGTGAGTGGGCACGGCCAACTGGGTGGGAAGCAAGAGGGAGGGTGGCAATAGAACTGGGGGTGGCAGACAAAGATGGCACAGGAGTAGGCCCTGATGACTCCCCCACCACTAGGGAGTGGCCGCTGGAGGTAGAATCCAATGATGATGGTGTTCATCATGTCTCCTCCGTGACACTCACCCTCCGGGCCACTGGGTCCCTCCATGTCAGTGGTGTCATGACTGGAGGTACCATGGCCAGATGCTTCCCCACTTGGTTGTGCCCTACCTCCTTTGCTACCCTGGGATGATGCTGTAAATACAAAGAGGAAAAGGGTCACCACATGTTCCTGATCACACTTGAACAACAGCTGTGATTAGCAAAAATAACATGACATCAAGTAGGCCCCAACAACAAACTATATCAAAGTGCCTCCTACATGTACCATACCATATGCATGCATGCCATCTGAACTGTCAACAGTTGCCCACAAGAAAATCAGGATCTCAGACAACTACAATTGCATGGCTGAAGTTGTGCAATCACAGTAACCATTGAACAAGTAGTAGACCACATCACCTCCAATGCTTTGCCTCATGGAGCATACCTCAAGTTAACTGTTGTCATATAATTGTAGGACAATGCCAACTTCATTTACACAGATCCCACACAAGGTCATGCAGTCATGCAGACATCTATTTGTCACATACACAATAATACAACAATAAGAAATTATGCTTCTAAAACCTGCCATGTTGTTGACAACAGTACAGTAGCCTGGAGAAGGTGACATGGAAATACTCATGCCATACTGGAAACATATCAATAATACACACTTCACCATGTGGAATTTGTCCTAATGGAGTCATGGAGGTAGTACTAATGTTGCTCAGATATGCTAAATATTTGGCATGGAAATGTACATTGTAGACAAAATGTGCAACATTTCAGGGATATATGTCTCTAAAATCCACAACACAATGAATCAGCAAGCCCCAGGGAAATCACCACTAATGTCTAGCACCCCTTACAATGACATACTCCTATTGCATCAGTAGATGCCATTAGTCTTTTGTATGCTGGAGAGGTCAAGAGATTTGCAATTACTCTTAGAAGGTCCTCAACATGTTTTACCAATGGGAAGCTACATCACTGTTTCCATTTTGGTCCTGCAAATGGTGGATGAATGGTTGTACCCAACCTCAAATGATTCCAACATAACTGCTGGTCACTCCATGATGCATGCCAACAGACAGGTAACAAACCTTGCCCATTACACATGTGCAGTGAACTCTTCCACATGATGCCACATCAATGGCATGGAAATGCACATTGTGTGTAAAACGTCTAGTCCTATCTGTCATGTCCCTTATTGCTACTGCAATTGTACATTCCAAAAGACATGCTATGACGGGTGAGGGTAGGTGTAAGCCAACAATCAATGATGACACACTCCTGTCTGTGGCACCACATGAAATGTACCCCCATTGCAAATGTCCTATTCCAAACACAGGTTGTCATGCACATATATGTGAGGGAATACGGAAATCATTCCATGAACACAGGCAGACCATGCATGAAATGGCAGTGTATACATTTCGTCAAAAAGAAAAGCACACATGCTAACAAGTAGGCACAAGGGATGTTTGCAACAGTGATGGCACATACATCATGCCAATGGACATTCCCCACTTATCAAAGGAAAGTATTGATCTGTAACTGCTCCAAAGAACAATGTATGCTCTGTCACTTGTATGATAGCCATCTTCACATTATAGACAGTAGTGAGGCACCACCACTCATTACACACTGAAGACAAGTGGCCTCTGGGGGTCAGATTCCAGTGTACTCATTTGACCAGACACATGGCTGAGGACAGTGTTCCATCACTTTGGCCTGTAACACTGAGGAGTAGTGGTCTGTAGCATAGAATTTACACCCACAACAACAACAAACATTACTTGATTGATCAGTGTACACAGCCATGTGTTGTCCCTGAAGAGCAAATTGTTTGTGGATTGTACACAGTTATGTCTTAAGTCACTAGGCCAATAGGCAAGGCATCAGTATGCAACACATTACATATCTATATAAAAAGTTACTTATATATTGTGTCACACATGACTCATCCCTAATGATCGGGGGAGATGTCAGAACCTAAAATATTAACTTGGCAACGTGACAGGCAGGTATATGCCCTGTACTCACCTGCTTGTGACTGCTGTGCTCGCCCTAAACGCCCATCAAGGTCTGGGTACGCCACTGCAAGAATGCAGGCCATTAGGGGGTCATGGTGCGAAGTGCAGCCAGCCCAGGTTGATAGCACAGTCCCAGCAGGACCTCCACGATCTTTGGGGCCCAGCGTCTCAGGTCCTCCCACGGTTTGCGACAGAGGGTGCTGGACGGGCTGTTGACCCCCAAGGTCCGCACCTATCTCCATATCTCTTCCTGATGAGCATTTACCTGCAGGGATGCAAGAGACAAATTAAGCGATTACAATCATAAGTTTTTGCCCAAATGGTTGTGTCACACACGTCAGAAACACTAAGCAAAAATGTTTACATTTGTCAAAACACCACAAGTGTAAAGCACACAAGCTAATAAGTATAGGGACATGACTTACCCTGCTCATGGCCTACAATGACTACGCAAGCCTACTGACATCAAGTAGCCCATGCTCCAGCAACATGTACTGTGATGTAAACCACAATGAAACACTACACATCTCTGTGGCCTATGAAGGGTAAACTCCTTAGGCCTGACTGGACCAACACATTCACACTCTGCAAGACTGACTCATTGCATACAGTCCCTACATGCAACTTCCATAGTACAGACTCTTCACCCTTACACTTGAGTGACAATGAAGGGGCTGGCATGGTGAGTACAGAAAGTGTCTTCCCTGTGCATGTGTGGACATGTGGCCCACCAAATACATACTCATGCCACTTCAGGAAGGATTCTGTGGTATGTGCCTGTACCACAGAACACTCCTTTGGACATATGTCTCTAAACCACAGAGATGGTATCCAACGTAGAAAAGTATGCATTGTTCAATTTCTGCTATGTGACCAACCTACTGAGTCATGTCACGATCTCCCAGGAATCTATACACTGCACTGTGGGTCTGTAATTTTTGCAATAAACGTCTGTGAAGGTGACAACAGAGGTGTGGAAGAGGGAGGCCTGTCATGAGTCAAATACACACATTGACAATGATGCAAAATGTACATATGGACTACTTCTGGGATGTACCTCTGTACCCATTCCTAACCTAGTCAATACACTGAGGCACTCAGGGCAAGTTTTGCCACTAGGGCTTCATATTGGCCACATGACAGGATCTGCTGGTGTGCACAGGGAGTGGGCACAATGCCACAGTTGCATAGCCACAGGGACTCTCCCACAGCCTGGCCTATGCCCCATTTTGGGAGATACATTTGACAGACCCTGGTCTCTGCAGGCTGAGCATACAGAACCTACACGACACTCACATTTCCATCACTTCCATGCATGACACCACCTTGTGGCCATCATCAATGTGGCTTGTGGTTTGTGTGGCAACCTGAAGGGCAAAATAAGTCATGATATGCCTTCCAGACAACAGTTTTGCAAGGCCAGATAGAGGTTGAAATATCTGTGGCACTGTACACATTGCTTACAAGATCCTCAAATGACTCAGACAAGAAACATACACATCTCATGCTGTCATGCACATACATGTTGTCTAACATTTACAACCATCATAAAGAAAGAAATGTCATTGGATGGCAGTGAGGTCTCCTTGCCTAGTTATGTGCATCCAACAAAAGGAGCCTAAAAAACATCACACAGCACAATGTTAATGAACACAACATATAGTACTGGTCACCAATACCGGCACCATGTACATCCAATTGATGCCACACAGACTGTAATAACAGGCACGCAACAAGTCTAACTGCCACACAGGGGCACATTGTAGCCTGTGAGGAGAGAAAGAATAGTGTTGAACAGAGTCATGTGTGCACATGAGGAAATGACCTGCTCCTCTGGTGAGCCATAGAGCTGGCCATACAGGGAAAGGACCTCATTCACAAGCCTCTCCAGCTTCTCTGGAGAGAAGGCAGGGACCTTATCCCATGATGGACATGGCATGATTGCTCCCAGAGGCGGCACACAGCAGCTCAAGTAGTGGAGTAGTGGAGGTGTCGCTGGCTCAGTGCCAGAAGTCAAGTGTGTGAACTTGCACCACATTGTGGTCACATCCGCATGTACGCGGTCATCACCACTGACGTACCAGCCATTGGGCCGCAACCGCCATAGGCAGCAATGTTAGCCTATGGCTGTGTCTGCCGCGGTTGTAACAGCCTACCACACAGATGTATTCGGGCAGCGGTCACGGGCAGTTCCTAATGTCCAGTGGAGTAGGTCAGGCATCTGCCATTTTGGTGGTCTGAAATACTGTATATGGCTTTGTAAGCTGCGCCACACATACAATATGTGTTGGATCATCAGAAACATCCTTATTCTATCTTGTTATGTAGGTCCTACTACACAACCACCAGTGTAGTGTGTTTTAGGGCACAGATGGCTTATGACAGCGGTGTGTGGTCAACCAGCGCTGACAGTATTTTTGGCAGTTGGAAAATACAGTCACATTTCAAGGGGCAATTGTGAAGCAGATAGTTGGATGTCGCCTGCACCTATGTTGCGAACACATGTGTTGACAACCATGGCAGTCACATGTGACTTTTGTGTAGTTGCCAGCTGGGATGTGTACTGTGTGTCATGTCTATCCAGTCAGAAATGCTTTGCCATATGATGTTGTTGGCATACATCAAATATGTTGCTGTTGACACACTGATTAATGTTTCAAATCATGTCTTGTGAGAGAGGGAGGATGCAACAACCTCCTGTCTACCGTTAACTGCCAGATCTTCAGACAATGAGAGAATGCCACATCATCCAGTCATACCACCTGGATAGGCAAACAATAGTGGATTTATGCCATCAGTTGGAGCCAGATCTCAAGCCAGCTAACAGCAATCCAACCTGTAGACTGATTTAAACCGTATACTGCCCCAGCGTCCGTTGGTCACTTATAAAAAGGCGGATACTCTGAGGAAAATACTTAGCCCGAGTTACACCTCTAGATATATACCAAATTCTGAGAAGACATGGTTGAATCCAAAACCATTGGGAGGTTATAAATGTGGGAACTGTGTTTGTTTTCAGTATGTCAATGAAAAAACAGTGATTTTTCATAACTTTAATGGCTACAGAAATTTTCAGATAAGATATTTTATGATTTGCAACACATATTGTATCTATGTATTCACTTGTGTGTATAATTGTCAATACGTTGGCTCAACAAAACGTTCATTGAAAAAAAGATGGCGAGAACATTTGGAAGCGATTAGACATGATGATTTTAGAACTCCTTTGGCAGTATCTTCAGGGACACTCATCATTTGAATCAATTACGTCACATTACACTTATGGGTATTGATCATATTGCAGTCTATCATAGGGGAGGCAATAGAGGTCTCAAATTATGACCTAAGGAGAGTTGGTGGATTAATTGCTTGCAAACTGTGCAACATGGGTTAAATGTTGATCCTGAAATGTACACGTCATTGATGTATTAATTGGACCCTATGATTGTGTATCTGTCCGTACCGGAGGATAAGGATATGGAAATAAGCATTAGGATGATGGAAAGAGATATGTCTGTCACCTCAACAACCAGCCTCTCTACTTCAGCAATGCTTTTGATTGACTTTCTAATATGGATAATTCTGAGCAGTTGGTCCTCAGTGAGAGTAATCAAATGATAAACTACTGATGACACTGTTTCCTGAGTGGTGAAAAAATATGTTATGAATACCAAAACTTTCTATCCTACTTGCACTTAATTGTTTGGAACATGAGACTTTTGTGATATAGATATTGTGTAGGAGATCTGCTTTTGATAATTTATTAGGTAGTGCTAGTAAAAGTATATCAATCTAATTGGGTATTATCTTCAACTGACCATTGAAAGCCATGTGTCCTTTCTCTTAGCAGACACAGACATGCCACATTTATTTTATTTTTTGGGGGGACTATATCAGTATGATATATCTGTTCGATTTATTGCATATAGATACACTTAGAATTATTGTCGTTATTTCGGAGGTTTTGAACTTTATGTCTACCTTTGAGGTACTGCTTGTAATGCTTTCAATTATCTGATGTATACCTGCTGTACATCGTTGGTAAGCTCTAATTTGAAACACAGAATTTGTGTTTGGTAGGTAAAACTACTGTGTAGCACTACATGGTAGTGCATTTACTTTCCATTCAGTAGGTAATGAGTGCTAGGCTGTGGTTCTTGTGATTTTTATCATGTTTATGTGAGATTTGGTTTCTCATTTAGAAATATAGGCCCTCATTACAACCCTGGCAGTAAAGTCCGCTGACTGCCTTGCCGACGGCAACCAACATACCGTGTCCCTGGTGGAAATCCGCTACGGGTATTGTGACCCACACTGAGAAATCCTCCACAATTCAGACACCCACACAAGTCCGCCCCACCAAAGGTCAGTGATAAATTGGCGGTACCAAAACCCACAGCGTCACACCAACAGGAATACGCCCACACTATCACGACCCACGAATCAACTCAGTGGTCATTCAACCGCGGTAAACCATTGGTGGTACACACCACCGCGCTCAAAATACACACACACTTACAAAACACAACCACATTGGACAATTCAAAATACACACACCTGACACACATACACACACCACACCCACACACCCAATCCAATATAAAACACACACCCACATTACCCACAACCGTTTACAACGAAAAAATTTGAAGAAGCAGAGAGACAGAAAAGCAAAGACCACACCAGCATCCAGAGGCATACAACACCATCACTCATACACCATCCAGCACAAAACACCACACACCCCAAAACATCACCCCACACATCCCATCACACATCACCTCACACATCACTCACACCACATCATGGCACCTCAAAGACACCCCAGGTTTTCTGAGGAGGAGCTCAGGGTCATGGTGGAGGAAATCATCCGGGTAGAGCCACAGCTATTCGGATCACAGGTGCAGCAGACATCCATTGCTAGGAAGATGGATCTATGGCGGAGAATTGTCGACAGGGTCAACGCAGTGGGACAGCATCCAAGAACACAGGATGACATCAGGAAGAGGTGGAACGACCTACGGGGGAAGGTACGTTCCATGGTATCTAGACACCAGGTAGCCATACAGAGGACTGGTGGTGGACCCCACCTCCTCCCCCACAACTAACAACATAGGAGGAGCACGTCTTGGCAATTATGCATCCTGAGGGCCTCGCATGAATAGCAAGAGGACTGGACTCTGGTAAGTCAAATTTTTACTACTATATCTCCCACCCTACCTGCATACCACCACAAACTCCTATCCCTACCCTCACACCCATCACTCTACCACCTCACATATACCCCACTATCACAACCCACCCACCCCAATACCAAGCCCTGCATGTAACACCAATGTATGGACACCCATCACAAACCTGCATGGACACCCATCACCAAAGCATGTCCAAGGGAGAGACTCACTCAGGGCACACAATCACCACTCACACAAGGGCCAAGGCGATATTGCAAGCACAGTAATAGAGGGAAACACACCCATTGCACAAGATAGCACACACAGAGAAAATAACAATGCATTTACACCCCAACAGGACCCCTACCCAACATCACTGGACAGGAGGTGCCAGCCATATCCAGTCCCCCCCACAGAAGAGGCCCACAGTGACGACAGCAGCTCTGCACGCCTGGATCAAAATGACCAGCCCGGCCCATCAGGGACCTCTGGACAGTCGGTTCCCTGGCACAGTCCCAACCCACCACAGAACCTCCCCCCTCAGGAAACACCACCACAGCACCCACCCAGCGGGCCCATGCCACTGTCCCCAGGGCACGTCAATCAGCAGTGTGTCCACCACTACAGGGACCCCAGGCAAACCCATTAACCCAAGCAAATCAGGGACCTGGGGTCAGTGGCAGTGGGCACACAGTTCAGGGTACAGAGGCACAGGACAACAGGGAAGCTGGGAGAACTGCTGTGCGACAGGGGGAGGACAGGCCCAGGGAACCCACTCTCCACGAGGCACTCTCAAACATCATGGGAGCATACCACCATTCCCAGGAGACCATGGGCATGGTACTGGCCAAGTTTCAGGAGACCCAGCGGCTGCAGGAGGGACAGTACCTGGGGATCAGGGACGACTTGAAGTCCATTAACACCACCCTGGTCACCATTGCAGGGGTGCTGGCAGACATGGCCAACACCATGAGGGAGACAGTGGCATACCACCTGGCCCCTGACACCAGCCCAAATGATGAACAGCCTTCCACGTCCACCGGCGCTAGTGGACAGGAGGTCCCGCCACAGGACCAACAGGTCACCAGCACCCCACCCCCTGCAGAAGGAGAACCACCCCGCAAACGGTCCCTGCGATCTAGGCAGAAGACAGAGAACATTGCAAGGCACTCGCCAGGAAAGAAGACTCTCCTGATTGTCACCCTTCTGTCCCACCCTGTCACCCTGTCCACCTTGAACTGCCATTACTCCCCTTCCTATGCCCCATTGGACAATGCACCTGTGATACCAAGAGACTGGACTCTACTATGGACCTTCCTCCACCATCACCCAAGCCCCTTCTACATACCCCTATACACATTAGCCAATAAATAAACACCCTTGAATCACAAACCAATCTGGAGACAGTCTGTACTTTCACAAATGTATAATTACAACATCATCCACAAATATCAATGTAAATGTTAATTTGCTCATACCAATGTATGACAGTTGTTGGGCAGCAGTAAATATAGCAGAAGCCAGAATGAGGTACCCAGACCTGTGAAATGGAAAGCCAAAGTGAACTGTCAGTGTCCATAGACAGAGGTTAAGAGGCTGACTTATACAATGTCCTACAGTAGTCAGATATGAGATGAGCAGTGCCAGTCTCTTACCTATTACCTCTTACCTATGTGTCACTGGAAGTACTGCATGATGATGTTGGTTCGGTTGTCAATATCTTCTTCCTCTGCCTCCTCTTCCTCACTGTCCACAGTTGCCACAAGACCATCATCAGGCCCATCCTGCCGCAGAAAAGGCACCTGGCGTCGCAAAGCCAGGTTATGCAACATGAAGCATGCCACGATTATCTGGCACACCTTCGGCGAGTAGTATAGGTAGCCACCTGTTAGATGGAGGCACCGTAATCTGGCCTTCAGTAGGCCGAACATCCTCTCAATAATACGCCTAGTTCGCCCATGTGCCTCATTGTAGCGTTCCTCTGCCCTTGTCCTGGCATTCCTCACTGGGGTCAATAGCTATGAGAGGCTGGGATAACCAGAGTCACCTGCAAATGTCAAGGGATATCTGTTAGACACACATTAACCCTTAGTGACTACCCCATACCGAGACACCTATTCATACTGTGTGGGGACCTTGGGCTCACCTATTAGCCACACCCGGTGCCTGTGGAGTTGGCCCATCACAAAAGGGATACTGCAATACCTCAAAATGTAAGCGTCATGCACAGAGCCAGGGTACTTGGCATTCACATGAGAGATGTACTGGTCCGCCAAACACACCATCTGCACATTCATAGAATGGTAGCTTTTTTGATTTCTGTACACCTGTTCATTTCTGCGGGGGGGGACAAATGCCACATGTGTACCATCAATGGCACCAATTATGTTGGGGATATGTCCCAGGGCATAAAAGTCAGCTTTCACTGTGGGCAAATCCTCCGCCTGGGGGAAAACAATGCAGGCGGCATGTGTTTCAGTAGGGCTGACAACACTCTGGTCAACACGTTAGAAAACATTGGCTGAGACATCCCTGATGCCATGGCCACTGTAGTTTGAAAGGAGCCACTTGCTAGGAAATGGAGCACTGACAGGACCTGCAGTAGAGGGGGTATTACTGTGGGATGGCGGATAGCTTACATCAGGTCTGGCTCCAATTGGGCACACAGTTCTTGGATTGTGGTCCGATCAAGTCTGTAGGTGATAATGATGTGTCTGTCTTCCATTGTCGACAGGTCCACCAGGGGTCTGTACACCGGAGGATGACGCCATCTCATCATCTGCGTCAGCGGATGTTCCCTATGGAGGAGAATGGTGAGCAGAGGGCCATGTACCACACAGGTTGCACAAGTGTTTTTGCAGTAATGTGAGTAAATCCGTGTGTGCTGTTCTTCGTCCGTATTTCTGCCAAAATGTGCTGTGACGCAGTTAGGTGCCATTCCATGTGCCCCTCTGAAATGGCGGCTGCCTGACTTGTAAGGAGGGACAAGGGGAAATGAGGTAACTGCGCTGGCGTTGTGCAGCGTCGCGGTAGGCGGTCAAAGACTGCAGCGCAATTTAGCATTGGTTATCATTGGGCCCTATGGGTTCCAGGAGCTAATGGCCATGTACGCCGATAGTGACGGTACACACCGCCGCGGAAGTGACCGCCATTTTCTATCTGTTCACTCACTCGATACCTGACCTTCAACAGGAGAGGACCTACACTGCAAGTGCTGCTGTGACCTCAGTCTGGAAGCGACAATGGCTCATGTGTCTGGGGAAAGGGCCCCTGCCTTCACCACGGAGGAGTTGGACAAACTAGTGGATGGGGTCCTCCCCCAGTGCACGCTACTCTACGGTCCCCCAGACAACCAGGTGAGTACACTGTGAGCATGATGCGTGGGCAATGCCTGTTTGGAGTGGTGTGGATAGAAAAGACATGTGGGGGGGGCTGAGGCCTGAATGTGAGGATGGTGAGTGTATGTGCATCAGGGCATGGGTGGGAACTGGTGGGCAATGAGTATGACGGCCCGGACGGGAGAGTAATTTCCTTTTATCCTGTACCTTTCCTCTTGGTCAGCGCCCACCAGAAGAAGGGTATTTGGCGTGCCATCACCAAGGAAGTGCGGACCCTGGGGGTCTATCATAGACAGAGCACCCACTGCCGCAAGAGATGGGAAGACCTGCGCCACTGGAGGCCACAAGAAGACAGCGGAGTCCCAGCTGGGGATGGCCTCCCAATGTGGAAGGGGTGCCCGTCGCACCATGACCCCCCTGATGTTCCGGATCCTGGCGGTGGCTTATCTGGAGTTGGATGGGCACCTGAGGGCATCACAGCAGCCACAAGGGGGTGAGTACAGTGTCATTCAGCTGACTCGGCACACTTTACGAAGTGTCTGGGTGGGGGATGTGGGCTGTGGGTTCCCCTAGGCCGGGGTGAACTTGGTAGGGTAGGTCCCTTGTTAGGCAGGCTCTGGGGCACTCCAACCCCAATAGCGTTAGTGGGCATCTACAACTAGTCAGGCTCCTGTGGGTTCCAGGTGTGCAGCAAATGGTGTTAGGCATAGACCCCCATGGGCAGGTGATTTTCCTACTAACTGCTAGTGCATGGCCTATTGCATAGGGCTGCTCCCTGTGTGTTGTGTCGGCCAACAGTAGTAGTGTTGCTGGCAATGGCTATGTGTCTCCTCTGTCTTTCCCCCCCTTCTTGTTTTGTCACCCTGTCCTTGTGTGCATTAGCATCATCTGGCGGAGGAGCAGAGGCACCGGAAATGCAGGGAGCTGCATCCCACATAGCCCATGAGGGTGAATCTATGGAGTCTGAAGGCACCAGTGGCACGGAGGGCGAGGGGAGCTCTAGGACGGGGACAGGAGGGGACACCAGCGACAGCAACTCCTCCTCTGATGGGAGCTCCCTTGCTGTGGCGGGCACCTCTGTGCCCACCGCAACAACAGGTAAGGCCGCCACCCCACTTACCAGCACCACCCTCCCAGCAGCCCCTCAGCATGTTTCCCGTGCCCGCTCACCCAGGAGGGTGGGCATCTCCTTCGGCCCAGGTACCTCAAGCCCTGCCCCAGTCAGCCCTTCTGCCCTCAGTGAGGAGGCTATTGACCTCCGGAGATCCCTCACTGTTGGGCAGTCAACCATTCTGAATGCCATCCAGGGTGTCGAGAGGCATTTGCAGCAAACAAATGCATACCTGGAGGGCATTCATTCTGGCGTGGCGGCCCAACAGAGAGCATTTCAGGCTCTGGCCTCAGCACTGATGGCAGCCATTGTCCCTGTATCCAGCCTCCCCCCTCCAACTTCCACTACCCAGACCCAATCCCCTTTACCTCAGCCTATCCCAAGCACACCATCAGACCAGCATGCACACACATCAACACACAAAAGTGGCTCAGGAAAACTTAAGCACCACACATCTCACAGGCACCCACACAAGCACCATATCCATGCAGACACACCAACATCCACTGCCTCCACTGTGTCCCCCTCCTCCACGTCCTCCACCTCCCTCCCAGTCTCGTCTCCACTCACACCTGCATGCACTACATCCTCAGCCACTACCTCCATCACCAGCACGCCCATCACTACACACCGCTCATGTGCAATCACCACCCCCACTACCATTCACATGTCCCCTGTGTCCTCTCCCAGTGTGTCTGTGAGCCCTCCTCCCAAAGTACACAATCACAGGCACACACCCACTCAACAGCCATCCATCTCACAACAGCCTCCAACCCATGCACCTTCACCCAAACTCAGCAGACGTACATCTCTTACAACCACTACCTCTTCCTCCACTCCCAAACCCCCTCCATCTTCCCGTCCCAGTGTGTCAAAAAAACTTTTCCTAGCTCACTTGAACCTCTTCCCTACACCTCCCCCCGTCCTTCCCCTAGGGCCAAGATGTCTAGATCCCAGCCCAGCACCTCAGCCAGAAAATCTGCATCCGCTGTGGTCCCTGCTACTCCAGTATGGTCAAAGGGGGCACTCGTCAGAGCTGCCAGTGGGCCACTGACTGAAAAGAAGGACCACCCTCTTCCACCACCTGCAAAGCTCAAAAAGGGACTGGCTTCCAGCAGGGGACAGTCACACCACCCACCCATCAAGGCCTCGCACAAACACCGAGTGGACAGTGCCAAGGTCCCTGCAGCGACTGTCAAGATGGTGAAGGGCCATAAGCCAAAGGGCACATCACCTCTGGGCACGATGTCACCTGGTGAGGGGCTGGTGAACACAAAATCATCAGGGATGGCAGCCACATGCACCACAGTCACCACTGCCGCTCCGACCGCCACCTGCACTGCCACCTGCACCACCACCTGCACCGCCGCTGCCACAATGTCAGGCTGCAGCATCCTCCCCAAGGATCAGCCATCCGAGGCTGCCGGAGATGGTACGGTGTCTCCATCCACCGCAACAGTCACTTGCACCACGGCCAGCACTGGCAGCATCTCCGCCGCAGCCACCGCCGCCTGCACCACCATCAGCACCACCACGTGCACAGCTGATGCCACTCTGTCGGACATCAGCCCCATCCCCAGTGTGCAGCCGTCAGAGTCTGCAGGTGACGTCCTGGACCCTCGACACGCCACTTGAGACACCACCTCCAGCACTGACACGAACCAGCAATTGGAAGCCTAAGTCGACGCAGGATGGAGTGTGGGTCTGCCTCCATCGAGTATCATGCTATCTGTTCCAGGTACATTGCGTAGTTGAGACACCCAGGTGAGATGAAGTCAACTGCCACACCCAAGGTGCAGCATCACTGGGCACAAAGCCCCCTCCAGAACCAGTGGAGAAAAGCATCCACTAACACAGTCTTTGGCAGAATGAAGCACTCTGGGCACAAAGCCCCCTCCAGAACCAGTGAAACATGTCACCGACTTGAGAGACTGTGGCTTTGCACTTCCCAGGAGCAAGCAGTGGTCAAACCACCCACTTGAGAGACTTGAGAGACTGCGGCTTTGCACTCCCCAGGAGCAAGCAGTGGGCAAACCACCCACTTGAGAGACTTGAGAGACTGTGGCTTTGCACTCCCCAGGACCAAGCAGTGGGCAAACAACCCACTTGAGAGACCTGAGAGACTGTGAAACTTGAGAGACTGTGGCTTTGCACTCCCCAGGACCAAGCAATGGTCAAACCACCCACTTGAGAGACTTGAGCGACTGTGGCTTTGCACTCCCCAGGACCAAGCAGTGGGCATGGAGCCCCCTTGAGGAGCAATGGCATCGTACCATCATCCGGCTGAGGTGCCCCCCTCTCCTTCCCCCTGAGGTGCCTGGTTTTTTTCGACCTGATGCCCCTGCAGTTTCTCTCCGTTTTGAGGCAGGTCGCCCATGCTTTTTGGGACCACTGGTCCACGGACATTTCATGGGACAGTGTACGTACTTGTGTACTTGCTGTAAATATTTGTGTATACTGATTATTTGCTGTTCTCTTGGGCTATCTGATTGTTTGAATATTACACTAGTTAATCTCATTTTGTTTTGTCCTTGCGTTCTTCCAGGGGGTGATGGGGTGTTTCTGTGATGTTTTTGGATATGTGTTTGTGTGTTGTTGTGGGTGGGGGTGTTGCATTTTGCGTGTGTGTGTCACTCTCTTTTCCCTCCTCCCCTCCCCTGTGTGCTAGGTGCAGTACTCACTGTCGTCGTCGCCGCCTTCTTTCCACTTCGTGGTGTATTAATAGATACAGCAACATGGGCAGGACCTGTAACTCGGGCTCCGTGGCGTCCTGGTTCTTCATTGAGTGTCGACAGGTGAGTGGTTTCCCTTCTGTGTACTGTTTCTGCTGTGCTTTTGATGGCGTTGGTACTGCCCCGGAAAAGCTGGCGGATTGGTGCCTTGTAATAGTGTGAGTGGTACATTGTGTTCCGCCTGTCTGTTGGCGGTGACCGCCGCAGTGTTTGTTGCTACCGCCGTGGCGGTCGGAGTGTTAAAGTGGCTGTCTGTGTTGGTGGTTTCCGCCATGGCAGTGATTCCATTTTTTTAACTGCCGGCCTGTTAGCGGTATTACCGCTGCTTTATCACTGACCGCCAGGGTTGTAATGAGGGCCATAATTCTTTACATAGTAGTACAGTTATTTTACATACAATAGGTAATGAGTTCTAGGCAGCGGGTCTTGTGATTTTTCTCATGTTTATGTGAGATCTGATTTAGAATTATACAACTTTTTATTTTACAGTGATTTTGGCATTTTATTTGCATATTCATCTGTAATTTCCATATAGTAATTACATAATATTTAATTTGTTGTTATGGCTTTCATATTCATTTGGAGTTCTTTATCCTTTTGGTTATTTGCAATGCTCTAACCATAGGAATAATTTACGTTATTCACCCTTGTGATATTTCATTTTGTAATACAGAATCTGTGTGTGGTGGTTTGAAATGCTGTGTAGCATTACGTGGGAGTGTAGCTACTTTCTACTCAGTAGGCTGTGAGTTCTAGGATGCAGTCCTTCTTGTCATTGTGATTATTAGTTTGATTATGGCAATGGTTCCAGTATCTTATTTCTATCCATTAGCAATCTTTAAATAGTAATCATGTAGCATTCAGTTAATTGTCTTTGTTTCATATTTTTGGTATGAATAAATATGGTGAACTTATTTATCATGGTGAAGTATATTATGGGGAGGCTTTCTGTGCTTCAGTTTGGATTTTAGAGTTGTACTTTATGGTGTTTCGGTTTAAATTAACATCACCGAATGAATAACGAACTGCAAAGGTGTCAGGATTTACAGGAGGCACGGTCTCTCACAGCTCTCTTATGGTGATCTTCCTGCTAAGATGCGCGCCTGCTACCTTCTCTCTTGCAGCAGGCCACACCTCCCATGCCATCCTTGTGGCAAATCACATCTGCCTGGAAGCAGTGTAAAATGGTGGATACGATGCCCTCATTCTTATTCTGGACTTGTATTTTCAAGTGGGACTTCAAATCCCAGCAAACCTTCACTGGCGGCCATGTTGGGGTGTGGCTAGGGTATAAATACCAGCCACATCCGGTTTCCAGCGCTTACTATTCTGGAAACCTTCCTGCGAGTGAGACTCTTCTGTTGTCTTCCTGCCCTTTGAAAGGGGATTCCCTTTGAGCGAGTGGACGGACTAGCTGCCGGAGAGTGCTTTGTGGATACTTTGTTTCCGCTCTTTTATTTGCTCACGGAGACGAGCGGTTTTGGCAAATACAAGTTTATCGGTGTTGCGAAGAATTGGTATTTATCTGGCATTCCTTTTTGAATTTCAATTCCGTGTAGGAATTCTTCTTCTTAGGAGAATTGGATTTGTTTTGTGAGAAAACATTATCGATGTTTTGACGAACTCATATTTTGGTTGAAATTTTATTTGGATGTTATAAATACATTATTGCTATTTCGCATGAATGTTTTTTTTTTAACACTTTAGATAAGACCTTGAACAACTCTAATTCAGAGTATCCTTGTTGTGAAGTTTTTATTGCTTAATACAAAAAGTTCTATATAGAATTATAGTATTCCTTCTTGAGCTCCTGGCATATGCACCTTGGAAGGATTTCAGTGACGATAGTCACCGCAGTTATTTTGACTTAAAGTGTCATGATTTGGGTTTAATTTATATTAAGAATCTACACATCATTAGCAAAAGTGTTTTCTTACATGATTTGAAAAAAAACATAAAATTATTGATGCTGTTGTTTTTTCTTGTATTTAACCTATTCCTTTTCAGATGTCCTTCCTAGCTGTTCCCTTCCTGTTTACCCTTCCCCCCGCCTGGCCTCACCAATCTTCAGCGCTATTACAGCATCTGAATTGGTGCTGCCTGGAGGTGGGCTCTTGGTTGGCATCGTACAGATCCCGAGGAATTGGGCCCTGACAAAAGGTGACATCAATATTGTGATTTGGAACTGGTTAGCACACATTATTTAAATTTAAATTCGCTTTTGCATGCAATATGGGTTTGGTTGAATTCACTTTGGAGGTTTGTGCAGCAATGCTTGTCTTCATTGTTGAGGTAATTATGCAATGTGCAGGGGTATTGTAGCTTTTTCCAACTGTTGAGCTTGTGCTTGTCATATGTGGAATCTCTGCTTTATTTGAATATTTAGACTAAACAGTGAGAGTTAAAGTATGACTGAAATATTATTTGGGGTTTGCAAAGTGAAGTGCAGGTTTGTTTTTCAATTTGATATATATATATATATATATATTGATTTTGTATCTTCTTTCTCTTAGTGTAAAGATATAGGCCCTTATTTTGACTCTGGTGGTCTTTTGACTGCCAGGGTTAATGTGGCGGTAACAGGCTGGCGCTGTATACTGCCACATTACGAGTGTGGCAGGTTGGCCGCTGCCAACCCGCCACATCTCCACTCATACCTCCATGGCGGTATGAACTGCCAGGCCAGAGATGTTCATCTCCGACCCGGCGGTCCACAGAAGACCGCCGGCGGCATTATGAGCCGGACTACTGCCATGGTTACCGCGGCGGCAGCAATGCCACGAAAACCATGGCGGTAGGGCTACCTGTGACAGGGAATTCTTTCCCTGTCACCGATAGATGGCTCCCCCACACCCCCAGCAAGCACTTAACCTCTCTAAACACATAGCGCCCCATCCCACTATGCACATAACACCCCCTACAGTCACTGCACACCCCAACCCCCTACAGTCACTGCATCCCCACCCTGCATACATGCACATGCACACCTACATGCACCATGCATACACCCATTCACCTCCACTTCCATACACGAATCCATTCACACATACGCGCATGCATTCACTCACACATACTCACACATACTCACAACCATTCGGGCACGCATCCACACTAACATGCTCACACGCGTACACACAGACATGCAGACATGCACTCACTGCAACATTGATACATGCATTCACTCACACGCATACACCACAACACACACAGAAGCATACACACATGCATACACATGCATACACAGACACCACACACTCACACACAACACCCCACCCCCTCCCCTGTCGGACGATCACCTTACCTGTACCGAGAAAAAGGTCGTCCGCAGGGAACAAGAAGGGGCGCTGCTACCGTCAGCAGCGCCCCGCCATCAGGACACTGCCAGGCCATATTAATGGTCAAAATACGCCTAGCGGCGTCCTTCTGGTGGGGCGGTGCAGGTGGTAGCACCACCCAGGCGCCGCCGTCCGCCAGCATGTATACTGCCAGATTTTTGCCCAAAGTGTGGTGGAAATCCTGCAGTATCCATAATATGGTGGGCTGGAGACCTCCAGCATTGGTGGTCTCCTGGTGCCCGTGGCTTCGGCGGTCTTATGGAAAGACCGCCAAAGTCATAATGAGGGCCATAATATGGGAAATCTGAATGCTTATTGTGATTATGCTTCAAAATTCTTTCCGTGGGTGGATGTGCTCTTGATCTTTGGGAGGAGATACAATTAGGATATGTAATAATATATACCAGATACAGTGTATACCATGGGGTTTCTGAGGCAGCTTAATCGTTCATGGATGTCTAACCTATGTAGCTATTTGAGTGGGGGATTGTTATTAGAAATGGATATGCAATAACATGTGCCATTTATACTTTATATCATGGCGTTTGAGGTACTTTAATCGCTTATGGATGTTTAGCCTATGTTGCTAAATGAGTGGGGTATTGTCACTAGAGATGGCTAACTATGAGTTAATACACTAGAGTATAATCTTTGTGATGGTTGGGGGACTAGGGTAGTGAATATAAATTACAAAAAGAATGTTAACAGTATTTGATATTAATAACGATTGTTGCATATTTGATTGATAGATGTAGTGACGTTTTATGTTTTTATAATTAGGATTAATCTCAGTAGCTCTTGGAATATGTCATATGCGACAATGAATATTTTCAGTATCTCTGAGACACAGTAATTGAAAAGATGTATAAAAGTATGGGTAGGTTTTATATATTATTTTTTTATTGGCTTGATAATCTATTTTTAGTGAATATGGATGTGGAGCAGGGGACTGATATATTCACATTTATTTTCCTATTTAGTCCTTCTATGAGCTACTAATTACAGCTAATGAGTTCTGTTGTGGATTGAGAAGTATTCACACCATGAGTCAATACAGTATTGTGGGTTCGTTAATTTGATTAAAGTATGGTGAGTATATATATGTTTGAATCTGTTTTCAGATGTGTTCTGCCAATATCTATATCCAAGTTAAGCATTAAGGTGGATATTTTTCCATAAAAAAGTCCTTTTCAATTTCTCTTATTTTTTCTTGTGTTCAGTAAAGGTCGCTGCACAGGCAGATTGATATACTGACACATTACCTTTGTCTCTCCATTTTGTGAACACATATTTGTCTTTTGATGTTGGAAGTCATTACATGTTTTCTATGACAAAATATTTATATGACCTTCTGCGTGACAGATTGTTTGTTGAAGAGCTTAGGTCTGAGTTCAATGCACTATACTTAGATATTTTTTCAGGTGTTTTTTTTTTTCTGTTTTCTGTGTTGTGCCTTATATATTTTTGATTTGTTTTTTCCCCATCTATGTATAGCCCTGAAGAAGCGGACATTCCCCGAAACACGTGTTGGCAACCTCAGCAACTTCAAATGGATGGCAACCTCAGTAATTTCAAAAGGATGGACAATTTCGGCAACTGTAATTAATATATGATGCCTTATATATTTTTGATTTGTTTTTTCCCCATCTATGTATAGCCCTGAAGAAGCGGACATTCCCCGAAACACGTGTTGGCAACCTCAGCAACTTCAAATGGATGGCAACCTTAGTAATTTCAAAAGGATGGACAATTTCGGCAACTGTAATTAATATATGATGTACATGCTATGATTTCTATAGGCGTATTTTATGGCTTAAATTGATTTATGGGAAACTATTTTTATGATCATATGACATGTACAGTGACTTGCATTTTCTTCATGATATGATGGACTTGTACTAATTGAATAACATAATAATTCTTTTTCAATGATCTATTGCTTGTGGCATACTTATTTTGTTCTCTGTTTCTAGTATTTAGTTCTTCTCCCCACATCTCTGTGGCATAGTGTAATAGTTAGTCAGGGGGATATACTGACTTCTGTGGGTCAGAGCGCAGGGCCACGTCAGTACTCAACCTGCATACCACCCAGTGTACAAGTCATGTCAGTATTGCACTTCCTGCCCAAAGGATCCTTCGAAAATACAGTGGCCCTATCTGCTGGTATGTCCCAACCTATGTTCAATCTGGTGTTGAAGGATTTCCTCTCAGCAGTGTTGAAATACATTGACAGCTATCTCAGGTTCCCCCGACGTGAGGATTTATCCAATCTGAAGGCTGACTTTTATGGTTTTGCCCACCTCCCACATGTGATGGGGGCAATTGATGGTACACATGTTGGCTTGATGCCACCGCAGGCCAGTGAACAAGTCTATTGCAACAAAAAGAACATCCATTCCATCAACGTGCAGGTTGTCTGTTTGGCAGATCTTTACATCTTAAATGTGTGTGCCTGTTATCCTGGATCAGACCATGTTTCCTTCATAATACGGAACAGCACCATACCCCAGCTGATGTCACAACTGCATAAAGAGAGAGCTTGGCTGATTGGTAAGTCACGTCTGTCCTGATTGTGTGTGAGAACTGTCAGGGGATATAATCATGAAGCTAGTGACTCATTGTTGCACTTATGTCCCATTACCTAACAGGAGACTCATCAGATCTAAACCATCCTTGGTTGTTGAGCTGCTGATGAATCTAACTACGCCAGGTGACATCTGCTTCAATGAGGCCCATGGAGAAATACGGCGGGCAGTGGAGCAGGCTTTTGAGCTCCTGAAGGCCAGATTTCAGTGTCTGGACAGGACTGGTGGAGCCGTCCTCTACTCACCCGCAAAAGTGTGTCACATCATTTTGGCATGCTGCATGCTCCACAACATCGCCCTATGGTGGAATTTCCTACAAACCCCAGATGAGGGCAAGCCTGCAGTACCTCCAGGTGAGAATCTTGAAATACCAACTGATGATGACAATGATAAAGAGGAAGGAGTTGACTTGTGTAAGTATGTCATGAGATTTAATGGCTGTGACTGTACAATGAACTGTGATTGTGAGAAAGTGTGGAGTTGAGTGTTTTGGATACAGCTAGGCAGCTGATACTCTGCAATAATCAGCCAAAGGCCTCTTGATAAGTCAGCTTTTGACACATCCCCACCTTAATGATGTTGCTTTGTTTGTGTCAGTTTCCTTGCAAGGTATTTTGTTTTCTAGATGCTTGCTATGTGACTTGTGTCATATGTATGGTTTAAACCCTATATATCTTGTTTTGTTCATTGTACAGGTACCTTCACCGTGACATCTTCCTGTGGGAATTTCAGAGTTGTGACATTGGCAGGTATGTGATGCTATTCTGACATACAAAGTGGACATGGATTGTTCCAGGTAATGTAGGTCATAAAGTTTGGATGTATGAGACCCGTGCCAATACAGCTTGCACAGTGTTTGGTGGAAGGTCAGAAGTGCCCACTGGACTGACTTGTTTTGTGTGCTGTGATGCATTATTCCTGTCATCATGTGGGCCTAAAATATGTAGTCCCAGACCACTACCAAGTCATGTTTCCTTCACATTGGCTAAACACTCTTTTTGTATGACATGTATGTAGCTGTAGCTGTAGATGTGTTTCAGCATTTTAGACCACAGTGCTTGTGCCACAACACTGACACATGGTTGTGTCATACCAGCAGATGCATGGGCATTTGATTATGATGGCCCTGTGATCACGGAATGTTGTACTGCCATCTGTCTGTATCTTGGATTATGTGATGTTGAATTACTTTGGTGTGGTATGTGATAAGGCCACGCTGATGACATCAACCACATCAATGTTTGCCTATTCTACAGGACACAGTCAGGCAAATCCCTTTGTTCTGTGGTCTGGGGGTCTGTACCTGTCAATATGTTCATTTACTCAGTATGAGACAATCATTCCTGATTTCCAATAGTGCAAACATGTTGACAGCCTATGTGCTGAACATTGTATGTATTGTATATATCCCATTTTAAATAAGTACCTTGGATCATTATTGTATGATTCACATGGTCTGACATACCTAACATGGCTAAATATGAAATCAAAATCAGCAGTGAATAGTGAATTAGCTAGTGAATAGTGATTTTATTGGGCAGCTACGATTAACATAAAATATGTGTGACATGATTGATCAAAAATTCAAATGTGAAGGGGTCAGTCATGGTGAATGAAATCATTGGAGCAGAAACCACACCATTGGGAGTCCAAAGTCCAGAGTACTCCTTCCATTGGAAATAGTAGGTGGTTCAGGATCAGTCCAGAGTGAATGTGTAACACACAATGGAGGTCCTGAAGGAAGAGGGTTATTACTGGCAGTGGTGGGTGTCGTGCCCTCCGCACCTCCTGTATTATTTGCTAGACATCCCTGCTTGCGTGGCAGGGTCTGCTGCTACAGAGGCAGGGGTATCTGGAGATTGTTGTTCCTCTGCCAGGGCCTCCCTTCCAGTGGCTGGCACCGATGTTGATGGGTTTGCTGTTGATGAGCCAAAGGAAGGGGTAGACTGGTGTTGAAAAGCCCTGCTCAGGGTGGTGTGTATGTCCCTCAACACCCCTGTTAGGGAGGTTATGTTGGTATTGTGCAAAAGGAATGCAAAAAGAACAAGTGATGGATGGAATGCTGAACAATGTCAAACATTCAAACTCAGTACAGAGATCTGGGCCTAAATTCATCATTGTTTTGCTGTCCATGCAATTCCAGTTTGGACCCAGCCATATGCATATCAGTCTTGACCCTGTTCCCCATGGGAACAGTCCAGCCCGAACTGCCAGGCCAGGTCTTCCCTAGACTGGAAACAAGCATCCTGGACCGGTTTTGGGGAAGCACCCCTCCTCAGCCAGTCTAGTTTGAATCCAGTGGCATGGGAAGCATGGGTCCCACGTCTGGGCATACCCTTCCCACATAGGGCGACAAATGCAAAAAATAACAAGTGGTGGACGGAATGCTGAACAATGTCAAACATTCACCCCCAGTACAGAGATCTGGGCCGAAATCCATTGTTTTTGTGCTGCCAATGCCATTTTAGTTTGGACCCTGCCATATACAAATCAGTCCTGACCCTGTTCCCCATGGGAACAGTCCAGTCCGAACTGCCAGGCCAAGTCCTCCCTAGACTGGAAACAAGCATCCTGGGACCGGTTTCGGGGTATCACCCCTCCTCAGCCAAGCTAGCTTGAATCCAGTGGCATGGGAAGCCTGGAAGACACAAGGCCTCCTGAGAGCTGCAGTCAAGTCACTCTCTTCTACTACACACACTATACAAATGTTATCCCAACAGGTTGATTAAACATCATTTGGGAGTTGATAAACAGATGCATTTGGGTAAGGGAACACTGGGCTGGTGGTTGGAGTTACACACACAAGGCCTCCTGGAAGTTGCAGTCATGTCACTCTTTCTACTACACACACTATACAAATGTTTTCCCCCAGGTGAATAAACTTCATTTGGGAGTTTCCTGCTTTAGTGTTTGGAGTTTCAGACACAAGGCCTCCTGGGAGTTGCAGTCAGGTCACTCTCTCCATTAAACACACTATACAAATTGTGGGTATTACATATCTGAATGCTGACTGCATTTAGGTTTGGGCATACATTTACATGTTGAGACATACCATGAGTCCTCGGATGATTTTTATATTGAAGGACTTACAGACACCGTTTGGACATCTGGCATGTGATGGGCCTTGGTAGTTGTGATGCTGTGTCCAACAATACACACTGACAGTGTTAACACTCAGATACTCTGGGTATTGAATGTTGGTTAAGTACATGAACAAGGCAGTGGCAAAAGGTGAGCTGTGAACATGCAGGAAATTTTTTTGTGACTTACCAGACTCCACTCCCCCAGGTATTCCTGTCAAGCCTTTAGGATGCAGGATGGCTAAGACCGTCTCCTCCAGGGAAAGAGTAGTAATGTTGCACCGGGAGGGCCACTGCCAGTCTCTTTGGCCTGCAGCTGGTGCCTGGAGACCAGGGAACGGATCTTGCCCCTGAGGTCATTCCACCTCTTCCTAATGTCTTCCTTTGTGCAGAGGGTGGTCCCTACAGCATTTACTCTGTCGACGATCCTGTCCCACATTTACATTTTCCTACTGAGAGGAGAGCATCCTGGACTTGTGCTCCAAACAATTGTGGCTCTGCCCTTATGATTTCATCCACCATAACTCTTAACTCATTTTCAGAAAAACTGGTTTTTTTTTTAAGGTGACATGGTGGAAAAAAAATAAAAAAGGGTGACAGAGACTTACTTAAAAGGGGAAGTACAATAGGGTGTGAATGGACAAAAGTGTGTGCAGGTTGTTTTATAGGATGGTGAAAAAAGGGGTGCCTAATCTATGTATTCTACTAAAAAAGGTGCTCGGGCTTTGTTGTCTTGCAGTGAAAATGCAAAGGATTGTGGTCTGTGAAGGGGTGTGTTTTATAGTGTCCTTTGCAGGTGTATTCAGTTGGCCAATGTGTGTCAGCTGTGTTGCTTTGAATTCATCCAACCTGCACTTGTCGGCTACTTTGCGGACCGTGAACTGCCGTGGGCCTGACTGCCATTGGGTGTCCGCCACGAGGGGACTGCCACAGCGACTGTGTGATTGTAATATACTCAGTGGTTGGCAGAGGCGCTGATTGCATGGGAGGTCAGACGACCTATATCCAGGCTGCCGCGCTGCTGGCGGTCTGCTTTTTTTGCTTGGTTGTCCTGCTTGAATAACTCATAATAGGGCAGTCTGGAAGACCACCAGCATGGCGGTCTTTTCAGGACCGCCAACATGATGGTCTGGCAGTCTGACCGCCAAACTCATAATGAGGCCCTAAGTGTTTAGATGCAGGCATGTATGTTTGCAATGTTCTGAGAATAGTAGTACGTTCTGTAGTCCAGTGTTTATCTGAAAAATCAGGACAAATGAAATCCTACAACGGTTTAACCGTACATAAATAGATATGTATGTCCTACCAAACTTTAGAAAGCCTAAAAGTGATTGTGTTTTTTTAATGTATTTGGTGGTTGTCAGAGAGTACACTTTTCTAAGAAGTGTGGTGCACGGCTTTTACCTTCATTCAATAATTCATATCATAAGAACAGAACTCTAAGAAAAGCAATTTTTTATGTTGGAAACCTGATTTTTAGTCATGGGCAGCGAATCCTAGGACTATATGATCCAGTCTGGCCAAACATGTTTAAATCATCATCTGTAAGGTAAATGTCACCAATGCAAGGCAATGCTTCTGAATCAGTTTCTTGTAAAATTGATGTTACACAAGCAGCAAACAGAGCTGGACTGTTCTTATACCCTGAGGGAGCTTACAGAATGTTCTCTGAGTCCCTAAAGCAGTAAAGACTGTCAAATCTCTGCTTTCAGGTGGTATATTGTGACAGAAAAAGCCATTGGAAATGTCCAAGGTAGTTTTGTATTTTTTACAAACAATATTCATATTCAATAATCATGAAAGCTGTACTGTGTAAGTTTTGTATAGCAAAATTCTCCATATGGCTGTTTAAATGTCTATAGGCTAAGACTGTACGTTAGGAATGATCTGGTTTAGCTACAGGAAACAAAGGATTATTCATAGTTGAGATACAAGGTGACAGAATCCTTAACAGGGTATTTAGCTTCATGTTTAATAGGGTATTGTGGTTGCACTTGTGGGCTTGGCCTTATAGGTATCACATGAAAATGTGAGTCTCTACCCCAGCCTGCTAAATTGCCATATAATGCAGGGGCTTGTGCAAGAGCCCATTCTGTCGCATATGCTTCTTTAACTTCCTCAGAAACAAGAACAGAAAAGGGTTGGAGTATTACATCCTCCCCCCTATGGAACTTTCCTAAAAAAGTCAGGTAGCCAATCCACCTCAGCCAAGAGAATGTCATAAGCATTAGATAAGATCTGCTAGAATATTACTATGATAGTATGTAATATATCACCCTCAGCTTGGATGACTAAATAATAAAATCTATCAGGAGGATTTAGTCGCTGATCTGGAGATTCAACTTGTATCAAGACATTAGTCAGTCTTGCCGTCAGAAACTCTTGAAGAGTCTGGCGAATTATCATGATCTCTGCTGCTCTGTCTAGCAGTATTTTCACTTATTTCTTGTTCAGAAGAAGCGTCCTTAGTACCTGTGGCATATTTAGCAGAAATTCCTGCCACTTTCTCCTTTCTAAATTGTTGTTTTTGTTGTGGCAGGTGCTCTTCGTTTTTTATGATGAGATCAGAGGAGCTTTGTGAGTCTGTTTTCAGTTTCACAACCTGTTCCTGTCTGCATTCGCCTCATCCCACTGTCTCTGACTTTCTGTCTGTCCTTTCTGTCCTAAAAGGAACGAGAAGGACATGTATCAGGATACTGATACCTATCAGGCTGTTTAATTGTATCACAGATATGTTAATGATAGTGGACTCCGGTTGCATAGATCCACTCCATTTTTTAGTTTCATCTTTATTTTTATCCCAGCACTTTTAAGAAGGCATCTGCTTGGTGGTATCTGTGTCAGATTTTGTTTTATGTTGTGGCTTACCAGGCTTGGTTCCCAAATTATAACAACCTGTAGATGCATAGGTATCAGAAATTATTTTAGGTAGCTTGCAATCTTGATCTGCAGCAGGAACAAACACAAGACATTAGCATATTACCAAGGAAGCTGCCTTCACTTTAATATTAATTAAAATATTAGGGACACTGAAGAAAATTGACAATTAATTTCATCCCCATAGCCAGGGCAGGGGCCATCCCATGTCCATTTTGAATTTGCTTTAGCACCCCAGGCAAAACAACAATTGATGGGGTACCACGTGCAATGGAATATATGTCAGCAAAGATAGTACCTCATATCACACAATCTTCAACTGGAGGGGCCATACCAAGTGGAAAACATAAGGTATCATGACGAGTCAGACCACCAACCTCACGGTGGTAGTAAGGCCCGCCGCTACTTTGGCGTTCCGACCGCCACATAAAGACCCAGGCAGTCAGACCGTCACAGTTCCGCCAGCACCACCAGGATCCATGATCCCGACGGAGTGGCGGTGGTGAGATCGTAATCCGACAGGGATGAGCTGCATGCAGTGCTGCCCTGTGGATTACAACCTCGTTCTCCACCAGCCTTTTCATGGAGGTGCAGGGGGCTGCAGGGGGGCCCCTGCACTGCAATGCACTTGGCATTTGCAGTGCAGGGGTCGCCCTGCCCAGCACCGTGTGACGGTGCTGGTACACCCTGCAGGCCACAGCATTGCTGCCGGCTCGATTACGAGCCAGAGACAAGGCTGTAGCCTGTTTCCCGCTGGGTCAGTGGGCGGAAACCTCCTAATAGGTCCGGCGGGATGGTCACCATGAAGTCGGTAACCACCCTGTCGGGAGTTTGGCGAATGGGCTTTCCCATCTGTCAAACCAATAATGAGGCACATAGTGAGAATTCTAACTTTATCTTGGGGTCCAATATGAGGGAACACTGCTTCAAGCTGATTTGGTTTTAGTGCAATCCAAAATATCATTTCCTCCCATTTGGTGAGAAATTTACCCATAATAGCATTAATAGTAACTAGACTAAAATCAGGCTAAGCTAACTATGGCTGCCCAGCTTGAAGAGCCCTTGCTGGGGCAGTAGGTAATGTACGCATAAGACACTGCATTAGACATTGATACAGTCTAACTAAATGAGTATACAGAGTGAACACTTCACAATTATTTAATGCCCCTGCATTTGGACATGGTGTGTAGCTGGCTAAGACTGGCTAGGTTGCCCCATCATTAATGAGAGGACCTAGTCCTACATGTTGGAGTGTATGTGGGAAGGCACCCTAGAACCAATTTTGATGTTCCTTTTATGTTAATGGTATTTCTAAATATTCATAAGGTCCATATGCAGCTGGAACTGCTGCCTCAGTGTATGTATGAAATGCTTGTGTTTTGGGATTAGACTGCAGGAAAATTAACACAGGAAACAAAATGTCACATTTATAAGCTTTGTGTGCCTTAACCAGGAAGGTAACATCTCCACCATCACTAGTGAGCTCATGTGCAGTTAGCACCTGTCTACAGTTAACAGGAATATTCACTGGTTGCACCATATTTAATGAATGGAACTCGAAGAAAGATAACACTATAGTGGGGTAATTCTTTTAAAAGTTTAAGCTTGAACAACCTACAGACATAAATAGATGCTTCCTATTAAGCTGAGGAGGATCATTCCTTTTCACCATGGACGTCTCAGTGTAGAGGCGCAAAATTAGTACATGGCCAAAAACATTAGTGGAGCAATGTTATATGGTTCCTACGAGTTTAGTAGGGCTGTGTATATAACCACAACAACTTTATCATATAGAGACATAGGGCCTGATTTAGATATTGGTGGAGGGGTTAATCTGTCACAACGATGACGGATATCCAGTCTGCTGAAATCTAAATCCTATAGGATGAGTAGCCCCTCCACCAATATCTAAATCAGGACCTTAGGGCCTCATTAAGAGGCTGGCGGTCTTAAGACCAAGAGCCTTCCGTGGCAGTCAGGACCACATCTGTTGCATGCAGCGCTGCCCTGCGGATTTCACCACCATGAAAATGCTGACAGAGAACAGGTGCAGGTGGCCACGGGGGGTCCCTCCACTGCCCATGAACTTGGCATGGGCAGTGCAGGGGTCCCCTGCCCAGCACCCTCATAATGTACACTGTCTGACGTGCAGACAGTGAACATTGCAAGGGTGCTAGTGCACCCTGCAGGCGACAGCATTGCCGCCGGCTCGATTACGAGCCAGAGACAATGCTGCCGTCTGTCTCCTGTTAGGCTGACTCTTTGACCATCAGCCTAGTGGGAAACACCTAATAGGTCTGGCGGGGTGGTCGCCACTACGGCAGCAGCCACTCTGTCGGGAGTTTAACTGATGGGCTATCCCGTCAACCAAACTCTTAATTAGGCCCTTAGTCTACATATATCATCAGTAAATGTTGTTTTGTTTTGGCTAGCTCACAGTAACATATCCAAACCCTTAAACTGACCTTGAACATAAACACTCTGATGCCCAAGGAATCCCTAGAAACAGATCTAACCATTTTGTTTCGTCACTCTTGCTTGCCCAAGGTAAACAGAATAAAGATACTAAAATGCATTTTCAATAATTTATAGAAATTATCACATTCTGATAAAGAAAGCATAAGCTGCGATTATTAAAAAGCTGAGACATGTTACTATAATCAGCATTTATAGAATGGTGAACAATATAAACAACTCAACCATGTTAATTGTTACTAATGTTGGATCACTCCTATCTGTACCTAATACTACACTAAAAAGAGCACAGAGGAAGCACCCTCTGCCAGATCACTTGTGATGGTCAAACCCCCATACGTTGGCCTTAGATGTCAGGAAGCCAGTCTAAGTGTACAGGATATCTTCCTTTGCATGATAGAGGTTGGAGTCAGGAGGGCTGCAACTCAGTCACTGTGGTTCCATTATAATCGGCATGAAATGCTCCTCTCAATGAGTGTAGCTTGGACACTGTTTATATAATAAAACACATTCCTTATCGCTCTGTGACAAAGTTGCAAAACAGCTACTTTGGTTCGTCTAGCATACACGGGTTGTCTCCTAACAAGCACAAAAAAAGAAAACAAGGGCATTGCGTTCTGACTGTACATCCCTGGACTGAATGTGCAGACTACAAGGCAATAATGCCTACCAAGAATAAATTGCTGTAGAGCACATTCTCAAGTTACTGGAAAACAATGTAGAAAGTCACAATTACAAAATTATCTCAATCTAAAAATGAAAATCTAAAATGGAGAGTTGGCGTAGGCCTTGCAACAGAGTAGATTGCTTAGAAACCATAGCCAGAAGCATAATATAAAATAAAAATTATCCTACCCAAATCATAAAAATTTGGACAAATTCTAAGCCAACATACCATTTTTTTATTTATTTAATATAATAAATGTAATATTTTATGACACCAGTCAAAACTAAATTCCAATGTTAATGAAGACGGATATAATAAAATTATACATACATTTTTTTTTTAAATGTAACCATCATTAACCAAAAGGTTTAAAACAAACTCTGTCCATCCCATAAAATATTTACAACACTTAAACCAAACAATTATGGCAACAATCTCATATAGTTACACAAACAATTTAATATCACATTTCCCACCCAAAGAAATGAAATAAATAACACTTACTGCTCTGTAGCTGCAGATCTTTCTCTGTATTTATGTAATAAAAAACTGAAATCCATAAAAAATTGGAAAATATTGTCCTAAATGCCCACAAAATGCAAAAAAAAAAAATAGATATTTAAAAAAAGAAACACTCCAAGATACCCAAAAATAAAGGAAATCAAATTGAAAAAGCATGAAAAGGCTGGCATAGACCAGGTGCAGGGGTCCCCCTGCCCAACACCCACGCACTGTTCACTGTCTGCTCTGCAGACAGTGAACATTGTGAGGGTGCTGGTGCACCCTGTGGCGGCAGCACTACCACCAGCTCAATTACGAGTCAGTGACAATGCTGCCACCAGTTTCCCGCTGAGCTGGCAGACGAAAAGCTCGGTTTCCGTCTGCCAGCTCAGCAGGAAACTCGTAATGGTTCAGGAGGGGAGGTAGCCAGTGTGGCGACAACCTCCCCATTGGAAGTTCGGCGGACGGTACAAACCATCTGCTGAACTCCTAATGAGGCCCTTAATCATCAAAATACAACTAAAATAATACAATTTAACGTACCATATTGATACATTACTAAAACAGTGTACAAAAACCCCACACAGACTAGTGAAAAACATTAACACTAATAGACCTAAATATACAAAACACGCACAAACAGCACTATAACTAACTTCTAGACCTCCCCCCAAGAACTCCATGACCTGAAAAAAAACCTAAAAAAATCATAGAAAAAGGATTTACCTGTTCCCATGAACAGCAGCCCCTTACCGCAACCTGGTTTTTGGACAATAGACTAAAAATAACATACAAAGAATACAAAAATAGAAGGTAGCAGTAAAAAAATAAACAGCTCCTAAATGAAACAAAAAAAATACTATCTTCCCATAAAAATGATTGGGAAATATTATAAAAATGTTGAATAAATGTAAAACATGTCAATAAAAGTTCTGATAAGATGTGAACAAATTGTGAAGTGTAAATTGAATAATAGTATAAAATATATTCAGTTATTTGATACAAACTGAACAAATTATGTTAAAATAATGTTGAAAATATGTATATAAAAAATTTATGAAATGTTAAAAATGTGTTAGATGGAAAGAAAATTGAAAATCTACAACATACAATAATATTGAAATATAATGTACATGTTTTTATTAATACAAAATGTATATTTCTTAACTTTATATAAAAATAAAATTTTAACTTGAAGTATGCATGATTGAAAATACATTTTGGAAACATTAATAAAATTACAAAAATGTGTGACGCATTTATTATACAAAAAATGTGATTCAAATTGTTGGTTACAAACATACAACTACATAGTTTTTATCATATTTACAATCACCAACAATACTAAAAAAATAACACTACGTATTTCTACTACATACAAATAAAAGTAAAATAAAAGATTTTAGAATATTATTGTAAAATTAAATATTCGCACTCCAGCATAAATCATTTTAAAACACTGTGAGACACTGAAGGGGTGACATTTAGGGCCTCATTACTAGCATGGCGGTCCATGGACCGCCGTACCTGCGGTGGCCATCCGACCACCGCAAGTTTGGCAGTCCGACCTCCACATTACAATGCTGGAGGTCAGACTGCCAGCACACAACTACCACCGTCTGGATCAGAGATCTCGATGGGTTGCCAGCAGTGCAAGTCATGGTCAGCCACAGCAGTGCTGAGTTCAGCACCACTGGGCTGATCATGACTTTCCTTTCCACCAGCCTTTTCATAGCGTTGTCACTGCCATGGAAAGGCTGGCAGAAAGGAAGAGTTGGAGGCCACAGGAGGGCCCCTGCACTGCCCACAACTATGTTGTGTGCTTTGCATAGTGCAATGCTGTGTGCGACGGCATTTAACTCTGCTCTCTCAGAGAGCCGAAACCAATGCCGTTGCTCTGTTTCCACCAGCCAGCCGTAATACAGCGGTGGGAGGCTGCCAGCTTGGCGGCTACCTCCTTACCGTCATATTGGTGGTCCGGTAGATGGACCGCCAACTTCGTAATGAGGCCCTAACTATCCTGTTTACAATCTAAACATATTGGGTAAAGGTGTTAGACAATAATGGGGTGAAATTTACTATCACCATTCCAGTCTAAACCAATTTGGTGAAGGTGTTGGACACTAAAGAGTTAACATTTACTATTCCCACTCCAATATAAAAAATGTGGGTAAGATTTTGGACAGTAGAGTGTTGACATTTACTATTTCTACTCCAATCTAAGCCAATTTGGGGAAAGTGTTGGACACTAAAGGGATGACATTTACCAACTCCACTCCCATCTAAACCAATTTGAGGAAGGTATTGGACACTAAAAGAGTGACATTTACTATTCCCAGTTCCATCTAAACCAATTTGAGGAAGGTGTTGGAGACTAAAGGGGTGACATGTTCTACTCCCACTCCAATTTAAACCAATTTGGGGAAGGTGCTGGACACTAAAGGGGTGACATTTACTATTCCCTTTCTAATCTAAACCATACTGGGGGAAAGTGTTGGACACTAAAGGGGTGACATTTACTATTTCCACTCCAATCTAAGGCTACTTGAAGAAGGTATTGGATGATAAAGAGGTGAAATTTTAAATTATCAACTTCCAAATGAAACATTTTACAAAAGGTAGTACAAATTAAACATTTTAAATCCACAATCAATAGTCATACTCACTATTTTGTACTATAAAAGTAAATACAATTTTATCTACAGCACACTAACCAAAGATGCATACTTATGTATACATATTTAAATATTAAACTATAAAGAATACTTTAATTGCTATTAATAATTGATATCATTTTTAAAATATTTACCTCATTCTTAAACTTTAAACCATAAAATTACAAATAAAATCATAATACAGAATTAACAATCATAAAATAAAAACAAATTTAAACACATTTTATATTTTTTAACTATTTTAAATGTGTTTAAAATAAAATAGAATTTGAAAACAAAAAAATAAAATATTTCTACAACTTAAAATAATGTTACAAGAATTATAAAATCTTAACATTTTACATAAAACTATTTTTAAATATTTTACTGAATTTTGTTATACATTTTTAACTTTTATATCAGTATTTTTTAATTTAAAATTGTTTTTAACTTCATACCATTAATACAGATCTTAATTCGTATGAATTTACAATGTATTAAAGTCATGAATCTAACAATAAAGTTTAAAAACACTACATTATTAATTAGCACATCTTTAAGATTATTAACCTAAAATGTAATTTTAAAAATCTCCCCAGCCTTATCCCCAAAAACCCCAATATCCCACTATAAAAAAAATATAAAACAATTATTAATATACATTAATACAACTAAAAGTACAAATGTCAACAATTTCATAACTAAAAATTATCTTACTAAAAACAAATAAAAAAATAATAAACATATACAATCAATAATCATGCTGACTGGTGATTCCCATTGGGCCCATCGGTGAGCAGGTAGGTCCTGGTCTCTTCTCAGTTGTCAGAGCACATTTTGGCTGAAAATTTCCTCAGTCCCAAGTTTTGTATTTTGGGTGTCTGGGCACCTTTAACACCACTTTCAAGGGTCCAGGATTAGAGGTGCACTACTTGGAGGATCAAGACTCATTCAGGCTGGGTCTAGGTGTGGGTTGAAGGTGGTTGGAGCCTTTTATGTCCCTGAGGATCTGATCAAGAAAACAACAAACTAACCACTGGAGTCTCTCTGGAAGAAAAGCTGGTCTCGAGCAGCAGAGCAATCCTCCAAGGGCACAAGGCAGGCTTCCGGCAGCAGGGCAGTCATCTTGGTTCATCAAGGCAGTACTCTGAAGTACAGATCAGGCCACATCCAGGAGAACAGTCCTCCGACAGTCCGCCGCAGGTCTAGAAGTGAAGTGAATAGTGGGTCTCTGGGACCTATTTTTATACCTGGTGCCAGCTCTGAAGTGGAAGAAAATTCTGGAGTGCTCTCCTACAGACATACCTGAAATTTCTAGCTTCCTTGGTCCCAGGATGTCTGGGGCACAAAAGGCTAGTGCAAAGCTGTTTGTGTGAGGGCTGAGGCAGCTGCCTTGAAGTACAAGTAGGGTTTTGCCCAGGTCTGTCCCCTATCCTGCCAGAATGGCCATCCTGCCAACACCCAGTCCCTCTATTGTGCGGCTGTCAGGAAGGCATACGCAAAGGCCAACTACAGCTGGTCATGTGACCCAGGAAAGAGGCTGGAAGCAGCAAATGGCTAGGAGAAAAAAATGGCAACATTCTAAAAGTGGCATTTTCGGAATTACGACTTAAATTCCAAACTTTACCATTAAAAACAATTTAAAATCACAATTTCATAGACACCAAACATGACATTTCAACCTGCTCCCAAATAAAAGTTATCACTAATTTAATGTAATAAGATAACCTAGTGTTATCCTATAGGAGAGGTAGGTATCACAGTAGTCAAAAAATAAATGTGTGAGTTTTTTACTACCATAACATGGAACTCTTAAAGGTACATACCAACTTTATAAATACAGTGCATCCTGCCCTATAGGCTGTTGAGGGCCTACCCTAGTGGAGACTTACATGTATTAAAATTTGACTTTTAAGCTTGGCAACAGTTTTTTTCGCAAAGTTGTATTGTCAGTTTAAAACTGCACACAAGCTGCAATGACAGGCCTGAGGCATGTTTTAAGGGGCTATTTAAGTGGGATGCACAATAAGTGCTGCAAGCCCACTAGTAGTATTTAACGTATCGACCCTTGGTATACCGCTTTACTAGGAACTTTTAAGTAAGTTAAAAAATGCCAATCAGGTGTAAGCCGATTTCACTATGTTTTAGGGAGTGAGCACAAGCACTTTAGTACTTGTTAGCAGTGGTAAAGTTTGCAAATTCCCAAGGCCAACAAAAAAGGAAAATAAGCAAAACAGGAGGGGAGAAGGCAAAAGATTTGGGTAATACCACTCTAAGGCTGACAGATCTAATATCTCTTGTAATCTGCAAAGCACCAGGCGATCACTGTGGCACGTCATTGCATGGACCTTCCACTAGACGCCAAGGCTTGTGCTCCATCCACCTCTACCTCCCGCCCAATATTTTCAATCTTTCTGCTTCCCAGGTGGGTGCATGGTGGTGTTTATCCTCATTCTGCCCCCTCAGGCGGGTGGAAAAGCCCACTAGATACAAGGGAATATTTGAAAAAGATGCCAAATGTGTGGGGTGGATCACCATGCATAGGGCCATGCACCCATACCAAAGGTGGGTGCTACAGGTTTTCTACCAGTGCAGGAGGCAGACTGAAGAAGAGTTTGCCCTCAATCTGCTTCAACCAAAAGAGGGTGGGGGTACTGAAAGCCCATAAGACATCAGGGAAAGAATTAAAAAAATGTTGGATAGCGGTGGCCCACCATGCATAGGGTCATGTCCCCACCTCAAAAGTGGGTACTACAGTCTTTTTGCCCCACTGAGAGGCAGCCTGGAGGAGTGTCACCGAATCCGCTCCCAGGAGTAACCATCAAGTCAATTTGATGCCACAGATTGTTCTTACTAAAATATGAATAAACAATGGGGTAGGATCATGTCACTCTGGTGTAGGGCCATATCTCTACTCCTAGAGGGGGCAGTATTGTTTTTCTGACTCCCTCTGGCGAGAAATTGGGGTTTTGTTCCAATTTTCTCACCTGAGGGAGCATAAAGACCACCAGACAGCAGGGCTGTCCATCACGTCATAGAGCTATGCCCCCACCCCAAAAAGAGACATTACACGCTTTCTGCCCCCTCAGGAGGCAAATTGAGGAGTCTGCCCCCAAACTGCACTGCCTGGATAGAAAGCACTTTAGATGCCAGGAATGTATTTACCACTTCAAAAGAGGAAAACAAATCTTTCTGCCCAGGCACCCTCCCAGGGGGATGGGAGAGGGTATTCCTCCGATTTACACCCGGGAGGCAGAAAGCCCACTCAAAATCAGGAATTTCAAGATGGTGCCAAAACAAACAAAAAGATGTGAGGGGCCTAAACCAGAATTGGGCCATAATCCCAGCCCAGCATGGACAATAGAGTTTTCTGCCCACCCTGGGGCAAATATATATATATATTTTTTTTTTATTGTGAGATTGCTCCTAATCTGGCCTCTGGAGGGGGTGGGTGGAGGGATAGAAAGCAGGGGATTTCACATTTGGGCAATAAAGAGGTCATTCCACCGTGGCATTGGGCCATATCCCACCATAAAAAGAGCAAACCAGTCTTTCTGCCTCTCTGGAGGGCAGAGAAGAGGTTTGCCCCCAATTTGCCACAAAGGTGGCATAAAGCCCACTAGAGGGCAGGCAATGATTGAGGTTTGCAGGGCATTGTGGGTAAAAAAACATTGTGGAATCCATGAAGGGAATGTGGGTGTTTAATTTTCAGAAATTGCAGGGTAAGGTAGGTTTCCCTAGGTGGTGGCTGAGCCCACGCCCAAAATGCACAGCTGCCTGCATTGTGAAAAATGATTTGTTTTGAGTGGAAAGAAATTAATTTCTCCATGTTACGCTATCAGGCCTTTCCTATCACAGGCACTGAGTCAACCCACACAAGTGGGGTACTGTTTTTATTGTGAGAAAAGTGGGAACATTGGGTGGTAGGACATTTATGGACCCTGCAGAGTCAAGAACATAAGAAAATTCAAGGGCTTTTGGGTATAAAAATATTATGAGACCTATGCAGGTTACATCACCCTGGATTCACTTTAGTGTCTAGCTTTCAGAAATGTTTGGGTTTGGTAGGCTTCCCTGGGTGGCGTTCGATACTAGCCCCAAAATATAAAGCTACCAACATTCTAAACAAAAGTGTTGGTTTTGAGTGAAAAATGTTGATTGTCCATGTTGCATTTTGGTCACATTCTTGGTGGGGGCATCGGGCCTTCACAAGGAGGGGTGGTATTTTATGAGGAGACATGTGGGAACGTTATAGGTAATTTATGGATCCCTGCAGATTATAGAACTTTTCTTCACAGAAATGTGAGGAAAATGTGTGTTTCACGGAAACAATTGAGGTTTGCAAGGGATTCTGGGTAAAACAATTTCACAGTATCCACGCTGGTCAAACCTTTTTGAACTCCCCTTTGAGTTTAATTTTTAAATTGTCAGGATTTGATAGGTTCCCAGTGTGCTGCCTGAGCTAGGGTTCAAATTACATAGCCACCGAAATTGGAAAATATTTTGTATGTCGATGTTGTGTTTTTGGCTCTTTACTGTCGCCGGACCAGGGCCCACCCACACAAGTGGGGTTCTGTTTTTATCAGGAGACCTATAGGACTGCTGGGTGGTAGGAAGTCTGTAGATTCCTACATATTCTGGAACATTCCCTCACAGAAACATGAAGAAAACTAGCTTTTTTAGCAAAAGTTGAAACTTGCAAGAGCACCTGGGCAAAAAAAAACCCTTGTAAGAGCCACCCAAGTTACACCACTCTGTGCTCCTCCAGGTGTCTAGTTTTCAGAAATGTCCAGAATTTATCTGTTTCCCTAGGTGGTGGTTAAGCTATGGCTCGAATTCCAAAGCCAACCACATTGTGAAACAAGCATTTACAACGCAAAAAGGTCTCACGTTTTTGAGAGTTAGAGCTATTGGTGTTGTAAATGACAATGTCTTTTACCTGTGTTTTTTGGTTTGGAGTGTAGTGGGTGTATGCCAGGTGCCACAGCAATCCTTCCAGGCCTGTTGCTGTAGGAGAAAGGACACAACAAGGCCGTCATCTTGGGAGTGTTTTTGCAACATTCCTACAGACTTGTTGTGATACCCTAGAGATGCAATCCTTTCTAATGTGTTTACCTAAAATTTTATAGCACCAAACAAGCCACAAAGAGGCACCTTCGTGGCATTTAACCTGGAGAATGAGGGGGTCAAAAGAGTTAGGAGCAAAGAAAAGGGGTCAGCCGTATATTTCTGTGTGTTAAACTTTTAAAGGAATTATTCCTCTACATTGGCAATACCAGCCTAACTTTTAAAAACATTGTCTGTATACAAAGAGAATAACAGCTTAACTGCAAATGAATTGTCGCTATTTTGTAAAGAATGGCACCTGCTTTGTAGCGCTATGAAATGGCAGAACCTGTATTATCAAGTAGTATATTAAAAAAAGGGTTATTCCTAGACTGTTCCAACTCGCACCAGACAAAGAACCCTTGGGAAGAGGTTGTGGCGCAAGGGTCAGAGCTAGAGCTACCACCTTTGGAGCTGTGGAACACGGTTCAAATCTCTGTGCCAGGTCAACATCCTGTGACTCTGTGCAAATCGCTTAATCTCCCCTTGCTACCAAAAATGAATGTGTTCTTGTGTAACATAACCGGTGCTCATGTAAAGCAATGTAATACCCTTGTATCCAGTTTGCGCTAACTGAACTCTATTTGAAGAGGCCCAATTTACATCCAAAGGTTAGATGTTTTTGCTATCAAACTTGAGGCCGTGAAGTGCTGGAGTCTTGAGTCACAACTCCTTTTCCACCATTTTGGAGACAAAACCTTTCGCCATCTTCTTGCTTAGAACTAACCTATGTGCTTGGTTGGTGACCCTCCGGAGGTTATCAAGAGCACGTACTATCGCCTAGTGTTAAGCTCTATTCAAGTTAGTTGGTTAATACATCCACTGCAAAGGTCTTCACAAAATGAGAATGTCACAGATTTCAATTCTGACATAGCTTTCTCACCTCTTCATCTCTGCAAGGTAGGTGCAAATGAATTATAGTGATTTTATTAAGAATGGCACCTGCTTTGCAATGCTATCAAATAGGACAACCTGTATTACCAAGCGCTAAATAAAATAAAAAAGAGTTATTCCTAGACTGCCCCAACATGCACCAGACAAAGAACGCCATGGGAGAGGATGTGGCATAAGGGCCAGCCCTATCGACTTTGGAGCTGGGGAACACAGTTTAAGTCTCAGCGCTGGCTCAACATCCTATGATTCTGGGCAAATCACTTAATCTCCCATTGTTACCAAAAATGAATGTGTAATACAACCGGTGCTCATGTAAAGTGCTGTAATACTTTTGTATGGAGTTTGTGCTAACTGAACTCTATTTGAAGAGGCCCAATTTACATCCAAAGGCTAGATTTTTTTTTCCATCAAGCTTGAGGCTGGGAAGTGCTTGTGTCTGGAGTCACGACTCCTTTTCCACAATTTTGGAGTCAACACCTTTCGCCATATTCTTGCCTAGAACTAACCTATGTGCTTGGTTTGGTGACCCTCCGGAGATTATTAAGTACACGTGCTATCGCCTAGTGTTAAGCTCTACACAAGTCAGTTGGTTAATGCACCCAGTGCTGAGTCTTGACAGAACAAGAATGTCACAGATTACAATCCTGAAATAGCTTTTTCAACTCTTCATCTCTGCAGGGCCGATGCAAATGAATTATATTGATTTTGTTAAGAACGGCACTTGCTTTGCAGTGCTATGAAATGGCAGAACAGTATTACCAAGCGCTATATAAAAAAAGAGTTATTCCCAGACTGCCCCAACACGCACCAGGAAAAGGGCCACAGATGCCGCCTTTGGGGCTGGGAAACATGGTTTGAGCCTTGTCGCTGGCTCAACATGCTGTGATTCTGGGCAAATCCCTTAATCTCCCCCTGCTATCAAAAATGAATGTGTTCTTGTGTAATGTAACCAGTGCTCATGTAAAGCGCTCTAATACCCTTGTATAAAGTTTGCGCTATATAAAACTGCAAAAAAATAAATAAAGCGTTCCAATACCTTTGTGTCGAGTTCACGCTATATAAAACTGCAAAAAAATATAATAATACTCACATAGCTTTTTCACCTCTGCAAGGTTAATGCAAATGAATTATAGCGACTTTGTTAAGAATGGCAGCTGCTTTGCAGCGCTATAAAATGGTAGATCCTTTATTACCGAGCGCTATATAAAAAAAAAAAAGAGTTATTCCCAGGCTGCCCCAACACACATCAGACAAAGAATCCTAGGGGAGAGGATGTGGCATAAGGGCCAGAGCTGATGACTTTGGAGCTGGGGAACACGGTTTGAGTAGCGATGCCGGCACAAACTCCTGGGGTTCTGGGCAAATCAATTATTCTTCCCTTGCTACCAAAAATGAATGTATTCTTGTGTAATGTAACCAGTGCTCATGTACAGCACTGCAATACCTTTGTGTCGAGTTTGCGCTACATAAAACTGGAAATAAATATATGAATACAAAAGCCAATTATGACATTGCAAAAAAACAGCAAGATGCCCGAAACCAAGGAAGATGAAGAAACAACATACCACCATGAGTGAAGCAGCAAGGCAAAATAAAAAATTGTGCACCGACAGGAAGCTATCTGGCCGATCATGCACTAATCCATGTAACAGGGTCAGTCCCCAAGGCGGTAACAAAACAGCCTCAAGGTGGGACAAACGTAAAGCATTTACCAACAACATCAAGAGATTTTTGAAAGGCAGGCCCAGGAGCGAATGAAAGTGATGGGCATGGTTAAAGCCCTTAGAATAGATTACAACATGTCAAGAGGAGCAGCGCTTATGTGCTGCAATGCTTGACTTAAAAAGGGATTGATGTTCCTGAGTGAAATGTGAAATCTCCAGTTTGCTTTTTGGGGCATTTTGTGTCGCAGGCCCAGATACACAATGGCCTTCTGTTTTATCAGGAGGCGTGTGGGAACACAGAATAGTACAACATTTGTTATTATCAATTGGATTAGCCTGAATTTGCAGGTTGCCAATGTAAGCCAGAATGCAAGAAAGAAGATATTTTGCAAAATTCCCTCTGAATCACAATTGTATGGTTAGCCACAAATTCAGAGGTGTACACATAACCACTGTTCCTAAACTCAGTATCCTGTGTACATTTAAGAAATACATGGGTTTCATTTATACTTATTTTTCATTCTTTACATTTTACAATATGAATTGCAGTATACATACATGCCAACATTTCAGAACTGGGAAGTGGAGATTTTGAAACCATTTGGGGGAATATATATTCCCCATTATCCTACATTGAAACAAAGGTGATTTCAGGCAGGAGACAGCTAACAAGAAGCCATTTTTTGCTTCAGAAATCGTCAATCTTCCACCTGAATCGGGTCTATTGGCATGATTGTGCATAGTCAGCAGATAATGGAAAATTGTGATAAGATTCAGCTAGGCTTTTGGCTCTGGGGATTGCGTGGTTTTGAAGAACCTACAAACACTATCTATCTCAATTATCACTAGGGTCTTTTGTATGTAACAATATATTGCTTTTGCAGACCTGCAAACATGAATTAGAGGCTCACTGTGTGAAGAGATGGGCTGGGCCGAGGAGGGGGTGGGGTCTCGTGCTATGAAGTACCCAAGAGGCACTTTTGCTCCCACCCTGCCCCCAAGTCCCCCTCCACCTCCAAATAAGTGCTTTCTGAGGCTGGTGCCAATGTCCTGGGGTATTTTCACAATCCCTTAATGGACGTCAGAGGCCCAAAGCATTCGAAAACAAGCTGGAAATCCACTATTTACAGTGGTTTTCAGCTTGTTTTCCCTTTCACCGTGTGATATCGGCTCCTCACTGGTTGACCGCGAGGAACCAAAATCGTGTGTCAAAATGTGGCATCATGTGATCTGGCAGGTCTGTTTTTGTAGATCAACCATCCTGACAAAAAACTACAGAAGAAAATGTTGCCACAGATGGTTGTTTTTCCTACTCATTTTCATTCTTTTCTTTTGGGAAAACCTTGAGGGAGTTACACAAAAATGATCCCTTGTTGAATTAAGAATTTTGTCTACTTTTCAAAAAAGTATAGCTTTCCAGTATCACCCATTGGTTTCACACATGTCCACTACAAACAAGAAGTAGATTGAAAGCACAAAATCAAGAAAATTGCAAAAATAGTGTTTTTTAATACGACTCAAGTTATTCCTAAAAGCTGGGAAGATGGTAGTTACAGCAAAACATTCGCTCATGCCATTTTGGGGAAAAACATAAGCTTCTTTGCACAACACTTTTTCTCATTTCCCCACCACAAAAAAACCCTCGTTGGCTCCTGCCCTCCGAAGTCTGAGAATTAACCCGTGTCCCCAGAACGAATGGAGTATGTGGATAGTCTTAACACGCTTGTCCTGTTAGCCACCGATTACAAAATGGCCGACAGACTAGTAAAGTCACTGGAGTTTGCTTCCGTATCTGTTTCTTGCTTCTGAGCTGCGCGTGAATGCGCTTGTGCGCGCGCTCCCTGGAGCTCAGCCGGTGCCACGCCTTCTTCCCACGGGTCACGTGCTCTCTGTGTTTGTTAGATTTTGTGTTGGGCAGAGTTCTCAAAACTTTGCTGTCTCTTGGCTGCTACTCGTAGAGGTACAGAAGTTTCATCTGTACTGAAGCTGTTGCGGGATCCTTGCTCGCGGGACGGCAGCGAGAGGCTCCAGCAACTTCACCTGACTACCACTAGGCAAGACAGTGACCGTTTAACCCCTGAAAGTTCCGAGTCGACCGTCGACACCATTGTTGATCGGCAGGATGGGGGTGGTTACATGGGGACTCAGCTTGCTACTGCTGGCACTAGGGGGCGCCCTGGCTCAGACCGGTACAGGTAAGGTCGCGTGCATACTTATAGACGTTTAAGTGATTTGTATGGTTCTGGACGGTAATCATTTGTGGGCTACGGTTAATAGGGTGTTGTGAGAATGCGCCCATAGGCTGTTGTTTTTAGGGCAGGAGTAGAGAGTTGGTTGAAACTTAGCACAATGGGGTGCCTGAAAGAGATATAATTTAAGATATATTTTGAGAGTGCACATAATTTGTGATCAAGAGACGCAAGGGGCTTTTCTCTCAATGGTGCATTGGCACTAGGAGGCAAGAGGCTGAGGGTCCCATATACCCTGGTTATGGCTATTACTACTCAACCTGTTGCTTGTATTAGAGCCCAAGGGCCTCTGTTACTTGGACCCATTTTGTTGCTTGGATCTTTTTCTATAAACATAAAATGTGACAAACGTGGGAGATCCGGTACTAGCATTTATGGGTGCCATTTCGGCTACGTCTTTAAAGAGTTAAGGAGTTTTGGCGATTAAACGATAGCAACATGATTTGTGGTTAATCAGTGCTGGAAATCTCCAGCAGAAGTGGCAGCTGGAAACAATTCCGTAAATTAGCTAGATGTGTGCGCTTAATGTACTACCTCCTGGCAATTTCAATCCATAATTGTGTACCAAATGATTTAAAGCATTGATTGGTTTAAAAGGAGGACCAACCTGAAGAAAACGTTAATCTAGTGTGTAAGGCATTATGCATAGCGATGGGAATGGGGATTTCACAGAAGTCCGCACCAACTACTTATTCTTTGAATGCACACACTAAGCAATATGCACCCCGTGCTCTACTCATTCGCAGCACACCAACTTTCTCTTTTCCATTCATCTTTCACACATCTTGAATTACGCCTCCTTGCTTGACGCACACTATAACGAACTCAAACCAACCACCAGTACACGTTCAGCAATCTAATACAACAAAAGAAAATGTAGGGATCCAACAAACAAACACAAAATCCAAACTAATTGAAGATACCCAAAACTATAACCAAAAGCAAGCCATCTAAATATAAGCTACCTTCGCAACAAGTCCTTCCAGTCTAAAATGTAATTCCTGGACTTAAACACCAACACCAGCGTTGTTCCTTATGTCGCAACTACTAAGATCGTCCCGCTTCTTGTGTTTACAATATAACCATCAAAACCTATACCATTAAAGCATATCCACTAAACATCCACTACATTCTGCTTTGACACCTCATTCAAGTCTATCTATGTCTACATCACATGCTGTAGCACAAACCACTTTCTAATCAACAGTAAATTAATACTCTTTTCAATCCAGGTTCTCTGCCATCAAACAGTTATGCTAGTCTTCCTACACTTTCAGTGAATTAGACCATTTTACCATACCTATGCCATCATCCGAGGATTTAACACCTACTCGTTGTCAACACTTAACCAAAATCCCCTTTGCACTCCTAAATCCCCTTATTGGTTTCATGAAGGGACTTTATTTTCACTGGCTCCCTAATATTCCTTGCAGACAATTGATTAACCAAATAATTTTTTTGTCTTACCACTTTTGATCGAAAACAAAGGAATCAACTAAGTTGCTGGTTTGCAATCCCATAATAACTCAAAAAGTGATTGATAGTCACTGAATGTGGCAATGTTCTAGAGCAGGGGTTTCCAACGAGTAAATTGGGAGCTACTGGTAGCTCACCAGCACCCTCAAAGTACCTCTTAGAGGTGAAGCCAAGTCCAGAACTTCATTTAGAGGCTCTGTGCACATTAAAGAAGGTAGCACAGTATCTCAAAGCCCTTAGAGAGGCAACCAGCCAAACCATAGCAGTGTATCATAATAACACTCACTGTGTTGGCCTATGGGGTCTCCCACAGGGCCACCTGTCTAAACTCTCAAAACTAAGGGGCATATTTACAAGAAATGGCACATCTAAATAAGTTAGGATGCTCAAGTATCTGTTAGAAAGCCATGGATGCGCCATAGTTACAATACAGGGCACCATAGCGCAAGAACCCAAGGTGCATCAGAGATTCTGTTGCATGCGTCGGAACTTTGCCATAATGAATCGGCCCCAAAGGTGGCGCATCACTTAAGTTGGCCCCACAACTGACACAACTTCAGCGATGCGTCAAAATTTAGAGGTGCTGTGTCATTTTTAATTGATGCAAGTAGCCTAATGTTTTAGGACCGGTGTAAAAGACTGTAGAATGGTAGAATATCACCTTTTACACTTCTACATTGGTACTGGATGTAAGAGGTTATGTATGCAGTATGTCTGTGTCACATTACAATGGGCATAGTCTACTTATGTGTATGTAGAGACCTGAGTGTGTGTGATATAGTAAGTGACAGTGTAAATACACATATATGTTGAAATGTGAAGTGGCAATACAGTTTTACATACCTTATGTGTGTACTTACCTGTTGTCCTTTGCAGTACGCAGGCCTGGACTTGGGGTGTGGGTGGTGGGTGGTGGGCGTGGGGGAGGGGGATTGGATGCCCTTCCTCTATGGAGCAGTGACCATCATGGCCTGTCCTTAACAAAAAGTACACAATGTCACATTGCCTTGCTGCAGTGATGATGACATCATAGGTGCCATGGTCCTAGCTCAGTCATTGGGTCTTACAACATGATTGTCACATGTGTAAAGTGACTTCATCTGATAAGATTCCTATCGAGAGGCCACTGTGTAATTTTTATGTCTGGGTTAAGGAGGCGTAGGAATTTTGACATATTTTGGACTCTGCGCGTCATTTGCCAAAAATGCATCACGTTCCTAAAAACCTTTTAAATATAGATGCGTCAGTTCTGCATGGGATTTTAAGAGGAAACGCTTACCTTGCATATGATTAGTTACTTGACGCAGCTGGTTGTCGTGCAGGTAAAAAAACAACACAGGACAGAGAAAAGTGACGCATGATGCCTAATGTATCACTTTGTAAATATGAAGCACTGAATGCGCCACCGCTGCATTAAAAAAATAAATTAAAATGATGCAGTGGCACAAGGTCCTTTTAAATATGGCCCTAAGTCACAAAGAGATAGGCCATGTTGTAGACCCCGCTCTATCAATCACACCAAGTGTGAACAGTGAGCAAGAAATGTAAAGTGCCAGCAGTGGATTGAACAGTAATTAGTGCTAACCTTTCAATGTGTGGAACTGCTTGCGCTAGAGTAAAATGTGATTGTTGGTTGCACCATCAACCTAAGAGCTGAGGAGAGCAGATCATGGAACCATTTATTCATCTGGGTGTGTGCATGAACATTTATGTCTGTGTGACACTGCATCCCCGCCTAATCAACAGTGTCACCTCTAGGGAACTGTGCCTAGTGTCAAGGGCTACTAAAAGTTTATCCTTTCCCCCTCATAAGGAGTTCACCTCTGGCACAGTTGTGTTGGTCAATGGCATGCTAATGTTCAAACTTCACATACTTCGACTATTCTTGGGCTAGTTGTGACATACTGGCAGCAGTTACTGACATATTAGGAACATAAACTGGTCTACTTTTAGCCATCGCTGACTTAATGGTGGTGCCCCTCACATAATAATGGCTGCCATAGCTGATATATGGTGGGCTTCCTGGTGTCCAGCCTTGGCACGTGGCATATTGGTACATTACAGGTATCTGTGGTGCTATGCTGAGCGCCCATAGCCTATGATTATAATACTTAGGCATTTGAAGCAGAATCTGTCCACGTGATGTATTTGTATATTTGAGCATTCTGTGACAATGACAAGCTGAGTTTGAGGACTGTGCTTTTCCTAAAAATTAAAACTGATATTTTGAAGGCAAGTCATGCTTTTTTCAGATAAGGATTTTCTTCTGGAAAACTGAGACTGTTTAATGGAAAGTTGTATGTGATAGATTTTCAGAAACTAATATGGTTGTGAAGACAAAAAAGGTTGCAATACCAACATGTTTAAGCTTGATTACGTTATGTTAATTGTGTTTGTATAATGCATAGCTACCCAGAACGGGCCTCCCAGCGCTGTTAGATACACAATCCTGGAATGGAGTGATAATTCAAGCTGAGCTGTGGAGGCATTACTATGGTTATGTCCTTTGTGCCAGAGGGCACATGATGGCTTTATCTGTTATTTCACAAGTCATGTGAAGGCATTTAATATTATTAAGCTTTTTCCAGGCATTTCGGCTGGTAACCGCACCTGAAATGCTTAGTTGGTCGTCACTGATAATCCCGTTTAAGGTGGTCATAGTGTTATTTTAACATATGTGGTCACTTTTTTGCGATGACAAACTTTAGTAGTAGCTCAGGAGGGCTTTCTTTTAGCAGCAGTAGCTCTCATTACAAAAAACGTTGGAGACCCCAGTTCTAAAGGCTAGTGAAGTTGCATGTAATTGTTTCCTTCCAAAACAAATTGTTTTAAACCAGCTACATTTATTCGTTCATACTTTGGCTTAATTTCTCAATATGCCGATTAGCTGTTGTATGGTATAATGCAATCCTCCTATGACTCATACCAGTTTAAAAAAACAAAAAAAACCAAAAAAAAAAAAAAATATATATATATATATATAATATATATATACATTTATATTCTTAGCCGTAAATTGGACTCTGCTCTTTGAGAGCACCTCTACAAAAGATTGTTTTAGCACATAATGCCTTATCCTGCAGCAATGCTGGAATAGGGTGGGGTGGTATTCTTGAGCTGGAATTGGGTTCTGGGCCGGCCACAGCAAATTTTAGTTGTGCAGTTTGTCAGCACTGGGACACTAGCAGCAATGCCAATGCCCGCACACATTGTGTTCTCTGGATTAGCAGCAGGCAGGCTTATGAGAAACACACTTTCTTCTTAAGGTTGCTGCCCGACTACAGATTGCTCACTTAATGTGCAAACAAGAATTGCTTCTGTTTGAGTTGTGTATTTACTTGGTGCATTCATTCTTTGCTAAGTGGAGCACCCTGTAAACTCTACCTTACTGCTAGACCAATTACCTCTTCACGATAATGAAAGGGAAACTTAGCATGCCACTTCAAAAGATAAGAGATAATCACTGGTTTGAAAATGTTTTTGTAGCTCTTCTGTTTTTTTCCCCATGCAGGATAATTCAGTTTTTAAAATATGCCTGAGTAACCTGTTTCCTTTTTAGATAGTTAACATGTTTGAAGGACTTCATTGTGTAATTTTCTTACAATTATGATCTAAATATGCAACTATTTCCCCTTAAGTCAGGCTTGCCAAAAGGCCTATTGCCATGGGCAAGAACCTGCAGGGGGTTAGAGCCTGCCCATTGTTTACCATTGGTTGGATTTATTATCAGTCTCGTTGTTTGCTTCTTTTTCAGTGGCTTTGCTTGCCCAGCATGTCCATCTTGTTTCTGTTTGTCCCTCTGCTGGTGCATAGCCCCTTTACCATCTCTGATTGGTCACACTGCTCACTTTCAGAAGACAGTTTTTTCATTTTGTTAAGCATTCCATGAGAGTGCAAGTGTTTTCGAACTTTTTCTCTACCACATGTGCCCCCCTCGAATGCCCATGCATCCGCCTTCAGTATTTCACTCTGTACTTTTTCCCACCCCATTCTCCATCTTGTTGTCACGTTTTGCATGCTTCTCCCTTCCTGCAGCCACCTCGCTCCACGTTCTTCTCTGTTCCATCCATGCACTGTTACTCTCTCCCTGCATGTTTCTCTTCCCTGAACTTTCCCGGATGAATGAGTGAACTATAGGGGCCATAGGGGACACAACACCCTTGAACATGTGGCTACATGGGCCTTTCTTCCATCTAGTGTGGTGATAACTTGAAAGTTGAGGGACCCAAGACAAGATTGTTGTGGGATAAGGAAATGTAGCCCTTTGCATGCTTTTCATTTTGTATGTGATGTATTGCCCCCACCCAATAGACGTTAGGTTGACAGGCCTTACTAGACGGTATTATACTGGTGCATTTAGATCTTTTAGTCCTGCTGAAAGCCCTGGACCCGGTGGCCTTTTAATGCTGAAGGCTGAAACATTTCAACTTATGAGCAGGGTGTAGGACCATTATCTCTACAAGCACCACATTTATGATTTTTGTGCATTCCAGGAACAACAAAAATAAAGGGATCCCTAGGGGTTCTGGGGTGTTTTTATTGTAAATTGCACTTGATCCTAAGTGCTCCCTGCCATAGGGTTGACTCCATCCTGGTTTTTAGGGACCAGGTTGAGACCCGATGATGACTTATGACACCAATAGGGCGTGTGAGTGGCTACATAATAAACACTCAAGATTTTGGATTGGTGAATGGGTTAGCCTAGAACTGTATAAACATAGGATACTGCTTGGTATTGACTTATTGATGGTGGGAGGGCATATGTTATGATTTCCTCTCTTCCCCCAAGATAGCATTTAACTGACCATCTAGTCTCTCTTGGCTATTATATGTGATGGGTAATTAATGGATGATTAAACTGTAAATATTTGGCCTCTGGTGTCACATGCATAAAAATTCTGACATTTTGAAATATGGCTTCAGCATCAATCGCAATAGAGGAAATCAACAGCATCCAGCACTACAGGCTCATTTGGAAGTAATTATTTGAAGAGTTTTATACGTCATCTCGTTACGTAATGCTTAACACAATCACATCTCCTTTCATGAAATTATTATAAGTAAAGATAATAGGATTGGCAATGCAGCTCAGTTTAATTAAATGTACACTTGTGCTATTGTGAAGCAAAAAGACGTGCTGTGCAGACACTATAAAAGGTGCATTATAACATCACTAATGTATTTGTGGAGCGTAATTGACCCGCGTGCTGTCTCTTATCGCTGTTTTTTGCTAAGCAACTCAATGGTACTCCTTTCCTCAGCCTCAGGAGCCCAAAAAGGCTGATTGGTCCCACCGGGATTAGAAATGTAAACCAAACAATCATACACAGATATATAGTGGAGTAGGTAGGTATTTATTTGCACGGAACCCTTATTTCATGTCTGCACTTCGCACAGTAAACATGCAAAATAATCAGTAGTTAAAAATAATTTGCATTATATCTCCGGCCCTCTGTTTTGAGGCACACCCAGGACTCTGTGAAGCCACCGTTGGCTCAGTACAGTGCATCTCTACAGACCAAGCGAAGCGGATTCTTTAATTTATTTTCAGGTTCTGAGGAAATGTTTTAAGGTACCCTGAGAAAACGGTGTTATTCGGAAACTGCGCAACAGGCTGCAGGTTGGTACCTTTAGTTTACAAAATTAACTCCTGAAGTAAAAGGTTCTATAAATGAAATTGTCTGCTCCTCCGGCGCACGTGTTCCTTTGAGAAAGGCCCACAAAATTAAAGTAGCATTGAACTATCTGTAGTCTGCCTTCACCCCAGCTTTGCAATGCACGGAGTAACTTAAAGGGCAAGCTGCAAAGTGAAACAAGCATTGGCAGAGCCAGTAGGTATTGCCTATTTGAGATTTATTGGCTTTGTCCTTTTTTTTTTTTTTTTTTTTTTAAGCCATGTCGTACAGCAGCGCAGTTGCTGTACAGCATGGCTGAAAGTAAGGAAAATAAGAGCTTTGCTAATGTGTTCTAGGAATGTTGTCCACCAGAGTGGCTGCTGTTTAGCATGGCTAAAAGTTAGTGCCAAAGAGGAAAGTGATGTGGAGTTGCGTAGCATCTCGTACAGTGAAGTGGTGTAGAGTAGCATGGACTGGTGTAGCGTGCATTGGCTTGGAGTGTTGCTGAGTAAAGTGGTGTACAGTGCAGTTGTGTAGATTGCAGCGGCGCATAATTCAGCAGTGTACAATGCAGGGTCATTGAATGCAGTGGCCTAGATTAGAGTGTTAGTAGAGTGCAGTTGCGCAGATTTGAGTGGCATAGAGTGCAGTGGTGTAGAGTATAGTGCAGTGGCTTAGAGTGGCATGTTGTAGAGTGAGGTGTCATAGAGTGCAGTGGCACTGAGTGGGTTACAGTGGAATAGAGGGACGTGGAGTGGACTGGTGTAGATTGCATTGGTGTAGAGTGTTGCAGAGTATAGTGGCATAGAATTCAGCGGCATACTATGCACCATTGTAGAATGCAGTGCATTGGATTAGAGTGGTGTATAGTAGAGTGCAGTGGCGTATAGTGCAGTGATGCAGAGGGGAGTGGTGCAGAGTAGAGTGGCATAGAGTGCAGGTGCATAGAATACAGTGACATAGTGCAGTGGTGCTTAGTAGAGTGGCACAGAGTCCTGCAGAAATACAGTGCAATGGTGTATAGTGGTGCAGAGTGCAGTGGCATTGAGTGGAGTGCTGTAGAGTGCAGTAGTGCAAATTAGAGTGGCGCAGAGTTTAATGGCCGAGACTGCAGTGTTGCAGAGTACAACGTCAGAAAAATGTGTAAAATATGTTCTCTAACAACTACACATTTATTGTGGCTGTTTTACGCCCACGAAAAAAGAAAATAATTGTAATGCCCTATCATTTAAGAAACAGGAGCACTGACATTTAGAATTCCTTAACTGGCAAGAACATGTGCCCCACCAAAATCTAATTATATTACTGGACCGAACGCAAGAGATAAAGAATTATCCCCATGTACAGAAACGCTTTACAGGGCAATACAGCACACTGTGTATGGTTTTTAGTCCAGTTCTCAACCTGTTTTTCCTAATTGCGCCGGCGTTGCTAGTAATTGTATTGTGCTGAAGCCAGTTCGGTTATGATGAGACAGATATATTGACAAATTGCAGTAAAACACATTAATTTATGTCTCAATAGATTGCATGGATTATTTTGTTATCTGTAATTAGCCATGAAGTGCGTCACCATCATTCGAACTACGAATGAGGCTGTGGCTTGAACAAGAAAGTAGCTGTATATATAAAACAAGATAAAGAAATACAAACAACTCAAACACTAATAACATAAAGGCACACAAATAACTTGCAGGTGGGGGGGGGGTAAAGAAAGACGAACAATCAGTACCTGGATGAAAGCGGGATTAGGGAGGGACACTAATTAATACACATAAATACTGGTTGGGCCATGTGCTCCATACGAAACAGGAAGTGACACCAATGTACATACTGCCAAAATAGAAGACAGTAAGGAAGAGTGACAGAGGGGCCAACAAATGGTAACTAATGGATAGGATGCAAGCCTCTTAGGAATGAACACAACAGCGTCTCGCAAACGAGAGCGCATGCGCTACTGCATGCTGCTCACTAGACTAGACTTTAAAAAAAAAAAAAAAAAACCCTGTGCAAGCATTAGCTGGTTGCCTGTTTCAAAGGTTTTCAGCCACGCTGCACTGCTGTACACATGGCTAAAAAAAAATTGGCAAAACTATAAGTCTTCCATAGTTGAGACCTTTTGGTTTTGCTGGTTCGTGTTTCTGTTTGAATAATTGTGGATTAAGAGGCCAGAGGATGAATTAATCCAAAGTCTGCACACTTTTACTTGGGTGCTGTGTGATATACTAGGATTGCTGTAGTATAATTGTTAGTTCTAGATAATTGTGCATTTATTAACTGAGGAGTAATGTTTAGCGATTTACTGAGCAGACAACCTTCATTGGCGACACAAAACGTCCCCAACGCGGCCTCCTTTGCTTCACATTTTTGGACACTGCCATTTTGAGGGAAGACGTTCAACACTTGTACACAGTGCTTTGCCGATCAAGTGCATTTGATCTTCCTATCCAATGCTTGCTTCAGCAGGAGGATGGAAAAGTTCACTTACGGTTTTCTGCCTGACCTTAAACAAAAAAAATCCCAAACTTGTGTACGGATTTTATTTATACTTGAAAGTGCACACAAATGTGCTTATAAAACGAAAATAATTTCTGATCACTTTATTAGGTTCTTGAGCTGTCGAGCAGATCGCTTCTATAGCGTGTTTCATCAGTCTAGTGGTGAGTAATGAAACTGATGGAAAATTTATCGTATAAACAGTGCCTGATTTCCCAGAACCAGTAGCGGCGATGCTGTGCTTCCAAAGTTCAGTTATCCAATTTAGCTTATTATATTTTTAATTTGTTTGAATATGTCCTCAACAAAAAAATGTAACTTGTTTTTCTTCACTGGCATGTCAAAAATGTTGATCCAGAGGCTTCCAAACGAACCTGTTTCTTTCCTTCAGGAGGTGACGCTAAACTGCAAGGCTACTTTAAAAGGGTACATTGGTTTTATATATTTAGTTTCACCTTGAACATTCCAGTGTTTCTAGTATGCATCAAAGACAACGGCTGAATTTTGAAAACATCAAAGAGCTGTATTATGGAGTGCTTTTTGGCCTGAAATTGACTGATTTTACAACTTTCAAAGCAATGAAGCAGGAAGTATGGTAAAGGATGGGAGGTTAAGGGATATTGTTTTACAGAGCAGTGGCACCGCTAAACAATGGATGTACACGCTAAAAATTATCTACATTTACAACTGTACTGATTTCTATATGTCCTATTTTATTGATTTAGGCAGTCTCTAGGTACATGGCTTAGAAAATAAATGTACTGCAGTAAATAACCTTTTGGGAATCTAGTAGCAAATTAAAATCCTTACAGTGAATACAAAGTACACATTTCCATCGAAAGGTGGGTACTTGTAAAACCAATAGTCCCAAACGGCACCTCATTGTGGAGGCTCAGAATTATTGTCAGCAAGTATCTTATTTCATACTAAGTATCATTAATGCACAGAACACGTACTAAATCAAAGCTAGTGAGACCAAGTGCACCAGGACATTAAAAGTGGATGGGTCTCTACTTACCCGCCAGAACTGCACCACATATTATATACGTTTGTTCATGTTTAAGATTCAGCACTTCACGCATTTAAATGTTATAATCTGCCACACAAACATCTCTTATTGCCGGTATGAGCGAGAGAGAGGTAGCAATAAATAATTTATGAAATATTGTAGAACAAAGACTAGTTAAGTCGTGTGTGTGTGTGTGTGTGTATGTATATATATGTGTATATGTGTGTATATATATATATATATATATATATATATATATATCTATCTTCTTCAGGTGCCTTTAGAAGAATGTAATGCGTTTTACATCCTTTTAGATCTATATGAAGTGACAACAGAAAAAGACCCTTCTGTTTGCTGTTCATTCCCTACCTACCTCAGGGCCTTGCTTAGTCTCTGGCTTTTTTTGAGCTGTCCCCAGGTCAAAAATTCCCTGTTAGTCAATTATATATATATATATATATATATATCACAGTTCCTTGAATGGCTGTCCAAGTCTAACAATGCATTTATCGTATCAGGGCAGTCGCTGTTCCTTAGCTATCTAATTGATAACATTTTGGAGACCCATTTTGTTTTTTGTATGTTTGAATTGCTGTGATTGTTGTCAGATTGACTTAATATGGCTTAATATTGCCCCTGTTAAATTCGATTTCAGTACTTCAAATCGAAAGATCAAAAAAATGAATGTAAACTGAATGATCGAAATGCAAAGAATATGATCACAGCCGAAGGCTGTGAAAGATATGTACAGATGTAACAAAAAGATTAAGGGGATGGATTTTTTTTTTTTGATTCTCAGCAGCTTCTGATTGCGATTAGTTCACAAATGCCTGGTAATGACCATCAGTGGACCTCGAGTGTAACCCTTGCAGCTGGTTGTGGTTGCACCAGGACACCCAAGTAAAAGTAACAAAAGTATACATTTGTGGGAAAAAAAATCCCATGAAATATTGCACTACAAAACAATATATTGGTAAAGAAATTGCTTCAGGTAAAGAAGCCAAGAATTCAAAAACGCGCTGTTCCTCAAGATTTCTTGCTTCAAGAAAGTTTACACTGCAGGAACAAAAAAAGGATTCTTAAAAAGTAGCTTATGGCCTTGAGGAGCAATCACACTTAAATAATAATGATTGAAATGCTTCATATCTTTATATTTGCTTACTTATTCAACAAATATGGGTCTCTTCTTTTGAATCTCAATGCAAAAAGGTTTATAACAATGTACGACTACTACTTTTAATTTGATTTACACTGTTTCAAGCCTATTTTTTTTATCTTTCAAGGCACCTGCCAAAGGAAATTGGTTTATAGCCATAACCAAATGAAAAATGTTCATAAGCTTCATATAGTACCTAATCAAATTTGAAAATAACATGTGTAAGCACCTCCATTATATTTTCACACCATTTAGGAAAACATTACTTTGCTATCGGTCAACTTGTAGTTTGACAACATCCAGTATACCTGTAGTATGTATTAGAACAGTTTGAATAATAAAAGTAATACACCTTTAATTGATAGAGACATGTACATATCTGAAACAAGTATTGCGCCAACCTTCATATAAAAACCGAAGGGGTAGCTTTGTGTACAGTTTTACTTCATTCTCTACTGTTGTGGTCTTGATACAATAAATCAGCATTGATAGCAAAAGAATGAAGACATTGAAACAAGAAATGGGTAGCTCACTTGTTCAGTTTGTTTAGACAAGGCTGCAGAGCGAAGCTCATGTGGTGTGCAAAGTGGATTGCCGAACTGTAAGATTTGTAAAGGACCAGGCTGTCCAAAATAATCACCTTTTTATTTTCTTGAAAAGGATAGCCAAGAATAGCCTTTTTAGGGTTGGGCCTGTGTGTGCAAGCGAGACACTGTTGTATTCAGTAAAGGGCTTGGAGCCTGCCTGTCGCTCACCATTTGTTGATTTGCATGGCACTCTTCTTTACAGCCTCGTAATTCGTCAAGGCAAGCCTGGCATCATTTCTATTGCTCTTTGTGGAGCAGGGATCAAGCACTAATTGATTTCAACTTAATTAGTGCCTGGCGGCTGCTCCCAATGTGATCGAGGTACTATTTTGTTCCTTGTAACTTCTTATGCCCTGCAAACAGAAGGCTTGTGATTGACAAAAACGTGCCCAGCTAAATTGCAAAGCTTTATTTTTTAAAACTAATCTTTTTTTTTGTTAAGTCGTCTTTTCTCAGTTTCCACTCATGTTTTCTTTTGTTTTTGCTTGTGGGCGCTTTTGTCAAAAGATGACAATTATTCGAAATATGCGAGACCTATTGTAATGCTTGTTGTCATTTTATGGTCTGGTTTGACAGAGCAGCTCTTGCCAGACAGTTAAATAGGCATCGCTAAAGAGGGGCTACACCCTCATATTGGAAATCAGGATTACAAGTTTTGATTGGGCAGAAGATGTGTGCTTCCACAAACAAGTGTTTCCCCTCTATGCAGCTGTGATCTTTTTGTTTAATTATCCAGCTGACTAAGCTTGAACATTGAGGGGCACACACATGACATTAGCATGTTATGTTATTAAAGTGTCTTAGGTCACTAGATAATTGGTTGTTTTTCCTCTGGCAGCATGCTTTAACCTATGTTGATTTTAAGGTCTGGCTTGACAGTGCAACTGTAACTTTATTTTTTAACCTACACAATTTTTTTTCCGAAAGTTCATTGCTTCCTCTTAAATGCGTCTTTTCAAAGTCTATTTAATTGTAATGCTTCTTTTTGCCATACATTTCTTTAAAGTTGTACCTAATTGCATTGCCAGTGCTTGTTAGGTCTTGGAGTTGATAGCATAGCCATCAAAAATACCTATATTCTCTAATATACTGGCAGTTGGCTCTTGTTCTGCTCCTTTCAAGCACTAGCTTTTTTTGCACAATACACCCAGACCTATATTTCTTTCCAGTACTTCAGTTCCACAAATCTGTCATTAACTGAGACTTCAACTCTTCAGTATTTTAACTCTACCTTTTGAAAAGCACACAGTGCCCCATTAATACTAACAAAACCCATTTTAAATAAATGGTGGAAGGGGTCTGGATTCTACATGGGAAGATCCTTGTAATTTGCTTTTGGGCGTCTGCTGTGGTGTGAAACCCCCCATTTGTGTCTCACCTACTGTAATACTCTGTATAGAGGTCTCTGAGCAGGTTGCACTTGAAATATGTAATGTAATATGAGCTAGGAAGACTTTAGTCTGACTTAGGTTGGTACCTACGCTGGGGTACCTCTGTGTCTGATGAAGCTCAGTTTCAATTGCTGCAGTTCTCTTGGATACTAAAAGGAGCTACACCATTGTTGGGCCAATATTCATATCAATGGTCAGTGTTCATCTAAATGCGTTCTTAACAATAGTTTAAGAACATGTTTCTCGGGGGGAGCCAGAGAGCAAGCGTTCAAGATGGCCATACAACTGTGAGGCTCCTGCTTCCTGGGGGCCATATACGGCATTATCAGCGGTATTTCGAGCATATCCTTACTCCTAAAAGACGGCCTGATGCCCGCTGAACCCTGGTAGTCGGAGAGGAGGAGGAAACAAAATATAAAAAACAGAGTAGCTTTCTGGCGCTGGGCTCGGGAAGACCGGAGCTACGAGTGTCTCCCTGGCAACTCGTAATGGCGTCTACGATACACTAAGGTCGAGCCCGACCTGAAGAGCGATCCTGCTGGCTGGCACGAGCAATCTTTGAGATTGGAGGAAGTGCTCACAAGTGGCCGGGAGATCAGTGCGCCGGCGCGGGGTGACAGGGCTGTGATGTGGAGAGGCAAAAATGGCAAGAGAGGCGTGCTGGTCATTGGCTGGGGTGGCCTGTGCCCCCGAAAAAAGACCGTATGGAGGACTGATCGGGCAAGGCACGGTGAGTGGGGGGACAGGCTTGGCGCCCTGTGCTGCCACATACACTAACTAAATCAGGCGCTAGTAGCACAAACTTGGTCTCTATGCGCTTGTTCCCTTGCGTTGCTGTGGCCCCCCCTTCGCCTGGTGGATACGCCAATTCAGTGCTCGCGGTCACAACTTGGGACCCAGTGGCCCCCTCAGGGTAAGCGCCGTGCTCTGTCCTTGCCCCATTGAGTGAAAAGTGAGATAGTTCCACTTGGTTATAAAACTGAACTGCTCCAGATAATGAAAGCTTCGACTCCGTGCTGCCCGTAAGCCTGTGATTGTGCGCCTGTGGGGTCTGCTGAGCCTATTCTGCAGCATGTTGGGAGGAGGGCACAGGACAATCGGGAGAATATAAACTTTGAGAATATTTCCTAATACCAGAGTCCTGGAACGATGCAAAGGTGGGGCTCCCCTGTCCCCATAGGCTGGCAAGTGCAGGGAGCTTTGGGGGCATGTTCAATTGAGATGTAATGCTGCAGCTGCTTGGATCCCACTGGGGATGGAATAGCAGACAGGGCAAGAGGCTCCTTATAATAGTCCCTACTGACAATCTGGACTGATATAGCTGTGCTACATCACATTGCGAAAATGGGCAAAACTGAGGGCATCAGTCCAAGCTGCATTTTGAGTCCAATCGCTTGGCAAAACAAGCAGTCAGTCAACACCATGTGTAACTCGGAAGAGAGGGAGAGACCGCCAGGTGATTCACTAGGAGACATGGACATGTAAACGTTGCTTGTTGCTTTGAAAAGCAGTCTGGCATCAGTAGAAACCAAAATAGACTGTGTGCTAGATTGGACACCATTCCTCAGAAGCTAGATAAACATGATGGAAGCATACAGGAGGCAGAGCGTCGGATCTCCACCATGGAGAATACCACAGCTACGCCTGGTGAACAACTTCTAAACATGAAAAAGTCCTCAAACTCATGGCGACCAAGAACAAGGACTTAGAGGCGCGATCAAGACACAACAACCTGTGCATTATGGGAGTACCTGAGTCCGCTAATACTGGGAAAATGGAGGACTATGTAGAAAATTAACTCCTCACACTTTTTGGAGCGGACTCCTTTTCCAAAGTGTTTGTTGAGAGAGCCCATAGATTGCTTGTGGCTCGCCGCCTTCTGGCACTGCGGTGCACCCAACCATCGCGTGACCATTAAACTATGATGACCATGACACAGCCCTTAGGCTGGCAAGGGAGAAACCAACGTTGAACTTTGACGATAATGCTGTGTTCATCTACCTGGATTTTACCAACATGGTGCAGGAAGCCTTCAAATTTTTTTTCCTGTCAAACAGAAGCTATGCTAAGCACAAGTTCTATATGCAATGCTGTTTCCAGCCCGACTGCGAGTTAGCTACAAGGGGAGCGATTGAGTGTTCACGACCCCTCAGCAAGCCCAGGATTTTCTACTTGAGCAAGGCATCAACCCGCAGAGAAGAAATGCTGAAGAGATGAGTTCAAGGTCAGAGTCACCCACATCGGGTATTGACTAATAAACTGGGTCACAGATCCTCTAGGAGAATGATCCAGTATCCGCATGATTGGCAGGTGTTGTGTTGCACCCTGGCCCTCCCCTCTAGCCCCATGGTAAACAATATAATGGGAGGGTGCACCTTTCATATCACTCTGTCACAGAATGCTGAAAACATTGTTTACTCACAGGCACTCTCGTTAAATGAGGAGGGAGACCTAGCCTGGCTCCTGAAGGAATCCCCAGAGGTTATCTCTACTGTATTAAGGTTATTGTTTGAGATATGTGTGATGCATGGAAAGTTAAAATGCATTGGGAGGGACTATGCATCCATGGCTGGATTGGGCTGTCAGAGTGGGAAGAGGACAGAATTTGGTATTCTAGTCAAGTTGTGTCAACCTCATTATGTTCTGAGTCGGTCACATCCAGGGGTCGAGATACTAATTTCACACTATACACACCTCTACATAGTACACTACCCTTCTCATGCCTGATATGAGCAAGCAACATACAGCGGAAATGCACAAGACCTCCTCCCATGAGTCATTAAGATGCTTGATATGGAACGTTCGAGGTCTTAGGATCCGCATAAGCGTAGGCATGTTCTAGCCTACCTGGACAGACCTAATATCCATACAGTTCTCTTACAAGAGATGCACTTTTCACCTTCCAACGGGGTGACATTTTCTAGAAGATGGGCCATGTGTAAGCATTACTCCACATATTATCGGGTCACCATTATCGTCATACGTAGAGGAGTGGCATTCCAACTAAAGGGTTCACTGAATGATGACCAGGGGAGGTACACTACAGTGTGGGACAGGCTGTGGTCCCAAACCATCATTAATGTCAACTAATATTGATGACCGTGCATTCTTTGATCAGCTGTGGGGACTCGTTGCTGATATAGGCTCATGTCCTGTCTTGTGGGGTGGGGACTTTCATTTAGTGCTAAATGCTGCAGAGGATCAATCGGAATCAACCCACATTTCACAGAGTATGTGGATAACATATTGTGGCTATCATGAAAGAAAATTCCCTGAACGACACCTGGAGACTGGTTAATCCAGATGCACAGGAGGGCAAATACTACTCTGGGATCCATAATAGTTGGTCCTGTATAGACTACGGGCTTATTTCTAAATGGTTGTGCCCCTGGTTACAGAAGGTCCGACCCCTTGTGAGAACCTATTTGGATCACTCACCTGTCCTGCTGGTGATGTTGCCATCCAAGGCAGATGATTTCACCACCTGGAGGCTGAATCCTGACATCCCTCTTGTTGCGTTGCTCCAAGAGAAACTTCGACAGGAAATTATGGATTTCCTGGACAGAAATATCGACTCTGTTTTTATATATAGGCATGGTTTGGAGGCTGTCAAAGTAACCACACAGGGCTTCTGCATTGTGAAGAGCTGCGGAGTGCTGCGTGCGGTACTCCGTGCCGATCTCCAAAACCTAGAGCAGGAGCATAAGCGCCTTGAGACTGCAGAGTACTCCAGCTGAACCACCGATCCTACATGCTATATGGAAGTCCCTATTAGAATATGAGGTGTAGGCGGAGAGGGAATGCAGATTTAAGGGGAAATATGCACTGTGTGCTGTTATCCATGCTATAGACCCGGATCTCAACGCAGTGGAGATTTTTTTAGGCACCCGCAAAGCCTTTGAGTGCTTTGAGTGGGATTTCTTGATGATCGTACTGCGGCGCATGGGTCTCCCTGACGAATTTCTAACCTGGATAGCTCTCTTATATACCTGCCCTACGGCAAGAGTGTGAATAAACGGCGCACTTTCTGAACCGAAACAAATATCACTCAGGGCGAACTATGGTGTAGCATTCTCAAATATTACAGATAGTGCCACAAAATGGATATCTTTCCCGCTATCATTAGCCGGTTGTATAGGTCTAATGAAGATAATTGTCCTTCCTAAGCTTTTATACCCCTTCATGACCTTTTATACCCCTTCCTGAATATACCTTACCGACCCAAGTGTGCTTTTTTCAGGTAGTTAGCACTTAAATGATCAGATTAGCATGGGCGGGTGGGCAACCTCATATCAGCTGGGGCATCCTTGTTCTCCCCTTTTCCTGAGGTGGGTTTGAAGCGCCACACTTTGAACTATACTACTATTGTGCGCAAGCCCATTATGCTATATACTGGTTTAAACACACACCCTTCTGTAAAGGAAAACCATATGACCTCGCTCCCCTCTACATCTTAATTAGGACCTTCACTGCATTTCCCCTGGAGCAGCGAATTCCACGGTAACGTGCACCACCGCTGCATGGAATAGACTGATGCAACATGCGGGTAAAGCTGTACTATATTCCCCACTTCTTCTTCCCCATAACCCCTTGCTACTGATTACTCATGAATCAACATGCCGTAAACAACTTGGGCAGCTGAATTACCCCAAGTGGGGTAGTTTATATTAAAATAGTATATTTAAAAGAACAGTTCGTCATCATTAGATGTGTACATGTATATAAGACTTAACACAATGTGAGGGCTGTCACCCCCAGTTGAACTCCAAACATTGCTTACACTACACACACTATTACAGGCAGAATCACGGCGTTGCATTGCGTCCAACCTATACTACACCATACAAGCGAAGATTCCTCCAAGGGGAATCTGAGCAAGGACTAGATGGCAAAGTGAACTCAAAGAATTAACAAGACATTTGGACTGCATTTTGTGCTCATACGAGAAATATCGCCTCTAGCAGCTGTTTAAGTTCTGACATAGTGTATATTATACCCCACACAGATACAGGCTGAGAGACGATATCGGATGTCAGCGTGGTAATATGAAGGGTGCTGATTTTCTTCACCTAGCATGGACGTGTGAGTACTTTCAATCATTTTGGCAAGGTGTGGAAAACCCATTAAAGGAAATGGTGGATTCCACCCTTACACTCGCACCATTGTTTGCCCTGGTAGGTTATGTGCCACAAATCGAACCCTGCTATAAAAAAATTGTAGCAGTGGTGTTACTCTTAGCAAAACGCAGAATTGCATGCTGGTGGGGGAGGAGACGAGCCCCCAAGTTTAAGAAATTGCTACTTGACCTAGTTTACAGTAATGAACCACTAACACTATGGGGGTCCTTTTGACCCTGGCGGTGCAGACCGCCACATTATGAGTGTGGTGGGTTGGCGTCTGCCAACTTGCTACACCTCTACTCATACCACTATGGCGGTCTGAACCGCCGGACTGGAGATGATCATCTCTGACCCGGCAGTCCACAGAAGACCGCCGGTGGTATTTGACGCCTGCCTTCTGACATGGTTTCTGCAGCAGTATCACCGCCACGAAAACCATGGTGAAAGAGCTACAGGTGACAGGGAATTCCTTCCCTGTCTCCGGTAGACGGCGCCACTTCCAGCCACTGCGCCCGTCACCCCCTTCTGATATAGTGCCCCCCTCCCCGCATACATACACACACACACGTGCCACGCATACACCCATTCGTCTACACTTACATACAAACATCCACTCACAACTGCATTCCTGCACGCATTCACAACTGCATTCCTGCACGCATTCCCAACTACATTCATGCACTCATTCCCAACTACATTCATGTACACATTCACAACTACATTCATACACGCATACTCACCCATCCAAACATGCAGTCTCACATTCATACACACATGCAGACACCACACACTCGCACAAACCCCCTCCCCCTCCTCCCGCTGTCGGACGATCACCTTACCTGTTCCAGTTAGAAGGGCGTCTGGCAGGGAAAGGGCGCTCTCACCACCGCCAGCACCCCGCCAGCAGAACATCGGCAGGCCATATTATGGACCATAATATGGCAGACGGCTTCCTACTGGCTGGGCAGATAGTAAAAACTTTGCACTTGTATAGCGCACTACTCACCCGTTAGGGTCTCAAGGTGCTGTACGCATACCGCTGTGGAACCCCTCCTGGCTTTTCCCTGTGAGGTGCTCACTCCTGGGCACCCCCAGGGTGAAAACAGGCATCCAAGCGCTGTTGGGGCAGTTGCAGAGATTAAGCAAGCTATTGCCCAGAGTGGGACCCATTAATTAGATTAGGCACCGAGGCGAGAATTATCTGGTCCAAGGGAATTGAGCCCAAGACCTGCCGAGGTGGGACTTGAACCATGGTCCTGGGCCAGATCTCTGCTTCAGGGTCTGCCGCTCTAACCATTGTGCCACACTGCGCCTCCGCCCACCAGCACAACTACTGCTGGATTTCCACCCAAAGTGTGGTGGAAATCCGGCAGTACCCGTGATATGGCTTGTGCGAGACCGCCAGCACTGGCAGTCTCCAGGCGCCAGCGGCTTTCATAATGAGGAAAAACTTTGCCCCTAAACATCAGGCTGAGAGATATTTGGGAGCCCCTGTGTAATTACATGCTTCTCCATCCGAGCAATACCACTCCTACCAAACCGGCTAATCACCAAACTAAGCAGGAGTGTTGGGGGAGGGCAGAAGGGGGGAGCATGCTGGATGAGTCAAACTGAACAAATTTGAGGCCCAAGTGAATTGTGAGAGAGGCCAAAACACTGATTTTTGTGCTATATTGCCAAAATGATTCCCCAATAAGTACTCAATGTCAATTTTGATATGTGTTTAACAACTGCGGGGAATAGAAGTATCTTCTAGGGGCAATTCTAGGCAGATAAACATGGTGAGATTGAACGTGAAAGGGTTATGAAGAAGTCTAGTGTGAAATTATATTACTGGTCAAATGCTGCCTTTAGACTGATTGACATATTAGCTATTTCCTTTTGTTGACTTGGAGCCCCGTCTGAGTGGGCATCAGATTGTTATGTTAATGCAAAATATGAAAAAAGTAAAAATAAAAAAAAAACACGTTTCTCAGAGACAGTCATTATTTAAAGTTACTATTTGAGCTGCCTCACAAAGTGTACTGATTCACTGCTCCCTCCACCTGGCATCTCACAGGCCTCTGTAAACATTAAGACTATTCCTCGCATAATATGATTATTTTACTAGAGGAAGGGGTAAGGTTGTAATTGGTACAGCTGATCACCTGGCAACCCCTGTTACTTGAGGTAGGGGAAGCTCCCTGTGTTAACAATAGGGAACGAGCGGGCAGACACCCCTCTTTGCTGCCCAGAAGTTGGCCCTTTTTGAAGGAAGAGGCTAGCCTGTGTGGATAGTGAAAAGCCTTAAGCAATAATGTGAGTTTTGGACAGCTTGCTATTTTGAATTTTCCCAACCAGAATTCTGTACAAGTGTGGGATAGGCTGTGAGCTTTCTTCAGGAATACCAGTTGGAAGTAAGGGGATGAAGTGGCATCACCAGAGTGGGTGGATGCCACACAAATCACAGAGCCCTTCACTGCATTTCAAAGCTGTTATACAAGCTGGGAAAGCTGAGAGCCTGTAAAGGAAACAAAGTCCAGCACCATTGCAACTCTTGTCTGGAGCCTTCTGGATACACTTGTTCTTGGCGTGCACTCTTGGACTTAATTGGATTCTCTCATTGGCTGGTGGCAAAAGCTCCATAGATGAGGGGCACTGTGGACTCTTCTGTGACCGCACCTGCTGGAGAAATAGACACTGTGGACTCTTGCTTTTGCGTAGAGTCATTTTGCAAGACGCCATATGCCTGGCTGCAGGATGGTCTGCAGTGGAGGACCTGTGGGCTTCTGCCGATGAGCTGAAGAACCCCAGGCAAGGAGGTCAAAAGGGTCATCTGCAGTTGAGGAGCTGTAGGCTTTGGAGTAGGAGCTGAGAAACCCCAAGTAAGGAGTTCATTAGGGCTGTGCAGATTGCCTACTTTGGGTCTTCTCTTGAAAGAATGTTCAGAGGGTATGCCTCATGATCCACATTTCTTATACTTTAGGTCTGACTGTATGTATTGTTTGGGTATTTTAGTGGGAAATTTTAGGTAAATGCCATGTATTTAGGTCTGCTGGAGTGTTTGTCGAGCATGGTACAACCAGTCATGGAATATGTTTGATGTATGTCAGAAACAACGTTAGATCAATTATCAATCACTGTTCTTCCTACTCTGTTAAATATTTTATATTGTAATTTAAATATCAATTGCAGGGATCAAAAAATTGTTTACAGGGTCTTCTTGTAAGCTAACAGCCAAGATAGCCACGACGTGAAAGGCCTTCAGAGGCCTAACAAATAATTTAATGTAATGAAACATATCCACCTGAAAAGGTGTCTTGGAGTAGGCAAGATACAGTGATGCTTCCTAGCCTTTTTCATTCCCCAGTACTCCATCTTGTCTGTGAAACTGATTGGAAAAGCAGAGAGGCACACACTTGGCTCCCAGATGTTGGATGGCTGTGCTAAATGACTACTGCTCAGACTGAGGTTGATTAAAGAAACAAGGAGGGAGAAGGTGAATTAACACACTTGATGGAGAAGGGCCAGCTTGTTTTAAGTGACTCCCTCCACCCTTCATAGACGTAAACAAGAGACACTGTGTCACACTGGTGGAGCAACTGCACAGCGGGGAAGACTCGGTCGAACTGGTGAAATGCACCAGTTCTAGATGTGTTCTCAGGTCTGGGGAAATACAGATATGAGCCTTGACTGATGACTGGACTTGGTCGATGGGGAGTAGAAAGTCCACTGCAGGAGTGTAAGTGTTACAGCCCTGACTACTGCAGTGACTAGACAGGCAGGTGAATAGAGTAGTTGGGACTGGTAGCAGCCCTAACGGCCTGTGGCAGAACCTGGGAGGTTCTGTCCTTTGTCAACAAGCCCATAAGGACTTGGACTTACTCGCTCCCTAGCAGTAGAGACCGTATCAGCTGAGATGCAACTCAGACATCGAAATGATGTTAGCAGGTGTATACTAAACATAAATTATTCTACTGTGAATCTCTGCTCCTAGAAATCCCATGTGGGATTTGAATTTGATATGACATCCACCTGTCACCCGAACACACTGTTGGCTAGACGACTGTGTGGCCCTTCTTGGGTGTGCAAGTACGGTGTCATCTACATTGTGGGCTGGTCTCTGACTGGCTGCACAGTTACATATTCACCATAGTTGCCACTGGCAGTTAATTCCTGTTTGTAGGTCTATCCTCAGAGAAGAAATCTCAAATACAGACGACTTGTCTGGGACTGTTTTTGATGGGGAACGTGTTGTGGTTATATCTGTATATGTATTACTTTACATGATGATGTTGGGTAGTGGAATTTCATGATGTGAGATCCACGAGAGGCTGTTGTGGGGAACTGGAAGGAAGGAGCTTCTATACTGTGCTTTGCGGTATTGCCTTCTGGTGGAAGCTAATAAATGATCTTCATTAAAAAGAGAAATCTCTCCGTGTCAGAACCTGTACCAGGAAGTACCTCTATCATGTTGTCACAATTTAGATAAATCTTTTTGATTTGTTTCACATACACTCCAGAAATGCTGCCCATGTTTCCTAGCTGAGCCCCAGAGGCAGGATACCTTGTTGTAACCGTTATTTCTGTGGCTCTCTACGTAAATATTATCAGGCTATATCTAACAGATATCATGTATTGGCTTGTTTCTAGAGTTGTGCAGACGGAGGTCGTCAGATGACAATAGTACACAAATGCAAATGGAAATTGTGGCTATGCTATAATGTTTGCACATCCATAGGCGGCCAGAGTAAGGGGATGTCCTATTCCGTTATTACAAAGACTGTCAAGATATTGGTGCTTTCCTGGTACATTCACTGTGCCATCAAGAGTGATGAGTCCTATCTAGAGCCAAGTCCCAGAACCGTGAACTTGTAGAGGAAGAGTGTGAAGCACACAGCAGAGTCCAGTAAAAACAAACAATAAGTCAACGACGTATCGGAAGAAGAGTTGAACAGAAGTTTTTTAAATCTTCAAGTTTTCTCCAAATCCTTGTTTGTTATAACACATCAAAGAAAGGGCAGCCGGCACATGTTTCATCATTAAGACTTTTTGGAGGCTGCAAATATACATAAAAGGGCTCTTGTTACTGTGAGTTTGGATGACAACTGAAAAGATGTGGGGTATACTCTTTAAAGGAGTGGTAGAATCAAAAAGCCAAAGGAATATGGCTCACCTGTGAAAAAAGACCGAAAATCAACGTGTGTGGACAAACAATCCTCTCAAAGGCCAGCTTGTGAAAGAAAGCTTGCAACCATAAGCTCCCACAGTGTCCACAATGTGAGCTATTAAGATTTCATTAATGTACTTGTATCCAAGAATTTGCACAGTGCTTATGATGTTACTATATGACACTTATAAGAGGTGCCCGATACCAGCGTGCCACATATGATTATTAAATCTGTTACCCTAGGTGTATCCCTGTGAGATCCCAATCCATCCTCCAAAATCTATTTGCAGCAATAGAATAACTGTAAATCAATGTAAAACCATAAACCTATATGGTATTGAGTTCAAAGTAAGAAGCAGCCAAAGTCTGTGAAAAAAACAACCAGTGTGTCTGTCTAAGGGACCATATATGTGAGCCCTCCATTCTACCATTTTAAATTAAAATGGTCCCACGATGGGAGAAAACGGCAAAATTGGGTATGCTCAAGAGTGCATGACAAAGTTAGGTGGGCTCAAGGGTGCCTAATCAAGCATGGCCGAAAACTGTATCAACAATTGGAACACTCATTATAGACCCTCATCTGTTGTATTGAAAAAAATCTATAGCACAGTCACAAGTAATCCATCTATTTTGTTCAAATGAAAGTAAACTTGCCGCCACCCCATTACCTGGCGGGAATGACAATGGTATGATGACTTGGAAAGACACATTTGTATGCACAAATGTTATACCACTCCTCACAGACCAGATACATCTTTTTTTTTATTTATTTTTTATTATTAATTTCGTATGGCGTAAGGCTCACACCTTGTAAATGGATCTGTTTCTCTGCTTGGCAGCCAAATTGCATTTCATTTTCAAATTCAGTGTCTTTGACACAAATGTTATTGGTAAATACTATTGTTGTGGCCAGTCTTGACATTTTGTATCATAATTTTATAATGCTGTTTAGAAAAACATGTTAGATTGGCTGTTTTTAAAAAAATGTTTTTTTTTTTTTTTAAACTCCTACCATAGGAAGACCTAATACTTTCTTCCTCTACCCCGGGCAATTTTAAGTTAGACACAGAGGCCCTTGAATTGCTTATTGAAAATCAATATAGCACACTGGGCACATGAGATACTTCAAATTAGAAAATCCCAGCGCCCCCACCGATGAAAAGACTTCATCCAGGGTGAGGAGCAGACACTTAGATGAAGCCTGCAGCACCATTAAACAGGAGAGACTGGCCATAGTTGCTTACCTTTTAAGTTGGTAATGATGTAGCTTATTTAATTCTAGGAATCATTGGCCTATTTTGCTCTGAGGTGTGACAGTACAGTACTGAGGCTCTGTCATAGTCCTGCTCCAGCATAATCATCTCACTTCTCCCTACTTTTGTTTCCTGTGTTAATCTTCCCAATACTACTGTAGCTTTTGCCTACATGAAAGTATCCAGTTAATTATGTAATTGCTGTTTTTATTTTTTAAACAAAAACGACAATGAGATTGAGATTTTCTTACTCTATAATATTGAATTTTAATGATAACAGTTTGAGGATTATCTTGGCTATCTGTTACAGTAACAGTTTTGATCAGTCTTTTTCCATTGTTTGGCTCCCTTCCAAATATATTGCCTACAGGGATGTGGAATTCCTGACGCCTGGGACATATTGTTTGGGGTCAAGGGCAACATGTTTTTCTGTTTATTTTGTCCTTGGGACAAGTAGACCCAACCCCCTGTAGCACATACCCTTTGGCTGCCAGTTTACAGAAAAGGCAACTGTCTGCAGTTGAAGTAATATGTGTGTCCATAAGTTAATGCTGTTCAAACTTGTATTTATGGTTCATTAATGAAAAACCTTCGTTATTACTGTAAGCGCTGTAAATAAACGTTTTAAGGTCAGACTACACTACTGACAGTGGTTCCAGTTAAAAAAGAAATAAAAAGGTGTACACAAGTTTGAAAAGCTTAATATTATGAGGCTAAGTAAAATGCTCCCAGACTTCTTTCTGATTAGATGCAAATGTTTGCAGAAGCTTGTAAGCAAGAGTGATGATTCTTTGCTTTCAAAATAAAATAATCAGAAAAAATGCAAGTAGGATAAAAAGTTTTGCTAATATGACATTTTAGGTGCTATTTCTTTGAAGCGTCATTTAGTGAAATGTGTTGATGCATGCTAGTATGTCCAAAAAATATTCCTAATGGAAAATCAGTGTAGCCATTTTCAACAAGATTATGGGAAGCATAAAAATAAACCAGCATTAGCAAAGCCAACTGGTCCGACACTCCTTGGGAGTCTTTTGGTTTCGTCAATGTGTGTCTTGTTTTGACATGGCTTTTGTAACACTTTGTTGTTGTGGGAGCTGCCAGGCCCTCACCATTGTAACAAACATGGACAAAAAAAATAAAACGTTTTTGGTCTCAAAAAGCACACATTAACACCAGTTGCATAACAAAGGCCTTGCAGCCCCCTCCAGGTGGCCCTCTCAGAACAGCACTTGCACTGAGTGAGTCTGGAGCGGTGGAGCCCTCTATGTTCTGTGCAGGGCGGCCATCTCCCGTTTTGTTACGCCACTGATTGCCACAGTAGTTTACTGAACAAAATTTACCTTCCTTGTGGATGAGCAGAATGCGATCGCTCACAGTAAAATCAGCCGATAGAGAGAGAGAAATAGAAGTTTAATAAAAACAAAATGTCTTTAACGCCAGACCTAATTAGGGACCCAATTCTTAAAGAAAGTCACAAAAGTGCACCCATGACACATGTCTTTGAATTAGTGGCATTCATGAATTCACAAGAACTTACAGAAGTAGACCAGGAAATCTTACACTTAAAAAAATATTTGTGAATTTTAGCATGAGCAGATATGCATGTGTAGATTTTCTCATGTGAAAATATATTGAGCATTTATAAGTTCACTTTTCCTCCAACCACTTTTTCCCAACCCTGGAAGAACTTCTACTTCTGCCATTGTCAGGAGTACAGTTCCAACCTTTCTCATCATGGGGAAAGATTAGAGAAGAGCTGGTGAAAATCCTTAAATCATGCAAGTTATTAGGTTTGCAGACTGAAAGGCATTCCAGCCCTGGCACTATTGCTTACTCCTCCCTCCAGTATTTAGATCTGCGGAAAGGTGGCAAACTAAGAAAATTGCTGTAGTAGGGATTGAAATTACATGTATTCAAGCCCTACTTTGGTACTAGCCCTGGCATAATCAGAGAGGCTATTATCAGAGCTCATACATAATGAGATTGCTACCATAGTTTGTTGCATTTGTCCCATGAACATGTTGATATTTTAATAAATTCCACACCCCTGTGCCTACCATTGGTCTGTGACTTCCTGCTCTTAACTGCCATCCATTGTGCTGCGTGCTTTCCGGGCGGTGCAGTCAAATTCAGATTTTTCTACTCTTGCTCTCTACCGGGTTCATATTCATCCTGGTTCCAGCCTACAGATGCTTCTTTCCCAGCATTCCCCATATGTCCCTGTAGCAGCCTTAATTAAGCGATTCCTCTGTCAAAAATAGTCAAACATTGTTTCCCCTCACTATTGTCCTCTAACATTATGATTTGGCACATAACTGGTGAAATTGAGGGTATAATTTGAAATAGCGAGTGTATGGACTTGAAGAAAGACCATCTACCGACACCAAACAAGGAGACATGTGACATGGCTTTTAAAGTGCTTTCTTTGTGTTTAATGGTGTCTTATAATCCTAGGGCTTGCTGCATATTTACACAATCACAATTTCTGCCTACAGTGTCCTGTGCATGGATAAAGAGTAGAAAGTAGACATATTTATTTTCTAGCAAGAACTGTTTAGTGAAGACTAACGAATTAAGTGATTGTCATAATTTTACTGAAGCTTGTATAGACTGCTTTTTAGGTTGAGCCTAGGCAGCGCACATGCGCTGTCTGCAAGGCATGCTGTATTCAATTGAAAATGCCCCTCCCTTTTTGTGTTTTAGTGTCGTCCCAGGCAATTTCACTAAGGGAACATTTATTGTTTGCCATCAGACTACGCCACACTTTCTCCTGTTACAGCGTGTGACGGCCTCTTCTCCCATCTGGTTTCGGTTTTCCCTTTAGTCCCAGCCACGATCCTTTCTCCACACGGCTCGTTCTGCTTTGCGTTGTGCGTGCGCTTGTGGGTTTTTTTCCCTTTGATATCGGCTTTCATAGCGACTAATCAGAATATATTAATTATAACATATTGTTTACAAGGCGCCTTACTTCAGCTTGTTCATCTTACCTTTTCCTCTCTTAAAATAAGTCACTATACTATAAAGTGAAGCAGGAGGCTGCTTTGTGTTTTCATGCATTTTTACTGCTGCTTCCAGGACTTGAAATGGGAGTGCACAATACAGGCTCAAACCCAATAAGCCTTGCAGGCCTTGTTCTTGCTCCGTTTGGTTTTCTGTGTCTACACTGCCACTGTGCCCTTTCTGTGACCCTGTAAGAGCTAGGGAGCCCATGCTGCACCCAAAGGTAGCAACATGAGCACGATAAAGGTTTAATGTGCTGCATGGCTAACTACTTATACGGTCTCAATGGTGAGACCTATTGGCTATGGCAATGCCTGTTTCATTCTCCTGTACCTGTGATATCATCAGGAAAGCATAAAGCAGTAACCTGCATGTACAAGAGATTAACCGCAGAAATAATGAAACCGCAAGAGAGCCTAAAAACTAATTGGGAGGCAGATCTAGGCATGGCAACTGGGGACAAGGACTGGGAGAATATCCAATATAACGCAACAGAAGCCACAAGAAACGCCAGGTTTAAGTTAATTAATTTTTATGTATTGCACAGAGCATTTCTTATACAGGAAAAACTCAGTAGGATAAATCACATACAAACAGCTAAATGTAATCGCTGCAATGAACTGCACGCACATTCTTTCACGTGCTTTGGGAATGTCCTCGGCTGGGAGATTTTGAAAGTTAAAGAAATGCCATATAAATAGAGCGAATATGCCAAGCGAAGAATCAAAAGGGACACTGTGCTATAAAATAATACAGATTGGAACAAGATACTAACCATTAAATAAAGAGAATACTAACCAGTACAGTAAATGTCTTTGATGCATATATGAATAACAAGATGCAATAAAAATCTGTTTAAAAACAAAAAATATGAGGCTACATATGCTCCCAGGATGTTCTCTGATTACATGCAAATATTTGCAAAAGCTTGAAATGAAGATTGATGAGTCTTTGCTTTCAAATTAAAAGTTCACAGAAATGTAACTAGGATTAAAACGTTTTGCTAAACTAATGTGAAATGTAAGGTACCATTTCTTTGATGCATCATCCACTAAAATGTGTTGATGCATACTAGTATTTCCAAAAACTATTCTTAATGGAAAATCAGTGCAACCAGTTCCAACAAGATTATGGGAAACATGAAAATGAACAATCATTGTCAAAATCAATAGGCCTGACATAGGTGGTCAGCCTTTTTGTTTTGTTAGTGTGTGTCTAGTTTTGACATGGTTTTTTGTGAAGCTTTACTATTGTGAAAGCTGCGAGGCCCTTACCATTATAACAAACATTGGCAACAAAGCAATATTTGTTGGTGTCAAAAAGCACACATTGCCACAGTAGTCTCTGGCACTGAACAAAAATACTTTGTGTGCCGATATGCTTCTTGTGAAACAGCAGAATGCTGTCACTCACAGTGAAGCCAGTCTACAGATAAAACGAGAGAGAGAGAGAGAGACATAATTTTAATAGAAACAAAAGGTCCTGGCTATCTAAAGATAGAAAGACCTAATTTGGGGCCCAAATCTTCAAGTCACAAAAGTGCACCCATGACATATGCCGTTGCATCAGTGAAGATTTACAGCTTTCATGTGTTCACATTAATTTACAGAAGTAGGCCGGGAAATTGTACCCGTAGAAAATATTTATGTACTGCATTTTAGCACAAACAAATATGCAGGTGTAGATTCACACAAGTGAAAATCAGTTAATCGTTTACAGGTTCCCTTTACCTCCAACCACTTTTTTTCCCCCAACCGTGGAAGAACTTTTATTTCTGCCCTTGTCTGGAATAATCTTCCAACCTTTCTCAGTTTGGGAAAATATTAGAGAAAGGTGGTGAAAACCCCTGGAAACATATATGTTAGTAGGTTCTCCACAGCTCATTCCAACCCTGTAACTATTGCTTAGCTCTACCTCAGGCCAAGTATGTAGATCTGTGGAAAGGTGACAAAACGCTGGAATTGCTAGAATTCAAACACTACTGTAGCAGGGTTTGAATATTAGCAAAATCAGAATTCTGGCATAATCAGGAAGGCTATTATCAGAGCTCTTATATGATGAGATGTCTGCCTTAATTTATCGCCTCACTACGTGACAACAAAGAGACAAATGGATATTTTTTTACAGGACAAGTAGATTTATAAAGCAGCCTGTCCCAGGGCAAGTAGATATTTGATTAAATTGCACACACCCCTGCCATTGTATCACATTGTTTATTCCCCAGTCTTGTGTGAGAGGTACCCAACCTAGCCCTCTTCCTCTTTGCTTATATATTTTATTAAAAAAGAACCTAATGTGTTTTTTGCAAATAAGTCCTGGCTGCACGATGATAGTGAGTTTTGACAAGTAGAAGGCAAAAAAGGTCACTCTTGCATTGTGACTTAAAAGAAATTAATGTAATGTTTTTAGTGAGACGTTGACGTAATAAAAGAAGAGACCATAAAAATCATACTCATTCCTTTTTGTGGACAAGTGGTGATTGGAGCGGAAAATGCTATTGCCTTCATTAAAACAAAGTCCATTTTCAAGAAGTTCTGTGGACACTCAAAGGATAAATGTTTCAAGCATCTGATAATAATATCAAAGGCATGGGGCACACTAGTTTGATTGCAGTCTCATCTCCTATATGTTTTGGTACATGTTTAGGGTAAGTCTTCCATGGCTTAGGTAGAGCTTCTTTTTTTATGTGGACTTCAAGACTGAGGCTTAAAATCGCCCCCCCCCCCCCCAGCACTTAATGGATTTGGAAATCTGTCCCTCTCACATTTTGTAGTTGGGAGCAAGAGCACTAAGGAGAATATTGTGGTGGGGGGTGTAGTTAGACCCTCCAGCATATCAGGGCGTTCATGGAACCCAACGGTAGAGTGCATTAACTGTTACCCTTGTGAACCAATGGCCACAAACATTGTCAATGCTACTTGGTGAATGAATATGCCTTTTGTGTAACTTATGGGTTTAGACACTGAATAAGAATTCGTACATACACTTGGGTACTTGTCATTGCACTCACACATCCATCTACTGACTCATTCTTGCATTCATTAACTGACACAACCACAATAAACCTCTTTAAATATAACAGGCATATGCTTGCAATAATGAACTTTTGTTGGCTGTCTTGCTGTGGTATTGTACATTGTCTTGTTTTAAAGAAACTGCATGACCGCCACATTTGATAGCGGCCTGTTTTCCATCTTGGAAAGGTGAAACAATGATTCACCATGGACAATTGTATTCCATATTGGGTGTCTGGTTTAGATTGGCTGACCACACGGGCGCACTGCAGATTAATTGGATGACAAACAAGCTGCCTATTGGCTTTGATGGGGAGCTGTGGTATCCTCTTAAGAAAAATTAAAAAGAGGAGAATCAGGCAAATGGAAGGGAAGTTATAACAGGAGAAAACTGAAAATTTAAGGACTGGCCACCCAGCCCTGCTGCTGAAGTCCACTCATATTGAGATGGATGTGCACATGTTATCAGAAAATGCTGCCATTCACCGTGCCAATGACTGACGCGGACTGTTCCATTACACCACGCAGTATGCTGTTGCGAATGGAAGGAGAGTGTATATGACGCTCAGACCAATGGCTGACCCAAAGGCCCTCTGGGTACATACAGTTTCCGACTCGAAATCTCGGAGCGAGAGGAAACAAGTCCGAACCTGACAGCGGAAAGAAAACAATCTAGCAACGGAGTCGATGCCCATGTGCAGTTTAACCGAGAGGAGTAGTCTTGCGATCCCGTGACTCCGAAAAGACTTCTGCAGAAAAAAACTACTTGTAACACTCCAAGCCCAACACTAGATGGTGGAATAATGCATAGCATGTGAATCTGCAGCACTACATGTCACAAACAGATGTACGCTGGGTAAGAGACATTTTCCATTTATATCTGTGGTCACATGTATTATTTCATTATGTTTTTTAGAAGGTCCTGGGAGACAGCTAAGCCTATCATGCCTTAGAAAGAGACTCACTACAGGGCAAACCTTCTATTACTAGAATTTGTGACAGGGGGTATGCCACCACTAAAATCCGTTCACTGGAAAGGTAATTTGAGCTTTTAAGTAACAAAATTCCTGACTGTATGATTTAACACAGTGCAAAAATAATCCTTTCCTAAAGGCCTATTGGCATTAATATGTGCATCTAAAATACCTTTTTGTAGTGAACCAGTCAGTTCTATAGTTACAATTAGCTTTCTTGCAAGGCAATCACCAGGCATACAGTCATATTCCAAACCTTTATTCAGTTATAGTTGGCAAAGTAATATTCTGTCTCTCTTAGAGGGCCCAACAAGGATTTTGAGAGTGCAAAATGTAAATACTCTTGGTTTGTCAGAGGAGGCCACCAACACCAAACCCCTTGTCTGCTTGGGTAATCTGTGCGGTTCCATGTAACAAAATACCTAGCCTTTTCTATGGGCTTTAATACAGAATAATACCAGTCTATCCTTAAATGCATATTCAATTCAACAGGTAACATAAATAAGTCACTAGTGCCATAACTTATTCAGACCGTTGTCGAATCCATATTAGAACATTGGAATGCTGGGGGCTCCATTGAAAACAATGGAGTGCTGCGGGCTTTTACTGGCTGGTAAAAGCCCGCAGCGCCAACATTCCAATGTTCGCTTTGTTCACAGCAACAGCTGTGAACAAAGCCTCACGGAGCCCGAGGGGATTTTAATCCCCTTAGGCTCCGTGAACATTTTTTTTTTAAATAGAACATTCTGCCCTGAGGGGCAGAATGTTCTAATAGCCTTAGAACCCGCTGTAGCGGGCTCTACCGGCTATTAAAGGCCCTCTCCCTTGTTAAATGCCCTCGCCTGCGGCTCGGGCATTTAACGCGGGGAGCGGGCCTTTAATAGCCGGTAGAGCCCGCTACGGCGGGTTCTAAGGCTATATAAAATCCCTCCTAATAGAAACCTAATAAGGATTATTGCAGTGCACATCTACTAGCCCCATGGTTTGTTTGGTTGGGTCATTAACACCAAAACCCCTGTTTAGTATGTTTATCTATAAGATTCCATTTCAGAAAATACCTGCCTATATGTTTTAGCACATTGTAATAACAATCCACCCTTAAAAACCTATGACCTTTAATGCATGATATTTACAGTATGTAAGTGAGGCCTACCAGCTTTCTCATAAGGTTTCATAACAAAGTTATTGAATTTATGGAATTAGGAATAACTTTTCCCAGTCAACCCATGAGATCTGCAGCCCTACCAATTGGTTTGACTCCTTAATCAACATAGGCCTGTTCGATTTGCACATAAATTGGCAAGTGCATAGTGTAATCAAATTAATACATGGAACAATAGAGTTTGCAAAACAATATATAACCCAACACAATTGTGCCTGATGAGAAGTATCACAGTGAAAACCCCAGGGTTTGTTGGAGTAGGAGGCCAAAACCCTTGTCTACTACACTCATCTGTGAGATTATATGTAATATAAGACCAGTCTGTAATCTGTAAGACAATGTGATGATGACTTGCTGTTAAAGGCCTTCTGGCTTTAACAAACGCTTTTCACGTAAAATAAATACACGTATTGCATGGAACATAGCTTTACTCAGTGCACCACTTGGAGTCCCTTCCCATTCTGAAGTCATCACACGTTTGTCTTAGTATATTCTTGTCTGCAAGTATGGCAGTGTAGAGTCCTGTTAAGTCAGGATAATGGTTGTTACTTTGTGCTACGACTATTTTTGCGAGGTAAAGTAACTGATTATTCTGATTTCATTGATGTTAACTGGCTAATTTTTGTTCGTTCCACCACCCCATCGTAACTGGCAACCCGTGAATACTGGTGGATAGTGTTAGAGTTTATTTGAGGTTCAATCAAAATGGAATCCGCGCTTGCGTTTGTGTTGATAAATGATTCCATTGGGTGTTTTGATCTGCTCCAGCACAAAACTGTATGCATGACAAATGGCCTGTAGTGTGAAACACACTTTGTGCTTCTTGCTCACTCCGATTTTTCCCCAGAGTCGCCAGCAGAGCCACTTTAGATCCCTCAGGTGCGGAACGCGTCGTTAGGGACAAGGGCCATAGCTTTACCCGACACTGCTGGAGCCTTTAACAAATTGTTTTACATTTGTTTATTTTTACATTTGGTTTCATTTGCTGAGGACTAAAGCTGCGGGCTGAATACTGTAAATGTTTTACTTTTTTTTTTTTAAGTAACCTTTGCCAGGAAACCCTCGAATGTAGCCCAGTTTTCTGATATCCTCAAAGCAGGATGTGGCGATTGAAAACTTGTCTGACTGGTTTTGTTTATTTTGTCTGTGTTGTTGCGGTGTGTGTGTGTTTTATTTTTTTATTTTTTTTAACAGCTAGTATTTAACATTGCACTAGATGAGGGAGCAGCATAGTAACACAAGCATTTGCAATGCAATACAGGGGTGTGGAATAAAATATCTACTTGTGCATGGGACAGTTGCTTCTTAAATCTACTTGGCGGGTAAACAAAATCTACTTGTTCCTTTGGTGCCATGTAGTGCGGTGACAAATTATGGCCGCAATCTCCTTATGTAAGAGCGTTGATTGTGGCCTCTCTGATTATGTCAGGGCTACTACTAAAGTAGGGCTTGAATACTTGTGATTTCAATCTCTACTACTACTACTAAAGCAATTTCCTTATTTTGCCACCTTATCTACATACTGGGGTTGGAGGAAGCAGTAAGCAATAGTGCCGGGGCTGGAATGCCTTTGAGTCTGCAAACCTACTAACTTGCATGTTTGAAGGATTTTCACCAGCTCTTCTCTGATCTTTTCCCATAATGAGAAAGGTTGCAAATTTACTCCTGACAAGGGCAGAAGTAGAAGTTCTTCCAGGGTTAGGAAAAATGTGGTTGGAGGGAAAGTGAACTTGTAAATGCACAATAGATTTTCACATGAGCCAATCTACACATGCTTGGTTGCTCATGCTAAAATACAGTTCACAGATATTTTCTAGGAGTACGATTTCTTGGCCAACTTCTGTAAGTTCTTGTGAATTCATGAAAGCCACTAATTCAAAGACATATACCATGGATGCACTTTTGTGACTTCCTTTAAGAATTGCATCCCTATTTAGGTCTGGCGTTAACAAAGACATTTTGTTTTTATTAAACTTATATTTCTCTATCTATTGGCAGGTTTTACTGTGGGCGATCGCATACTGCTGTTCCACAAGGAGCATATTGGCACACAAAGTAGTTTTATTCAGTGTCAGGAACCACTGTGGCAATCAGTGGCTTAACAAAACTGAAGCCCCCCCCCTGCAAAGAACATGGAGGGCCTCTAAGGGCAGGGTCTTTGCTGAGGGGGGCCCCCTGGAGGGGGCCTGTGGGGCCTTTGTTATGCCATTGGTGGCAGTGTGTGCTTTTTGCCAGTGGTTGTTACAGTGGTGCGGGCCTGGCAGCTTCCACTTCAATAAAGTGTTACAAAAGCCATGCCAAAACAAGACACACATTGATGAAACCAAAAGAGTCACAAAAAATGTCTGATCGGTTACCTTTCCCAGAGCTTGTTTATTTTCATGCTTCCCATAATCTTATTGAAATATTTACACTGATTTTCCATTAAGAATATTTTTTTGGAAATACTAGCATGCATGAACACTTTCAAAGAAACACGCTTCAAAGAAATAGCACCTAAAATTTCATAGTAGGGAAATGTTTTTTTTTTTCCTACTTGAATTGTTTTTCTGAACATTCAATTTTAAATCTAAAAGCATCACTCTTGCTTACAAGCTGCTGCAAACAGTTGCATCATATATATATATATATATATATATATATATATATATATATGTGTGTGTATGTGTATATATGTGTATGTATATATATATATATATATATATATATATATATATATATATATATATATATATATATATATTCCATGGCATGTGTAGCTACAGATACACATGCTGTGCACAGTCCGCCATCTGGTGTTGGGCTCGGAGTGTTACAAGTTGTTTTTCTTTGAAGAAGTCTCTTCGAGTCACGAGACCGAGGGACTCCTCCCATTTCGACTCCATTGCGCATGGGCGTCGACTCCATCTTAGATTGTTTTTTTTCCGCCATCGGGTTTGGACGTGTTCCTTTTCGCTCCGTGTTTCGGGTCGGAAAGTTAGTTAGAATCTCGGAAAAAAACGTCGGTATTGTTTGCGTTCGGTATCGGGTTAGTTAGAACAAATCAACACCGAATTTTGAAGAGCTCCGGTGGCCCTTTGGGGTTTTTTCGAACCCCCGTCGGGGCCTGGTCGGCCCGGCCACGTGCGACTTCAAGGCTGATGGAACGGACCCCATTCCTCTTCTGCCCAAAATGCCATAACAAGTATCCGTATACGGATCAGCATTTGGTCTGTAACTTGTGCTTGTCTCCCGAGCACAAGGAGGATACTTGTCAAGCCTGTCGAGCGTTTCGGTCGAGGAAAACATTAAGAGACCGAAGAGCCAGAAGACTGCAGATGGCATCCACGCCTACAGGACAAGAGCGTTTCGAGGAGGAAGAAGAAGCTTTCTCCATCCACGAGTCGGACTCTGAAGAGCTCGACGCCGAAGAAACGCCGAAAACCGTGAGTAAGACGTTGAAAATAAAGACTCACGAGAAGTCAACAAAAGCCCAGGGAACGCCACCGCCAACAGGCCATGGCTTAACCCGAAAATTAGGTGACCGATCCAAGGCACCGAAAAAGGGCATGCTGGTGTCGAAGTCATCCGACTCCGGTCGAGATACCGCCACACAGCAACCTCGGAGCCGAGACAGCGGCTCCGAGAAGATTCGGCACCGAGACAGCGGCACCGAAGAATTTCGGCCCCGAGACACCACGCCGAAAATAAAAAAGGTTTCTTCGGAGCCTAAAAAGACATCCGAAAAATTTTTGGTTCCGAAACATCCAGCCTCGGAGCCGAAAACAGGTTCCTACACAGAGGAACAAGGATTAACCTCCCAAATGCAAAAGCATAGATTCGGAGAGGAACTTGAAGCTGTAGAGCCAGATTATACACAGAGAAGGCTTCACATTCATGAGGACACAGGGAAAATAACCACTCTTCCCCCAATTAAAATAAAAAGAAAACTTGCCTTTCAACAAAAAGACAAGCAGCCACAGGCAAAGGTGGCAAGGAAAACAACTCCACCACCGTCTCCACCACCATCAATGCACGCATCACCAGTAACAACTCCACCACTGATGCACTCCCCAGCTCATACTACAATGAGTCAGGACGATCCCGATGCATGGGACCTTTACGATGCTCCAGTATCGGACAACAGCCCAGATACGTACCCTGCAAGGCCGTCACCACCTGAAGACAGTACATCTTACACACAGGTGGTCGCAAGGGCAGCTGCTTTTCACAACGTCACCTTGCATTCCGAACCAATTGAGGATGACTTTTTGTTTAACACCCTATCCTCCACCCATAGCCAATACCAAAGCCTACCTATGCTCCCAGGAATGCTAAAACATTCAAAACAAATCTTTCAAGACCCAGTTAAAGGCAGAGCCATAACTCCAAGGGTGGAAAAGAAGTACAAGCCACCGCCAACAGATCCAGTTTATATTACAACGCAATTAACACCAGACTCCGTAGTTGTCGGGGCAGCTCGTAAGAGGGCGAACTCTCATACCTCAGGGGACGCACCACCTCCAGTCAAGGAGAGTCGCAAATTTGATGCTGCAGGCAAAAGAGTTGCAGCACAAGCAGCAAACCAATGGCGCATTGCCAATTCACAGGCACTTTTGGCACGTTATGATAGAGCTCATTGGGATGAAATGCAGCATTTCATAGAACACTTACCCAAAGAGTTCCAAAAAAGGGCGCAACAAGTGGTGGAAGAAGGACAAAGTATCTCAAATAATCAGATACTGTCTTCAATGGATGCAGCAGATACGGCTGCAAGGACAGTAAACACTGCAATAACAATAAGAAGGCACGCATGGCTGCGTACTTCAGGGTTCAAGCCAGAAATTCAACAAGCCGTGCTAAATATGCCATTTAATGAACAGCAGTTGTTTGGGCCGGAAGTCGACACTGCTATTGAGAAACTCAAGAAAGACACTGATACAGCCAAAGCCATGGGCGCACTCTACTCCCCGCAGAGCAGAGGCACTTTTCGCAAAGCACCTTTTAGGGGAGGGTTTCGAGGTCAACCGACAGAAACGACAACATCACAAGCAGGGCCCACTTACCAGAGCCAATATCAGCGGGGAGGTTTTCGGGGGCAATATAGAGGGGGACAATTCCAGAAAAACAGGGGAAAGTTCCAAAGTCCCAAAACTCCTCAAAATAAACAGTGACTTACAAGTCACACAACCCCATCACATAACACCTGTGGGGGGGAGACTAAGGCAATTTTACAAACATTGGGAGGAAATAACAACAGACACTTGGGTCTTAGCAATTATCCAGCATGGTTATTGCATAGAATTTCTCCAATTCCCTCCAAACATCCCACCAAAAACACACAGTATGTCAAAACAACATATAGACCTTCTAGGACTAGAAGTTCAAGCATTGCTACAAAAAGAAGCAATAGAATTAGTACCAAAACTACAGAGAAACACAGGAGTTTACTCACTGTACTTTCTAATACCCAAAAAGGACAAAACTCTGAGACCAATACTAGATCTCAGAACATTAAATACCTACATCAAATCAGACCACTTTCACATGGTTACAGTACAAGACGTAATCCCACTGCTCAAACGACAAGACTACATGACAACACTAGACCTGAAGGATGCGTACTTCCATATACCAATACATCCTTCACACAGAAAATATCTAAGGTTCGTATTCCAAGGAATACATTACCAATTCAAAGTGTTGCCACTCGGAATAACAACTGCACCAAGAATTTTTACAAAATGCCTGGCAGTAGTAGCTGCACATATCAGAAGGCAGCAAATACATGTGTTCCCGTACTTAGAAGACTGGTTAATCAAAACCAACACGCTAAAACAGTGTTCACAGCACACAAAATATGTCATACAAATCCTCCACAAACTAGGCTTCTCAATCAACTACGCAAAGTCACACCTTATGCCATGTCAGATACAGCAATACTTAGGAACGACAATCAACACAGCAAAAGGGATTGCCACTCCAAGTCCACAAAGAGTTCAAACATTTCACAATGTAATACAGGCCATGTATCCAAAACAAAGGATACAAGTAAAAATGGTAATGAAACTGCTAGGCATGATGTCTTCATGCATAGCCATTGTCCCAAACGCAAGATTGTACATGCGGCCCTTACAACAGTGCCTAGCATCACAATGGTCACAGGGTCAGCTTCTAGATCTGGTGTTGATAGACCGCCAAACATACATCTCGCTTCTATGGTGGAACAGTATACATTTAAACCAAGGGCGGCCTTTCCAAGACCCAGTGGCACAATACGTTATAACGACAGATGCTTCCATGACAGGGTGGGGAGCACACCTCAATCAACACAGCATCCAAGGACAATGGGACATATATCAAAGACAGTTTCACATAAATCACTTGGAACTGTTAGCGGTATTCCTAGCGCTGAAAGTATTTCAGCCCATAATAACCCACAAATACATTCTTGTCAAAACAGACAACATGACAACAATGTATTACTTAAACAAACGGGGAGGGACGCACTCAACACTGTTGTGTCTCCTGACACAAAAAAAATGGCATTGGGCGATTCACAACCACATTCGCCTAATAGCACAATTTATTCCAGGAATTCAGAACCAGTTAGCAGACAATCTCTCTCGGGATAACCAACAAATCCACGAATGGGAGATTCACCCCCAAATACTAAACACTTACTTTCAAATTTGGGGAACACCTCAAATAGATCTATTTGCAACAAAGGACAACTCAAAATGCCAAAACTTCGCATCCAGGTACCCACAGGATCAATCCCAAGGCAATGCTCTATGGATGAACTGGTCAGGGATATTTGCGTACGCTTTTCCCCCTCTCCCGCTCCTTCCATATCTAGTAAACAGGTTGAGTCAAAACAAACTCAAACTCATACTAATAGCACCAACATGGGCAAGGAAACCTTGGTACACAACACTACTAGACCTTTCAGTAGTACCTCATGTCAAACTACCCAACAGACCAGATCTGTTAACACAACACAAACAACAGATCAGACATCCAAATCCAGCATCGCTGAATCTAGCAATTTGGCTCCTGAAATCCTAGAATTCGGACACTTAGACCTCACACAAGAATGTATGGAGGTCATAAGACAAGCTAGGAAACCTACCACTAGACACTGCTATGCAAATAAGTGGGAAAGATTTGTTTATTACTGCCATAATAATCAAATTCAGCCATTACACGCATCTCCAAAAGATATAGTACAATATTTACTACATTTACAAAAGTCAAATCTAGCTTTCTGATGGATACAACTACCTGTGGATTCCTCACCTCATGAATACTCCCATGGCGCCAGCATTCGACGGAAATCTTCTTACTAGTCTCTGCACGTCGACGAGGACGTCACTGTCGCCCACGCGACGCCGTCTGACGTCATACAGGCAATAAGAGGTCTTCAACGACGTGCGGACGTCAGTTCCCTTTTTTCCGTGCATTCGAAACGGTTATCTTCGAGGGAGCAACTGTTACTCTTGCGGTTACAGTGTATATCTTGCTGCGTAGTCTTTCGCTGTGGAGATAATGTCGCAGAGAAAGTCTGGATTTAAGCCTTGTCGTGAGTGTGGAGGCAAGATGTCGGTGACGGATCCTCATTCCGATTGCCTTTGGTGTTTGAGCTCCGACCACGACGTCTCGACTTGTGATTCATGTCAGCACATGAATCCAAAGGCTCTTAAAGAACGTGAGGCGAAGCTGTTTATGGCCAAGTCAAAGGAGAAGCATCACAAGAAGTCTTCTCCAAGACATCGGCGTCATCGAGACTCCCGGCGCCGTAGAGAATCTCGGCGTCATTCAAGGGAGGCTCGTTCCAGGTCTCCGGATCGGCGCCGAAGAACATGGGAGGTCAGCCCCACGGTTACGCCGCATCCTTCGACGCCGTTGCCTTCTCCGGCGTCTCCAACTTCACCTGGACAGGCGTCGGTGATTGAGGTATTGGAGCCTCAAGTGTTTTCTCCGGCGCAGACGCCGAGGCCGGCGTCGGGGTCGCCTCCGAGACAGGCACCCCAGTATCCGGCTTTTCCCACCCCTGGAGCCGATAGTTCCGCATTCTTGAATGCGATGTATGCCATCTTCCAACAGATGGCTCCAGGGGGTGCTCCGGCTGGGCCTTTGGCCTTTTCTTTGGGTGATCCTGCGCCTCTTCGGCCGGCACCCTTTATGCCCTTTCTCCCGTTTGGGAACGTGGGCTCGGCGCCAGTGTCGGCGCCGGTGGCCGCTCCGGTGGCTTCGGAAGGATTGGCCCCAGGGATTTCCATCCCGTCGACGTCGAGATTTCGGCCTGTGACTCCGGTGGGTCCATCCGTTTCAACTGCTCTTCAGTCGGCGCCGAAGTTACCTGTGGCGCCGGATGCGGCGTCGGTGGCTTCGGAAGATCGGAGCCGATCTCCGACTTCGGCGGAGGCATTGTCGACTCCGCGGATTGAGCAACGACTGCATTCAAGGAGACGTGCTCTCCGGGTACTAGAAGAGCAGGAGTACCAACGAGCCCTAGAGGAAGGAGAGCTAGAGGACTCGGGTGATGGGCTGCGTGGACTGGAGTCGGCCAGTGGGCTGGACACTTCCCCTGAGTGGGACCTTTCGTCCCCGGGGGAATATACTGAGGAGGCTGCTTCCTTTCATGCAGTGGTACGGAAGGCAGCTAGTTTTTTGGACCTGCCTTTGCCGGTGGTGGAGGCGAAACAAAACCTTTTGACAGAGGTGTTACATCCGGCCTCAGCCGCGGGGGAGCCTCTGTTACCTTTTAATGACGCTCTGCTGGATCCGGTTTTAGAGGTGTGGAAGAGGCCGGCATCTTCCCCAGCAGTTCACAGAGCCGCGGCCAGGAGGTATCGGGCGGCTCCAACTGACCCTGGTTTTCTGTCCAGGCACCCTACGCCGGAGAGCTTGGTGGTGCAGGCCTCCTGTTCGTCCAAGTCAGCGCCTGGTTCTTTTCCGACGGTGCCTGGGGACAGAGATTCAAAAAAGCTGGAGGCGCAGTCGAAGAAGATTTTTTCGTCCTGCAGTCTGGCATTAAAAGCCACCAATGCAACCTGTATCCTGGGGAGGTATATTCATGCTCTGATGGATGACATCTCCTCTTCGTTTACAGAGCTTCCCCAGGGTCTTTTGGATCTTGTCTCAAATGCCCAGGCTGCTGCGACCCAAATTATCCAGACGGGACTGGATACCACCGACTCGGTAGCCAGAGCAATGGGCACAACTGTGGTGGCAAGGAGACAGGCCTGGCTCCGTAACTCGGGCTTTTCGGCTGATGTACAGTCCACATTGTTGGATCTCCCGTTTGATGGGGACAAACTGTTTGGGGCTAAGGCTGATTCGGCCTTGGAACGTTTTAAGGAAAGCAGGGCCACGGCTAAGTCGTTAGGGCTCCAAGCTCCTTCTTCCACGGCCTCTTCCAGATTTTTCAGGAGGTTTCGTGGATTTGGGCGTGGCTCTTCCTCCTCTTCCTTTCGGGGAAGATATCAGCAACCTGCCTCTTCCCATCCCTATAGATCTTTTAGGGGGAGAGGTAGGGTCCGCACCAGAGGAGCCTCTCAGCAGCACTCTGCCTCTTCCTCATCCTCTGGCGGGGTGCAGCAGGGGAAGCAGCCTTAGGCTTCCACCATTTCCAACTCACGCCTCTCCTGTAGGGGGAAGATTACAGCATTTTCTCACCAAATGGGAGACTGTTACGTCGGACAATTGGGTTCTCAGTGTTGTGGGAAAAGGCTACACCCTTCCTTTTCGGGAGTTTCCGCCCCTCATCCCGCCCCGCCCTTCGTATTGTTCACAAGAACACCTCCTGTTGCTAGAACAGGAGGTAGAAGTCCTCCTTTTAAAGGGCGCGGTGGAGTTGGTCCCGGAGCAGGAAAGGGGTCAAGGAGTTTACTCAAGGTATTTCCTGATTCCCAAGAAGGATGGTCGTTTGAGACCAATTCTGGACCTGAGGATCTTGAATTGGTTCCTCAAGCAGGAAAAGTTCAAGATGCTGACCCTAGCACAGGTGCTTTTGGCGTTGAACATGGAAGACTGGATGGTGTCTGTCGACTTGCAGGATGCTTACTTTCATATCCCGATACTCAAGTCACACAGGAAGTATCTCCGGTTTGTGGTGGGATCGCAACACTATCAGTTTGCGGTCCTTCCTTTTGGTCTTACTTCAGCACCTTGAGTCTTCACGAAGGTGATGTCGGTGGTTGCGGCAGAGCTCAGAAGGAAGGGGATAGCAGTATTCCCTTACTTGGACGACTGGTTGATCAAAGCCAAGTCCCCGGAGCTTGTGTTGCGTCATCTGCAGTCAACAACCCAGTTGTTGTTCGACCTGGGTTTTTCGGTGAACGAGCCCAAATCTCACCTAGAGCCCTCTCAGCGCCTCCTGTTCATAGGGGCAGTACTGGATACAACATTGGGTCGGGCCTTTCCTCCGCCTCAGCGGATTCAAGATATTCAGGATTTGGTTCCAATGTTTCAAAATGGAGCGGTAGTTCCAGTCCTCAAGGTCCTTCGTCTGCTCGGTCTTTTTGCCTCCTGCATTCTGTTGGTCACGCATGCTCGCTGGCACATGAGGGCTCTTCAGTGGTGCCTCCGAAGGCAGTGGTCTCAACACAGAGGGGATCTAGAGGGTACTGTCAAGATCTCCAGAGATGCTGCTGTGGATTTGAAGTGGTGGATTGTAAGCAACAATCTTTCGCAAGGAAAGCCGTTCCAGCAGTCGCCACCAGTGGCCACAGTCATAACGGATGCTTCCACTCTAGGGTGGGGAGCTCATCTGGGGGATCTGGAGATCAAAGGTCTTTGGTCTCCAGAGGAACAGATTTTTCACATCAATCTGTTAGAATTACGGACTGTACGTCTGGCTCTCAAGGCCTTCCTCCCTTCCCTTCGTGGTCAGTCGGTACAGGTCCTAACGGACAATACTACCACGATGTGGTACATAAACAAGCAGGGAGGAGTGGGGTCGTACCTTCTCTGCAGAGAAGCTCTTCGACTATGGTCCTGGGCAAAGGACCATCGGATTTGCTTGATAGCAAACCATCTGGCCGGAGTTTTGAACGTGCGTGCGGACAGTCTCAGTCGCCACTTCTCGGCAGACCACGAGTGGCGTCTCCATCCAGATCAAGTCCGTTTAATCTTCCAGAGGTGGGGGTTTCCTCGGGTAGATCTGTTCGCCACTCAAGAGAACGCGCATTGTCCGTTGTTCTGCAGCCTTCAGTATCCGATGCAGGAAGCGTTGGGGGACGCGTTTCAAATGACCTGGTGCGGCCAGTTGCTTTACGCGTTTCCTCCCATACCCTTGATTCCTCGAGTATTGAGGAAGATTCGCCAAGACCGGGCTCTAGTAATCTTAATAGCTCCGGATTGGCCAAGGAGGGTGTGGTACTCCGACCTTCTCCAACTCTCAATGTGCCCGCCGCTCCGTCTCCCTTTCAGGGCAGACCTCCTCTCGCAGTCGCAGGGGCAGGTTCTACACCCCAACCTCCAGAGTCTGCACCTACATGCCTGGAGATTGAACGGGGCAACCTGAGTTCCTTCTCTCTCCCGCCTGAGGTAGTGGATGTTATATTAGCGGCCAGGCGACACTCCACTAAATCTATCTACGCTAATAGGTGGTCTAAATTTGTTGCGTGGTGTGGAGAGAGGCAGATTGATCCTTTGCATGCTCATCTATCGGACGTTTTGTCTTTTGCTCTATCTCTGGCGCAGAAAGGTTGTGCAGTGGCTACCATTAAAGGTTATTTATCGGCCTTGTCAGCCTTCTTATGTCTTCCAGACCAACCATCTTTATTTAAATCCCCTATTGTTATCAGATTCTTGAAAGGTCTTCTAAATCAATATCCTCCAAAGCCATTCGTTATGCCGCAATGGGATTTGTCCTTAGTCCTGACTTTCCTTATGGGGTCCCCTTTTGAACCTATGCATTCTTGCCCCTTGAGGTATTTGGTTTTAAAAACAGTCTTCCTGATAGCTATAACATCAGGAAGGAGAGTGAGTGAGTTGCAGGCCTTATCAGTAAAACCCCCTTATACAACTTTTTATGGGGATAAGGTGGTGTTGAGGACCAAGGCTGCTTTCCTCCCGAAGGTTGTTTCACCCTTCCATTTGGCTCAGGCAATTACTTTGTCCACGTTCTATCCTCCGCCTCATCCTTCCAAAGAGGAAGAAAGACTGCACCGTCTGGACCCAAAGAGAGCGTTGAGCTTCTTTATCGATAGAACAAAGGATTTCAGGCTGGAGGATCAGCTGTTTATTGGATACGTGGGCAAGAGGAGAGGAAAGGCAGTCCACAAGAGAACACTATCCAGGTGGGTTGTTCTTTGCATTAAAATATGTTACTCTTTGGCAAAGAAGGATCCTCCTGAGGGCATTAGAGCTCATTCCACCAGAGCTAAGTCGGCCACTTCGGCCTTGGCCAGAGGTGTTCCTGTGGTCGACATCTGCAAGGCCGCAACTTGGTCGTCCCTTCACACTTTTGCAAAACATTACTGTTTGGATTCTGAGGTTAGAAGGGACGGCCATTTTGCACGGTCAGTGCTGCAGGATTTCTTGGTTTGACCATTTAGGCACCCACCGCCGGGCGTGGTACTGCTTTGGGACTCTATTCATGAGGTGAGGAATCCACAGGTAGTTGCATCCATCAGAAGAACGAGTTACTTACCTTCGGTAGCGACTTTTCTGGTGGATACATTAGCTACCTGTGGATTCCTCACGGTCCCACCCGCCTCCCCGTTGCCTTTCTGGTCTTACCAAGTAATCCTTGAGTGCGCTCCTCTTGGTCTTTGAGGGTGCAATAGATGTGTATATATAATATATTTATATATATATATGTATATATGTATATATGTATATATCTTTGTGTATATACTTGGTGTGTGTATATATTTTAAAAAAGAGAGAGTTTTATATATATATATGTACATAAAAAGATTTACAGTTATTCATACAATGTGGTGTATTTTTACAATATAATGGATGTTGCCTTGCTCTTTCATTGCATTGCCTGGTTGTTCTCATGCACGTAAAAAATGATTGGTACTGACGTCCGCACGTCGTCGAGGACCTCTTATTGCCTGTATGACATCAGATGGCGTCGCGTGGGCGACAGTGACGTCCTCGTCGACGTGCAGAGACTAGTAAGAAGATTTCCGTCGAATGCTGGCGCCATGGGAGTATTCATGAGGTGAGGAATCCACAGGTAGCTAATGTATCCACCAGAAAAGTCGCTACCGAAGGTAAGTAACTCGTTCTTCTCTTCCATAAATATACATCTTACCGCAATATCAGCTTACCTGCAAATTACTCATTCAACTTCATTATTTAGAATACCAGTCATAAAAGCGTTTATGGAAGGCCTAAAGAGAATTATACCACCTAGAACACCACCTGTTCCTTCATGGAACCTCAACATTGTCTTGACACGACTCATGGGTCCACCATTTGAACCCATGCATTCTTGTGAAATGCAATACTTAACGTGGAAAGTTGCATTTTTAATTGCCATCACGTCTCTAAGAAGAGTGAGTGAAATTCAAGCTTTTACCGTACAAGAACCATTTATTCAAATACACAAAAATAAAATAGTCCTACGAACAAATCCAAATTTTTTACCAAAGGTAATCTCACCGTTCCACTTGAATCAAACGGTAGAATTACCAGTGTTCTTCCCACAGCCAGATTCTGTAGCTGAAAGAGCACTACATACATTAGACATAAAAAGAGCACTAATGTACTACATTGACAGAACAAAACTAATTCGAAAAACAAAACCACTCTTTATTGCCTTTCAAAAGCCTCATACAGGAAACCCAATTTCAAAACAAGGCATTGCTAGATGGATAGTTAAATGCATTTAAACCTGCTATATTAAAGCAAAGAGAGAGCTGCCTATTACACCAAAGGCACTCTCAACCAGAAAGAAAGGTGCTACCATGGCCTTTCTAGGAAATATTCCAATGAACGAAATATGTAAGGCAGCAACATGGTCTACGCCTCATACATTTACTAAGCACTACTGTGTAGATGTGTTAACTGCACAACAAGCCACAGTAGGTCAAGCTGTACTAAGAACATTATTTCAAACTACTTCAACTCCTACAGGCTGAACCACCGCTTTTGGGGAGATAACTGCTTACTAGTCTATGCACAGCATGTGTATCTGCAGCTACACATGCCATCGAACGGAAAATGTCACTTACCCAGTGTACATCTGTTCGTGGCATTAGTCGCTGCAGATTCACATGCGCCCGCCTGCCTCCCCGGGAGCCTGTAGCCGTTTAGAAGTAGATCTTGAACATTTGTACGTTTGTAAATATATTACTTTAAACTTTATTATGTACATACGTATTCACTCCATTGCATGGGCACTATTACTAGCATACACAACTCCTACCTCACCCTCTGCGGGGAAAACAATCTAAGATGGAGTCGACGCCCATGCGCAATGGAGTCGAAATGGGAGGAGTCCCTCGGTCTCGTGACTCGAAAAGACTTCTTAGAAGAAAAACAACTTGTAACACTCCGAGCCCAACACCATATGGCGGACTGTGCACAGCATGTGAATCTGCAGCGACTAATGCCACAAACAGATGTACACTGGGTAAGTGACATTTTCCATATATATATGTACATATATATATATATATATATATATATATATATATATATATATATATATATATATATATATATAAAATCTTTCTTACTGGAACCGCTGTGTGACCTTAAAATGTTTATTTAAGAGCTCACCCTAATAATGAAGGCTTTTAATTAATGAACCATAAACACAAGTTCGAACAGCATTAACATATGGACACACATATTACCTCAACTGCAGACAGTTCCCTTCTCTGTAAACTGGCAGCCAAAGGGTTTGTGAAGCAGGGAGCTGCACCAATGTGTCCTAAGGACAAAATAAACATGAAAACTTGTTGCCCTTGACCCCAAACAATAAGTCCCAGGAGTCAGGAATTCCACATCCCTGGCTATAGTTCTCACACTTGCTTGAGTTAGAGCTATTGGCATTGTAAATTAATAACTGGACATTTCTTGCCACATAAATTGGTCAACCCTGCCTCCTAATTTCATCCTTTCCTTCCATACAATTCCAGTGGCCCTGCAAATAACTATAGCACTTCCATTTACCTTCTTCCTCTATCTGAAGCAACAATTTAAAATGTTGCCATGTAGCATCCTAATTTAAATCTACCATGCTAATTCCAGTAGAATATCACTTTCACCACCCTACCATCAGAATTGCTGGTTGGCTAAAACAATTCCCCCAAAAAAGACACAAGACAGCCGCAGAGGAGAAATAAACTAGAAGGGTCACCTAAACATATCAAGAGTGTTAAAACAGTCCTATTGTAAAAAGGATGTTAACTTGGTGTGAATCATGGTCATAAGTGTGATAAGGAGAGATTAATATTACATACAAATATCATATAAACCTTTATCAGAATTCAACTTTTGGCATTAGACTGTAATGCTCAAAACAGCCCCTAGAGGGCACTATAACAAATATCATTTGTAGGAAACATGGTCATGTAACCATATTGTTAGCCCGTAGAGGGCATAACCCCATGAAAAAAAACAGGAGAAAATAATGCAGTGTAACCATATACTTATCCCCCCAGAGGGCATTTTTTTGGCTAGCAGCCCTACTGCAATGATATTACAAACAAGGCCTTTCAAACAAAACTTTTCCCATCTGTAAAACAAAAGTTCTAGGCATGAGAAAGCTTTAACACACAATGGTGGAAGGGGTTATTATTTTGGGGTCCTCACTAACCTAGTGTGGGTACCTAGAGATGATGTAGACAGAGCGTTATGAAGGTGGTCCCACTGTCCTACGACCACCACAGGCTGAGGTATGAGTAAAAATGTTTCATAAAGGTAATGCCCTGCAAAGCAATATGGGGCAAGTTTCCATGCCATGAATATTTTAGTATGTAGATATGACTGTAATGCTTAGAACAACCCTTAGAGGACACCACAATGAAAATAGCATTTGTAAGAAACATGGTCATGTAACTATATAGTTAGCTCCTAGAGGGCATAACCACCTAAAATGGCTGAAAGTAATGCACTGTAACCATATATTTAGCAACTAGAGGGTGTAGTGCATTACATATTTTCAGGGGTAGCAGGCCTATAGCACTGATATCGCAAACAAGGCCACTAAAACACAAGCTATACCCAGCTGTAGAACAGCAATGAGAGTTTAAAAAGACACTGACTGGTGGGAGGGGTTATTATTTTGGGGCCCCAGAGATGATCTAGACAGAAAGTGTGTGTTATGCTGAACCTTTTGGTAGTGATCCAACTGAGTTTTGAGAAAAAATGTTTTGTGAAAGTAATGCCCTGCAAAGCATTATGGAGTGAATTTCACGAGTGAAGTCAATATTGTAGTACCGGCTCTCCCGCTGTGTTGTGAGAGCCGCTTTCACTTTGAGGATTTCTGTTTTAGTAAAGCATTTACAAATTTAAAGTGTTTTAAGGGGGAAGCCACAAGAAATTACTCTGATTAGGTAACTGTGAACAATGTGACCTGTGCTCCAGTCCTGCCGATCAAGTTCACGCTGTTGTGCCTGTTCGTGCTGTGACCGTCATGGCCGCCATGCAGCATGAAGGGGAGAGACAAAAGTAAAAAGTAGTTCACCCACGATGAAGTATATTGCCACTTGTGCAATAATCCATGTAACGGGGGCAGTCTGCAAGGCACGACAAAAACAGCCTCAAGGCGGGACAAACGTAAAGCATTTACTAATGATATCAAGTGATTTTTGAAAGGCAAGCGCAGGAAGGAACGCGATGGGCGTGACATGGACATGGTTAAAAGCCCACAATGCTTACCACAGGTCAAAGCACTTGCTACTCGACCTAAAAATTAGGAAAGCGATGTTTCTCAAATTTGGGGGTGGGGGGGGTCGCTGAGAGGGCTCCAGGAAGAGCTCAGTGACTCTTAAAATTGATGCTTTCTTCTGTTCTGTAGTCATTACAGATAGTGTAAAAGTGTATAGGTGATCATGTTTGAGTTGAAGTAATAACAAACACAAATGCTATTTGTGCAGCACGACCAGAGAAAGGTGTTTTATTGGGAAATATCCTGAACAACTAGGTCTAAACCACTACTTGCCTGAACCACTACTGCTAAAAACTAAAAAGTCTCTACAACTAAGTTCTAAACACTACTGTCTAAACAACAATTGTGCCTGAATAACAATTGCCTGAACAACTAATTTTAAGGTAAGGTTTTCTTTTTGGTTTTTATGGTTTATTAGTTGTTTAGAATATATATGAGCAAACAAACTGGTCCTGCTTATGGCGCGCTGTTTCATGCTGGTGCAGGTGTGAGGAATGGACCATTTCCTCTCATAAATCCAAGAACAAACAGTTGCAAGCAACTTCACCACCGCACTCCAGGAGGACATTTTTTCTTTTAATTGCAGTCAATATTAAATCACCATCCTTCACCAACGACGCGTTTCGACCTACTGGTCTTGATCACAGTAAATTAGTCCTATCTCCATGTCCCCTATTTATAGTGTCTCGCCTATAACCCCTATTAGTGCATTGTGGGACATGTCTATTAAAAATAAAATCAGTGTTGTGCATTAAAAACCAAGATCCCAACCACCACAGAACCTGCCCAACGCTATACAAATTATATAGATTAATATGTGCAAAGAATTTTGCAGTTAACAATAACAATTATGTCCCTTTCTCAACCTATCCTTTTGGGACTATTAACCTTGTATGGTGAAATTAATTCTGTAATTCCTATATACCTGATAATAGATTTGTGCATTTACCTATTTTGTTTTCATACATTCTCACATACATCCTAAATCTACCTCATTATCTCCTTGATGTTTATCTGTAAATGCCCTCTATCTATACATCCACAGGTAGTCTTATCAAATAGCTGTTAACGAGCGTTATATATCCTCAACTTACAGATGATAATGCAGTTCTTCATCCCCATTCAGACCCCTCGGACTTTTGGTTTTGAGCTGTATTATGAACTGTGACTCCAACCGTCTTAGTTGTAACTCTCTATCTCCTCCCCTCTCATTGCTATCTACACTTGCAATACCAAAAAATCTCATGTCCGTCCATTTGGCTCCATCATGAGTCACTAGGTGTTTTGCAATAGCATAGGTTGTGTCCTTATTTTGCACGGCTCTGATGTGTTCCAAAATGCGTTTCTTTAGAGGCCAAATTGTACTGCCCACATAACGCAGACCACATGTGCATTGAATTACGTATACCACATAGTTGGAATTGCATGTGATCCTTTTGTTGATAATCATCTTGTTACCACCAGAATCCTCAAATTCCTTCACGTTAATCCCAATGCGGCATTTTTTGCACTTGTTACAGCAAACAAAACCAATTGTTTGGCTCGAGAGCCAGTTCGACTGTTCTTTGATCTGGAAGTGGCTATTAACCAAAAGGTCCTGTAGAGATGGTACTTTCTTTATAGGTAGCCATAAGTTTTTTCACTACCAACTTTCCCACCACTGGTCCCAGTATTTTCTCAAGATTTTCAAGATCTGATGTCTCTCATTGGGGTATGTCATTACAAATCTGGTAGTTGCATCTTCCTGAGGTTTTGTCATCATAGATTTAGTCAATATATTCTCTTTGGTTCGAGCTCTTGCTTTCAGTTCCCCAGCTCTGATATCTTTGTATTTGTATTTTCTTAGGCAAAATCTCGGTCTTGTCTCAGTGAATTTTTGTTCCATTTCACTCTCCGTGGAGCAGTTACGTTTTACCCTGACAAATTCTCCATAAGGTATACTTCTTTTCAGTGACATTGGATGGAAACTATCTCCATGTAATATGCTGTTAGTCGAAGATTCCTTCTGAAATAGAGTTGTCTGAATCCGATTATTCTCTACATATACCATCACATCCAAAAATTGGACCCGTTCTTTGCTTATATTATATGTAAATTGGAGGCCCATATCATTTTGATTCAGTTTTTCAAAGTATTGAAGGAATTCCTTTTCTGTCTCATTCCAAATGATAAAAAGGTAATCTATAAATCTTAACCAGATAACTGCTTTCTCCGCTAGTTCTTCATTATCACCTCCCCAGGCTACTTGTTTCTCCCACCAGCCCATGGTCAAGTTGGCGTAGCTCAGTGAGAAGGAAACGCCCATTGCTGTCCCGCGGATTTGGACAAAGATTTGATGATTGAATAGGGATATATTATTGTTCAGACATAGTTCTGTCATCTTCAACAGCATTTGAGAGTGTTTCAACTGACTGATATCACGTTGTTGTATATATATTAGTTGTTCAGGAACAATTGTTGTTTAGACAGTAGATGTTCAGTACTTATTTGTAGAGACTGTTTAGTTGTTTAGCAGTAGTGGTTTAGGCTATAGTTGTTTAGACAGTAGTTGTTCTGTCACATATTCGTTTTATTTGGTGCGTTATTCATTCCGTGAGTTTCATGACAAATAGCTGAACTTGGGGATTTATAATTATATTTTAATGCAGTTCCAGGGAACAGTGGAGCAGGGGAAGTGAGTGTGATGAATTTTGACCATCAACCACAGTTTTCGTGCCCCTTGGTGGGCCTTTATAAAGTGCACCAATACTGTTGAGATTCTGATAAAGAACATTTCTTTGGCCACCTAGTATTGTTTCTACTGCAGGTTTATACCCGCTTCTTCACAGAAGCCACTGAAAGATTGATTCCTCCCCCTTTTATTGTGGAAAGGTGCTCACACTCTGAATAGTTAGGACCCTAGGCATAAGTACCTATGCTGAGTATGTGCCAGGAAGCATGTTCAGTTCTTTAGTGGCGTGACAGAATTTTTAATAGTTTGCTTGGCTAATTATTTTAACGCTTCATCTGAGCAAGTGGTAAACAAGACGAGATTGTACTTCAAAACCAAAGGGTATACATTTTACTCGCCGTAATAAGTACAACATAAGTGTACTGAATATTCATTTTAGTTTAAGTATGCAAAGACCTGTTCAAAGATTAATTCATCCAACCCAGTTCATGTGCCTTTGGAAGGCATCTGCCTTATTCAGAAAACGTAAACATCTACTAGAGAAACCTGCTTAAATAATTTAATAGTTGTGTTAAGGCTATTGCACATCAAACAGCTTTCATGACAAACAGCTTGGGACTAATATTCATTATTTGCTTTTAAATAGGAGACGTGAATGTTGACTCCATGGTGAGAACTAATGTAGGCAACAAAAGCAGGCTTTTTTTCTAGTTCAACATCTATTAGCTGAATGGCCTTTTTCACAATTTGTCTGACACCCAGAGGGAATTATTATTTCAATATTAAATCATTAAACAGTGACATTTTGATAAATGACATTCATTTAGAGCACTTATATGTACAAACATCTAAATGCTATTGCCAGCAACAAGCCTACCTAAGAAAATAAGCGGGGTTTTAGATCAGATTTTAACCAAGCAAATACTTGTGCCATTAAGAAGCAGTCGTTATCAACTTTCCATCAGAGAATGGCAAGATTGGAAAACCCTTTTACCCTCTTTCTTGATTAGCAAGTAGCAAGATAATATTGGAGTTGTGATATTATGATGTTACAGATGTTTGCCTTACAGATAAGAAAGGGCCAGATTACATGAATATTTGAATGCTAAACAGACATTTTCTTAATGTAAGCAAGGGTCTACTTTGAGCTTCTTTGGGAAGTCTCTCTTAGCTGATGAGAAATGATCTCTTCTATGCAGATATGTAGACAACCTTAACCTCGTGTTCTGGACTGTTTGTATTTTGTTGATAAGTCTTCAGTATCCATAATTAGTAAATTGCTATCATCCGACCTGAAGTTGGCACGTGCTCCCACTACTAATAGGTAGTAGTGTTGGGCAGAGTGGTTGATAGATTCCTCAGATATGTCCTATAAGGTTATATAAATTAAACATAACACCAGGATGTTTTACTTGGGGACGGGGAGGCTGGGGGCTATTGTTTTAAAGGTAGGATGGATTGTAATGAACATCTTAATTATTCGGTTCACCCATGTCCTGAACATTATACCTGCCATTTTCCCTTGCTGTAAGCTGGAGCCTATTGTTAAGTATGCATATCTCAGTGACTGGATGATGTTTGATCAAAATGTCACATGAGGCTCTTTCTCCTACCCTGTGAGACGTACACAAACTAATTCATCTGTGCTTGGTGACTGCAAATCATTCATTTACACAAGTCTATGAAAGATACCAATGCTGCAGAAATCTAGTTTTAGGTAAGTAACTTGTGTCTTGTTTTCTACAAGGTTTTTGGTTATTGTGAACTTTTCGTTGGGGGGCTTATAGTAAATAGAATTTAAATTAGCCTGATAGGCAATACTTATCCTGACCTCCGGTTTACCACCCGATGTCAGTTTGCTTATGCGTTGGCAGACTTGACTTCTATTTCTGCGGCCTTTTGGGACTTTGAGGGGGCTGTTGGACTTCAAGTGAATTGGGGGAAATCAAGCGTTTTCCTGTTTAATCGCAATGCACCACCATAAGACATATATCTTGGCAGACCACCACTGATGTGGACAGCGGCTACAGTCTAGTACCTGGGGAACAGATTATACCACTCCCAAATGGGATCTGTTTGAAGGCAACCTGTAGCAGGCTTTCACAGCCTTAAGTCCCAAGTGCCATTTTGGCAGTGGCTGCCACTCGCCCTAACAACCAGGGTCACCCTTTCCAAAATGATAGTTCTTTCCAGACTACAATGTACTGGTATTCCCCAGCCAACATTTTTTTCTGTGACTTGGACCAGATGGCGGGGTCTTACTGTGGAACTGTAGGATATGGCTTGTAGCCCTCAACAAGCTCCAGCTCCACTGGGTCGGGGAGGCATGTGAGGGCCATCCTTTGAAACCTACTACCTAGTGGCACAACTCCAGTTGGGTATCCCAATGGTTGGTAGGCACAAACTTGCATGAGGCAAGTACAGGAGAAGGTCCCCCTTCTCTAACACATACTATTCCAGCATCTGCTCCCTACCATCAAGCTGCACCAATCCTGGTCCCTACATGTGTGGGTTGCTAGGAAATGCATAATCTGCATCCCCCAGTTGATGGAACACGTACTTTGCTATTCTCCTGGGATCCCTCTCCAGGGCTCTTCAGGAACTTAACTGTTTACCAATTGGTGGAGTGGCATGACCGTTTCCTATCCTAGACACTGTGGGTAGTCTCTTTCAAAATGTTCAGCTTTTCAGGTTGGACCAACTAAGCCAAGATCACAACATTCCTCCAGGTCAGTTCCTCCGATGGGGCACGATAGAGGATGAACTACGTACTCGTGTGGTGATACACACATTATACATCATAGGGGGACGTCCATAGCCTTCAAGTAATCCCAGTCCATTTTCAGGAACACACGCTTTAAAAACATTCAATATATGATACTACACTGGGCATATCTCACAACTTCTCAGCTGAACCGGATGTTCTCAGCAGCCAAACTCAACCTGCCCCAAATGCCACGCTCAGGTGGCTGTCCTACAACATATGTCCAGGTCGTGGCTCACCATATCTGGCTACTGGCAAGCCATACACACCACACTAGCCACCGCCACTGAACTAACAACACTCAACACGTGGGAGGCTACATCCCTGTGTATCTGCCTCAGAAGGGCAAATCACAAGTTGCAGGAGGTTCCATCAGTCCCCTTATACCTGATTTATTTGATCTTAGCAGGGCCCTCAACCAATCGCATTCGCCTGGGGCACTATTCAAACATTCACAACAACATGCTCACCTACATATACCCCGATAGCGCCATTGTGACTTCCTCTTGTGAAAGAAGACCGTTCTCTTGACTGTTTTCCAGTCTATAATTGTACTGTTGTGCAACAGATTTTGACATTTCATGTATATTGTAATACAGTTGCAATGAGACTGTTGATTGCTGTTTGCTCCTCCGTTGATCATTTTGTACACGCAAGGTATGTAAAATGTAAAACTTACAAAATAATTTGCAAAAAAAAAGTATTTTATTTTATGCTTTTTTACTTTCAACTCTCTTCCTAAACTACATCATGATATTAAAAAATCTTTTTTCGCAGAATGTTCTAAATTTACCAATACCACCTGTGAACAGTGCCTAAAGAATGTCACAGTGAGTAAAATATTGCATGTATTGTTTTGTATCATATATTAGCATTTATATAGCATTTTATACCATATTGTGAGCTCTAACCTGTATAATCAGACGGGTAACATGGTACACCATGCAATAATGTGCGATTTGGCAGAGTGTTGTATTTGTTGCGATCCTGAGTGGGAAGTATTTTGATACGACGTGTGAATAATCAGATGGGTGTTCTTACCTTTTCTTGGAGTGGAGCTGAAATCCGTGTGGAACAGGAGGTGATTTTAGAGATGGATGCACTGACTGTAATTATCTGACAGCAGTAATTAACTCTTCAAATCCTAGGTTACATTTTATGGTTTCAGGTCTCACCTGTGCTGGCTGCAGCACTTGGCGTCAGCCTTTCTAATGGTGTTTGAGTTTGGGAGGAGGATAAGCAGAGGGGTGAGGAAAGGGTAAAGAGGCAGAGATCTGCCTAAGTGGTTTGAGTTACCGGTATTCCAGCTGGGAGAAGAGATTAGGTAGACTTAAAGAAATATGCAGCTGCAAAGCGCTATTCTAGTCAGGGGCTCTTGGGGCGTTGTGTGCATGTACTCTAAAAGAAAAGATGATGTGTTAATAAGGGAAGGTGCATTAGACCATATGGCAAGATGTTCAAGGGAAAAATGCTGCCAGATGAGTAACTTTGTACCAAATGCAAGTTGGTACCATAAATGGTAGCCAGTCAACTTTTTAAAGGAAGGAATGTTTCCGGGTGCTGTACATTGCTGTTCCGCCTCTTTCCTCTCTTATGAGGTGCAATCACACAAAATCTACATAATCCATAAAGCCCATATTTCACTAATTCTGCTTGGCCCAAGGAGGTCAAAATTTGGAACGAGGTGCTCTCGCCAAGAGCCCACTTCAGACAGCTTCTAAAGACAGGCAAATTCTAGTTGGGTCATGGTCGAATACTAGCCAGACTGGCATCCTGCACATTTGAGTGTGAATTGCTTGGTAGTTCGCTGCCCTGATAGAATAAGAACAAATTTGCCTGCCTTGTTATCCTTCTGCTCTCTTTCTTGTTTAGCCTAGTATGTTTTCAGACACCCTTACTTTTTGCAGTTTAAGGAGGGATTCTTCTCCTGTTCCTGTAGAATTTCCTCCCAAACAACTTCCACTTTATTAGTGTGGAATGAGATTTTAGGGTCAAAAATAGAATGTCATGAAAGGAAACTTACCATGCTTCTGTTGCTTTGACTTGTACAGCTGTACAGCATCGATTTGACAGGTCTTATTTTGTTAAATCTTGGTCCAGCTCTTCTCTCACCTGTAAGCTTTTATCTGGGTCTCCTTTACAAGTTGACTTTAAACCTCCTCTGCCTGATCTCTTACCACTCTTCCCCTCCACTCAAATGAACACTGCTCATGTCTTTAGCTAGAGATCTTTTGTCTAAACCTTAATAGCCAAACAGGTGCCGTTCCTGTCCTAGACAGCCAACAAAGTGCTTCTCTCACCTGTAAGCTTTTATCTGGGTCTCCTTTACAAGTTGACTTTAAACCTCCTTTGCCTGATCTCTTACCACTCTTCCCCTCCACTCAAATGAACACTGCTGATGTCTTTAGCTAGAGATCTTTCGTCTAAACCCTAATAGCCAAACAGGTGCCGTTACTGTCCTAGACAGCCAACAAAGTGTGTTGATTAAGTCTGCTGGATATTGCAACTCTCATCTGCCCTGGGAGAAAGAAGCCTGTGAGAGTCTTGTTTATCCAAGACCTCCTTTCTTGATGTGTTTTTAGGGCACAAACTACCCCTACGAATTCTGTAGAAACTAAATACATTTGCAAAATAATTTCTGTGGAATCGCACCAGGCTGGCAAATTAGAAGACAAGATGGGGTTTCAGTGATGTAAATATCTGTTGAGTGTTGGAAATGCTTCACATGATTTAATCAAAGCTAAATGGGCTAAATGCTGACGTTCTACAGGTTCAAATGACTACTAAACCTCTCGTTGGTTTTGCTTTACAATGTGAAGACTACAAAAGTATCTCATTTTATGCTTTGCTTTCAGTTCACTTCCTAAACAACAGCATGATAACAAAGAAATTATTTTTTCACAGAATGCTCTACTTTTATACTGACAGCAATATCTTGTGCGGTTTTTGGGGTATTTGATCCCATTCTCATAATACATACCATTGCAGAGATATCGCCTACAAGCTGCCTTTATCCTCTTTTTAAAGCTGAAGGCCTCGCCAACAAGTAATTTTATTCATCCTTAACTTTGACTACAAATGCCTTGGTGGTGGGATTGATTGTCAGTGACCTGGTAGAGAGATGTTTTGTTCTCACTTACGCCATTATATTCTGTTGTAGCTTTTATACCCACCCCTTTTTACTGTATAATACCAAGAAACCAAAAACACTGCTCAGTTTGGACACAATTATCTTTCGTAAGTAATCAAAATAGGAGACACCTTAGTGTCTGGGGATCTCCATGCGACTCTGACAACATGACGTAGTGAAAGAAGAGTGTACGCAAGAGGGAGAGGAGCAGGAAATGCCAAGATCACTGTTGCCCACCAGGGGCAGTCTGGATTGAAGTGGAGCCCCATGGTGCACCAATCGTTTGTACATTACAATTACAAGAAGCACAAAACAAACTTGCATAAAATATAGGGCCCTTCAGGGGCCACCATCAGTCGTAATTAACAAAACAAGCAGAAGTCTGACCTTCTGGAGGACATCAAAGTCTGTAGGGAAAGGTGAGAAGGACCTTGCCAATGCTTCTCTTCCCCTCGCAACTCGGGTAATATGGCGTACCAGAAGGAGAGTGGTTGATTGCTATGTGGGAGGATCAGAGATGGCCAAGATTGCACTGGCAGTTTTTGGGGGCGCTATTGCATGTGAGGATCTAAACACCACCGGTCCAATTTTAAAGCCTTCAAAACTTTTATTTCTTGCTAGTTGAAGATATATGGGTTAGGTTAATTAATCAAGAATTACACTATTATTGGAAACAAAGGAAACTCTGCTTCTTCCAGCCACCACCCCACGTTTTGGAGGGTATGACTAGAAATGTGGGTTTTTCAAAGCATTGCAGAAACAATTGTTACGATGTTCTAATAATGCCCAGAATACAACACTTGGATCTTGGCGGATGGGGTTACCCGATCAGTACTTTTTTTGTTGTTTTAAAAAAAATAATTTTATTGGCTTTTTGTTGACAACAAATAAAGACACAAGCAACATCTTGGTTAAACTATCCCCCCTGTTTCCCCTTTCCCCGCATCTGCTCCACCTCTTGTAATTTCCACACTGGTTCTTTCAGGATCTCCCTTAGTAACTGGTTGAGTTCAAAGTTAAGGTCTGTCAGTACTATTTTAGTCGTGCTCTTCATCGCTGCCTGGCTCACCGGAGGAGGAGGGCAGGCCCCCCGCCTCTGTGTTTGGTTCCTTTAGGCAGTCTAACAGATAGTCCCATTACCCTATCAGTACTTGATGGATATCCCTTCCACCATATTACAATTTCATTATATCCTATGGAAATTGTAATACAATGGACGAAATAAGTCATGTTTGTGACACAGTAACCAGTTCACCAAGATATTACAATTTCATTATATCCTATGGAAATTGTAATACAATGGACGAAATAAGTCATGTTTGTGACACAGTAACCAGTTCACCAAGATCTTGAACGGGCCCTTTGTAAAAAATCATATGAAGAGGTACTAGAGAGCAGTAAAAAGGAGCCTAAAAGCTCCATTACACCACAAGAACCAATGAGGAAGCCTGTGTAACAGGCTAATCAAGCAGTACCCTGTAGTAAATGTACCAGCGTAACGCTTACAAATATTTCCTGCCCTTCACAACAGCAGTGTGAGAACTTTGGAAATGAAAGGAGTGGCTCCTTATGAAACGAACTCCAGGAATACTTTGTGGTAATTGGTCATTGACATCTGCTGTACAATTCCGTCTTTACTGATGGCCCAATTAACTTGCATATCGTCGCTGGCATATGTCCCATCCTGAAGTATGTGCATCACCTAGAGTGACCCCCAAACTAGAGCAAGGTGGCACTTGCAAATGCTGGAAACTTGTCCTTCCCTTGTGCTCCATTTCTGCTTATCCTCTCTGCATCCAGTAAACCTTAACAAAGTGCATTGCACAATAATCTTTATCCGGAACTGCTACCAGTGGGTTGAAAATTGCTGTGTAGAATTAAAAAGAAAAAAAAAATACTCACTTCATGCTCCTCAGATAATACTTAGCCATTCTTCCCGGTCTTCCCGTCGACCAGGGTCGTCTTCTCGTACTGATGTCTGTTTGAGGGCCCGTTCAAGGAGTCATTCTGATGGATGCCATTCTCCATCTGCGTCTCAATGTAAGTCTCAACACAAGCGGTCAAAGTCACGGAAGTTGCCGACATACAGCCTCTCTCCATTCCTTGACTGAGGGGTCTACCCCATTTCTCCCTCCCTTTCTAGGGAATGGGGTAACTCTAAGCCAGATGCATGAATATTGCGCTTCCCTTCAAGCCGTCTTTGGTGAATCACCTTCCTCTGGAGCGCCTGTGGGTCCCAAGGAGGTGCAAAGTGCTTTGACTGAGTCCAACCCGGCAGGTTCACCCTTTGCTTCAGTTAGGCCTTCAGCATCAGTTGACAAAGCCATTACAGAGCCGGTGCACAGCCCTTTAGACTTGCTACGGAAGCAAGCTCCTCTCTTGCTGACATGCTAAGAAGCATTGCTGTAGTGTTTGATCAAACTCTTCCTTCAGTAGAATTATCTTCAGATCCCCTAATTGATGTCCTCCATCAAGGCTAAACAGGGGTTGAACCAGTGCTTTCTTACAGCGTAGCCCTACATGATGTTTTGTTGGGGTCCTGGGCTAAGCCTGATACAGGGGCACATGTTAATTGGGCTATATCTAACAGGCACCAACCTGCCTCTGGTGATCCGGCTTGTCTCATAAGACATTATACTCATCGAAGTTTGGTGGTACAGGCTGCATTGGCCTCCTGTGATATCGAATCGTTCCCACTTGTCCCATCTGATAGTGATTTCAGGAGCCTAGATTTGTGTACGCTCTATTAATACATCTTGCGTTCTTGGACATTTCATGGCACTCATTGTCAAGCATCCTGCCTAGGCTTCCGGATGATATCAGGAGCACTCTTACCTCTGCGGTTCAAGAAGGCCAGCAGGCAGCTAAACTAATTGTTTGCTGTAGTATGGATACTACTGACTGGATCGGGCTATGGCTTCTTCAGTTGCACTATGTCACTGTGCCTGGTTATCTATCTCTGGATTTTCAGAGCCAGTCCAAGCCACATTGATTGCCATGCCATTTGAATGTGCATAGGCAGACACGGCTTTAAGGCGTTTGTGATCGTAGGGGTGGGACTGCAAATTAGCTTGGTTCCTCTCTACCCTTTGGTGTAGTTGATAACTCCTGTACTGACTGGTAAGGAGTTACTGGTCTTTATTTATTTCACGCTTCTGCAGGGCTGTTATTTTTCCTTAAATTGTTATTGAGGTGAATAGTGCCCTGGAACACTTTGGTGCTTTTCATGCCTGAAGGCTACGTTCATTGTTGTCATCACTTGGTGTAGAGAGATGGCTTTCCGCTTTGTCAGTAACAGCCTCTGAGAGGTTTATCACCTTTGAATACACCTGATATAAAGGTGATATTGTTTACTTTACTTTGAAGAAAAGCTTGTGCTTAAGAGTTGTTACCTTCATGGTATATACAGTATTTGCTTGTATGCTGGTGAGCATTCATATATATGTGCACAGTTGGGCTTCCTTAACTTGTGGGCTAATACACCTTCATTTCAGGGTACAGGGATGCTCCCTAGGCAGAGAGTTGGTTTTCTAACTTGTGAGATTATGGATTTATACTAGTCTCGCTTATAGGGAACTTATAATATTAACAGCTGCTTGGGAGTGTTAGTAAATTGTTTAATCTCTGCCCAAAGAGGTTCATTTATGGGGATTCTACAGCAGTAAGAGTGTTTGTTTACTAAATCCTCCTTGTACTGTCAAATAAGGACGTTGTTGATTTAAACTAATTGTGGTGAACATTCTAATTTTACCCATGATATGGTAGTATCAGTTTTTCTACTTTTAGTAGATTGGATACTTTAGATGCCAGAAAGTATCATCTTGGGGACTTTAAGACTTAACATGTTTTGGTGTTAAAGGTTTTATATTAGATAGCCATCGCAGCTTGATGTTTTAACACTTTAGTGTAGACATTTGTATGGTGTTGACATGTTCTTTGAACATATTTCCTTTATTTTCCTGACTTATGTCAGTTTATCATGGGTCTTCATTGAGACATATCTCTCTAGATTCTTTTCAGTTTCTTGTATAGAATAATTAATATTATGGACTCATTGTAGGAAGCTGGCCTGATGTGTAGTGAGCACCTACCTTGTTATCACCTTATACCAGGTTCAGGTGTCCCCTATTAGTGAGGTGTAGACCGTGTCTAGGAAGCTAGGCTCTCTAGAGCTAGCTGTGGATGAGCAGCTAAGACTTATCTAGGAGACATGCAAAGCTTATGCAATACCACTGTAGTCACAGAGCACTTACACACATGAAAGAACCACACAGTGTTACAAAAATAAAGGTACTTTATTATGTTAACACAAATACTAATACACTGGATAGGTAATACCCCAACTGGAGGTAAGTAAGCCCACTATTATATGTACATTAGGAGTCCGGAATTAGCATAAAAGGCAATAGAAAACAGTGAAAGCAATAGTAAGTACTGAAGGCCCGGGGGGAGGAGAACCAAACCATATACTAAGAAATTGGAATGCGAAAGTCTGGCCCCCACCCAAGGAATTGGAATCCGTAGAGGGGCGCCGAAGGAACTAGGAACCCCAAAAGGTGAGTTCCCTGAGTGCTCCCCAGCGACCAGGAGAAGAGAGGTAGGTACCTGGTTCTCCCCAAACCCACCAAAAAGACATCAGAAACGGATAATGCAAGACCCAGACAAGATTGCAAAAAGCCAAAGGTGGATCCTTGTAGAGGAAGAACTGGAAAGGAAGGGGACCAAGTCCAGTTCTCGTTGTAGTCTCCAGTGGTGGCAGGAGCCACTACCCACCAGTCTGTGGATACAGGACCAGGTTCACGGTGGACGAAGTCCGTCAGCAGGGCAGCACTGGAGCAGCTGAAGAGTTCCTGAAGTGATGTAGTCGACGTTCCACGCCGGAAGAAGGATTGCAGTCGGTCAGTGGTGTGGAAAAAACACCAACAAACCTAGGCAAAGGCAAATGTCGTAGAAGAAGAAATGCAGAGCTGCCGGGGACCAGGAAGGTCTAGGAGGACTCAACCCTTGGAGGGGAGTACCTGGTGGCTCTCAGCAGTGAGGAGAGTCATAGGAAGAGGAGGCAGCCCCCACAGGCAGCAAGCACAGGAATTGAGGTGAGGCCCAAACAGCACACCTAGGAAGGAGTCCCACATTGCAGGAGAAGCACGCAGAGGGCTGTGCGTCGCAGAGAAGAGTGCTGGGGCTACATGGAGCCTGAAGATGCCTTGGAGGAGATGCCAACAAGCCTTCAAGAGTTGCAGTGCACGTGTGTACTGTCCTTCGTGGAGAGGCAAAAGCTTACTGTCACCCAAGTGGGATAACTGGTAGAGAGGACCCAGGGGGACCACATGAGACCACCACCCATGATGCAGGATACACGCAGCTCTAGAGGAGAGGGTACTCCTTCACTCCAAAGAAGATTCCTTCTTGCTCAAACTGAAAACTCGTCGCCCTCCAAGGAAGTACAGCTGGGGAAATGTAGTTGCTGGAAAGAGCCGTGGAAACAATGTTGCAAGCAGGGTTGTCCCTTTGGATGCAGATTGTCGGTTCCTGGAGGGTCCAGTTTCAGTTCTAGTGGCCAGAAGATGAAGTAAATGATGCAGAAGAGTCCTGCTGGAATCATGCACGTCGAATCTGAGGACCCACCCAAGAGGGAGACCCTAAATAGCCCTGGAAGAGGGATTGGTCACCTAGCAAGGTGACCACCTATCAAGAGGGGGCTGTGATGTCACCTGCCTGACCTGACCACTCAGATGCTCCCAGAGGCCTCTGCCCACCTTGGATTCAAGATGGCAGAATCAAGTGGCCACCTGGAGCAGGTCTGGGCATCACCCCTGTGGTGGTGATGGACAGGGGAGTGGTTACTCCCCTTTCCATTGTCCAGTTTAGCGTCCGAGCAGGGACCTGTGTCCAGTACACAATTAAAATGGCTTCCCCACACTTACGAATTCCAGGACAATGGAGCTTGAGTTCATGCGGGCACCTCTGCTCATGCAGGGGTACCCTCACACACAGCTACCTGCACTGTGCCCTCTGGGCTAGGAGGGCGTGCCATAGAGGTGACTTACAGTGACCTGGTGCAGTGACCTATAGTAAAAGGCCGCATGTACCTGTTCACGCAGGTTGCAATGGCAGGCCTGCAGACACATTTTGTATGGGCTCCCATGGGTGGCATAATACTTGCTGCAGCCCATGTGTTACCCCTGGTGCCCCAATGCCCTGGGTAACATATACTCAGGACTCACATGGGGGCACCAGTATGCCAATTGTGAGGTGTACTAAGTGTGGAAACAACCACATTTAGGGGTAGAGAATAGTCACTGGGGTCCTGGTTAGCCAGATCCCAGTGAACACAGTCAAAACACACTGACAGCAGGCAAAAAGTGGGGGTAACCATGCCAAAAAGAGGGTACTTTCCTATACTCTTTAGGAGTTCTTCTGCAGTTTTGCATTTGTATTCAAGACTTCCTTTTTTTCAGAAGGGGTTTACCATCTTCTCTATGAAGATAATTATATCTGTTGTGCTTGAGGAGGTTAGATGTTAATACCTCATCTAGGTACAACTGTTCATGGTTACCTGACTCTAGTTGTAGTTCGGTTCTCACTTGTAGAAGTGTTGTCATAAGACCGAATATGGAAAATTGAACGGATTATTTTTATTTCTGAATCTTGCAAATATTCAGTTTTTACTTTACTGTCACTCTTTCTAGTTCATCTGTAGATGAGTCTTATTCATTATAAGAGTCACATACTCACCTTGTTTTCCACCACACCACCAAGGTCCTTTTTTCATACTTGCTGTTTTATGTTATATTCCTATTTCAGTAGGTGTGTATATATATTGAGAATATTTTGAAGATGTTAACATCTCTAGCTACTTTTCCCGGGGGAAAGTATATGTTCGATGGCATATGTTGCTGCAGATACACATGTTTTGCACAGTCCGCTGCCTGGTGTTGGGCTCGGAATATTACAAGTTGTTTTTCTTCGAAGAAGTCTTTTTTGGTCACGGGACCGAAGGACTCCTCCCTCTTCGGCTCCATTGCGCATGGGCGTCGACTCCATCTTAGATTGTTTTTTTCCGCTGTCGGGTTCGGACGTATTCCTTTTTGCTCCGTGTTTCGGTTTGGAAAGTTAGTCAGAATCTCGGAAGAAAGCGTCGGTATTGTTCCGTTCGGTATCGGGATAGTTAGGTACATCGACACCTATCATCGGAAGACTTTGGGGTAGCTTCGATTCCCCCATCGGGGCCTGGTCGGCCCGACCGCGTGCGACATCGAAGCCGATGGAACGGACCCCGTTTCGTTTCTGCCCAAAATGTCACAGTAAGTATCCTTATACAGATCAGCACTTGGTCTGTAACTTGTGCTTGTCCCCCGAGCACAAGGAGGATACCTGTGAGGCCTGTCGAGCCTTCCGGTCCAGAAAAACACTCCGGGACCGAAGAGCCAGGCGTCTACAAATGGCGTCCACGCCAACAAAACAACGTTTCGACGACGAAGAGGAAACATTCTCGGTTCCGGAATCAGAATCCGGAGACTCCGACGTCGAACAACAGCAACAAACAGTGAGTAAGACGTCAAATTAAAACCATTGAGAAGACAAAAGCCCAGGGGACGCCACTGCCAACAGGCCATGGCTCGACCCATAAAACCGGCGACCCGTCGAAGGCGCTGAAGAAGGGCACGCCCATAGCGAAGACACCCGACTCCGGTCAAGGGACCGCCATGGAGCAACCTCGGAGCCGAGATAGCGGCTCCGAGAGGCAAAAACAAGATGCCGGCACCGAAAAACATCGGCACCGAGACACACTGCCGAAAGCCACAAAAATTCTGTCGGTGCCGAAGCCGAAAAAAGATTCTCTCTCGGCGCCGAAAAGTTCCACACCTTCATCCTACACAGAGGAACAAGGAATAAGTGGCCAGATGCACAGATTTGGACAAGAGCTCCAAAGTGTAGAATCAGACTACACACAAAAGAGACTGTACATCCAGCAAGACACAGGGAAGATATCAACCCTTCCCCCAATAATGAGGAAAAGAAGGATCGGACTTCTCAAGGATGACGCACAACCACAAGCCAAAGTGGTTAAAAAAGTCACACCTCCGCCCTCTCCACCACAACAGGCATCGCCGGCACAAACACCGCCACAAATGCACTCACCAGCGCAAACTACCATAAGTCAAGATAATCAGGATCAAGACGCTTGGGACCTATATGACACCCCAGTGCCGGACAATGATCCTGATTCATACCCACAAAGCCGTCACCGCCAGAGGACAGTACCTCATACTCGCAACTGGTGGCTAGGGCTGCAGAATTCCACAATGTCCAACTGCATTCCGATCCTATAGAGGATGATTTTTTATTTAACACCCTCTCGGCTACACATAGCCAATATCAATGTCTCCCAATGCTACCAGGGATGTTACGGCACGCAAAACAAATTTTTGAAGAGCCCGTAAAATCAAGAGCCATCACCCCAAGGGTGGATAAGAAATACAAACCACCACCCACAGACCCAGTGTTTATTACTTCGCAGTTACCACCTGACTCCGTAGTAGTAGGGGCAGCTCGCAAGAGAGCAAATTCCCATACATCTGGCGACGCCCCACCTCCGGACAAAGAAAGCAGAAAATTTGATGCGGCAGGAAAAAGAGTAGCATCACAGGCAGCCAACCAGTGGCGCATCTCAAATTCTCAAGCGCTGCTGGCCAGATATGACCGCGCACACTGGGATGAGATGCAACTTCTTGTAGACCATCTTCCCCAGGAATACCAAAAAAGGGCACAGCAAATAGTTGAAGAGGGACAAACGATCTCAAACAATCAAATCCGCTCTTCACTGGACGCAGCCGATACTGCAGCGAGAACAGTCAACACTGCTGTCACCATAAGGAGACACGCTTGGCTCCGCACTTCAGGCTTCAAACCTGAAATCCAGCAGGCTGTCCTTAATATGCCCTTCAACGAGAAACAACTTTTTGGCCCTGAAGTGGACACAACCATTGAAAAACTTAAAAAGGACACAGACACGGCCAAAGCCATGGGCGCACTCTACTCCCCGCAAAGCAGAGGCTCTTTTAGAAAAACTCCATTTAGAGGGGGGTTTCGTGGCCAACCCACAGACACCACCAGCCAACAAACAAGAACCACACCATATCAGGGTTCATTCCAAAGGGGAGGTTTCAGGGGATATAGAGGGGGTCAATTCCCAAGGAGTAGGGGAAGATTCCAGACTCCAAAAACACCTCCACCTAAACAGTGACTTTCAAGTCACACAACCCCTTCACTCAACACCAGTGGGGGGAAGACTAAGCCAATTCTACCAATCTTGGCAGCAGATTACAACAGACAATTGGGTATTAGCAATAATCCAACATGGCTATTGCATAGAATTCCACAAATTCCCACCAAACATCCCTCCAAAAACACGCAAAATGTCACCACAACATTTAGAACTTTTAGGACTAGAAGTTCAAGCACTACTGCAAAAGGATGCAATAGAGTTAGTACCAGTACAACAAAAAAACACAGGAGTTTACTCCCTGTACTTTCTAATTCCAAAAAAAGACAAAACATTAAGACCAATATTAGATCTCAGGACACTAAATACCTACATCATATCGGACCACTTTCACATGGTCACACTACAAGACATCATTCCACTGCTCAAACAGCAAGATTACATGACCACATTAGACCTAAAAGATGCGTACTTTCATATACCGATACACCCTTCTCACAGAAAGTACCTAAGGTTCGTATTCAAAGGAATACATTACCAATTCAAAGTGTTGCCATTCGGAATAACAACTGCACCAAGAGTGTTCACAAAATGTCTAGCAGTAGTAGCAGCACATATCAGGAGACAACAGATACATGTGTTTCCTTACCTGGACGATTGGCTAATCAAGACCAACACAGTAAAAAAGTGCACAAACGACACCACATATGTCATACAAACCCTTCACAAACTGGGTTTCTCCATCAACTATACAAAATCACACCTCGAACCGTGTCAGACACAACAATATCTAGGAGCAACCATCAACACATCAAAGGGCATTGCCACTCCAAATCCACAAAGAGTGCAAGCATTCCACAAGGTAATAAGTGCTATGTTTCCAAACCAAAAGATACAAGCAAAATTTGTGCTAAAACTTCTAGGCATGATGTCATCATGCATAGCCATTGTCCCAAACGCAAGACTACACATGCGACCCTTACAACAGTGCCTAGCATCACAATGGTCACAGGCACAGGGTCAACTTCAAGATCTGGTGTTGGTAGACCGCCAAACATACCTCTCGCTTCTATGGTGGAACAGCAACAATTTAAACAAAGGGCGGACATTTCAGGACCCAGTGCCTCAATACGTTATAACAACAGATGCTTCCATGGCAGGGTGGGGAGCACACCTCAATCACCACAGCATTCAAGGACAATGGGATGTACACCAAACAAAATTTCATATCAATTACCTAGAACTGTTAGCAGTATTTCTAGCGTTAAAAGCCTTTCAACCCATAATAACACACAAATACATTCTTGTCAAAACAGACAACATGACAACAATGTATTACTTAAACAAACAAGGAGGAACACACTCAACACAATTGTGCCTCCTAACACAAAAAATATGGCAGTGGGCGATTCACAACAACATTCGCCTAATAGCACAATTTATTCCAGGGATCCAAAACCAACTAGCAGACAACCTTTCACGAGACCACCAACAAGTCCACGAATGGGAAATTCACCCCCAAGTTCTGAACAAGTACTTTCAAATTTGGGGAACACCCCAGATAGATTTGTTCGCAACAAAAGAAAACGCAAAATGCCAAAACTTCGCATCCAGGTACCCACACCGCGAATCACAAGGCAATGCTCTATGGATGAGTTGGTCAGGGATATTTGCATACGCTTTTCCCCCTCTCCCTCTCCTTCCATATCTAGTAAACAAGTTGAGTCAAAACCAACTCAAACTCATACTGATAGCACCCACATGGGCAAGACAACCTTGGTATACAACTCTACTAGACCTTTCACTAGTACCGCATGTCAAACTACCCAACAGACCAGATCTGTTAACACAACACAAACAACAGATCAGGCATCCAAACCCAGCATCATTGAATCTGGCAATTTGGCTCCTGAAATCCTAGAATTCGGACACTTAGACCTCACACAAGAATGCATGGAGGTCATAAAACAAGCTAGAAAAGCTTCCACTAGACACTGCTATGCATCTAAGTGGAAAAGATTTGTTTGCTACTGCCATACCAATCAAATCCAACCATTACATGCCTCTACAAAGGACATAGTGGGATACTTACTACATTTGCAAAAAGCGAATCTCGCTTTTTCATCTATAAAAATACACCTCGCAGCAATATCTGCTTACCTACAAACTACTCATTCATCGTCTCTATTTAGAATACCAGTTATTAAAGCATTCATGGAAGGGCTAAAAAGAATTATACCACCAAGAACACCACCAGTTCCTTCATGGAACCTTAACATCGTCTTAACAAGACTCATGGGTCCACCTTTCGAACCCATGCATTCCTGTGAAATGCAATATCTAACCTGGAAAGTCGCATTTCTCATTGCAATCACATCCCTCAGAAGAGTAAGTGAAATACAGGCATTTACCATACAAGAACCATTTATTCAAATACACAAAAATAAAATAGTTCTAAGAACAAATCCAAAATTTCTACCAAAAGTAATCTCACCATTCCATTTAAATCAAACAGTAGAATTGCCAGTGTTCTTCCCACAACCAGATTCCGTGGCTGAAAGGGCACTACATACATTAGACATCAAAAGAGCACTAATGTACTACATTGACAGAACAAAGCTAATCAGGAAAACAAAACAACTGTTCATAGCTTTTCAAAAACCACACATAGGAAATCCAATCTCTAAACAAGGCATTGCTAGATGGATAGTCAGATGTATTCAAACATGCTATCTTAAAGCCAAAAGAGAATTGCCTATTACACCAAAGGCACACTCAACCAGAAAGAAAGGTGCTACAATGGCCTTTCTAGGAAACATTCCTATGAGCGAAATATGTAAGGCTGCAACCTGGTCTACGCCTCATACATTTACTAAACACTACTGTGTAGACGTACTAAATGCACAACAAGCTACAGTGGGCCAAGCTGTACTAAGAACATTATTCCAAACTACTTCAACTCCTACAGGCTAAACCACCGCTTTTAGGTGAGGTAACTGCTTTATAGTCTATGCAAAACATGTGTATCTGCAGCAACATATGCCATCGAACTGAAAATGTCACTTACCCAGTGTACATCTGTTCGTGGCATTAGTCGCTGCAGATTCACATGTGCCCTCCCGCCTCCCCGGGAAGCCTGTAGCCGTTTAGAAGTAGATCTTAAATCTTAAACATTTGTACATTTGTAAATAATTATTATAAACTTTTTATGTACATACGTATTCACTCCATTGCATGGGCACTATTTATAGCAAACAACTCCATCCTCACCCTCTGCGGGGAAAACAATCTAAGATGGAGTCGACGCCCATGCGCAATGGAGCCGAAGAGGGAGGAGTCCTTCGGTCCCGTGACCAAAAAAGACTTCTTCGAAGAAAAACAACTTGTAATACTCTGAGCCCAACACCAGGCAGCGGACTGTGCAAAACATGTGAATCTGCAGCGACTAATGCCACGAACAGATGTACACTGGGTAAGTGACATTTTCATTATGTGCCAGATTGTTGCCATTGTTGTCTTCAGCTTCTTTTTAAAGAGGGAATTTGTCTGTTTTCTCTGCAAAAAATGTAACATTTTGTGTGTCTTATAATGTGGTTAGGATGTACCTTTACATGTTAAAGAGGTATTGCTCAATAGCATGTCATGTTGATCTGTGTTTCAACAGGATAGAACATGCAGTTTTGGTCTACATATGAGAATAACTGGATTTATCTTCACTAGCTCATTTGGCAATACTGTCCTACGATATTGGGTAGTGTTTCCAACCCATGTTTTCTTTCCCTTTATGCTGTCATTGCTGTGGCTCTTTCCACAGAATTGATGGGGTGTCTGTGCATGTGTTTGCATCCCATTAAGGGAGCAAGTAGCTTAACCCCTTCGCTGCCAGGCCTTTTCCCCCTCCTGTGCCGAGCCTTTTTTTTGCTATTTAGGGCAGTTCGCGCTTAGGCCCTCATAACTTTTTGTTCACATAGGCTACCCACGCCAAATTTGCGTCCATTTTTTCCAACATCCTAGGGATTCTAGAGGTACCCAGACTTTGTGGGTTCCCCTGAATGAGACCAAGAAATTAGCCAAAATACAGTGAACATTTTGTTTTTTTTCAAACAAATGGGAAAAAAAGGGCTGCAGAAGGCAGCTCGTGTTTTTTTTCCCTGAAAATGGCACCAACAAATGGTTTGCGGTGGCAAGAATACCATCTTCCCAGCTTTCAGGAACAGGCAGACTTGAATTGGAAAACCCAATTTTTCAATACATTTTTGACATTTTACTGGGACATACCCCATTTTTACTATTTTTTTGTGCTTTCAGCCTCCTTCCAGTTAGTGACCAATAGTGAGAAACCAATGCTGGAAAGCTAAACATTTATGAAAAGTAGACACAATTCTGAATTCAGCAAGTGGTCATTTGTGTAGATCCTACAAGTGTTTCCTACAGAAAATAACAGCTGAAATAAAAATATATTGAAATTGAGGTAAAAAAACAGCCATTTTTCTCCACGTTTTACTCTGTAACTTTTTCCTGCGATGTCAGATTTTTTTAAAGCAATATACCGTTACATCAGCTGGACTCTTCTGGTTGCGGGGATATATAGGGCTTGTAGGTTCATCAAGAACTCTAGGTACCCAGAGCCAATAAATGAGCTGCACCTTGCAATGGGTTTTTATTCTATACCGGGTATACAGCAATTCATTTGCTGAAATATAAAAAGTATAAAATAGGTATCAGGAAAACCTTTGTATTTCTAAAATGGCCACAAGATAAGGTGTTGAGAAGCAGTGGTTATTTGCACATCTCTGAATTCCGGGGTGCCCATACTAGCATGTGAATTACAGGGCATTTCTCAAATACACGTCTTTTTTACACATTGCCTTACATTTGGAAGGAAAAAATGTAGAGAAAGACAAGGGGCAATAACACTTGTTTTGCTATTCTGTGTCCCCCAAGTCTCCCGATAAAAATGGTACCTCGCTTGTGTGGGTAGGCCTAGCGCCCACGAAAGGAAATGGCTCAAAACACAACGTGGACACATCACATTTTTTCACAGAAAACAGAGGTGTTTTTTTTGCAAAGTGCCTACCTGTGGATTTTGGCCTCTAGCTCAGTCCACACCTGGGGAAACCTAGCAAACCAGCAAGCGCATTTTTGAAAACTAGACACCTAGGGGAATCCAAGATGGGGTGACTTGTGGGGATCTGACCAGGTTCTGTTACCCAGAATCCTTTGCAAACCTCAAAATTTGACCCAAAAAACACTTTTTTTCTCTCATTTCGGTGACAGAAAGTTGTGGAATCTGAGAGGAGCCACAAATTTCCTTCCACCCAGCGTTCCCCCAAGTCTCCCGATAAAAATGGTACCTCACTTGTGTTGGTAGGCCTCTAGTTCAACCGGCCCTAGGTGGGGCAGAAAAGGCCTAAAATAATTCCCTCCCCCCTGGGGAGCGACCCTGGCCTACGGGGTCGCTCCCCCTGCGTGACATTGGTGCAAACAAAAAAGATCCCCGGTGCCTAGTTGTTTCTGCCCCCCCCTAGATTGACCTAAAATCCGCCGATCTGCCCCCAAGGGGGGGCAGAAGTGGTCTAAATACAATTTGCCCCCAGGGGAGCGACCCTTGCCTAATGGGTCCCTCCCCATCTCTAAAAAAATAAATAAAAAAAATAAAAAAAAACACAAAAAATAAAAACCGCCCTGGCGCCTAGAGGTTTCTGCCCCCCCAGGGGGCAGATCGGCCTAATAACAATAGCCCGATCTGCCCCCGGGGGACAGAAATGTCCTAAAATAAATTTGCCCCCCCTCCCCCCCCAAACAACCCCGGGGAACGACCCTTGCCTACGGGGTCGCTCCCCTAGTGTGACATTGGCACAAAAAAAATAATCCCCGGTTCCTAGTTCTTTCTGCCCCCTTTGGGGGCAGATTGACCTAGAATCTGCCGATCTGCCCCTAAAGCGGGCAGAAAGGGCCTAAAATAAATTTGCCTCCCCAGGGGAACGACCCTTGCCTAAGGGGTCGCTCCCCTTGCGTGAAATTCACGAAAAAAATTAAACTCCCTGGTGTCTAGTGGTTTCTGTCCCCCCTGGGGGCAGATTGGCCTCATAAAAATAGGCCAATCTGCCCCCAAGGGGGGCAGAAATGGCCTAAATATAATCTGCCCCCTATGGGAGCGACCCTTGCCTAAGGGGTTGCTCCCCACCTCTAAAATCCAAAACAAAAAAGATTTTTTTTTTTTTTTTTTATCCTTGGTGCCTAGAGGTTTCTGCCCCCAGGGGGGGCAGAAAAGGCCTTTAAAAAAAATGCCCCCCCTGGGAGCGACCCTTGCCCAAGTTGTCGCTCCCTTATGCCAATTTCCTTTTTCCAAAAAAACATCCCTGGTGTCAAGTGGGCATTTCAAAAGCCGGATTGCTTTGCTTTGCTTTGCAATCCGGCTTTTGAAAGGCTCAGAGAGACTTCAAAGGGAAGGAAATACATTTCTTTCCCTTTGAAGCCTCTCTGGGCCTCCTCCACGTGATTGGAAGAGAAATGCTTTGCATTTCTCTTTCGATCGCGCTGGAAGCTGAGCTTCCAGTGCCATGGAGGAGGCTTTCTGTGACAATCAGCGAGCGATCGCACCCTGACGTCATGGGGGGTGGGGGGATCGGGGTGGAAGGGGAAAGTCTTCCCCTTCCATCCCTGCCCATATCAAATTAGCAAGTTACTTACTTTTGGTAAAGCATTATCTGGTGGTGACGGGATCTAGCCACAGATCCTTTAACAACCCTCTTCTCTCTCCCACTCTGCGAACTGAGTCCTCATTGGTCTCAAATTTTGTTATGGAAATCAACACCTTTAATTAAGAATTCGGTGATTATTTTACACAGGGATGTATTTTGTTCTAGTACACTGTCTTTCAGTAGGCAGTTTCTATATGTGGTTTTAAGCGTGGAAAATAGTCAGGGAAGAAACTGCTGTTGGTGCATCGGCGAGGGGAGTTATATGGACTCAGCTGATGCCATATCCGGTGGCCGATGTTGATAGAGAGTCGCTCGACGTCCTCGTCCAGTGTGCGAACGTGCTGTGGGGAAAAAAGTTTCCGGATCCAGGGTCGCACCTGGGAAAAATTCAAAAGTAAGGAATCTGTGACTAGATCCTGTCTCTGCCAGATAATTACCTACAGAAGGTAAGTAACTTGTTAATTTAGCTCTTTTTGTTTATACCGCCACAGTGTGGTTCCTCCACATAATTGCATTGTTAAGTCTTCTCTGTGCTAATCCTGTGGTGGCAGCATCCGATCCAGTTGGATTCCATGGGGCATCTTCTCTGTAGGAAGAAAAATTGACATGGTTGATCTATGATCAGAGAGACAGTGTATGCACTGTTTTCCTTACCAGTATTCTCATTTAACACCTTATTCATAAAAAAAAGGAAAAGAACAAACAGTTGATATGCATATAATTGCCATCATATTGTTCATGAAAGAGATGTTATGTAGTCATATAGTAGATGTACTGTTATAATGAAAATGAAGTTACAGGAAAAAAGGAAGGGGTTCTGTTCATCAACGTCCTTAATGGTGAATGGGTTGATCCACAATTGTTCCCTCATAGAGGTTTTTGGGACGAGGGGGTATGAAGCATTGGTACTAATAATGTACTTTCAACTGAGGAATACACCCTTATATAGGTATGTTTTCTCTTTTTGAATTCTGCTACTTTGTGCATGCTGTGTGCATCATGCCAGGGCCCTGTGTGTGATTGTCTACACCATCAAGTGACAGCAGTACTTTAGACAGAACAGTGCCAGTACATTTGTGCTTTCCACAAAGGTGGATGTTTGATAATGTCTGAGAAAGTACTCCCAATACTTCTGACTGAAATTTGTTATGCACCTCTGCAGATCCTAAATCGAGAGACCACTAAACAATTATTAGAGTATTTTGACTGTCTTGGATTAGATTACAGGATTTAAATTTGGTATCTGACCAGTGAGAGGGTTGACGGCCACTCAGTGTACAGCAAAGGCTTTTATCGTTCATTAAGATGAGGGTTTTCAGCCAGTAGAAATTGGGATCGAAATACCTATGATAATGAATTTGGTGGTTCACGGGCCACCACTTTGTTGCAAACTTTAGCAAGTGAATTTGGAATAAACATCAGTCCACTGCGAAAGGTGGATGGTTATCACACCCTGGCAATTTTCTAGTTGTAGTTTCAGAATGCATCAGAATGTTCCATGTTGGAGGCATACACATTTAGGTGCACTTCTTCTCATTCAGTAACGGAGGATGTAGCTGTCGTCTCCTCAGGCTGTGCACAAACTGATGGCTGCCGGTATCTTGTTGATAATTATAGGAATGGAAGCATTTTTGTCTGCACTCATGGCCAGATTTTGCTTTGTTAGATCCTGCCATGTTTGAATACTTGTGATTTTTCTCTTTCCTCAGAGTAATGTATATTTATTTTCTCGTTTTTTATCTGCTATTTGCTATTCAGGTTCCTTTTAAAGGCACATTGGTAATGTGACTTACAAGGTGCCACACGGTTGTAGGTGAAAGCCTTACTGCTTTTCAACCCTCCCAGGCTGGGGCAACACCACATGAGAAACGCATGATTTTTTTTCTCCCTTGGTAGTTGTTTCCCATCTTGCTTTGGACAGTTGATCGAAGTGTCTGAAAGCTTGCTAGTCAGGATGTGCTGTGTCCAGAGCACGAAAGATATGCCCAGCACTAGGTGACTAGCCAAAGGAGCATATGGGGCTGTGGACCCAGTGCACATTCCTCTGTCCCTGCATTGAGGAAGACGTATAGCATTTGCAGGGCCTTTGGCTGCTCTGCCCCTCAAGGCCAGGAGAAGGCCAGGACAAGGCCAGGACTGCAGAACTGCCTTGCTGTAGCACCTTAAGGGAAAAGAGGACAACCCTGTTTGTGATGTAGACATCAAGGGTCTACTGACGTTTGAACTTACCGTTTTTGTCTTTCTATTATTTGGGCTCAAACTCAAGTTAATCATTAAAAACCATTACAAACTGGAAACCTTTGATCCCTTTTGGCGGTGGGATATGAGCGTTCACAAATATTGGTCTCCTCACATTCACACTGGCTGTTGAGCTAATTAGCTTAGATTTTGCAGTAAATTCGTAGACAGTAATGTAACGATCACCCTTTTTCCGAATGCTTGTTACTTGTGCTCTTCTGATTAAACACGTACCCACTTTAGTATTGCATTCTAAGCTAAATGCCCCGTGAAACAGTCTTCATTGTTCCCGTCTGAACTGCTGCGATTTCGAAACGGTTTTCTCAAACTTTAGCTTTTCGTTCTGCTCTCAGCCTCTCTACAGAAAATATCGTTAACGGTCATCATTTGCCTGAAATTAACATTAGCATATTGCACATATGTGGTGTCTATCTACATATCTCCAAGAGTAGTACAATTACCTTTTTTTGTCGTATCACAGCCCTTGAAGCTGCTGGTACCTTTAGGAGTACTTTGTGACTGTTTTTCGCTTATTTCCACCCCTTCTTTGTTTATATGTGTGTATGTATATGTGTGTGTGTGTGTGTGTGTGTGTGTGTGTGTATATATATATATATATATATATATATATATATATATATATATATATATATATATATATATATCCAAGAAAGAAGTGACTCAAACAGATGATCTCACTAAAGAACAAAATTGGAATCTTCATGTTCTTTAGTGAGATCATCTGTTTAAGTCACTTCTTTTTTGGATATTACATTTTCTTGTGGCTCATTGTATCCTTTGGGATCCAGATTTTTGCCCTGGCTGGCTGTTGTTTTCTTGTGATCCTGCATCTTCCAGTATATGTGTGTGTGTGTGTGTGTGTGTATATATATATATATATATATATATATATATATATCATAATTTTCATTGTTCAGCCTTGCAACCTTAAGAGATTCGAGACCCGCTTGGGAATTTTTGTCACTTTTGAACAAGAGTTTAGTACTCAGGATCCTGGAATGCTAGTGATCAATGGCTAGTTATTCATTAGAAAACTCCCCAGTATTCACTGGCCTGTCTGCGAATGTGCCTAAAGCGAAGTGATCTCTGCCAAGCAAGTGCCCTGCTAGCCCAGGAAGAGTAGGGAGAGAACATTTCGTAATCCACCCCTATTATGGCTGTATGTTCATGTCTAAGCTTCTCTGAATGGTTTTTGATGGCATAAGTATTTTGGCACCCACTCTATGTGCAAACTACAGGCCCTTTCTGCTTGGATCTTCCTAGTTTATGGCCTCTTCAGTATATCCAGATAAATATTCTTCAGACTATTGCTTTGGAAGGTATCTTAAAACCCAGATTCTCAACTCATATCAACCCCCTCTCATCACTACCATCCTCCACAGACAGTAAACCTTCCTTCCTCTGTATTCTTCTTGAAAAAAGACCCCTGTTGACCAAGTGCATGGTGAATGGGCTGCAGCACACCTGATTGCTTGGATATCCTCTAATCAACATTGTTGCTTGTAAAACATATGGCAATAAACTATGTGATTGAGTTATTTTAATATTTGTATACTGCAGCAGACGGGAAGGAGATCCTTATGTTTATCAAAAAAGAATGAGACTAATGGGAATTCACAGGTAAGTTTAGTCGGGTCTTGACAGTTACTTAGTTTGAGCTGGTGGTTTCCGGTGCTTGGCACTTATGACAATCTGCCACATGGTAGCACTGTTTGAGTAATTTAGAGATGAGCAGAACAACGGTTCTTATTAATTCGATATATATATATATATATATATATATATATATTTTTTTTTTACAAAAGATGAATACTTGCCGCCCCTGCCATTCTTGTAGCTCTGGGAGCCTGGAGACGTCTGAATTTTAACACCTGTGGAGTGTGATGGTTAGTAGTTGTGTAGGTACTATCGTTCGCTGGCAGGGGCAGTGAGTGAGCAGCAGTGGCCTTCTTACAAGGGCCCTGCCACAGACTTTTTTTTTTTTTTTTGGTTTGAATAAGTTAAGCTCTGGGTCTTGTTTTTTTTTCTAAGCACAAGTGGGTCTGTTGAAAGGCACAAGGCAAGAAAAAATCTTTTCCACACTGCTGTAGGGTGAACAGAAAGGAGTCGCCCACTAAGTTTTTGTGTTGACATCTTGGCACCATCACTCGTTGGAGGAGAATCTGTGTTTGCTGTTGTCAAGGCGGCTTCAGTAGCTGTTGTAATTAGGGTACTTCACAGCGAGTTTGCAGGGCACTTAAGTTACTGTAGTCTTTCAAATCTTATTAAAGTTAGCGACAGTGTTGTTCCTCAATCAGATCCCGAGTGTGTTCTGGTACTTAAATCTTTCACATGCAAAGCTTTCATATTTTTTCCTCAATGTAAAGGCAGTATGGCACTGCTTCTAGGCAGTCATCTTGTTCAGTGGCTTTCACTGATCTTCAAAGAAGCTCAGCTTTTATCCTGGGAATGTGGACAGACAAGTCTTAATGTGCGAGTCCCTCTTTGAGGGCGCCTGACAACGTGAGAATGCGAATGTTCACTATGACAAACGTTTGTGTTTTGAAAGAGATTATGGTTAATCAGCATTGGAATCCGAAAAGGTGGATTTCAGAATCTGGAAAAAATGAAACCTTGCAGTGTAGGTAGTAAAAGTAAGCACTTTGTTTTAGGAGTATAAAGTGCTGACTATTCCTTTTACTCGAAGATTGAAGTTGAGTTTTGCCCAAAGTCTGAACTGCTGTTCTAAATTTCTCCTCTGTTTACATTGTTAAGATCCATATTTGTTAGCCCTTTTTGTTCCCATTTTTATATTAAAAAAATTATATGCGACCTTTGCCTGTCTTCTCTTTAAGAATAGGCCATTTGCGTTCAGTTCTTGTAGTATGCTGTTCTTGCCTTTTCTGCTTGATGACCTGCAAGGTTGTTTCTAACTAATGGCGCCCTATATTCAGGTTCACTGGAATTATGTGATTTTGTGGCCATGGTGTTTTCCTCTTAATTATTGATTTGCTGCATAATTAATCATTTTATGCATAATCTGCATATTTCAACAAAAAATTGTTTCTAGCTCAAACTGTTCAAAAGTTATTAGAAAAGCAGCAACTCGTGTTGCAGTGCGGTGGGGGGCCCTTTGCTTAGATTGAGTGGTCATCTTTCTGTTGCTAACTGCTATATTTGGGTGTTAAACTGATAACAATGAGTTGAAAACATTGCCCAGGCAGTGTTAACAAGTGTAAACAATGACAAAACAATAAATATTACTAGGACAAAATGTGCCACTCTACGCCACATAATTTAGCTTTTCTTGCCGCATAATTTATTCACCTCTGCTGCATAATTTGGCCCTATCGTACCTCATAATTCCAGTGGCTCTTCCTTTACTACAGTAGAGATTACTTTCATTGTAAAGGAGGTGACCTGTTGACAGTGCACATTCTTAGCGATTTAATTTTCCTGTTGTGCCATATACTGCGTACGCCATCATGTTCAATATACACACTTCTGGGAGCCTTATTCCGATGATCGTAAAAGGTGAAGTACTTCACAACAGTTGGGCTGCAATGCAGGTTTACCACTATTGCACATTCTAAACATGTCATTGAAGTTTTTTTGGGGAGATTTTGTTGTTTTAGGGGATGTGCACCACTTCTGCTGGAATAATATATATTTTTTGTTTTGCCACTTGTTTATGAATGTATATTTTGCTGATACATTTATAAAACACTTTTGAGTCTGCAGCAATTAAAATGTGCGCATTTGTGTATGTGTACGTTTCTTTGAGAATGTTGGTGCTTAATTTGAGCCAGTGGTTGAAAGTGGGGCCCACCTGCCCTTATTTATTTCTCATCATACTTTCCCTGAGACGAGAGACAAAACCACAGAAGGGGGGAAAGTAGGAGGAAAAGTAAGACTGAAAACAGCAGCGAAAAAGAATGTGGAGGAGTAAAACAGAGGGCCAAGGGAGTACCTGATGATTAACTGAAGATACATGAGGTGGAATGTAATGATCTATTGACATGGTGTCACACTTAAGGAGTCGCGCTAAGAAAACATCTAATGCATTGGTTCCCAACCTGTGGGCCGGGGACCCCGGGGGGTCCGCGACTATTTAGAAAATTTAATAATATTAGGTTCCAACTATCAGTAATGACTCAGTGGGGGTCCCTGGGCTACAGTATTGAAAAAATGGGGGTCCACAGAACTCAAAAGGTTGGGAACCACTGCTCTAATGCAATGGGTGAATTGCTTGTATAGCGGTGGTACATAGCCAGAATGTAAAAAATTCAATTGAATTTATCTGGAGTTCTTTTTTTAAATTAAATTGACTCTTCCGTTTTATGTATTTCTGTGCCTTGCTGATGACTGTATTCTACAGTACTCTGAAATTCAATCTAAATGAAAATGTCGAAACACAGAAAAGGAAGCTTAACTTGTTGGTAAAAATGCTTGTAGTTTCAGAAATATTGAAGCCCAACCCGTTTTGTTTTGACGACCAACTACTCTATTGGAAAAGACGTTGAGCATTTACGTCGGAAGTTTTAAAAATGTCATTGCGGTTTCTACAATTTGGTGTACCATTGATAACTGCAAGAAAGATGCTAAGATAGTGTGATGTAATACACTGATTATAGGACATGTATTTGGGGCCAAGCACCATTGTAACGGTACTGCTTGAATGTTTTTTTTGTTTAACCATTTTTATTGAATCTGCTCAGTAACATTAATCTAATAGACTTCTAGCTGCAGATTACTTTCGATTTTATCCAGGTGTCAGACTGGATCTGGAAACTTTTGCTCGAGCAGTACTCCTGTGCGCACTGTTAGGTGGCTTGATTCAGCTTCGCTTGGCATCGGAAATGGCATCACAGTCACCTATATGGGCACCACCCAGGCACGCAGCTGTCAGTTATTTTATTTCCGCTGCAGTTAGAGCAGATCCAGAGAGAGCTACCCCTCTTTTGCTTTTTGACAGGCCGTTTTTTCGATGTTCTGTCAAGTTTTTCTTCAAGTGTTTCGAGGATGTCTTCAAGAAAGGCTGGGTTCAAACAGTTTTGCACCTGTCACTGTGCCATGCCGGTTATGGACCCCTATCTCGTTTCCCTCTGGTGCCTCCCCCTGTTTTAAGAAGCTGGATCGACACCTGCTCAGATTAGGGAATTTGACGTGGCCATGTGCCTCGTATTCGAGCCAGCCAACCCCTCTGCCATGCCTTTGGGCCCCGTGGTGCCAGAGGAGACCCCATCTGGTTCCACTCCAGCGACTTTGGCCTCTGCTCCGATGGGGTCTCATGGATCTGATTCCAGGTCTGGACCAGATCTGGATTCCGATCATACCCAGACGACCTCTTGCGATGCTATTTGTGCTGCCGGCGCCAGCCCCATTCTGATTCTCGATGAGCTGGAATGGCGTCACACAGCGACATTTTCGGTGCAGTGGTTGCCAGATCCTTGCCTGAGCCTTATTTCACACAGCCAGGCATGGGAGAAGGTTGGGAGGGGTCACTGGACCCTTTAGAACAGCAGCTGGAGAGTAGTTTGGATTGTTATGAGGAGCTAGGAGAAGCCGGTGGTCTGGACACCTCTCCAGATACTGGCTTGCTTCCTCCCCCCCCCCCCCCCAAACCTGCCACTGTGCCTATGGAGGAGGTAGATACCTATGCGATGGTGGTGTGTATGGCAGAGGAGGTCCTCGAACTGCCCTCTGTGGCTGTCAAGATGGACATCTTAATGGAGGTGCTTCAGCCTGGGACTTCTACATTAGAATCCTTTCTGCCGTTTAACGAAGCACTTACAGATGTCCTGATGGGAAGTTGGTCTAAGCCCAGCACAGGGGATCCTGTAAATAGGACAATCACCCGCCGCCTATACTGGGTGACCCTAGCTTCCTAGTCAACACCCCACCCCTGAGAGCTTGGTAGTCCAAGCCTCCACTTCCCATTGCACATTTCCTTCCGCTCCCCTGGACAATGAATCCAAGAGGCTGGACCATCTTGGAAAGATGTTTTCTTCCATCAGCCTGGCAATGAGGTCGGTGAACACCTAGTACTTATTGGGCCGTTTCTCACACACCATTTGGGATACGGTTGCACAAGTGCTGCCCGAGGTCCCGGAGGAGAACCAGGCCATACTCTTCCAAGCAATAAGACTGGACAAACACAGCGAAGTTCACCATTCGGTGTGGCTTAGGTACGACTGAATCGATAGGCGGAGCAGTTGCAGTGGCCTTAAGGTGCCACGCCTGGCTGAAGACATCTGGCTGTTCGGGGGATGCCCAAGCAAACCTGATGACATGCCATTCTATGGCACTCGCTTGTTTGGCGAGATGGCAGACTCTGGCTGGAGCAATTTAAAGAGTTGTGGTCTGTGGCCAAGTCCTTGGTCCTCTATCAATCCCTTGCTCACAGTCTGCCTTTTGTCCCTTTCATGGCTATGGAAGGGGCATGGTACTGTGCCAGCCACCATCCTACGCAACCAACCAAGGCTTTGTGAGGACGTGGGCGCAGTGCCTTCAGACCTAGAGTGTCTGCAGGCCAGAAGTCGTCTGCCACCCAGCCCTCGGCAACTGCAGCCTCAACGCCCTCCTACTGTGGTTCTGCAGTACCATGCTGGCCCAGTTGGAGGAAGAATTTACCACCATCTCCTCCACTGGCAGTCCATAACATCTGACACATGAGTACTGCAGATCATCAGGAAGGGCTATGGCCTGCCTTTCCAATCCTTTCCTCCCCCAAAACCCTTAACATTCGAATAGCTGGCAGAGGATCATTTGTCATTGCTCCAAGAGGAAGTTGGCCAAGAGAGCAGTAGAAAGGGTCCCGATATCAGAAGTAGGCAGTGGTTGTTATTCCTGCTACTTTCTGATACCCAAAAAGAACAAGGGTCTTCGCCCTTTACTAGACCTACGGACTAGGTCTTTCCTTACCTCGACGACTGGCTGTCGAAGGCGAGTTTGCCCATGGCTGTCGTCTCCCCTCTCCAGATTACGGCAAACATTTTTGTATTCCTGGGTATTCACTGTAAGTGTGCCGAAGTCGCACCTGACTCCCTCAGGGACTCCCTTTCATAGAAGCTGTTCTGAACACTGTCAGTTTCGGGCTTAGCCTCCCGAGCAGTGAGTCCAGGATATTCAAGCTATGACACCGACGTTTCGGCTTCTATTGAAAGTTTCGGTGAGATTGACTGACGCTGCTGGGCCTCCTGGCCTCCTGCAACCTGCTGTGAAAACATGCAAGATGGCATATGCGGGCTCTCTAGTAGGGCATGAAGTTCCAGTGGGTCCAGCATCAGGGAAATCTCTTTGACATTGTCCAGATCTCACAGAGAACTGTGAAGTACCTGCAGTGGTGAATTACAAACCGCAATTGAGTCAGAGGCAGACGACCCTCCCTTGCCCAACCAGATCTCACAGTATGACAGAGGCATCACTTCTGGGATGGGACACCCATCTGGGAGAGGTGGAGATCAGAGGACTTAGGTCTCTGACAGAATCCATACTCCACATCAACATGTAGGAGCATTGAAGGCATGTTGATGTGGAACAGGAAGGCATTTCTTCCCTCTGTCAAGGAGGAAGGTGGTGCTGGTGTTCACTGACAACACCACCGCCATGTGGTACTGCAACAAGCAGGGCGGGTGGGGTTGCGGATTCTTTGTCAAGACGCTCTGCGACTCTGGACATGGCTGGAACAACAGGGCATAACACCTGGCCCATTCTCTGAATGCCAAAGCAGACTAACTCATCTGTCGATGCCTAGCAGATCATGCGTGGCGTCTCCATTCAGAGGTGGTGCAATTTCTCTTTCACCACTTATGAGCCCATTTCACCAGGGAAAAAGTTGCGACCACGGCATTGGCTTGTGGAGTCCCCGCCTTGGACATCTGTTAGGCAGCAAAGTGGGTGCTGCTGCACATGTTTACCAAACACTACTGCCTGGACAGTCTGATCCGCAAGGTCGGGCAGGACCGCAGCCCACCACTAGAAGCATATGGCATGTGTATCTAATCAAAGGTAAGGAATCTGCAGGTAGGAGTCTTTATCAGATGAACAAGTTACATACCTTCGGTGACACATTATCTGGTAGAGACTATCTAGCTGTAGTTTCCTTACACCCACCCATGCCTCCCCGCTCTGCGGACTTGCTTACTAGGGTTAGAGTGTTCCCTTTTTCAGGGCCCTAGTTTGGACACGCATGCACCATTTATTGTAATGGCTCTGCACTTCTAACATAGAAAGTCGTATTTTAAAGTAACTGACGCACGCGCGCCTCGTTGGCGCCTATATAGGTGACTGTAATGACATCATACAAAGTCAGAGGAAGTCTTGGGTCTTATCATGACTTGCATAACCAACTAAACATGTGAGAAAATGCGTCCATACTTCTTCTGTGTAGGACATTTATTGACAGTAGCTATAGTCCTTTCCAGTCCGAATCTACAACAGTTCTGTCAGTTTTATCATGATATCCAACACGTTAAGAAATATCATCAGACTATTTCACAATATCAGCTAGGCATGGGGTAAAAAGATATCTGCTTATGAGGGGGGGGGGGCAGTCGAGGTAATCTGCAACATAGAGAGACAAAAGGGCAGCACAAGCACAGGTTCATCAATGGCTTTATGTTGGAAATGGCCATGGCCTCCCAGGCACTTATTGTTAAGGCGAGTAGTAGCATTAGTCTGACTGGCCCTCTATATGTTCGTAAGTTCGTTAAGAGAACTTCCCAGTCAGCTGCAATAGAGTACATACGTAGCCCAAAAGCTTCCTCGCATCTGAGCCACTGCCTCCGCCTGTCCCCACTTAAGCTTCACCCTGAACCAGTGAACCTCGTTGAATAATGTTGAGGCTTTCCAATACCTGTCTGAGTCTGCGTGTGATCAGTAGTGCCAAATTAATAAATCTGTTTGTGGCCCTAGACCCTTTCAAATGCTGGAATAGTCTTAGCAAGGAGCCCTGTAAGGTACAAACCCTAGTACGACCAGTCACTTCTGTTAAAGCTGCAGAAACCACTTCCCACAGTGTCACAGCCACTGGGTAGCTAAAAAACATGTGCTTCATACCAACTCCTAACTGTTGACAGCGGGGGCATTCAGAGGGGGATCCAAACATACAATGAAGTGTCGCTGGGGAGAATATTGTGTTGAATATATTAGAACGTAGGGTTCCATGACACTTTCTTGGGATGGTGAAGCACGCTCTCCCACTCCTTTTGCGTTGGGTGTCTTCCCACATCCCCCTCCAAGCATATATGGGTCGCTGCAAGTGGATCATTTGTCATATATGCTAGGGGCGAACAAATCAGGTGATGAGCCTGTGTTTGTTGCCCATTATGTATAGTGTTTGTTGCCCATTATGTATAGTGTTTGTATCAAAGGCTGGTGGTCTGGTTCTGTGTCTGTGATGCCCCACAAGTTTTCCAATGCAGCCAGCAAGCTGCCATAAGCCAGAAAATGACCCGCCAAAAGCCCACACCTTTCTTGTAAGCTATCATAGGGTACGAGAACTCCATCTTGGAATAATGTACCAAGTGGGTGGACTCCGGCTGGTTCCCAAGTGTCTAGCCCCACCCTGTCCAGAATATCACTAAAGGAGCGTGGAGCTCAGGGGATTCTCAGATGAGTTTTGGTGTACACAAGGCATGAGTCGCAGAATACAATGGAGGCTGTTATAGGCTATCCTTAATAGCCCATTAGCGTTGGGGGGGGGGGGGGGGGTTGGCCTGGGGTAGGGTGGTCTGTTGGATCAGCCTCTGTGCATGAGCAGGCTCAGGGAGGCAGAGTTCTTCAGTGAGTCGGCCCGCTAGCCAGCGTGCAGGCCACTGCATCTGAGCTGCCAAATAATAATGTTTGAATTTCTACTGGTAGTTGCAATTTACGAAGCTCAACACGCCACCTCCCCTTGTTCTAAACAAGGCTCGACTGTGTGAAGTGTAATAAGCGGACTGTGGATTTAAAAATATGGAAAGGGAGATTGTGAAAGTAGTACAGCAGACAGAGAAGCATTACCATCTTGGATAAAGAAACCCTGCTTGCACTGTAAGTGGCACGGTGCTCCTTAATGCCATCTGGGGGCGCAAAGATGCTATGGCCAGAGTAAGATTACTGTCCATGAGGTCTTTCCCTGCATGATGAATGTTTATTCCTGTTAGAAATGGGGTCTCTGGTTGGCTAGGGTATGTACCTCAGCCAAGCAGAATCCCTCTGCTCTAGTCTGGGCAAGTCAGACACACTACTCACTACAGACTAACCTGTGTGTGTAGGAAAAATAATTCAAAACTTTGTCTTCTCAGGTATTTGCAAAAACAGTGATAATCTAGTTAACAATATGCAAGTTGGTTCCCACTGGCAGTACCTTAAGTAATGCAAAGTGGTAAGAGTTTAGATAGCGGTGTTCCAGGATGGGCACCGCTGTGAGACTTTATTCTGGCACAAACATGGGGTATTGGGCGTCCCACGCAATCTGGAAGTGCCACAGTTCAGTTTCTTTCCGTGGGGGAAGAGGGTGTGAGGCGTGAAAGTAAAAGAAATATGAGTGCGCCTCACCACCAATAACTACGTAATCCTTCCAGACGCGCTTTAAACAGACATGCAGCCGGGGATGGTGTCGCTGCTGTGGTGCCTTTCCTCGTGGACAGGGACGCTGCTGCGGGAGAGAGGGGAGGTGGCGGGGGACCAGTTGAGGAGTTCTGAGAGCCTGGTCTCTGGTGAGGGGCAGGCAACCGGGGAGTGCAGCAAGAGGGGGGGCAGCTCCTCCGATTAGGGCAGCCCAAGTGCACCCCGCGGTCCAGTTGGGGCACAAGCCTGGCGAGCACACCCTGCAATGGATGCTGCTTCCCTCTGTGGTGCTGGTGCCTCGTGGCACGGCCGCTGTTTTGGTTGCAGCTGTGGGGCTGGTCTCGAGATTTCGGGTGTCCCTGGGCGGCAGGCTTCTAGATAGCTTGCGGTCTACCAGATGTTGGCGTAACTCTGTGAAACAATTATTAAGTATATGCTCCTTCAAAAACAAGTTGTGCAGCCCATCAAAATAATTCACATTGCTGTCCTTCACCCAGCCCTGCAGTGCCTTACCAGCATAATCAAAATAATCCACCCAGCATTGTGTGTGAAGGTTGTGACTGGTCCTGAACCTCTGTCTATATTTTTCAGGTGTCAGACCAAACTTCTTGGCTAGTATGGCCTTCATGACAGGGTAGTAGGGTTTGGTTTTCGGCCTCTAGAGTAAGAATGCTGTTCCTTGCCACGGGGGCATGTACATATACAGGGAGTGCAGAATTATTAGGCAAGTTGTATTTTTGAGGATTAATTTTATTATTGAACAACAACCATGTTCTCAATGAACCCAAAAAACTCATTAATATCAAAACTGAATATTTTTGGAAGTAGTTTTTAGTTTGTTTTTAGTTTTAGCTATGTTAGGGGGATATCTGTGTGTGCAGGTGACTATCACTGTGCATAATTATTAGGCAACTTAACAAAAAAAAATATATACCCATTTCAATTATTTATCATTACCAGTGAAACCAATATAACATCTCACCATTCACAAATATACATTTCTGACATTCAAAAACAAAACAAAAACAAATCAGTGACCAATATAGCCACCTTTCTTTGCAAGGACACTCAAAAGCCTGCCATCCATGGATTCTGTCAGTGTTTTGATCTGTTCACCATCAACATTGCGTGCAGCAGCAACCACAGCCTCCCAGACACTGTTCAGAGAGGTGTACTGTTTTCCCTCCTTGTAAATCTCACATTTGATGATGGACCACAGGTTCTCAATGGGGTTCAGATCAGGTGAACAAGGAGGCCATGTCATTAGATTTCCTTCTTTTATACCCTTTCTTGCCAGCCACGCTGTGGAGTACTTGGACGCGTGTGATGGAGCATTGTCCTGCATGAAAATCATGTTTTTCTTGAAGGATGCAGACTTTTTCCTGTACCACTGCTTGAAGAAGGTGTCTTCCAGGAACTGGCAGTAGGACTGGGAGTTGAGCTTGACTCCATCCTCAACCCGAAAAGGCCCCACAAGCTCATCTTTGATGATACCAGCCCAAACCAGTACTCCACCTCCACCTTGCTGGCGTCTGAGTCGGACTGGAGCTCTCTGCCCTTGACCAATCCAGCCACGGGCCCATCCATCTGGCCCATCAAGACTCACTCTCATTTCATCAGTCCATAAAACCTTAGAAAAATCAGTCTTGAGATATTTCTTGGCCCAGTCTTGACGTTTCAGCTTGTGTGTCTTGTTCAGTGGTGGTCGTCTTTCAGCCTTTCTTACCTTGGCCATGTCTCTGAGTATTGCACACCTTGTGCTTTTGGGCACTCCAGTGATGTTGCAGCTCTGAAATATGGCCAAACTGGTGGCAAGTGGCATTGTGGCAGCTGCACGCTTGACTTTTCTCAGTTCATGGGCAGTTATTTTGCGCCTTGGTTTTTCCACACGCTTCTTGCGACCCTGTTGACTATTTTGAATGAAACGCTTGATTGTTCGATGATCACGCTTCAGAAGCTTTGCAATTTTAAGAGTGCTGCATCCCTCTGCAAGATATCTCACTATTTTTGACTTTTCTGAGCCTGTCAAGTCCTTCTTTTGACCCATTTTGCCAAAGGAAAGGAAGTTGCCTAATAATTATGCACACCTGATATAGGGTGTTGATGTCATTAGACCACACCCCTTCTCATTACAGAGATGCACATCACCTAATATGCTTAATTGGTAGTAGGTTTTCGAGCCTATACAGCTTGGAGTAAGACAACATGCATAAAGAGGATGATGTGGTCAAAATACTCATTTGCCTAATAATTCTGCACTCCCTGTACAGATCACCTCCCCAGAACTCCTCTGGTACCCTGTGTGCTCTTTAAACCACCTCTCAGGCTACCAACCACATATCTGTCATCCCCCACACTGGAACTTAGTGCCACTCTTTTTGGAATTTGGACTCTGGCCTCGCTTGTAGGGACTTTTGGTATGCTGCCGCCATTTCCATTGCTGTAGCTTACTTGCAGGGCTCTTATGTCGTGCTCTTTTAAACTTGGCTCATGGGTCATTTTCCTCTCGTCAAGACCCAGCTTTCTCTCCTCAAGGGGCTGCTCCAATCTAGCAAGCTTCAGTTTGAGTTTTCTTTCCTCCCTCCTGTCTGCCAGTTCATCCGCTGACATGTTCCTGGAAGAAACACTGCTCCCTGGTCTGGAAACCTCTCTTGCTCCAGGCAAACTGTGGGCCCTTTCCGCAGGTGGTTCCTTTTCCTTATGGGAATCCAAGATCAGGTCATTTTCCTCCTCTGGAATTTCTAGGTCCTCCTCTAGGATGTCTCCCCCCTGCAACCTGGGGGTCTGCCCAGGCCCTCAAAACCTTCTGTAGTTCCACCTTCCTGGTAAAACCCTTTATGGACACTTGAAAGTCCTTGCAGAAATCCTTTAGCTGTCGCTCCTACCTGGTCAGCTCAAAGTCAGCTACTGGAGATGCATTTTTTCCCAGAGTGAGATATAATTTAGCAGAATAAATCAAAGGCCAATTAGGGAGAAATGGAAAAAAATAAAAATTGCCAATTGGTATAGGTCAGCCAAAAATAGGAGTAAGTCTAGATATGTAGTGCGCACTGAATCACTGTATAGTATTGCAAAACACAATTCCTATCTTCACCGCTGATCACAAGTGTTAGAAATGGGGTGTCAGGGGGTGCTAGAGAGCTGGCGAGCAACATGGCCACACTCCTGTGAGGCTCTTGCGGCCCAGGTAATGAATCCTTCATAATCCTGCCCAAAGAAACCTCTAACACCCAAATGGATCCCCAATATTGCTTACTAACTGCATAAAACACGAGCGACCACAAAAATAAATGAAGTGCAGTTCTCACTGACCCAGGCTGCTGCAGCGGAGTTGGAAAAGCCAGCACGGTCGGCTGAGGAGAGTGGAGCACAGCCAGATGCTGTGAGACGGCCGGGGCCTAAAAATCACTGCCTGAGGGAATCCTAGTCTGGGCCAGAGCTTGACGGCTGGGCAGATGTGTGGGCTTTAGGTACCTGTGCGGAGCGGCCGCACCGGAGGCACCTGGGCCCCCGGAGTACCTGCGTGGCCGTCCGCTGGAGAGGTGAGAGAAGGCGTCGACCCCTGAGCAGAGGTGGAGGGGAGAAGCCCCGGTCTGAGGGCGGATCTCAGAGCCCTTGGGCAGGGCAGCTAGCGCTAAACCATTGCCGCAGTGAGGCCCGGCTTGCATGAGGATCGGGGGGGGAGCCTCTGCGGATCACCCAAGAGCAGACCCATGTTTATAGCAGGGCCTGGCAGACGGGAGGAAGGTAAGGATGCAGTGAGGGTAGGCAGAGGCGGGGAAGTGCAGTAGAGGGGCGGCGGTCTCAGCTGAGTGGTGGCAGAAAGAGTCCACTTGGGGCGGCGGGCCCCTTGCTGCCCCCGATATCGCGCATGGCTTGGATTAACAGACTGGGCAGGTGCAACTAGGTCCAACAGCATACAGTCCCCAGAACTGTGTGCTCAACGGCAAGGCCCTGAAGAGATAAGACAATAAGGTGGAGGGGAGTGGCTGTTCGTTCCACCCACCCACCCCCTCCATCTGATCCGTGGTGATGACACAGGCGGGGCCCAGGCTTTCAAAACATCAGGCATGGGGGAAATCTGATGCCAAGCATGCGAAAATACAATTTGCAGCCAAGAAAGCGTCCAGGTTGCAGCCAGAAATCATGGACAATGAAACACCTTCTCAGCCAGCACTGGGGGAGACCTCCGAAATAGGAGAAATGAAAGCTCTCCTGCTCACAGTGCAATCTAGTCTCGCTTTCATAGACACCAAAAAGGACAATATGAATTCCAGGCTAGACCTGCTCAGCTACCAAACTGGAGAGGCAGGCCGGACGCATAACAGAGGCTGAGCAGCGTAGCTCAAATGTGGAAGACACAGTGCAAGCTAAAAGTGAGCAGCTAGTGCAAATGGACAAAATCTTAAAAATCATTGCGAACAAAAATTAAGACTTGGAAGTGAGGTCCAGAAGGAACAATTTGTGCATAGTGGGCATACCGGAATCCACAGATACTGGGCGTATGGAGCAGTACGTGGAACGCCTGCTCACCTCCTTATTTGGCTCAGAGGCATTTTCTAAAATACTAGTGGTGGAGAGAGCCCACAGGATCCTGATGACAAGGACGCCGCCGGGGGCCCCGCCTGACCGATAATCGAACGCCTGCTAAACCACAGGGACACCACGATACAACTAGGTTGTGAAATGCACCCTCTGAAATTTGAAGGCAATGAGATATCGATCTACCTGGACTTCAGGATAGCAGTGCAGGAAGCTCAGAAAAAATACACCACCATGAAGCAGAAACTGAAGCAAGCAAAAATCCTTTACGCAATGCTGTATCCAGCCCGCCTCAAAATCATGCATAAGGGAAAGGACATAATTTTTGCTACACCACATCAAGCCAGTGAATACCTGAAAGGCAACCATGCGAGAGAGTCACCGCAGCGTTGCAACCGCTGTGAATCTGGTCCAGCTTCAACTCTGTGGGATCAAGACTAACCTTGAGGCGCACTGGCAGCATGAACTGCCCGACGAAGTGGGAAGACTCCGGTATGAAGGGAAAGGAGAAGAACTACACTTACGTATACCTGTCGCTTGTGAGGAAAATTAGATGTACCACAGCATACTGGAGATCAGTCAGCTAGCCAGATGTGGCTTTCGCTGGGCCTCGCCCAGGACGACCAGGCATCCTCTCTCCTAGGGAGGTTCCCGTGTGGCCCTCTGATGGCCCCCCAGTGGGAAGCACCCCATCACATGTAGAGATTCAACAGTTAAAGTTGGTATTTATGTATTGGGATTTCATGGGGAGGGTCATACCTGTCGGAATTGAGCTGTCATTGTGGGGAGGGGTGAGAGGGGTTGGAGGGAAGGGTAGTTCAACTGTTACCCAATGCTACACAACACGCATCCCAACTACACACATCAGGTATACTTGGCAGACACTGCGTAAAGGCCTCACCAGACATGGCCAACTCCAGTTCAACGCCATTAGATGATGGAAAGTAGAACGGGAACCCAGCCTCCTCGTTCGGACCATACACTAAATTGCCTTAAATGGAACGTGTGGGGACTGGGAGATCCAAGTAAGAAAAAAAAAAACATAATAGCATACTTGGAGAGACATAATACACACCTAGCACTGCTGCAGGAGACCCATTTTGCACCCGGCACGCAGGTCGCATTCGCGACATGTTGGGCTTCATATAGACAACATACCACCTACTCCTCTTACTCCAGTGGCACAACAATTCTAATACGCAAAGGCACTCCATACATTCCGCAGGGGGCTAGAAATGACCTATAGGGGAGATACACTGTTGTCTGGGGCAGACTAATGCAGTGATCCATAAACTGCTATGCACCAAATGTTGACAACTCCTCATTCTTTGATAATGTCTGGAACCATTTGGTGGATATAGGATCGCAATATTTAATATGGGAAGGGGACTTTAACCTGTTAATAGACCCCCTCATGGATAGAGGGACTGGGGTGGTATTTTACCACAAGAGAGCGGCGGAAAGCTTGTGCACTGACATAGCTTTGTATGACGTGGTGGATTGCTGGCACTGACTACATCCGCATGATAGAGAGGAAACATTTTATTTCATCATGCGCTCCAGCTGGTCTAGGCTAGATTATTGTTTAATATCCCAATCTATGGCACCTTGGATAAGAGAAGTAACAAATTTGGCCCGCACATACTCTGACCCCTCTCCGCTCAATCTTAAGCTAGCACTACAAGCTGCTGCATCCCCACTTAGCACCTGGAGGCTATCCCCAAATATTCTACTGGATGGTCAGTTCCGCGAAGAGCTCAGGACGTAGATAGTGGAATTCTTCCTTAGGAATAAGGGCATGGTACCCAAGGTGGGCATGATATGGGAGGCCTTCAAGGTTACACTGAGAGGTAGCTGCCTAGCAAAGGGCATTGGGGTCCTCCATGATATCCAGTCCACCCTCACACGCATGGAAACAGAAATTAAATATTTATAAAATGCGCTAGCTGCAGTGCATACTGCTGACAGGGCTCGATGACTACAGGAAGCATTAACAGACTATCAGGAGACAGGGGAACAGGAGGTCCTGTTCAGGGGTAAATACGCGTGGGCATGATCCTGCGGGAGGAGGGAGAGGCCATTTGCACGACACACCCAGACATTGGAGATCCTTGATCCATCTGACCATACACTTAGGGACATCCCTGACATACTTCAGACTTTCGTAGCATACTATGAACAGCTATAGTCCTCCATAAGGACAACACCCTCTGACACAGATAACTATCTAGAGAATGTAGCATTGGCTTGGCTCATTGACTCACAGAGAGACTTTCTTGTGGCTGACATAGAGCAAGATGAGATACGAGAAGCCATAATGCAGTTACAGTCAGGTAAGACTCCAAGACCGGACGGCATGCAAGCCGATTTTTACAAAACATATGCGCCCTTACTTGTCCCGTGGCTGCAAGAGGTTTACAATGAGGCTAAACTGAAAGGGACACTCTTTCTCCCCCCCCCCCCCCATGAGAGAGGCCTTGATCATCATACTACTAAAACCAGCTAAAACAGCCTACAGATACTAGTCCTACCACCCACTGTCTCTTATTAATTGAGATGATAAGATACTGGCGAAAGTACTAGCCAATCGGCTAAGTTTATTAATGACATTTCTGTCTAGGCAAGACCAATCGAGGCAGGTCCACATCAAATAATCTACGCACATTCTTGGCCTTTGAGCAGAGCATAGACCCTGAGCTCCCTGCAGCAGCAATATTCCTAGGTGCCACAAAGGCCTTTGACTCCCTAGAATGGGATTATTTTATGATTATACTGAGATGCATGGGCTTCCCGCCCACATATAGAGACTGTGTTGCGTTATTATATACGAGCCTGTTGCAGCCTTGCAGATCAACAGAGCCCACTCGACACCCTTCCACATAGCAAGGGAGACCAGGCAGGGATGCCCGCTGCTGTTAGCGATCGCAATGGAGCCCCTGGCTGCCAAGCTTCGTCAGCATCATAACCACTTGCCTATCCGTACGTCTAGCAGACATATACTAGTCTCATTGTATGCGGATGATGTAACACTATACCTCAGAAACCCAGCGGCGAACTTAAACCCCATACGGTGGTAATTTGTACTATTTGGTCACATTTCCCGTTATACAAATAAACTTGGGAAAATAGCACATTTGCACATTTACCCATTAACTGCAAATTCCAATCGGATTTTTCCGTCCAATGGATAGACACGAATATTCGCTACTTAGGCATAGAGCTCACCAGAGATAAGGAAGTATTAATGCCTATAAACTGTGGGGCGGCGTTGGACAGATTATAATCCAGCATTACGCGCCGGATCTCCCTACCCATTTCGATGGCAGGCTGCATCCCGCTAATGAAGATGGTCATTATTCCCAAATTACTCTATTTATTTTTAAATATACCATTTCCACCAACCAAGCATTTCTTCAAACTGCTAAAAAGGTACATGATTAGACTGGCGTGGGTGGGTAAGCAGCCGTGTCTGAGATGGGAGGGATGGGACGAAGAGCTGCAGATACAGCTTTTGGACAACCAATGGAAATAATGCTGGCAGGAGACTGGCAGGATTACAGCCAGTAGCAGATGAGAATTATACACTAAATTCCTACACAGGTTATACTACATACCCATCAAGCTCTATAGATATGGTCTAAGGCCAGATGCAAATTGCGCAAGATGTGGGATGGAGGGCACAGGGTTTCTACTATGTACCCTTTAACTGTTCTGTGTATCCCAGCAGGTCTATCTGTGGTGTGAGAACTAATGGTGTGGAAATCATGACGGCTATTGCCTGTTTGACCTACCCCCAGTACTGCATTATCAGGAGGCTACCCCTCCCAAGCCAGTCGCACCTATTTCCAAAGGGAGAGAGTGTTACCTCCTCTCCCAAAGAAAATCCTTTGTTCTGTCTTCCTGGGCTTGATCAGATCAAGCAGCAGGAGGGCAGAAATCCGTCTGAGGGATGGCAGCAGCTGGGCTGCCTGTGAAAACCCTGTAAAATTGGTGGTAGCAAAGCTGGGGGTCCTCTAAGGAGCCCCCAGAGTGCATGGGATCATACTTCCAATACTTGCAGCAGCATTGGGGTATGATTCTAACATGTTTAATACCAAACATGCCCAGGTTCTGAGTTACCATTTTGTAGCTGGGTATAGGTAGTGACCTATGTCCAGTATATGCTTAAAAAGGTGTCCCCGCACTCACGAAGTCCAGTAAAATGGAGCTGGAGTTTGTGGGGGCACCTCTGCTAGTGCAGGGGTGCCCTCACACACAGGTACCTGCACCCTGCCCTCAGGGCTGGGAGGGCCTAGTATAGGGGTGACCTTTAGTGAAAGTGGGTGCGTGCACCCGGTTCATACAGACTGCAATGGCAGGCCTGCAGAACCCTTTGCATGGGTTCCCTATGGGTGGCAGAATAACTGCTGCAGTCCAAAGGGATCCCCTAGAAACCCAATGCCCTGGGTACCTAGGTAACATATACTAGGGAGGGCATAATCATTGTGGCCCTGGTTAGCAGGATCCCAGTGAATACAGTCAAACACACTGACAACAGGCAGAAAATGGGGGTAATCATGCCAAGAAAGAGGGCACTTTCCTACAGCCCCCAACCCCACAACCGCGCGGATACAGTGACCTTCTAGGACAGCCTTCATCACCTCCCAGTCTATACTTCTGGAAGTAGAAGTGCCCTAGATTTCGGACAAATAGTGGGAGAGGGATTTGGCGATTGTATCACAGAAGACGTGGTCTTCCAGCATTGCAGACTGTAGTCTCCAGGTGGTGACTGGTACCCGTGTAGCCCCCCACTCGGACTGCAGCCTCATGGGGATATGGTCAGAGAAGACCTTCTCTAAGTACTTTGCGCTTGTTGCTTGTAACCTCATGGCTGGGTCACTAAGAATCCGGTGAAGACTGACATGCAAATCATGCTGAGTGAATAGTAGGAGAAGTTCCTAATGTCGGGATGGAGCAATCTCCAATAGTCTATTAAGGACCAGTATTGTAGGCATTGAGTGCCTGAGTTGCAGATGTAAGTACAGGAAAGTTGAAAGCGGTGGATGTGAGCAGTCAAGGTACGGGTCAAGGACGCAATTAAAGTCTCCACCAAGGATCCATGGAATATGAGCCCATTTTGTAAGTATTGTGGAGAGACTGGAGAAGAAGAGTGATTGTGCATCATTGAGGGCATATATGCTTCCCAGGAGTATACCCCTGCCATCCAACTGTCCCTCAACCAATACATAGTGTCTTTCCGGGTCAATCTCCGTTTACAGAGGATGAAAGGAGACCCCTGGACGAACCCAGACTAACGCACCCCTGGGAAATCCAGAGCACTTTGTACAAAAACATTTCCCTCTCCAGTGCTTTTGTATGGGAAATCTTCCCCTCCCACTACAGGAGTCTCCTGTATAAATGCGATCTGCGCTTCCCTCCTTCTAGGATAATGTTGGTCTGCGTGTCTTTTCCTGGAAGTACCCATACCACGGGCATGCCACGTGGTTATATTAATCTGAGTCATCTAGCTATCACAGTAGTAGAATTAGATCCCTCCAGAAAAAGACACCAAATCACAGCTCTGTGTCTGCACATCAAAGTGCAGGAATGATGCCCGATGAAAGGGAATTTGAGAGCATGCTGCATGACACATTAACAGAACTTTTAACTCCCTGCCCAAGGCAACCCCAGAAAGCATTATCGCCGAAACAATGAAAGAACTGCCTTGAGAGGGGTGCTCCTGAGTGTGTGCTAGTGCACACTGACATGGTCCAGGAGACTGACGAGGAGGGTAACAGCACATCTTCAAACGTTACCTTAATCAGACCGATAGCTGTACTTGTACCAGGTACAACAGGGAGACCCATTACATCACTGTCATTGTGTGAGAGAATATAGAAAGCAATTGTGAAGGAACTCTTGCAAAGGGGTTCACATCTTGCCCCTGAGTAATCTCACAGGATCTCTACTGCGTCTGTGGTTTACATGTGGAAGAACAATCAAGATCAGACTACTGGTGGAGTGAACAAGAATCAACATCCGAGACTCCATCTTCATAAGGTTGGGCAGTTGGTGACCTACGATCTGCCCGAACTGCGTTGTCCATCTTGCCCATCCTGCACCGCCTCCCAGCATTGTCCGTCTTGTCCCTATGTGTGGTCTGTCTTACTCCGCCCACCCTGCGTTGTCCCTCCCACCCGCCCTCTCTGCGTTGACCGTTATGCCCCTCCCCGTCTGCTTTCCCTTTGTTGCTCATCTTGTAATGCATTGCCGGTGCTGCCCCGCGCTCCCTGCGTTGTCTGTGTTGCCCCACCTGCCTTCCCTGCATTTTCTGCTGCCCCACCCACCCTGCGATGTCTGCATTGCCCCACCCACCCTCTGTGCGTAGTGCCTCCTGACCGCCCTGCATTTTCTCTCCCACCGGCCTCCCCTCAATTGTCCGCGCCGCTCCTCCCACCGGCCTCCCCTCTGTTTCTGCGATGTCTGTCCCGACCACTCTACCTGCGTTGTCCGCGATGCCCCGCCCGTCCTCACTGTGTTGTCCATGATGCATCCCTGTGTTGTCCGTCTTGTAAAGCATTGCCGGTTTTGGCTCCCGCCCTCCCTGCGTTGTCCGTCCTGCCCCTCCCGCCCTCCGTTATGCCCCTCCCGCCCCTCCCTGTGCTGTCCGTTTCTGGTTTAGCCACTAACCTTTGTTTCTGGAGCAGTGCACTACTCAGCGTAAAATAATTCAGTGCTTTTTAGGGGTAGTAAGCAATAGGTAAAAGGTATTTACAATTATATTCAGAGGGGCATTTATTTCTAGAGCAATCTGTCTGAGTTGGAAGTAAGACAAAGTTGAGCAATGTGCAGATCAGATGCATGAATAGCAGTTGACTCCAAGGACGCAAATTATATTTATTTGCCATGTGCATAAATTGTGCTTTAGAACCATCCACGGACTGCCCTTCCCTTAAGTATTCCATGATGCAAAGAACATAGAAAAGGATCTTCCATGAAAATGGATCACACTCCTTTATTATTGCAAGAGTTAACTGTTTTAACGAGAGAGCCTAAACTTAGAAGAAGGCGTCTCTGTAAGTTTAAACTGAGGAGTAAAGTTGATCGAGAGGCAATGCGAGGGTATTGAAGAATATTTTCAACACAATTAAAATGAGTACGTCTTATAGGAGACCTTCTGGTATGTCCTAAAAGCTGTAGACAACAGCTGTAGGCCTATTGGATGATGGCCGTGATCAAAGGACAAGCAGGCATTCTTGTCTCCAAAGGGTTCAAAGATAACTGTACCACATAAAACAAGCATATTAAGAAAAACAAATCTAGGCTGGTAGAATTTTGACACGAAGACTTAAAGCTAAAAACAATAAATAATATAGTAATGTCCACTATAAGAATTATGGGACTTTTACCAAATGACAAATGAAGTTGGAGCAGAGGTAAATAGAGCAAGAGGTTTCTAGAAACCAATGGTGGTAGTGAACAATCCATACCTATCTAAAGCAAAAGGAAGCCTAGAATTTCATGATATCTTGCATTATTTCCGCTTAGGTGTGAAAAATAGAGGAGTGGACACATAGATTAAAAGTAAGTATCTTTTTTGTTTCTCTTGATTACTAGAGTGTGTGCCCGTCCCATTCTGCAACCTGAGGTTTGTGTTGTACACATTAGGACTGCAATCTTAGCTGCATCATGCAGCTCCTCACTGATGAGACATTGGCAGTGTGACATCAGTGTCACAATCCACATCTTTATTTGTATGACTTTTTTTTACTACTAACTTAGGCCTCATTGTTTTGCACTGGTAAAGATGTAAGTTTAGTTGTCTTCAAGTTTAACAGTCTGTTTTTTGTTCCTCTCACTTCAGTGTCTTTGGTGCAGTACCTCAAATGAATGCAAGGAGTATCCAGTTAAAAATGTATTGCCACCCAGCTCCCTCTGTAAGCTGAGCGCAGCACGTTGGGGAGTTTGCTGGGGTAAGTTTGCAGTCTGATCCTTAGAAGCATAGATGATTGTTCTTATTTCTTTCTCCTGCTTCACTTAGTTTGTATCTAAATCACATGGCTGTTCATCTGAAACATCCTGAATGGGGAAAGTATCAACAAAATCCATTTCAAATACAATTTTTCGGTTTGAAATGTATTCTGCATTCAAGAGGGTCCAACTTGATTTATGGGTTAAACACCATACTCAAACCAAGAAAAAGAAGACACTTTTTTTGCTATCATTTATCCCTTCCTTTCCTACCAAATCTGTTTCCACCACTTCAAGATTTTTTAAAATCTTTGTATTTGAAGAACAGTAGTGGAGGTAGATTACGATACATTCGGTTTAGGGTGCATCAGCATGAGAAAGTACATAATATCATAACGTAAAGACATCATGACATCCCAAGCATGCACATAGATGAGTAAACTCTATCTCTGGGTTCAACAGTCACCACTCTCTCCCCCTTGCTGCCCAGCACAACTCTGTTCCAGGTCCTCCCCACATTCATCGAAAGAGCACTTCAAGAATTTATAGACAAAGTTTCAGTACCTTAATAATGAATCCTGACTTTCTTTGAGCATGGTGAGATATCCCAACTCGAGTTGATGTTGTAATAAATAACTTAAACCTTTACTAACTCTTTTTGTAAATGGTACCTCGAAGGGAGGAGTCAACCATGAGTTGTGTTCATCAGTGATTTTAAGAACCACAAGAAGAGGGAAGTGATCTGTTCTGTCAGCTGCAATATTTGCGAATTCATTGCACAAGTGGGGAGAAAAACAAAAGTCCACTGACTGTCTCTTAAAGGTCTGCCTTGAATGTTGGTCTGTACGAACTCTCCAATTTAGTGGCACCATTTGGTTATCATAGATTATTCTATTTAATGAATGCCATTCTGTAGTATTTTTTATAATGTCATAAATCTCCATTGAGGCTACTTTCCTTCTAAAAACTAGATTCCAGTGACCTGAAAGCCTTAAAAACTACTAGTTTTCCACTGTCAAACAAGACTGATGACAGACACACAATTAACTGTTAAACACAGCGCAATAACAGCGAGATCAGCAACAATGGATTGCATTATAGAATTGACCATAAGGGGTAGAACCAAGATTTTTCATACCCGAAGATGTATATAGCAAGACTGGTCACTGAACAAAAAAGTTGCATCACAACCGTAATGAGATCTTATTCGACCTAGCCTCATCCATAAAGGGAATCTTTTTTTTTTTTTTTTCAAAACAGTAACAGTCTCCCACCTGATAAAAGATACAGGGATGTGAAATGTCCAGGCTAATGTGAAGGCAAAGGTAAAACCCTTGATAATTTGCGGATGTGAGGATTATACTTTCTCTCCTTGCTTTTTTTTTTTTTTAATGACTGCAGCTTCTTTGAGCATGAAATCAAACACCGGACAGTCATAAACAGAATGCACTGGATTGGTTATCATTTAACTAATCATAACAGTATATGAGTATACCATTTTAATGGGTTGCATCTGGTTTTTGTTGATGTAATGTGCAGCACAAAGATGGGATAATCCTTCTTTTAAAATAAAAAATGACTTGTTAGAAAGACCAAAGTCTAAAATGCTTTTAATACAAAAATAGCAAGCAGGACAGCAAATAATCAAGAGACATTTGCCATTTGAACTGAGCAGAGCTCTCTCCCAAAATGGCCAGTTGGAGTGTGTAATATTAAAATGCATGCAATGCTACATTTTACTACAAGATGCAGGAAATGTGCAAATGTACTGCATTGAATATAATGGATTGTAGACCTCTAGACTCTTGAAACTTAGCAGGTATTTTGTGGCTAATGAGCACTTAAAATTAATAGAAAAACAACAACCACATTTGATTGTATAATAGATCAGTCCATATTGTGAAAGCAATTGGAATACAATATTTTGCTTTCACACTTGTCTCTGTGCCCTTAATAGAACATTAACTTTCCTTCGCGTTAGTTACAAAATTGTACATTGTGTGTCCAGACCAGAGTTGAGGATTGTGCTGTTTAAAAGCTTACTCAGCAGCAATACTGCTATATTGTGAATTCAGTTTACAATAATAGCTGAGGCAATGGTTCTTCATTTTACATCCCAACAGAAAAAGTCTTGTAGAGCATAGCCCCTGTGACAGAAAGGGGCATTCCAGCCTCTGCATTACTCACCTCATCAAAATGAAAGCCTTTACTGCCTGCAGGACCTATATATCCCCCAGCGGTTGCCTCCAGAAGGACATGAGGGAACTGGATAAGGCTCACCTTTACTTAATTTCTGTGTACTACTTGGTCAAGGAAGGCTCCATTTGCCCTTGCCCTTGCTCTGGCAGGGAAAATAGCCACAAAAGCATTGTTGGTCTTGTTTGAAACTGCCTGGGCGGAATTCTTCATTCTTCAAGGGGCACATGCTTTGAGGGAGGCTCGCTGTGTCCCCTGTCCTAGGTATCCTGCCCAAAAGTACCCAGACTGAAGTGAAATCTGGGCTTTATTCTTTGTATTCAAGGTGGTGTCAAACTCTGTCAGTTGTGTGACAAAAAGGATTGCGAACATCCCACACTGTGCTATTGATTCAGGCTCTAAAGAAACACGTTTTCAATACTTTTGGTTGTTTCTGAGGAGCAAAAATCTTTGCTACATCGAAACAATGCAGTTTGTGTATCCAGCATGCAATTTGGGTGCAGCCCAAAAGGGTGTCTGGGTTCGACATTGAACCTTCATCTTTAGCATTCTCAGGCGTGTGCTGAATTGAATTGAGTAGTACTGAGCATGCTGTGAGATTAAACAGGACTTTGTTTTCTTAATAGACAAGAACTGCCCTGGACACTGAAGTTATCACACCTGTTGTTTTATTGTTGAGTTCTGAGCTCTTGCCTCCACACTACCTCCGTGATAAGTCTGTGACTGCTTGCCTTTGCAACAGTTTTCACACTTAAATCTCAGGCTAGCAATTGTCCCTCTTTCCATAGCCATAAACTAGTGCAGAAAGGACTGTACTTAGCACAATTTGCATAGCCATAGTAGAGACCCCAGTGGCAGACTACCTCATCCACAACATTTGAGCCCAGTAGCCTCTGTCTGCCCAGTGATCCCTGAGCAGGGCCTTGACAATAGGTGACAGCAGTGGGATTTGCAAGATGCTTGTTAATATGTTCCTGTAGCCTAAGCTTCATCTAATGTGTGGTGAAACCTAGGTGGAACAGGTTATAGGTACATTGAAGTCTGTATATTAAGTATGTGGTTTTGTATTTAGTTAGGCAAGGCTGCTGCAATATTTTTCTGTTCCATTAAAAAAAATAAAAAAAAATATTGGCTGGACATAGTGAGAGAAAAGATGTTGCAGTTACCTCTAGGGTTGTGACCTCTCAATTGTTGTAAGTGCCATAAATGATTATGTATTGTTACCTTGGGTTATGTTTGTGAGTGGACTACTCTGTCCTTAAGATTGCTCGATCTTCTAATTGCATCGCCTTATCTTCTGTTTTCAGGATGTGCCAATGTATCTTGATGATGTTCCATATTGTAGTTGATAAAGGATCAAATGGTGTTAATAACATGATCTGTTTTTGTTGGTCCCTTATACTAGTTTCCAATAGTGCAGGGCCCTTTTTTATATGTTTGTCATACAACTATAAGCAATTAAGCTCTTTCTGTTAAGCGATGTTCTATTTCAGCTGTTTGTATGGTGACAGCACAAATGTTGCTTCAGTGATACATGTATCTGGGAGAAATACCCACCAGGCACTGTCCCATAAGACTTGAGGGTAGAAGGATCTGAGTTTTTACTTGTAAGTTTTTGATGTATTGTGGTGGTAAGGTGTATGTTTTCTGCTTTTATATACAAGTCCAGGAATGAAACTTCAGAAGTTATGGGTATCCTTGTAAAACATAACTTGTGATCTGTGCTGTTGAGCCATGTAGTAAACTGTTTCAGTTCCAAAACGTTAGCTTCACAAATTCAGATGTCCTCTATATGTTTCCAAACCTGTAAATGTTCTCCATACTGACTGGATTAATGGTAAATAATGTTTTTTTTCAAACTGGCTCACATAAATGCAGTTCCCACTGGGAGCAAATATGGTCCCCACAGATGTCCCAGAGATTTGTAGAAATAAGGTATTCAAGACTGTTCTTTGTGAGGGCTAATTAGAGCATTTTAGAACAAAAGAAAGGAGTAGAATAAATTTTTATTTTTTTATATACCTACTTGTTTTCTCTGTCACTGTTAAGGTTGCCTCCTGTGTGATATTGGAGTATAGAGCTTCTATGTCTAGTTTAACTAAATTCTGAGTGTTTAGATCAAATTGTAATTTGTCAAGCATATTTATTACATCTATGTTATCTTTGTTATAGGAGGGCTATACTACACTTTCTCTTAGGAAGAAGCCTGCAAACTTTGCTGATGGTTCTAATATGAATCCTAAACCAGACACTATAGGATGATCTGTGGTGGGTGGATTTGTTTTTAAAGGAGTTTTAGCCACATTATAGAAGATTGTGAGAAAGTCTACATCATTCTGGGTAATCCAGAACTGTACTGGGGTAAAGCACTAGATGCTAGTGCTTGGCCCACCAGCTCTTTTACGTTCTCAAAGTTACAGTGTGGGGTATTTGGGTAGAAGAGAATAGTACTTCTTATTACTCAGTAGTTTCAAGGCTTCCCTAAGGTACAGTGGCGTAGCAAAGGCCCCCCACCCCCACCTTGTGGCCCTTAGCTCCAGGGGTGCTCCTCAGCACAGTACCCTGGTCTGAGAGCTACTGAGTGAGTCTGAAGGGGGCCCCCTCCATGTTCTTTACAGCAGGTTCCCCTCCAGTTTTGTTACGCCACTGCTCAGGTAATCTTCAGTGTTGAGGGCTCTGCCCTTGTATGCAAGGGTTGTTCTGTAAATCTTGTGATCTTACAGAAAAATCTTCTAGTTTTCTAATGGAACAATTTTCTGAGGCACCTTTTTTCTCAAAGGTTGATACCTTTTGGTCCTAATTATGTCTGAAGGTTTTCACGTGTCTATTTAAATGCATGGTAGTTCTATAGGTTTCACTTGGACATATTTGTGTAGATTGATCTTTGTTGTGTTATCTTGGAATTCCAGCCTACTTGAAAGGATCCTATTGTAGGGTTTAAACAAAGCCTAAGCCTTATTTCAAAAGTGCAATTCAGCAAATTGGAAATTATATAGATTCTCAATGATTGTAGGTGATGTTATTAGCTCCCCCCCACACACACAATTTTAGTAGAAACAAGTGCACTTCACTTGTTTGACCTTGGGGAAAAAAAGCCCAGGGCAGCAAGAGAGTGGTTGCGAAGCATGATGTTGACTGAGAGGATGGGCTGTTTTATAGCGATTCCGTGAAGCCTGAGCTGGGTGCTAGCAAGAGAATAGTGGATCTCCTAGTGCACAGGAATGTTTTGACGTTTCTCTCCGGGCCGGCAGAGGTCTGCATATCCTACCTTCACAGAATTGTCATATTTAGGAATTTGTGGGAGTACCAACTGAGGCACACAACATTTAGTCATGGCAAAATGATTGAAACTGGCCATCAAGGCAACCGTTTGCCGGGTTGGGCAGATCTCTGCAGTCTGCCTTCAGCTGTTAAGCTTCAGTTAATCTTAGTTGCCCCTTCTGAAGCGTTCAAATTGCGCTTGAACCATGCCTGTTGCAAAAAATTAACATGAGGACTGATATTGCCTTTCGCATGTACTTCGCTGCTTTTCACACTATTTCTGCACTGCCAACATCTTCGATCTCTCAAATCGAAATTTAGCCATCATCTTGGCCTCATCTTTCCCTATGATTTAGTAGCACACCTGCCTCTCCTCCATCCCCATCCTGCCAGGTCACTCCCCAGCCTTTAGCCTAGTGGATCACTTAGCCTTCTGTCAACTCTTTCCTCCCTGGTATCACCACAAAGGTTTACAGTGGTTCTTCTCCAATATGAGGCTGCTTGTTCTTCATTTTCTGGTGCTCCTTGCGTTTATAGCAGTGTGAACCTCCCATGGTTTGTTTTTTGGTGTTCTTCTCACTAAACTAGATAATTTCCTCCAATAGTTTCTTGTACCACTGATCTCTAATATACAGTCTTGACCTCTCCGTTTCATATTTGGCCCCCACTTGCATTCCAGGGTTACGACCTGCCTCACAATTATCTGCCTCTGAAGGATTCTGTCCCTAAAATCTTCTATTTCCGTGCTTCCACTGCGCACTCTCTGACCCCTCTGTATCTCCTCTTTCACATAGTCATACTTTCCCTTGGTGTTATCCTCAACACTCAGATAAAACTAGCTGTTTTCATCACCTCCACAGGTACAGCTACGCGGTTATAACATTCACAGGCGTTAGCCACTTGTCCCATTTCATTCAGTCTGCCAAAACCGCAGTCACCTGCCTTTGCATTATCGAGCTAGACTGCCATAACAGCCTTCTTATCAGCCTCCCATAACTTTCCTTCACCCGCCTAGATAAAGTAATCAACTTTGTCATGCATGCACTTTCCAACCTGCCCTGGGACACTCTTCAGTATCGCCACAAATGCGTGTGGCTGTCCATTCATACACCTCACCCTGATAAATAAATGGGTTCACAATCTCTCACCGCCTCAGTATGCCAAAAAAACTAGCAAGTGTGCTCCTACTTTCTCGATGTTCACCTTTTCAGTTCTTTGCATTCATCCTCCTTTCTCTTGCAGTAGAACTCTCTTCCACTCTTGAGTTAAAAGCTTCGACCTCACTTAAGCTGTTCAAGAAAGCATACTATTCTCACCTCTTCTAGAACGTCTTACTTCATAAGCCTACTGAACTACCACTAGTACTACCACTAGTGCCACCAGCCACTCCCCACAGTTGAATCAAACAATTCTATATATCTGTGTTCCCATCGGTGTCAGTTTTCCAGTCTTTTTATACACCACTAACTGGTCATTTCTAATCTATGGGCTATATGGTTTGCTATCACTGTAAATAAATAAATACATTCAGTGTTCCAAACATGCAACCAGTTCTGCTATTGAGTATCTCTTAAGTTTCACTTGTTAAATTTCATATTTATCATTCCTGATAAATCAGCAAGGGATTGCTACATTTAGTGATGGAGAGTTTGCTGTATGTGATGAATCTGTAGTTTAATTTCTTTCAACTTGAGTGTTTTTATTTAATATTTTAACAGCAATTTAGTCTTTCTCTTGTATCATTCTCCACTAGATTACTTAATCAAATCTGGCCACGGTTGTTTGAAATCAAATAGTTTAAAACAAAATCTTGAAAAACATGTATCAAATTGGTGCTCAGTTCACTTTCTAAGTAGGCAAGTTTCCACTTACACATAAAATCCAATCTATTTTACCTGACTTACTAAATGACAAGGCCCTTCTCAGCGAGGAGCTTTTCCCATTCTCCTCTATCTGAAACTAATTTTGAGTTCCAAAATGAGCTGAAATGCCACTATGTGAAACTACTGTCAAAATCGGTGGATTAGTCACTCCCAGACATTCATAAATTGGTTGGGCCCTGTCCTCTGATAGGACTTCAAAGATGTGCGAATATACCACCAACTGCAATTTTAAAATGGGCTTACTGTTGTAAGTTAACATTCTCTCTATACTAGCTGGTGCCTTGGTTTTCGGTGAAGTGCCTTGAAGAAAGGCTTCAGTCCTGTTTGGTGTGTGGCTGACCACTGGAAAAGTAAATGTCCAGATCTGGCTTTTTGGTTTAGTTGCTTGTATTCAGTAGGTTGACCAAAACCCATGACCGTCTAGGTTACTAAACATAATTCATGTGGCTATACAAAGTCATTTTTTATTGCAGCTTCTTTATTGATTTTTAAAATAGTGGCCCACCAAATATCTATTGGCGCTCTGCGTGCAAAAACATTTTGAATGTGTTGAAGTAAAGTCTTCAGGACTCAAGCGTTTGAGGAAGATTTCTCAACCTTTGGAGATAATTGACTTCTGCTAATGATAGCAGTTTGAATGTCCTTGGAATATGTACTCTGGGCAAGATCCCCAAGGATTTCTATATATGGCTATAGAGCAGTGTCCGAATGAGAATTCCACAAAAATCTAATTGCTGCTGTCGTGCTGACACAAGTAAATACAGCATTTGGAGGGCTAGGCCCAGACTTGAAGACAGAGACTTGATGAGATGTTTAAACAATTCTGTATCGAGTAGATTGCAACACTTATGTTGTTTGACAAGATCCAGGATAGAGCAACCGCATCCAACGTTTTCAAATAACCGTATTAAAATTAATATGATTGGCAGTGTGCATTTTCTGGAGAGCCATATGCAGGGTGGCCATAGAAGCCTAAGCATTTATGAATTGCATTGCAAAGATTTCAAGCTATTTGTACTATTAGGCATTCATCTGAGAAAGTAGACTTCTGGGTGGTGCTTCAATGCAACTTTATGAGGTAGGTAATGTGCATCTGCTCTCTGTAAAACGTAAATATTGAGGGTAAATGCATCTAGGCTGTGCTGCTGGTTAAAAGGTTATATTCAACCTAGACCTCATTCAAAATAAATATGGAACAAGGAGGTTATGACTACGTTTGATACACTAGCTAAGTAAATGAATAAAGAAGCATCCATTAACATGGGGTTGTATGTTGAACACTAACCATCATAAGCAAATTCTCCCTGCTTTTGTTAAAATATGACACACTTTGGTGGATTATTAAAACAAAAAAAGAGGCACTTGAGTAAAGATTTATTAGTAAAATATATTAGCACTCAGATTATAACTTTGTCAGCTGACCAGCAAACCAAAAAGCTTCCTTTACTAACTAGAACTGGTATAGCTCCTCTCAAAGAGCGTCTATCAGCTCCCAGTCCATCTTGTCTGACTGCAGTGGGACCAGGAGCCATAACTTATACGCAGGCTTGTAAAACAGTTCATTAGCCCCACAGGGCTCTACTGCCATTATCTTCAAAAGGATCCTGCAGCATTGAGCATGCTGCCTTTTTAGGTCTGCAGGCAGTATAAAAAAAAAGGGCTTCTGATGGATACACCTACCTGTGGATTTCTCACCTAAAGAATTCTCTCCTCGCGCCAGCTTCGACGGAAATTTCTTCTAACTCTGCACGTCGACGATGACGTCACAATAGCCCGACACCATGCGACACTGTATGACGTTATCTAGGCAATAAGAAGCCCCCGTCGACGTGCAGATATCACTTCTCTTTTTTCCGTGCCTTCGAATAACTTTTTTTCTTCGAGGCTAACCGGGAGCTACAGTTGCGCATCTGTAGTTACTATGTCGCAGCCAAGAAAATCTGGCTTTAAGCCTTGTAACCAGTGTGGGAGACAGATGTCGGTCACTGACCCCCTTGAAAATTGTTTATGGTGCCTTAGTTCCGACCATGAGGACGAGTCATGCGGTTCTTGCCAACACATGAACCCTAAGGCGATTAAGGAAAGAGAGGCTAAATTGTTTCTTGCCCGTTCCAAGAAGAGGAAGGAAATGTGGCATTGTAGAGAGTCTTCTTCGAAATCTTCGAGGACTCATCGTCGCCATTGAGACTCTCGGCGTTGTTGCGACTCTCGGCGGCGATCGAGTAGAGGTCGGTCCAGGTCCAGATCCGCATCTCCATCAGCTCGGCGCCGTCCGACGTGGGAGATTAGCCCGACCATCACTCCTCCGCCTCCTACGACTCCGGCTTCACCTTTATCAGTGTTTGAAGTCGAGCCTCTTCAAGAGCCGGCGGCTTCTCCGGAGCAGGAGATGCCTGGTCCATCATCGGCTTCTATGCCGACACCACAAGCATATCCAGCTTTCCCGGCGCCGGGTACGGATCCTGCAGCATTTTGAAATGCCATGTTCAATATCTTTTCCACCATGGCGCCTGGTGGAGGGCATGCGGATCCATCAGGTCCTTTGGCTTTTAATTTGGGTGCTCCGGCTCCTTGCAAGCCGACGCCTTCTGGAGCTGCTGCGGCGCCGATGCCCTTGGCGTCGCCCAGGAGACCTGTGACGCCTACAACGTCTGCTATTCCGGCGCAGGTGGATTCTCCACGGATCCAGTCCACAGTCAAGGTGCCTGTGGTGCCGGAGGGTCCGGCGTTGGATAGATCCGAAGAGCGGCGACGGTGAAGATCTTCGGCGTCGGCCGACGCCTTATCGACGCCGGAACTCTAATCCGGGCTCCGGTCCAGAAGACTAGCTTTGCACCTCCTGGAGGAGGAGGAATATAGCAGACAATATCTGGAGGAAGGCGAAATCTTGGAGCCTTCAGGTGATTTTCAGGGCCTGGACACTGCGAGTGGTATTGACACTTCCCCTAAATGGTATTTGGCTTCCCCTGGGGAGTATACCGAAGAGGCTGCATCTTTTCATGCGGTAATAAGGAAGGCTGCAGACTTTTTAGATCTTTCGGCTGCTGAGGTGAAAAGGAAGTGCTGCATCCGGCTTCATTGGTGGCGGAGCCTCTCTTGCCCTTCAATGAGGCTCTCCTGGACCCCATCAAGGACATTTGGAGAAAACCTGTGACTTCTACAGCTGTCAACGGGGCAGTAGCAAGGCTCTATTGTGCGGCTCCAGGTGACCCAGACTTCCTCTCCAAACATCCAACTCCAGAGAGTTTGGTTGTTCAGGCATCGTGCTCCTCCCGGTCATCCCCTGGTTTGTTCCCCGGGACCCCTGTGGACAGGGAGTCAAAGAAAATGGACCACGCAGCAAAGAAGGCCTTTTCGTCATGCAGTATGGCCTTGAAGTCGACCAATGCAACCTGCATTTTGGGACGTTCTATTCAGGCCCTTATGGAGGAAGCAAAAGGTCACCCAAACTTGCCACAAGAGGTGTTGCATTTGCTAAGGGACGCTCAGGCGGCGCCGACCCAGGTGATCCAGTCTGGGTTGGACACCTCAGACTCTGTGGTAAGGGCTATGGGTACATCCATAGTGTCGAGGCGTCAGTCTTGGCTGCGCTCATCAGTCTTCTCTTCGGATGTACAGGCAACTCTTCTGGATCTGCCTTTTGACGGGGAAAAACTCTTTGGGACAAAGGCAGATTCTGCTCTTGAACGTTTCAAAGAGAGCAGAGCCACAGCGACATCGTTAGGACTTCAGGCAGCCACTTCCTCTACCTTTAGGTCATATTGGAAGTTTAGGGGTTTTGGACGTGGCTCCTCCTTTCGTGGCAGGTTCCAGGCACCACAACAATCTGCAAACTCCCTGCCTTACAGATCCTGCAGGGGCAGAGTACGTACAAGAGGAGTCACCCAGCAGCACTCTGCCTCTTCCTCGGGAGGGGTGCAGCAAGCGAAGCAGCCTTAGTCTTCCACCACTCCCTGTTCACTTGTCTCCGGTAGGTGGGAGACTTGCCCAATTTCTTCCAATGTGCGAGTTTATAACATCAGACTCTTCGGTCATCGACATTGTGAAGAGGGGGTACGCTCTTCCCTTTCGGGAGTTCCCTCCTCCCTTCCCTCCCCGCCCATCCTTCTGTTCGGAAGACCATCTTCTGTTACTGCAACAGGAGGTGTTATCCCGATTGTCAAAAGGCGCAGTAGAGTTGGTTCCCGAGCAGGAGATGGGTCAGGGCTGTTATTCAAGATACTTCCTGATCCCCAAAAAGGATGGTCGGTTGAGACCAATTCTGGACTTGAGGATTTTGAATTGGTTCCTCAGGCAGGAAAAGTTCAAAATGCTGACCCTTTCACAGGTTCTTTTGGCGTTGAACGAAGGAGATTGGATGGGGTCTGTCGATTTGCAGGATGTGTACTTCCATATTCCGATTCTCCAATCGCACAGGAAGTATCTCCGGTTTGTGGTGGGATCGCAGCATTATCAGTTTGCGGTCCTCCCGTTTGGTCTTACTTCAGCACCTCGAGTCTTCACAAAGGTGATGGCGGTGGTAGCGGCAAAGCTCAGAAGAAGAGGGATAGCTGTGTTTCCCTATCTGGACGATTGGTTGATCAAAGCCAAGACTCCAGAGCTCGTGCGGCGTCACCTGCAGTCAACAACTCAGTTGTTGTCCGACCTGGGTTTTTCAATCAATGTGCCCAAATCTCACCTGGAGCCCTCTCAACACCTCCTGTTCATAGGGGCAGTACTGGACACGACATTGAATCTGGCCTTTCCTCTACCCCAGCGGGTTCAGGACATTCAGGCGTTGATTCCGATGTTCCGAAATGGAGCGGAAGTTCCAGTCCTCGAGGTCCTTCGTCTGTTCGGTCTGTTTGCTTCTTGCATACTGCTGGTCCCTCATGCACGCTGGCACATGAGGGCTCTTCAGTGGTGCATCCGCAGGCAGTGGTTTCAGCACAAAGGGGATCTCGAAGATGAGGATTCTTTAGGTGAGGAATCCACAGGTAGTTAATGTATCCACCAGAAAAAGCGTTACCGAAGTAAGTATTCTTTAAGCACGCCCATTAATTACCATTCGTTGGCATCCTTATCACTCTTCTTTGCTGCGTTTTAATCAGCAGCACTTGCAAGGTGTCTCTTACTCTCTTACTGCATGACTTCCTTGTGTTTGTGTGAAGCATGAAGAAAGTACAGATTGAATTAGTCAATTAGTGTCTGTCTGCTGCTCCTGCCCTAAGTTGAGGTTCTATAATCTTATTATTATTATTTTTTTTGCATTTTTATATTGCGCAAACTCAACCTGACTGGAAAGGAATGGGCACTTCACATGAGCACCATGTACATTGCACAAGTTTACTTTTTTATGCTGGGAGTTTTACGTTTTACTCTGTAACTTTTTCCTGCAATGTCAGTTTTTCGAAAGCAATATACCGTTACGTCTGCTGGACTCCTCTGGTTGCGGGGATATATAGGGCTTGTAGGTTCATCAAGAACCCTAGGTACCCAGAGCCAATAAATGAGCTGCACCCTGCAGTGTGTTTTCATTCTATACCGGGTACACAGCAATTCATTTGCTGAAATATAAAGAGTGAAAAATAGCTATCAAGAAAACCTTTGTATTTCCAAAAAGGGCACAAGATAAGGTGTTGAGGAGCAGTGGTTATTTGCACATCTCTGAATTCCGGGGTGACCATACTAGCATGTGAATTACAGGGCATTTCTCAAATAGATGTCTTTTTTACACACTCTTATATTTGGAAGGAAAAAATGTAGAGAAAGACAAGGGGCAATAACACTTGTTTTGCTAATCTATGTTTCCCCAAGTCTCCCGATAAAAATGATACCTCACTTGTGTGGGTAGGCCTAGCACCCGCGACAGGAAATGCCCCAAAACGCAACGTGGACACATCACATTTTTTGAAAGAAAACAGAGGTGTTTTTTGCAAAGTGCCTACCTGTAGATTTTGGCCTCTAGCTCAGCCGGCACCTAGGGAAACCTAGCAAACCTGTGCATTTTTTAAAACTAGAGACCTAGGGGAATCCAAGATGGGGTGATAACATATAACATAATAATAACAATAGGCCGATCTGCCCCAAGGGGGGACTGAAATGGCCTAACATAAATTTGTGACCCTTGCCTAAGGGGTCACTCCCCACACCTAAATCAAAAACATAAACAAAAACAAAAGAAAAAAAAATCTATATCCATGGGGCCTCTCTGGGGGCCCCCCTTTCTGCCCCCCCCCGGGGGCAGAATAGGCCTTCCCACCCACACCCCCCCCCCCCCCCCCACCCCCCCCCCCCCCCCCCCCCCCCCCCCCCCCCCCCCCCCCCCCCCCCCCCCCCCCCCCCCTCCCCCCCCCCCCCCCCCCCGGTGCGACCCTTGCCCAAGGGGTCGCTCCCTTATTTCCATTTAAAAAAAAAAAAAAAATCCCTGGTGTTTAGTAGTTTCTGCCCCCCTGGGGGCAGATTGGCCTCATCAAAATAGGCCAATTTGCCCCCAAGGGGGGCAGAAATGGCCTAAATATAATTTGCCCCCTAGGGGAACGACCCTTGCCTAAGGGGTCACTCCCCACCTAAAAAAGAACCAAAGAAAAGAAAAAAAATGATCCCTGGTGCCAAGAGGTTTCTGCATCCCCTGGGGGCAGAAAAGGCCTTCCCAAAAAAATCTCCCCCCCCCCCCCCCCGGGAGCGACCCTTGCCCAAGGGGTCGCTCCCTTATGTCAATTTCCCCCCCCAAAAAAATCCCTGGTGTCTAGTGGGGTTTCAAAAGCCGGATTGCAAGCAATCCGGCTTTTGAAACCCTGGGAGAGACTTCAAAGGGAAGGAAATATATTTCCTTCCCTTTGAAGCCTCTCCGGGCCCCCCCCATGTGATTGAATGCTGAGCATTTCTCTTTCAATCGCACTGGAAGCAGAGCTTCCAGCGCGATGGGGGAGACCCTGTGACAAATCAGCGCGCGCTGACGTCACAGGGAGGGTTGGGGGGGCGGGGGTGGAAGGGGAAGGGCTTCCCCTTCCATCCCTGACTTGGGGGGGGGGGTTGGGGGGAAGCACACAGAGGGAGCGAGAGCGCTCCCTCTGGGCTGTGTGCCGAGGACGTAGTGGTTAGGTCCGCGGCACAGCAGCACTGTGCCGAAGGACGTAACTACTACGTCCTCGGCACAGAAGGGGTTAAAGAGGCATGTAAACCTACAATTAGACTATGTTGTGCTGCAAAATGGAAATGTTTTGTATGCTATTGCCGGCCTAAACATATTGACCCACTCAAAGCTTCAGTCCAAGACATTGTTTATTATTTGCTGCATTTTCAAAACTCAAACTTAGCATACTCATCCATTCGTCTTCATTTAGCAGCTATAGCTGCTTACCTCCAAAACAGACAGCACATCTCTTTATTTAGAATTCTGGTTATCAAAGCCTTCATGGAAGATCTCAAGAGTCATTCCTCCCAGCGTTCCCCCAGCACCATCATGGAACCTTAATGTTCCACTTACTAGGCTCATGGGTCCACCTTTTGAGCCTATGCATGCATGCCCCTTACAATTCCTTTTTAGTAGCTATCACTTCTGTAAGACGCATAAGTGAACTCCAGGCTCTAGCTTTAGAAGAACCATTCATCCAGTTACACAAAGACCGAGTAGTTCTTTGAACAAGTCCTAAATTCCTTCCAAAAGTAGTTTCACAATTCCACATCAATTGCGTTAACAGTCGTTTTCCCACAACCAAACACAGTTGCAGAGAAAGCTCGTCACACAATAGATGTTAAAAGGGCTCCTATGTATTATATTGACAAGACCAAACAGTTCAGGAAATCCGAACCACTTTTTGTAGCATTTTCAACACCTCATAAAGGCAACCCAATATCAAAAAATGGTATTGCTAAATGGATAGTCAAGTGTATTCATACTTGTTATGCCAAAGCCAAAAGGCAGTTGCCTATTACCCCCAAAACACATTCCCCAGAAAGAAGGGTGCTTCTGTGGCCTGTTGGGTAACATTCCGATAGATATATGTAAAGCTGCTATATTTACTAAACACTATTGTTTTAGATGTTTTAGCACATCAGCAAGCCAGTGTTGGCCATGCAGTGCTCAGAACACTTTTTCAAGCAACTCCTACAGGCTAGCCACCGCTTACTTGGGGGGACTGCTATTCATTCTATGCAAAGCATGTGTATCTACAGCCACACATGCCATAGAACAGAAAATGGTACTTACCCAGTAGACATCTCTTCGTGGCATGTAGTGCTGTAGATTCACATACACCTTCCCTCCTCTCCGGACGCCTGTGGCCGCTGTAGTTGCATTCTTATATAAATTTTGTACATAAGTAAATACATTGCATGGGCTTCTCTTTCCTATTACTCTCTACACACTCCTTATCTCTCCCGCCTGCGGGAAAACAATCTAACAAAGGACTCAATGTCCATGCGCAGTATCACCGGGAGGAGGAGTCGCTCGATCTCGTCATGCGAAAAGATTCTTGAAGAAAAACAACTTGTGCACTCCGGACGCAAAACTAGATGTTGGACTTATGCAAAGCATGTGAACCTACAACACTACATGCCACAAACTGATGTCTAATGGGTAGTAACATTTTCCTTATCAAATACATACACAAATGATTAAATATTTTATAAATATTCACAAACAAATGTAAACAAATCAACATTTCCATTTTAATGGGAAGGTTGGAACTTTTCTAAATGTAATTGAGGCTGCCCATACTATGTCATGTTTGATGCAGTTGCATTACTCCTACGAATTAATTTGTGGATACTCAGTTTTTGGCCCCCAATATCAAATTCCTTCACAATTGGAGAACGTTTCAAAGTTTTCAATTTTACATTTTGCTTCTTTATTTTATATACGCTTTATCACTCTGTTAGTAATATTTAATTTTCTAAGCAGTCATGGGTCCCCTTGATTAGGTGTTGTGGACCCTTGGTGACCCACATAGCTAAGAACTACGGCCGTAGAATGTAGCACACCAGGCTGTAGTACAAGAAATGCAGTAAAGTATTCTATTGGGAAATATGTACGATCATGAGTACCTTTGTGTCACGAATGCACTGGTGTGCATAGTTTTTTTTCAGGTTAATTGCATAACTGATGTTTAAAAGTCGTCCCACATATTCAGAGAGCTGACATGCCCCATATATCTAAAGTTGCTGTGACTGTTGGAGCACTCGTAGTGTGTCCCACATTATAGACCGCAACACACTCACTGTCAGCTCACCCCTTTCTTAACACTTTGCTTGACCCTTCACCAGAAGGGGCTCGGTCTGGGGATGGAAAACCCATTCTAGCACTGGGGTTCTAAGACATGCTCATTGGCGACCTTCAGAGCTCATCTAGCAAGTAATTCACCTACAAACTCAGGGAATTGACACGCCCTCATAACACAGAATTGCAACATCACTGGGTACGCCCATAGACTACTATATCGCTTAGGAAATACCACACTTGCTATTGGTCCATATTACTTGTATGGTTAAGCTTGAGTGCCCACCAAGGGGGTGGGACTGGTGGAGGGGTGAGGGGGTGGGGGCATTCCTTAGCTGAAAGAACCACAATGTTCTACGAATGGCCAAACTGCAAACTTGTCATTTTAGCTTCTTGACGCGAAGTACGATGGTGTATCAAGAAAATAAAAACAACTATTACTTTTGAAGTGCTCTTTCAGGGCAGTGGACTCTAGGGAGGGTCCGCAGAGGCTGTGAAATGCTGGTTCAATGTGCGTCGCTCACTTAGGCAGATAAAGGCAGAATAACTCTTAAGGGCATCCTATCCAAACATAGGCTGAATATTTTGTAGCTATAAAGCAATTTTAAAACGAACTGCATTAGTCATCTGAAGGTTAGGCACCCTTATTTTTTGATTGGAACCCCAGCTGTTTCCATGAGAAAAGCATGCTTAAGATGCCACATGTGTGGCTCTGTTGCTTAAGATGCCACATGTGTGGCTCTGTTGCTTAAGACTTCATTAAGTAGAAAGTTATACTTGGCTCTTTGTGGCCACGCAAACTTTGAATTATAATGTGTGAAATGCATGAACTGTAAAGTGGTGCACTGAAAGCCTATATTAAGGTGCATTCACTGTAGACGAATGATCCAGTGTGATGCAGTAAAGCTATTTTAATCTAACTATAATCATTTGTTCTGATTTCATGTTTTTCCCCATGAAATTAATGAATAGTTTTCACTAAAATAATAATGAATTTCTAGAAGAACTTTATTTTTTTAATGTTACATGTTAATGTTGAAAATGTAGTAACCCATTATACTTACCAAGATGAATTACCAAGTTATTTTGCTTTTGCAATCACTGTAACATGATCATTTACAAGATTTAATAATGATGGTAATACAATTAAATCATTATATGTGTTTTTTAAGTGATTAAATGTGCCATGTCAATTTCATTTGTTTTAGCTCAGCCGTATTGATTTGCTAGGCCTCTGACTTAGCAGAAATATGAGAAAGCTGTTTTCTTGTGCTAACGTGTAATTTCTTTCAGACTTCATGCCCATTGAATGTTAGTTTGAAAATAGACGTCCTATTGTTTTACACATAGAGAGCCTGAGAAAGTAACCTTGAATCCTGTACATAGAGGAACTGTGGAAATGGACAATATACAGTTGTTTCAAATCGTACAGGAGAGGAAGATGAATGTTTTCCCCATGTTAGTAATAGGAATCTGCCCTGATGCTTCAAATGACTGTCATATGAGGGACTACGATGGGACAGCTAAACCTTCAGATTCATGTGGTGTGATGGATGGACAAATCATCTTTTAAATTGGACTTTAATTTCACATTTCCCAGTTGGATTAGAGGCAGATCCCATTTAGACTTTGAGAGGTACAGACCTCTTTGCCCTTGCCCCACACCTTCCCTAATGCTGATATGAGAAGTCTTGGATTTTTCTTTTGACCCATGAGAAGACTCTTGGTCGAGCTTCTGACTTGCTGACACCTATCCTCTTTATTTACTTTTTGCCGTCTTTGGTTAGCTTTATCCTACCTCAGATGTTGTTTATCCAAATTCTTTTTTTCCTTTATTTTCTTTTTACTTTCTGTTCCTATGTCTGGTAGCCCGACACTAGAAATTGGACACTTTGTACCTTTAAGGGATACCCATGTTTGGAGAACTAATAGGGTAAGGAACAGTTTCTTACCTGTAATTCCAGTTCTTTCGTAGGGGAATCTCAGTTGAAATGACGAACACTGAATAGTCCTGAAGGCGTGTGGGGACCCCAGAGCATTTCTTCACAATTAATTTTCTTAAGTGTAATGTTCGCCTTTCTTCGGAAAGACCTGCACAGTCACTTAAGAGAGAAACCTATAATGCAGCCTGTAGGAGCAGCTTACAATGGCCCACCCAATACTTCATCTTAGAGTCAAAAAAGGGGCCAGAGACTTATATATGTATATAATTTAATGATGTATTGGTAAAACCACATACATGCTTTTCACAAACCCTTTTTCAAAGGATTAGAGAGATGAAGTAAAGCAGGACAGTGTAGCCCCATAGGCTGTCAGTATATGAGTTAAAATTAGAGACTGTGCCTTTAAGAACTGAGAAACCACCAGTATCCCACCATGTTCAGCAGGTGGCAGTTGCTTCAGTTCTTTTGGAGGCAATGGTATAATGTATGTATGGGATATATGTACCTCTGTCCACTCAACCGGGTAGGAGGGAGGGTTGCTTATGACTTCAATGGAGATTCCCTTACGCGAGAACTGGAGTTACATGTAAGAACCTGCCATTCTTTTGTAGGGTATCTCCATTGATGGTCATAAGCACTGAATAGAGTAGCAAGCCCATCCCTACTAAAAGCGGTGGAGAAGACAGAGGAACGAGTAAGATAGCCTAATTTAAGCAAATACATTTCTGAGTGAGGCCTGTCCTACTTGAGCATCTACTCTAGCATCTGAGTCTAGGCAGTTGTGCTTGGTGAATGCGTAAACAGATCTCGATGTGGCTGCTTTGCAAATATCCCCTATAGGCTTTTTCCTCATTAAAGCCGCAGTATCCACTTTACCTCTAGTGGAGTGAGCTTTTGGTCTACCTGTTAGTTTCTTGTTAGCTTTTTGACAGCACAGCAGGATACATGATACTACCCACCTGGAGATGGACTGTTTATATGTGGCTAACCCTCTATGGAACGGCCCTTAGTTGATAAACAATCGGTTCGATCTGCAGCTGTAACATGTTTTTTTTTATATGCAATTTCAAAACTCTCCTCACATCCAGTCAATGAAGAGTTCGTTCAGCTAGAGTACAGGGATTCTGAGAGAATGTTGGTAACAAGATGGTCTCATTGACATGGAAATCTTAAATAACCTTAGGGAGGAATTCCGGGTAAATCCTTATGACTACTTTTTCAGAATGGAAGACAGTGTATGGTTCATCAAAGCATAATGCTTGGATCTCGCTACACCTGTGTGCTGATGTTCTAGCTACGAGGAAAACTGTTTTCCAAGAAAGATGCTACAAGGAAGCCTTGTAAATTAGCTCAAAAGGTTCCTGCATAAGTCATGAAAGGACTATGTTAAGTTCCCAGGGAGGTGAAGGATGCCTAATGGGAGGGAATACCTTTGTCAACACTTCTTAAAAAAATTATTATAATAATGATCCTTTATTACAGGGACTTAGAAGAAAGAGGTTTGTGACAGACATTTTCTGTAAGCAGTATGGGCTGCTAGGTGAACCTTTATGGAAGATAATTTCAAGCCAGATTTAGTCAAGTGTAGCAGGAATGGAAGAATGACATATTGGCAAGGTGTAGGGTCCGTGTTCTTGGGGGAACACCAAATGCAAAATCTCTTCCACTTGAAGGTATATCCGTAATGGATGGAAGGCCCCATGGCCTCCTTGTGATCTCCATGAAGTCTTGTGGCAGGTTCAAATGTCCATATTGCACTAGCAATTTGGCATGCAGCCAAATCCAAAGAGGAGAGATTGGGGTGAGCCATCTGGCCTCCGAATTTCGTTAGAAGATCCGGCCTACATGGCAGCTTAAGATGTGGACGCTCTTGCTAGTGAAGCAGGTTCAGGAACCACCTTTGACGTGGCCACTCTGGAGCTATGAGGATTGTCTTGGCTCTCAAGTAGGACAGCTTGATGAGGACTGCCGGTATCGTGGGAATTGGCAGAAAGAAATTTGCCTGGCAAGTTGATCCGTAGGGCATTCCCCAGTGTCCCTGGTTACAAGTACCTCAAGGTGAAGCCGCTGCATTTTTTGTTTTCAACGGTGACAAACCAGTCGATTTGGGGGAGTGCCCCCACTTTTGGAAGATTTTTCATACGACATCGTCCTACAAGACCCATTCGTGATTTTCTTCCAAAACTCTGCTGAGAGCATCTGCCTGAGAATTTTGGACACCTGGGAGGGGAATTGCCATGATCGTCAGGTTCCTGGCTAAGAGACACTTCCAGATTGCCTGGTCCTTGCGTGACAAGGGCCTGGACCTTGTTCCTCCCTGCTTGTTGAGGTAGTACATGGTGGTTGTATTTTCCGTCTGAACAAGCAGGGTCTGGGTTGTGTATGATGGGCAAAAGACCTTGAGCGCTAGGTGAACTGAGAAGATTGATGTAATAGGTCATGTCTCTCTGAGACCATGTACCCTGAATCTGGAGGTGATCCATGTGAGCTCTTTGTCCTAGTAGTGATGCATCTGTCACTACGGTTGGAGAGGGGACCTGTTGGTGGAACAGCATTACCTCACAGGAAATTAGCTGGAAAGCACCACCATTTCCAGGACAGTTTTGCATGAAGGGACAGCCTGATCTTGTCCTCCCAGTTGCCCATTAGTTTGGTACCATCGTCCTCTTGACATTCTTGGAGAGGCCGTATGTGGAGGCGAGCATTTGGAGTGAGGGAGATACAGGAGGTCATCTAGCCGAGAAGACAGGACACTTCCCTCACTGTTGGATTAAGGACTTTCATGAGAGAATGATAATTTTGAAGGATTGATACGCATCTCTCCTCCGAAGAGCACACTTTTGCCTACATAGTGTCGATGGAGACTCCCACGTAATGTAAAGTCTGAACCAGAGTGGTTGTGGACTTGTGGTTTACATGAAGCCCTAATCGTTGAAGGAGGACACAGGTCCAGTTGTAATAACTTTGGGCTTCTTGGGAAGTTGACACCTTTATGAGCCAATCGTCTAGATATATGTAGATGAACATTCAGTGCTTCCTAAAATGGGCTGCCACCACTGCCATGCACTTTGAGATTGTTGTGGGTGCTGACTTTATGCCAAATGGAAGTACTGTGTACTGGTATTGGTCCTGTCCCACAACGATCCTCAAGAACCTTTGATGCTTTCTGGCAATTAGAATATGAACATATGCATCTTGAAGGTAGATGGAAAAAGCCAATTTCCCTTGTGTAATTGGGGATAGATTTGATGTAATGCCAGCATCCAGAAATATTCTCACTGAATCCACTTGTTTTGCGACTTTGAGGTAGAGTATGGGTCTGAATTTGTTCTTCTCTTTTTTTCACACCAGGAGTAAATGCCTGTCCCCTGTTGTTTGTGAGGAACGGCTTCGGTCACCACTTTCTGTAATAGGATGTTGACTTCCGACCGTAGCAATGGGAGATGGCAATTGGGCAGTTTCATTGGTATGGATTTTGGTGGGATGGTGAACCTGAGAGAAAACCCATTTTGCACAATATTTAGAACTTGGGTATCTTGCGTAATGTTTTGCCCCTCTGTCAGATAATGAGAAACACTTCCCCCTACCGGAGTGGGTAACAGGAGAGGGGGAAGAAAGGACTGAGGGCTTGAATGTTATTGCCAGTTTACCCCCTTGAGTAGGCTGTTGGTTATAGCGTCCTCTTGTCTGCTTACACGGTTACTGGTATGATCTTTGGGGTTGTTGCTGAGATTGGCCTCAGTACCACTGAGGGGTTTGAACCCTCTGAGGGTAAAAGCAGTGTTGGTAGGGGCGGAAATATTTTGTCTGTTCGTTTGGTATCGCTAGACTCGCCGCTTTAAGGGATTCCATCCCATTTTTCATTTGTGCAATCTCCTCATCATTGTGACTTCCGAAGAGAGTGGAACCTGAAAATGGTGTTAAGCAGAGCCTCGCGTGTCTTCTTAAGGTCACTCAGTGACTGTATTTGTGTGCAGCTAGAAGGGAAGAATCCGCTGCTGCACTTATGACCTGATTGGAGACCATTGCACCCTCATTGACTATCTCCATGAAATCCTCTCTTTTGTTTCTAGGAAAATGTTTAGCAAAATGTTGGATGGAGTCCCAAACGATTCTGCCATATCTGCCCAAGATAGCGGTACGTCTACCCTCCTAGATGGTGCAGACTTTGTGGCCTGTTGAGTCCAGCTTCTTGCCCTCCTTATCAGGAGAACAGATTAAGACAGAGAAGGGGAATGGTGCTTTTTAGCTGCTAAGATGGTCACATAGTCTGGATGAAGGTCGGTGTGGAGGAATAGAGGCTCTTGATCCAGAGGCCGGTATTTCTTTTGAAGCCTCGATGGAGCGGGCTTAACTGTTGCTGGTGTTAAAAACAGCTCCATGGCTGGTTCTAGGAGGACAGGGACTAGTGGTAGAAGTGGTTTTGAGACTGTCTGTTGGTATAATGTCTTATATATTACCGATGTGGAGGGTGTTGGTATCGACATTTGAATATTAAGTTTGGCTGTCCCTCTAACCAGGACTTCTTGAAAGGTTGCAATGTCGTCCACTGGGGAAATACGGTAGTGAGTCAGATAATGATGAAGAATTTCCTTTTGTTGATGTGGAGGAAGTATCTCTAGATCTATGATGAGATCTTGTGTAAGACCTAGATTGTTATCTGGAGTGGCATGACCTATGATGCTGGTGAGAATGGCATGAGGATGTTGATGAGGTATGGCGAGAGCGATAGCGTGTTTGGGAGCTAGACCTATTCCTTGGAATCAGAGTCTCCATGGGTGGAATTGGTGCTGCTGGAAGGGGCGCTGGCAGTGGAAATGGTGGTGGAGGAGTTGATGTTGGTTGTGGTGGTGGCATAGGAGGCAACGTCGGGGTCATGGCCGGGGGAGATCTGGTGGAGGAGGAGGCGTAGGTGGCAGAGACTGAGATGAAGATGGCACTACAATGGGAGAAGGTGAATACATTCTTGAATACTGAGAATAGGTTCTTCTCTTCTTATCTCCTGGTGCCTCCACGAAGTAAAAAACAAAAAAAACTCCTTAACGTTGACATTCTACTACGGTGCTTCGACTTTGATCTGCTGAGGCCTTGATGCACACCTCCCTGACGATGAGACACTCCTCGATGTCGACCGCAGCCTGCATGTCTACGATGTATGGGTCTTTGACATCGACTGGTGTTGCCTCGACGCCAACTGAAGTCTCTTCTTCAACATCAATCCAGCTCTTGATGGCGCACAGGCAGGAGCTGTACCTTGCCTTGACATCGACCCTCTTGAAGTCGACTGGGACTGACATTGTTTTTGCACAGAAAACCTGTGTTTGGACCTCCCACATCTGTCTGAGGTTGATGGAAGAGCCCTAGTGGAAGACTGACCCCCTAACCTTAGGTCCCACCTCCAGTCTGTTCTTGTTGCCACGGTCTCTTCTCTGTCCCATGAAGGTGAATCTTCTTTCTTTCTCGTAAGGGGCGTCGCTAAAGTTCCTGCAGTGATGACATGAGTCAAGAAAATGAGATGCTGGAAGGCAAATGGTGCAGACATCATGAGGTTCTGTTTTGGCCTTCTTTCTCCCACAGGCTGGGCACATGTCAAATAAAGAAGGCATTTTATTTGACAGGAAAAAACAGAAAAGGGCAGGAAGAGATGACAATTGTTGAATAAAGATATTGTCAGCAAATTCTACTGGACTGTTTTGATGAGAAAAAGCTTAATATGGTTGAGGTCAATGCTCCAGGATCCGGTCTTTAGGAACTGGAAAAAAGAAGTGAAGCAACTGCCACCTGCTGAGCATGATGGGATACTGATGGTTTCTGGGTCCTTAAATGCAGTCTCCAAATTTAACTTGTAAACTGACAGCTATGGGGTTACACTTTCCTGCTTTCTTCCTCTCTCTAATCCTTCGAAAAAGGGTTTGTGAAAGGCATTCATGCTATTTTACTAAGACATAACATTATTATATACATATATAAATCTCCTGGCCCCTTTTTTGACTCAAAGATGAAGATTTTGGCCATTGTAGCCTGCTTCTATAGGCAGCATTATATTTTTCTCTCAAGTAACTCTGCAGGCCTTCTCCCAAAGAAAGGCGAACTTAAGAAGATATATTGTGAAGAAATGCTTCGGGTCCCCGCAAGTGGATGGGACTATTCAATGTTTGACTATCAATTGAGATCCCCTACGAGAGAACTGATATTTATGCAAATGCTGAGAAGAACTGGTCAACATTTTTTTTCTCCAGAATATAAAGTTCTGGTGCTTATGTTTTGCATCGCATTGCTAGAACTCTTAATTTGTTGGATGTTAGTTGCAAAAATTGTCTACATTAACTGTAGTCTGAGTTTGAAATAAAACCCTTTAACTTTATTTCCGACTTGGGTTTTCCTTGTGAAGCCACATTGGTCATACTGTAAGTTAAAATGTTAATTTGATTATGCATGTCGACTTTTTCTTCACCCGTTCTGCTGATTACATCAGTCTCGTCAAGAAGTGGGTGGCTGTTGTGCTGCACACAGTTCTTTGGTTTGTTTGGTGTGCATTTTTTGCGAAACAGTTTGTTATCCACTGAGTCCTTGACTAATCCTTTGACAGCATGCACATATTTTCTTTTAAAGTCATACTTTCGGTCGTGTGTGTGGGAGCTCATGATGTTTTCGTTAATATTCTTTTCATTTTTGTCATGGAAACATAAGGATGCTTGAAAAAAAAAAAGTCACACTTCGGGCGACAGGGTATTAATGTCCTTGGTCCTTTATCCTGCCTCCTGCACAGTTAACAGGATCTGTATAGCACATAGGATACGCTCAGTGGTCTAACTCCGCCTGCAGTACCAGTTGTTACTGAAAGACGCTGACACTGCCACAAATCTAGGAAAACACATTTATCATTGCTTATGACTTGGGCCCTGTGGGAAGATTATTTTTGTAATTGTAAATATGAAATATCCATCCAAGCTGTGCCTTACCAAGTAGCTTGTGCAAAATGGGCAAGTTATTGCGAGTCGACAGGGTCATAAATGTTGAAAAATCTCATGCATGAGAATGGTCAAGTGCAAAACCAGGGGTGTGAGTAGCGGTTACTGAGGACAGGAACAAACAAAGGGCCTTTGGAGGAGGTGTTAATCTGACCCAAATGTGACGGATATACTACCAGCCGTATTACGAATTCCATAGGATATAATGGACTCCTAATACGGCTGGTGGTATATCCGTCACTTTACCGTCACTTTTGGGACGGATTAACACCTCCTCCAAAGTTGTAATCAGGCCCATAGCCTATCTACCTGCCTAAGTAGATCATAATAATGAAACCTCAAAATCACTGCTGTTAGAAATGTTTTTTTTGGTTGGCAGTCAGGTTACCCCCTGTCCAAGCAAAAGCCCTCACTCTAGTCAGGGTAAGTCACACACAATCCAAGATTATCCTGTGCCCACCCTCTGGTAGCTTGGCACGAGCAGTCAGGCTTAACTTAGAAGGCAATGTGTAAAGTATTTGTGCAATAAATCATACAATACCACCACAAAAATACACCACACAGTGTTTAGAAAAATATTTAATATTTATCACGATAATTGTAGGTCAAAAAGAATAAAGTTGCAATGGGAAATTGTAGAGATATCACTGAAAAGTGATATAAAGTGTCTTAAGTCTTTAGAATATAAACAAAGTCTCTTTCAAGCACAAGTACCTGGTTTAGCGTGGACAAATCTCCTCAGAGGGCCACAAAAGAAGAGGTGCGTGGAAAAAGGGTGTGTGCGTCGATTTCTCCTCAGCACACGCGGACTTGCGTCGTTATTTTCCACGCGGGGAAGTCGTGCGTCGTATTCCGGCGCGCGGACAGTCTCTTTTCGTGGATCGCGGGGATTACCAGATGTCCCGGGTCTGTGCGTGGATTTTCCTGCTTGTTTTCCGCCTGCGCGTCATTCTGCAAGGCTGCGCGTCGAAATTACGATCTCACGGCAGGCGTTGCGTCTATTTCTCCTCTAGAGGTCGGGCAGCGTTGTCCTTGCGAAGCCGTGCGTCGGATTTTCGGTCGTCCCATGAGCGTCGCGTCGGTGTGCAGCGTTTTTCTCGCCGCGGAACAAGCTGTGCGTCGAAATTTTTGCTGCACGGAGCGTCCAAGCGAAAGAGGGAAGTCTTTTTGGTCCTGAGACTACAGGGAACATGGGGCAAGCTCTATCCAAGCCCTTGGAGAGCACTTCCACAGCCAGACAAGAGTTCAGCAAGGCAGCAGGCCAACAGCAAGTCAGCAGTCCTTTGTAGAAAGCAGACAGGTGAGTCCTTTGAGCAGCCAGGCAGTTCTTCTTGGCAGGATGTAGTTTCTGGTTCAGGTTTCTTCTCCAGCAAGTGTCTGATGAGGTAGAGCAGAGGCCCTGTTTTATACCCAAATGTGCCTTTGAAGTGGGGGAGACTTCAAAGAGTGGCTAAGAAGTGTACAAGGTCCCCTTTCAGTTCAATCCTGTCTGCCAGGGTCCCAGTAGGGGGTGTGGCAGTCCTTTGTGTGAGAGCAGGCCCTCCACCCTCCCAGCCCAGGAAGACCCATTCAAAATGCAGATGTATGCAAGTGAGGCTGAGTACCCTGTGTTTGGGGTGTGTCTGAGTGAATGCACAAGGAGCTGTCAACCAAGCCCAGCCAGACGTGGATTGTAAGGCACAGAAAGATTTAAGTGCAAAGAAATGCTCACTTTCTTAAAGTGGCATTTCTAGAATAGTAATATTAAATCCGACTTCACCAGTCAGCAGGATTTTGTATTACCATTCTGGCCATACTAAATATGACCTTCCTGCTCCTTTCAGATCAGCAGCTGCCACTTCAACAGTGTATGAGAGCAGCCCCAATGTTAGCCTATGAAGGGAGCAGGCCTCACAGTAGTGTAAAAACGAATTTAGGAGTTTTACACTACCAGGACATATAGCTACATAGGTACATGTCCTGCCTTTTACCTACACAGCACCCTGCTCTAGGGGTTACCTAGGGCACACATTAGGGGTGACTTATATGTAGAAAAAGGGGAGTTCTAGGCTTGGCAAGTACTTTTAAATGCCAAGTCGGGGTGGCAGTGAAACTGCATCCACAGGTCTTGCAATGGCAAGCCTGAGACAAGGTTAAGGGGGCTACTTGAGTGGGTGGCACAACCAGTGCTGCAGATCCACTAGTAGCATTTAATCTACAGGCCCTAGGCACCTGTAGTGCACATTACTAGGGTCTTATAAGTAGATTAAATAGTTCAATCAGGTATGATCCAAAGTTACCATGTTTAAAGGGAGAGAGCATATGCACTTTAGCACTGGTTAGCAGTGGTAAAGTGCGCAGAGTCTAAAAACCAGCAAAAACAGTATCCAAAAAGTGGAGGGAGGCAGGCAAAAAGTTAGGGGTGACTACCCTAAGGCTGTCAGGTCTAACATGTGTCCCCCCCCAGCTGAAAGTGGGGAGAGCTACCCGACCTCCTGGGAGCTCTCATCGCTAATGCGGAAGTACCTGGAGAGACCATCAGCATTGGCGTGGTCAACCCCTGGGCGATGTTCCACCGTAAAGTCCATCCCCTGTAGGGAAATGGACCACCTCAAGAGTTTTGGATTCTCACCCCTCATCTGCATGAGCCATCTGAGGGGTCTGTGGTCTGTCTGAACCCGGAAGTGAGTCCCAAACAGGTAGGGTCTTAGCTTCTTCAGTGCCCAGACCACAGCAAAAGCTTCTCTCTCAATAGCACTCCACCTCTGTTCCCGTGGTAATAGCCTTCTGCTAATAAAGACTACCGGTTGGTCTAGGCCCTCCTCATTTAGCTGTGCTAAAACTGCCCCTATGCCATGCTCTGAAGCGTCTGTCTGCACGATAAATTCCTGGGAGTAGTCAGGGGCCTTGAGCACGGGGCCGTGCACATGGCTTCCTTCAGGGCGTCAAAGGCTTTCTGACAAGCCTCTGTCCAATTCACCAACCTAGGTTGTTTCTTGGACGTGAGTTCTGTCAAGGGTGACACAATGGTACCATAGCCCTTGACAAACCTGCGGTAATATCCTGTGAGGCCTAAAAAGGCTCTCACCTCAGTCTGCGTTCGAGGTGGTTGCCAGGCCTTGATAGTTTCAATCTTGGCCTGGAGTGGCTGCACCTTGCCACCACCCACTAGGTGTCCCAAGTACACCACAGAACCCTGCCCAATCTGGCACTTACTAGCCTTGATGGTCAGGCCTGCCTGTTGCAGGGCCTGAAGCACCTCCTTGAGGTGAAGCAGGTGTTCCTCCCAGCTGGAACTGTAGACAGCTATGTCATCCAGGTAGGCTGCACAGAAGGCATCCTTGCCAGCTAGGACCCCGTTAACCAACCGTTGGAAGGTAGCGGGGGCATTTTTCAATCCAAACGGCATCACCCAGAACTGGTAATGGCCATCAGGGGTTGAAAATGCGGATCTTTCCTTAGCCCCCTCAGTCAGGGCGATCTGCCAGTACCCTGAAGTAAGATCAAACGTACTCAGGAACTTGGCAGCGCCCAGCCTGTCAACGAGCTCATCAGCTCGGGGGATGGGGTGAGCATCAGTCCGTGTGACTGAGTTGAGACCCCGGTAGTCCACACAGAACCGGAGTTCTGGCTTCGCACCTGGGGCAGTAGCCTTAGGGACCAACACCACTGGGCTGGCCCAGGGACTACTGGATTTCTCAATAACCCCTAGAGTCAACATCTTTGAGACCTCCTCCTTGATTCTGGCCTTCACCTTATCCGACACCCTGTAAATTTTGTTCTTCACAGGGAGACTGTCACCGGTGTCAATATCATGAACACAGAGGTGGGTCAGTCCAGGAGTAAGGGAGAACAGTGGGGAGAACTGCTCCAACAGCTCATAGCAGTCTCCTTTCTGGTTTAGAGTCAGGGAGTCAGACAGAATGACCCCGCTTACTGACCCATCACCTTCTTGGGCAGAGAGGAGGTCGGGGAGAGGTTCACTCTCCTCTTCCATTCCTTCATCTGTGACCAGAAGCATGTTGATCTCCAACCTCTCAAAATGAGCTTTTAGTCGGTTCACATGGAGCACCCTTAGGGGATTCCTAGGGGTTTGGAGGTCCACTAGGTAAGTGGCCTCCCCTTTCCACTCCTTTATTTCAAATGGGCCAGACCAGCGGTCCTGGAGGGCTCTGGGCTCTACTGGCTCCATTACCCACACTTTGTCTCCAGGTTGAAACTCTACCAGGGTGGCCTTCTGGTCATACCAGTGTTTCATTACCTCTTGACTGGCCTCAAGGTTACTTTGGGCCTCTTTCCAGAAGCGGGTCATCTGGTTGCGGAGGGCCAACATGTAGCTGACCACGTCCTGAGGGGGTGTCTTTGGAGCTTTCTCCAATCCCTCCTTGACAATGCTTAAGGGTCCCCTGACAGGGTACCCGTAGAGAAGCTCAAAGGGACTGAACCCTACCCCCCTCTGGGGGACCTCCGTAAGCAAAGAGAAGGCATGGTAAGAGGACGTCCCACTTACCCCTCATGGCCTCAGGGAGGCTACCAATCATGCCTTTCAGGGTCTTGTTGAATCTCTCCACAAGACCATTAGACTGGGGGTGATAGGGTGTGGTGAACTTGTAGGTTACACCACACGCATCCCACAGAGACTTCATGTATGCAGTCATGAAGTTAGTGCCTCTGTCAGACACTATCTCCTTGGGGAATCCCACACGGGTAAATATCCCCATCAGAGTTCTGGTCACCACCGGTGCAGTTACGGTCCTCAGAGGGATTGCCTCTGGGTAACGGGTGGCATGGTCCACCAAAACCAGGATGAACCTGTTGCCTAAGGCAGTTTTGGGGTCCAATGGACCAACAATGTCGATGCCCACCCTTTCAAAGGGGGTGCCAACGACAGGAAGTGGAATCAGGGGGGTTTTAACCCTTTTTCCTGCTTTACCACTGGCCTGGCAGGTAGGACAAGATCTGCAGAACTTATCTGAGTGTGTCCTCATTTTGGGCCAATAAAAGTGGGTGACAAGCCTGTTAAAGGTCTTGCCTTGCCCCAAATGTCCTGCCAGGGGAATGTCGTGAGCCAGACCCAGTAGGAAGGTTCGGTAACATTGGGGGCCCACCAGCGTACGTGCTGCCCCAAAGGCCGGAACCTTAAGCTCACTATAAAGGATATCATTCTCCCAATATAGGTGGTGATCGCCAGAGGCGTCACCTGCTGCCTGGTTTGAGGCTTGTTTCCTCAAACCTTCCAGAGTGGGACATTCTTTCTGCACCTTGCAGAATTCCTCCCTGGTGGGTCCACCCTCAACTTGCCAGCCAGCAAGCTCAGGTAAGTCACCTAGGGTGGCAATGTCTTCCCCAGTTGGCTCGGGAGCCTCCTCCTCAGGAGCCCCGTCAGCCACTGTGGGAACTTCTGGGGCCGGTTTCCCGCGCCCCTTGTCCTTCCTCTTGGCAGCTCTCTGGGCCATCGTTCCAGGCTCCAGATGCCCTTGACTTCCCTCTCGGTCAGCCATGGACCGTGTGGTCATGCAGACCCACTCAAGTAACCCTAACATCTCCAGGTGAGACTTGAGCTCCACTTCTTTCCAAGCAGTATGCTCAAAATCATTGCCTAACAGACAATCTACAGGCATGGCAGGACTCACAGCTACTTTCAGAGTACCAGAGACCCCCCCCCCCCACTCAAAGGGAACCAGAGCCACCGGTAGGTGACTCTCGCGATTGTCAGCGACTATGACCTGGTGGAAAGTATTAGGGACTATCTGCTCTATTGACACCAGCTGACTCTTGATAGTAGTCATACTGGCTCCTGTGTCACGCAGAGCCTCCACCTTCTGCCCATCAATGGTGACCCACTGCTGGTACTTGGAAGTATTTTTGGGCATGTGGGCCTTGGGCACCATTTCTCCTTCTCCCAGGGACACTAGGGAAATCTCTACCTGTTCCCCAAAGCTATCTGGGTCCATCTTCCCCCGAGCGCTACACTAGTCAACCCAGGTGCCTGTCCGGTAGTGGACGGTGTCCTCTTGGGGCACTGGGGATCGCCTTTATAGTGACCATACTGGTAACACTCCATGCATTTGGGGTTAGATTTCCCTGACTTGTCATATGTCCCTGGCTTTTTCCCAAATCTGGAAAAGGAAGGGTTGCCACCCCCTCCCTGGGAATTCTTTTGGGGGCCTTTGGAGAGTTCCTTATCTGCAAGTTTATCTCCCCCCTCTTTCTTCTGTTGGGAACCCTGACCACCTTTGTGAGAGTCCCCCCCCCCCAGGTACATTCTTGGACACTCTGGTGCTAACCCAGAGGTCCGCCTCCTCAGCAAGCTTCCTGGGATCAGTCAGCTTACTATCCACTAAGTGCTGGCGCAACTCTGTATAAGTAGTATTAAGCATATGCTCTCTCAGAATCAAGTCATATAAACCTTTATAATCAGCTACTTTGTTGCCCCGCACTCATCCATTCAGTGCCTTACTGGAGAAATCAAAGAAATCTACCCATGTTTGTGTGGTTTGTTTGGTGCTGTCCCTGAACCTCTGACGGTATCCCTCAGGGGTCAGCCCAAACTTGGCAAGTAAAGTGGCTTTCTGAAGTGGGTATGTGTTTTGATCCGGTGGATCCAATGTGAGGAGTGTATCCCTCCCCAATGGCGGTACATAACCCCACATAGCTACCCCCCATTGCCCTTCAGGAACCTCATGAGCCCTTAGTGCAACTTCATAAGCAGCTAACCATTTATCTATGTCATCTCCCACCACAAAACTGGGCACCACATTTTTGGGTATACAAACCTTCTTTTCTCCAGCAGGTCCTGTCAGTATGCTGCCACCATTTTTGCTGGATTCAGACTGTCTCGCCTTGATCTCCAGCTCCTTGAGACTCAGTTCATGAGCCAACAATAGTTTCTTTTCAGCCAAAGCTCTCTCAGCCTCCACCTGTTTGGTTGCTCTTTCAGCTTCAGCTTGTTTGGCTTCTCTTTCAGCTTCAATTTGTTTGGCTGCTCTTTCAGCCTCAGCTTGTTTGGCTTCTCTTTCTGTCCTTCTCTCCTCCTGTTGAGCCTCAATTTTCAGTTTTGCCATTTGCAATTGAAACTCCCTTTCTTCTCTCCTTTCCTCTGCGGTCAGGCTTTGCACAGAGACACTGCTCCCTGGTCTGGAAGGGGGCACAATTGCAGTGGTAACACCATCCACAGATAGTGAAAATTCCTCTGAGGGGCCATTTTCTGGCTCCTCTTCCTCATCATCCTCTAAATGGGCTTCTGCCCAGGCCCTCAGCGCCACTTGAAAGTCCTCCTTTCTAGAGGCCCCTTGGGTGGGTACCCTCAATGCCCTGCAGAATCCTCTTAGTTGTTTGACCGTATATGCATCCAACTGGACTAGGTCAAAGTCCCCTGTCTGAGACCCAGTCAGAGACATGTTGAGTGAGGATTTAGTTTTTGAAAATTGTCAGGAAAAAAAACGGATTTGCAAAAAGAGATAAAAACCAAGTTGACCTTCAACTGTGGGTAGGTAGTGAAATACTTAGCTACTGTATGTCACTGCACAAATACAAGTCCTATCCTCACCGCTGATCACCAATGTTAGAAATGGTTTTTTTGGTTGGCAGTCAGGTTACCCCCTGTCCAAGCAAAAGCCCTCACTCTAGTCAGGGTAAGTCACACACAATCCAAGATTATCCTGTGCCCACCCTCTGGTAGCTTGGCACGAGCAGTCAGGCTTAACTTAGAAGGCAATGTGTAAAGTATTTGTGCAATAAATCATACAATATGTCCATATAGCACCACAAAAATATACCACACAGTGTTTAGAAAAATATATAATATTTATCAGGATAATTGTAGGTCAAAAAGAATAAAGTTGCAATGGGAAATTGTAGAGATATCACTGAAAAGTGATATAAAGTGTCTTAAGTCTTTAGAATATAAACAAAGTCTCTTTCAAGCACAAGTACCTGGTTTAGCGTGGACAAATCTCCTCAGAGGGCCACAAAAGAAGAGGTGCGTGGAAAAAGGGTGTGTGCGTCGATGTCTCCTCAGCACACACGGACTTGCGTCGTTATTTTCCACGCGGGGAAGTTGTGCGTCGTTTTCCGGCGCGCGGACATTCTCTTTTCGTGGATCGCGGGGATTACCAGATGTCCCTGGTCTGTGCGTGGATTTTCCTGCTTGTTTTCCGCCTGCGCGTCGTTCTGCGGGGCTGCGCGTCGAAATTACGATCTCACGGCAGGCGTCGCGTCGATTAATCCTCTAGAGGTCGGGCGGCGTTGTCCTTGCGAAGCCGTGCGTCGGATTTTCGGTCGTCCCAAGAGCGTCGCGTCGATCAGCATCGTTGTGCAGCGTTTTTCTCGCCGCGGAACAAGCTGTGCGTCGAAATTTTCGGCGCACGGAGCGTTCAAGCGAAAGAGGGAAGTCTTTTTGGTCCTGAGACTAAAGGGAACAGGGGGCAAGCTCTATCCAAGCCCTTGGAGAGCACTTCCACAGCCAGACAAGAGTTCAGCAAGGCAGCAGGCCAACAGCAAGGCAGCAGTCCTTTGTAGAAAGCAGACAGGTGAGTCCTTTGAGCAGCCAGGCAGTTCTTCTTGGCAGGATGTAGTTTCTGGTTCAGGTTTCTTCTCCAGCAAGTGTCTGATGAGGTAGGGCAGAGGCCCTGTTTTATACCCAAATGTGCCTTTGAAGTGGGGGAGACTTCAAAGAGTGGCTAAGAAGTGCACCAGGTCCCCTTTCAGTTCAATCCTGTCTGCCAGGGTCCCAGTAGGGGGTGTGGCAGTCCTTTGTGTGAGAGCAGGCCCTCCACCCTCCCAGCCCAGGAAGACCCATTCAAAATGCAGATGTATGCAAGTGAGGCTGAGTACCCTGTGTTTGGGGTGTGTCTGAGTGAATGCACAAGGAGCTGTCAACCAAGCCCAGCCAGACGTGGATTGTAAGGCACAGAAAGATTTAAGTTCAAAGAAATGCTCACTTTCTAAAAGTGGCATTTCTAGAATAGTAATATTAAATCCGACTTCACCAGTCAGCAGGATTTTGTATTACCATTCTGGCCATACTAAATATGACCTTCCTGCTCCTTTCAGATCAGCAGCTGCCACTTCAACAGTGTGTGAGAGCAGCCCCAATGTTAGTCTATGAAGGGAGCAGGCCTCACAGTAGTGTAAAAACGAATTTAGGAGTTTTACACTACCAGGACATATAGCTACATAGGTACATGTCCTGCCTTTTACCTACACAGCACCCTGCTCTAGGGGTCACCTAGGGCACACAGTAGGGGTGACTTATATGTAGAAAAAGGGGAGTTCTAGGCTTGGCAAGTACTTTTAAATGCCAAGTCGGGGTGGCAGTGAAACTGCATCCACAGGTCTTGCAATGGCAAGCCTGAGACAAGGTTAAGGGGGCTACTTGAGTGGGTGGCACAACCAGTGCTGCAGATCCACTAGTAGCATTTAATCTACAGGCCCTAGGCACCTGTAGTGCACATTACTAGGGTCTTATAAGTAGATTAAATAGTTCAATCAGGTATGATCCAAAGTTACCATGTTTAAAGGGAGAGAGCATATGCACTTTAGCACTGGTTAGCAGTGGTAAAGTGCGCAGAGTCTAAAAACCAGCAAAAACAGTATTTAAAGTGGAGGGAGGCAGGCATAAAGTTAGGGGTGACTACCCTAAGGCTGTCAGGTCTAACAACTGCCCAGTGTTTTAATAATAAAATACACATTCCCTTGCAAAACTTCAGTTTAAACAAAACGTACCATTTTACTGGTTTTGTAGTTATGAGAACATAAAACAGCATCACATGCTCAGACAGTACCTCACCATTGAACAATGTTCATATTGCATGTGTAGGCCTTAAGACCCTAGACCATAATATTCCCACCACTTATCGCAAATCTGGGCGTGTTTTCAAGGGCATTCCCGCAACTTGGAGATGGGCTCTTCTAGTGTTGCGGATTAGTCCATTCTTCTTCACCAGTCTCGCAAGCATAGGTGGGTCAGCAAACCACCATATCCGGGCTATGTCTCTTTTGGCTATTAATATCATCAACCCTGTTAAGTACCTGTCTCCCTTGTGTTCCCCAGCTTGTCTATGATCCCCAAGAGGGTGTGTTGGGGAGTCAGTTCGACTGGGCACCTCATGGAAGGTCAAAGACAAGGTCTGGGCGATTTGTGTTACGATCGGTTTCCAGTAGTTCTCCACTACTGCCACCTGCCAAGTGGGTGCTGGGACGAGGGCTGAAGAGCTTCCTGGCACATCAAAACCCAAAATAATTAACTGAAAAACTTGCTTTTAAGAACGTTATGGTTAATGTCTGAAATCGTCAGCTCGCTATCTTTAATAAAATTATTGTAACACCCATGAAGGAACTTCATTTGAAGAGACAATATGATTAATTTTCAAACCCCCCAAAACGTGGACATTCTCCTGTTAAAGCTGTGAAGTGGTAACTTTCTCCTGATGCACTACTTGTTACTGCAAACATACAAATGCATGCCGTGAGGATTGTATTGATATGGTTTATTTTACTTCAAATATTTAACCTGTGTAAGGTATTCGATATACACTGCACCTGTTTATGCCCTATTGCTTAGTTTACTTTTATATTCTCTTCGTTTTCCTATACAGCTGCGTAGCCCATTCATTTATGCACACCTGCACAACTATTTGTTTTAAACTTAAGTCTGATTAGTAAATTTGATGCCAGGTAAACTCTTTTCGACAAGGACACATAATCAGTGAAGCAGGGAGGTTAAAGAGGTAGTCTTTAAACCCACAGTGGACTAATTTTAACAACAAAACTTGAAATCTTACATTCCAAAAAGATGTAGTACTGTTTATTCACCACTACTTTGAATTGTGTCCTCATTTTCCGTCCTTGCCCATCCGTTTACATACACGAGGAGAAACGAATCTCATCAAGACTGGCACCATACGGATACTTTGTTCTGTGTCCATAGCGTAGGTCACCTATAAAAGGTTTCTGTCCTGTTTGTAGTCATAAGTGTTCTTTGTGTGTCTGCTTGGAATGCTTTTTAGTCTCTAGCCGCATTGAAACTGAAAAGGAGTTCTGAGCAAAAGCAGCTGCTGGCCAGAGCTGCTGTGCTCAGGCATGTTTCCGGGCCCCTGCAGTGGCTAACCCTGGAGACTGTGGTAAAAGCTTCTCCAGGGCATTGGCTGGCATAGTGTTGAAATTATCGTAGCAGGACTGCCTAAGTAATGGGCCTCACCGTGGCTCCCTCAGTGCAGACGAGGTTTTTGACCACCTGAAGCGGTCCTTCATCTTTTGAGCTTAATTGCGGCATGGCTTGCATGGAAGATTTCGACAAGTAATCAAATTTATACCAACAGATACACGTTTAAGTACTTTACAATATGCAGCAGTACTCTTGCCCCTCAGATTTGTCACACTTTTAAGAACCTTATTAAAGAAAATGAGTCTTTATTATTACATCATGAGGGGATCGCATTTCTAATTATACATTGTAACTGTTTTCATTTGTATCCACTATTCCCCTGATTGTTTTGCACTCCTTTTGCTCAATACCAAGAGTTCGGCATCCACAGTTGATAAGCCATTGATAGGTCTAAATCATATCTTTAAAAGTTTGCGGTCATGCTTCTGTTAACACGTCACATCCCTCATATAATCCTCCATTCAACACAGTCACAAATGATCCACTCTCACTCAGTCTCTCCTGGGGAGGATGCCTAGACTGTATAAAAATGATTTAACAAATCCTTCGGTATCACATCTCTGTCCTCTGCCTCCTCCCCGTTCCCCATCCACTTTCTTTACGGAGACTATGAAAGGCTTTTAATGGCACTTTGGTCTCTGGGAAGACTATTCCAGAGATGTCTTGGAAATAGCACTTACTTCTGGAAGATGGGATGCTTAAGCACATGCTCCTGACATGCTGAACACTGAAGTCTTTCTGGGACTGTGGCAGCTCCACCAGCCTTACACTTTCTACATTTCTCTTGCACCATTCAGTCATAATCCCTCTCTCTGCCTACTGATATCCATGTATAACCCCTCTGTGTATGCCTGTCTTCGATGTGCAAAACGTCACTATGCAGTCAAAACAGACCACCCAAATCATGGTCTGGGGTCAAATTCAGATTTTACATAGGGTTGAATGGTCTCTGGTCAATTTAAACTGTTACAGTAACTCCTACCACTACTTTACCAAGCTTTAGCATTCTCCAACTCTTCATACTAGCAGAGACAATTCTGAGTTGGACGTTGCAAAACCTTAGTTAACTGTTTTGGAGAACTTCAACCCCTACCCCCGTTCCCCAGTGAGTCTGCCTTTAATAGTCCTTAAACCCCCTTTGTGTTACTCATAAGCGTGTACTTGTCAGCAACTTTGTTCTGCTTCTTGCCCAGTAGCTCCAGCCATAAACTCTGGGTATCAGTCAACTAATTCTATGTGTTAGGTCAACACCTCTCACTTTTCCCAGACTCTGCCCCAGTCTTTGTTGTCTTTACTTCAGCAAAAGGTCCTGCAAGGCTTGGGAAGCTTAAAAAAAACGGAGTGTTCTTATATTGCTAGTGCAGAATGGTGCAAGGGGTAAACGTTGCAGGGGAGACAACCATGTATATTATTTACCCATGAGAGAAGCCTACAGAAAGTAACTGAGAAAAGATATTTAGGTTTCAATACATTTTTATTGAATTTAAATGATAAAGAACATCAAATTATAACATCATATAAATTTCCTCTCCTCCCCATGACAGTGACATTGTGTTAATTACTGTATCCACAGATCTTTTGTTAGTTCCTGTCTCTCACTTGTCATTTGATCTCAGACTGTAACTATTTGTAAGGCTCTCTGAGGTCTGTAGCATTTGAGAGCACTTGAGGTTTTTGCAAAGTAGTTCAATGCCAGGCACTTTTGCTGTCAAAATCATTTTTCTTCTCTAGGAGGATATATGGGATATTTTCAATGCCTAATCTGTGCTATAGTTTATCATGTAGTTCCTTGTAGATGGAAGCAACCTCTTGCCCCATTTTGCTAGGATGCAGGTGCATCCTATTCTTTCCTTTTGCCTGCCTGGTTCTTAATAAAAGAATATTCTGTATTCTCCCTTGGTTCCTTTGCCCACTTCATTTAAAGCCCGGTGTCCATCGCATGCCCACAATCTAGTATATTGCTTTTAGTGTTTATTCCCAGAATGTTCTTAATTTTGGAAAGTCACATAGGATGTGTTTTGTCTACACCTGTTGACCTGACCGCACGCTCTCCATCAGAAACTCTAGTGAAATTTATGTGGAGTTGGATCCAATCCTTGAAGGACTTGTTAGCCGCCCCACTCCCCTGAACATTCCCTTTGTAGGTTTTGCTGTGGCTGGGATTCAATTGTTTCTTGTACAGTTATTCCTCTAGTTTCTTTTCCCAGCTAGTCTGGGCCACGCTGTTTGGTAAAGGCTCTCCTCGTAGGATTAGTTTATATATGCTGGACACTAGATGTGAAACTTTTGTCCTTTTCCTTACGAGTTTTTCAACTCTTAGTCTGCATGTCTGATTCTTTTAATTGTTTCTATAAGACTCCGTGCCTAAATTGTGTGTATGTGTAGTATTCTGTTTCCCCTAGCCCATAATCCACCTTTATCTGTTTGAAGGTTTTTACTCCCCTCTTTGGAGAAGCATGTCCCCAGTTTTGATGCACCAGATCCTCTGCCACAATGCAAACTATTCTCTTTCTTGTCCAGGAGCAAAGGTCGGATTCCTGAAAGTGGTGTGTAGGAAAAGGGATATTTTTGAACACCGCCCATTCTGCAATAGGGTCAGGTATTCTTAATGTTGCCTTAGTAATGGGGAACCAGGTTAGATTTCGAGCTGTAAGTATGGGTCTCTACCAGGGAACTTCAGACAAATAGGCTCACTGCCAGGAATTGTTCTATGAAGCACTAATGTCGCTCGATATCTTCCTTTGACCATTCTAGTAGAAAGCTTATGTGTACCCTAGTAACAGGCTGTGTTGCCTTAGTAATGGGGAACCAGGTTAGATTTCGAGCTGTAAGTATGGGTCTCTACCAGGGAACTTCAGACAAATAGGCTCACTGCCAGGAATTGTTCTATGAAGCACTAATGTCGCTCGATATCTTCCTTTGACCATTCTAGTAGAAAGCTTATGTGTACCCTAGTAACAGGCTGTGGAGTTCGGCATTCCCAGCCCTTCTTCTTTCATGGTTTGTTAAACCAGTTTAGTGGCCTTCCAAACTTTTTCCCAGTCATTAATAAAATCCATGCACATAATTTGTAGTTGGTTTAGTATGCAGGGGTGGGTCTATTTGTATTGGCATAGCCTAAATGAAGAACAGTGCCATGTGTAGTGTAGCCGTTTTAATGAGGTTATGCAACCCTCCTAAAATAGGAAGCCCCTGGGCCAGCTTTGTAATTCGTGCTGGATTTCTTTCTGTAACAACGGGAACTTCACAAATGGCTCATATTAAGAGGCTCCACTGTATGCTTAAATATTTGATAGTACTTCTATTGCATAGAAAGGGTAATTTCTCTCACAGCTAGTTCCTGTCTTCCTTAAACTATTGAACTATTGTTTCTGGCATGGTTTTTAGTTTGAATCCCAACATTTAGCAAAAAGCGTTGCAGACGTCGCCACATGGGTGTAGTGAGCCTTTTGCATTCATCATTGCCCCTAAGATGCCGTTTGACTAAGAGGAAGAGTGCGAAATTTCCTAGCTATCGTGAAGGAAAGTTTCAATTCTATTAAGGACACGGAGGCGAGGATTATGCATATCTTTCTTCACTTTTTATTAATCAGCAAGTTCAAAGTTAAACACAAAATGAACAGAAAAACTACAAGTTCCATGAAGCCGCCGCCATGGTAACCAGTATCCAATGAGGGTCCACCTTTCACGCTGGTATAAATAGCCTCAGCTGCGACACACTTCCTCGACTTCACTGCGGAAATCTTGTTCGAATTAACTGGGTGTAGTCTGGGGACCTAAAAAATATACGGTGAAATTAGGACCGAAACTGATAACGTAGTGTCGCATTTCAATGCCAGCAAATCAAGAAAATATATACATATATGTCATAACCTGAATCACAACAACAAGCCTGAGACTGTCAACATCGTTTAAAGAAAACTAGATACATGAGCAAGGAAATAAATAAATAATTAAATAAGGTATACATGCAAATATACCACCTCAATACGAAGATACAAGAGTTTGGGTGGGCAGAAGACTCGAGAGTAGTATGTGGGTGGGATAATCCTCGCCTCCGTGTCCTTAATAGAATTGAAACTTTCCTTCACGATAGCTAGGAAATTTCGCATTCTACAGGGAGTGCAGAATTATTAGGCAAGTTGTATTTTTGAGGATTAATTTTATTATTGAACAACAACCATGTTCTCAATGAACCCAAAAAACTCATTAATATCAAAGCTGAATATTTTTGGAAGTAGTTTTTAGTTTGTTTTTAGTTTTAGCTATGTTAGGGGGATATCTGTGTGTGCAGGTGACTATCACTGTGCATAATTATTAGGCAACTTAACAAAAAAAAATATATACCCATTTCAATTATTTATTATTACCAGTGAAACCAATATAACATCTCAACATTCACAAATATACATTTCTGACATTCAAAAACAAAACAAAAACAAATCAGTGACCAATATAGCCACCTTTCTTTGCAAGGACACTCAAAAGCCTGCCATCCATGGATTCTGTCAGTGTTTTGATCTGTTCACCATCAACATTGCGTGCAGCAGCAACCACAGCCTCCCAGACACTGTTCAGAGAGGTGTACTGTTTTCCCTCCTTGTAAATCTCACATTTGATGATGGACCACAGGTTCTCAATGGGGTTCAGATCAGGTGAACAAGGAGGCCATGTCATTAGATTTCCTTCTTTTATACCCTTTCTTGCCAGCCACGCTGTGGAGTACTTGGACGCGTGTGATGGAGCATTGTCCTGCATGAAAATCATGTTTTTCTTGAAGGATGCAGACTTCTTCCTGTACCACTGCTTGAAGAAGGTGTCTTCCAGGAACTGGCAGTAGGACTGGGAGTTGAGCTTGACTCCATCCTCAACCCGAAAAGGCCCCACAAGCTCATCTTTGATGATACCAGCCCAAACCAGTACTCCACCTCCACCTTGCTGACGTCTGAGTCGGACTGGAGCTCTCTGCCCTTTACCAATCCAGCCACGGGCCCATCCATCTGGCCCATCAAGACTCACTCTCATTTCATCAGTCCATAAAACCTTAGAAAAATCAGTCTTGAGATATTTCTTGGCCCAGTCTTGACGTTTCAGCTTGTGTGTCTTGTTCAGTGGTGGTCGTCTTTCAGCCTTTCTTACCTTGGCCATGTCTCTGAGTATTGCACACCTTGTGCTTTTGGGCACTCCAGTGATGTTGCAGCTCTGAAATATGGCCAAACTGGTGGCAAGTGGCATCGTGGCAGCTGCACGCTTGACTTTTCTCAGTTCATGGGCAGTTATTTTGCGCCTTGGTTTTTCCACACGCTTCTTGCGACCCTGTTGACTATTTTGAATGAAACGCTTGATTGTTCGATGATCACGCTTCAGAAGCTTTGCAATTTTAAGAGTGCTGCATCCCTCTGCAAGATATCTCACTATTTTTGACTTTTCTGAGCCTGTCAAGTCCTTCTTTTGACCCATTTTGCCAAAGGAAAGGAAGTTGCCTAATAATTATGCACACCTGATATAGGGTGTTGATGTCATTAGACCACACCCCTTCTCATTACAGAGATGCACATCACCTAATATGCTTAATTGGTAGTAGGCTTTCGAGCCTATACAGCTTGGAGTAAGACAACATGCATAAAGAGGATGATGTGGTCAAAATACTCATTTGCCTAATAATTCTGCACTCCCTGTATATCAGGACCGGAGGCGAGGATTATGCAAGTTCAAAGCTTACCAACCACCAGTGAGGCTGCCTCATGAATAGGTTTAAAGTAGAACTTCTTAAAAGTAGATTCCGAAGACCAATCCGCGGCATGCATGATGTCTTCTAATCTACCCCCAACCTGTATGGCCTTCGAAGCCATGGCCCCCCGTGTAGAATGAGCGCCAAAAACTTGGATATCAATACCTGCCTCAGACAGGATCCAACGAATCCATCTGGCAATGGAAGGAGAAGAAACCGCCTTAAACGGCCTTTTAATGGAGATTAATAATTGGTTTTCACCTGGAGGTCTAAGATTTGCGGTTATTTCCTCATAGACCTTGAGACATCTAACCACGCATAATTTTGGGGAGTCCGGAAAAGATGGATAGGATACTGACCTGGTATTATTCTTTGTTCTCCTAGAAATAGTAAACGTGACTCCTTCTGGAGTAAAGACACGGGCTGATACATCCAGGGCCCTGATATCTGATACGCGTTTACATGAAATGAGGCATAAAAGCATGGCCAATTTGGCAGATAACTCCTTCCGGGATAAATACTGATTATCGCGCCAAGAGGACAAAAGATTAAGGACTATGTTTACATCCCAGAGATTTGTATATCTAGCCTGAGGAGGTCTAGAAAGTCTGATGCCCTTGAAGAGCTTACAGATCCATGGATGTTCACCGACCGGAAGGTTGTTCAGAAGGGGGGTGACCCGCAGATATAGCTGAGCGAAAAGAATTAATCGTACAGTAAGCAAGACCAGACTCCGCTAATTCTGCAAGGAAATTTGCGATATCTGTAATACTGGCCCCCATGGGATCACGGTGTTTGTCCACACACCAACGAGACCATCTGTTCCATGCTGAACTGTATCGTTTGCATGTCCCAGGGGCCCAGGCCTGCGCAATGAAGTTTCTAGCTTCCTGCGAAAGTCGGACGTCTTGCCAACGATGCCTGAAATCTTCCAAGCTATGAGAGAGAGATGACCCTGAAGGACCAGGGGGTGATAAGATCCCGACGGGTCCCGTAGGAGAGCAGAAAAAACTGGGAGACGCAGGGGGCACTCGCAAGAGAGCTCCAGAAGAGTCGGAAACCAAGCCTGAGACCTCCACCAGGGGGTTATTAGAACTATTGTCGCCTCCTGTCTGCGAACCTGAGCTGCAACTCGCGGGATCATAAGAAACGGTGGGAAAGCATAACCTTGAAGAGACCCCCAATGTTGGCGAAACGCATCTACTGCCGCAGCTCCCGGATCCGGGCGCCAGCTGAAGTATTGGGGAAGGTGAGCATTCCACCTGGACGCAAAGAGGTCTACTGTGCAGGGACCCCAACGGGTCATGATCGCTTGAAAAACCGATCGGTTTAACTGCCAATCGCTGGAGTCTGTGAGAAATCGGGAGTTCCAGTCCGCCCAAGCATTCTGGGCCCCCGGAAGATACTCTGCCGTGACCGAGACTTGGTGTTGGAGACAAAAATGCCAGAAGTCCTTTGCTAGTTCCGCTAGAGCTCTCGATCGCGTCCCTCCTAGACGGTTTATGTACTGGACAGCCGATACATTGTCCATCCTGAGAAGAACTACACATGAGACTTTGTCTCTCGTTAGGGACTTTATCGCAAACGACCCTGCCAGGAGTTCCAGACAATTGATATGCATGGTGAGCTCCTGTGGAGTCCAGCGTCCCCCAAACGAAATGTCCCCGCATCGAGCCCCCCATCCTTGGCGACTGGCATCTGACTCTATCACCAGATCCGGGGCTGCTCCAAAAATGGCCCTGCCATTCCATGCTTCCATGTGGTCCAGCCACCAAAACAATTCCATTCTCGCTTCCTGAGAGAGGGAGATGAGCTCGGAATAAGTTACCCCTCGGCGAAGGTGGAAAGCCTTCAGGCGTTGAAGGGCCCTGTAGTGTAGGGGGCCTGGAAAAATGGCCTGAATTGAGGAAGAAAGCAGGCCGACTACTCTGGCCAATTGGCAAAGGGAAATCCTGTCTCGCTGAAGGACTTTCCTCAGTTCCTTCTTTATTTTGGATATCTTGGTGGACGGAAGACTGAGGGATGCCGAACGAGAATCTATGAGAAAACCCAGGAAGACTAACGATTGGGTCGGAGAGAGCTCCGATTTTTGTTGATTGATTAAGAACCCCAGATCCTGGAAAAGAGCAATAGTTGTGTTCAGATTGGACAAAAGTTGAGATCTGGATTGATCCAATAAGAGGATGTCGTCCAGGTAAATGATGAGCCGTATGCCCTGCAACCTTAGTGTTTCCACCACTGGTTTGAGGAGCTTGGTAAAGCACCACGGAGCCGACGAGAGACCGAACGGGAGAGTGGTGAATTTGAATACCTGATCGTTCCAGATGAATTGTAGGAATCTGCGGTGAGGGGAAAAAATTGGGACGGTGAGGTAAACGTCCTTGAGATCGAGGCGCACCATCCAGTCCCCCTGTAGAAGGAGGTCTCTGAGCAAATGAATACCTTCCATCTTGAAATGCCTGTAAACAACCCATTCGTTGAATGCTCGAAGATTGATGACAGGCCGAAACCCCTTGTCCTTCTTTTCTACTAAGAAGATATTGCCTATAAAACCCCTGGGGTGCCGGGAAGAGAGGGCTATGGCGCCCTTGTCCAGAAGATCCCGAACCTCTAAATCTCTGAGTTCGCAGTCTGCTGCAGAAAACACTATCGGTGGTGGCAGTTTCCCCTGAATAGGGGTGCCCCAGAATTCTATTTGAAACCCCGAGACCGTCTGTAAAACCCAAGCGTCTGATGTAATACGTCTCCAGTTGACCTTGAATCTCCGCAATCTCCCTCCCAAATTTAGAGGGGAAAAAGGGATAAGCCTTACCAGAGGGACCTCCTGGGGCATTGGCTGCTCCACGTGCGGATCTGGAAGCTCTGCCTCTTCCCCTTCCTCTGTTGGGGAAGAATGTTCCCTGTCGGCCATCACGCCACCCGTTGTTTCGGTAGGAACCGGGGCCTTGTTGGTAAGGACGGCCGGAAGAGCGACCCCTGCCTCGTCCGGCCCCGCCAAAAACCTTACTGGGAAAAATCTTTTTAATGGAAGACTGGGCTTTATCCAGAGCCTAAAAAGTAGCAATGAATTTTCCCAGCTCCTAAACAAAAGGGTCGCCAAATAAATTGCCTTGGGCAATAGCCCCTGCCTCCGAGTTTGAAAGTTCACCCAATTTGGGATCGATTTTAATTAATAAAGATCTGCGCCGTTCCGCAGAAATGGCACAGTTCGCATTGCCCAGAAGACAGATAGCTCTCTGGGCCCATCCTGCGACAATGTCTGTTTGCAGGGGAGTGTTTGAATGTTTGGTGCGTTCTGCCAGTTGAATGATCTGTGTGAGGGGTCCCAACACATCCAGAAGCTTGTCCTGGCATGCCCTCCAGGAGCGGTCTATTCCTTTCTTGGGATCTTTAATGTATTTTGCAAAAAAGGTACACATTTTTGGGTCAATATCTGGAGTAAAAGCGACCTTATCAGACAACGATGGGCGAGGGCATTCGGCCCGTAAACGAGCCCGCACTTCCTTGTCCAAAGGTTGCCTAATTTTACTGGCGACATACTCTGCAACCTTGAGGTCCGGCCGCCACTCAGAGGAACGTGGATGGTAGATACCCTCCGGTTCAAACATATCTGAGTCCGAATCCCCAGGGTCAGAATGATCCGGCAGGGTAGCATTAGGACGCCAAGGGCGACCTGAATCATCATCCAAAGATGATGAATCGTCGTCTGAACCACCCAGGATGCCTTTAGGTGAACCAGAATCAGGGTTCCATAGATGGTGAAGCATGTCACCCATTACTCCGGGCAATCGACCCTCCCGGGAGGGTAAACGCGTATGCGCGCACTCTTGGAGTGTGATAAAAAATTGCTTTCTTCCAGGTGCCCTTCGTCGCGCTTGCGCCTGTTCTTGGGAGCCGAAAGGGTAGAAGTATCACCCTCCGTTCCCGTCACGCCAAACATGCCCATACCCTTGGACACCTGTTCTGTGAGCTTAGCCACAGTCTCTCTAAGAGGGGCCAAAGCGTGCGAAATTGCTTGCGAGAATAAGGCGTCTACCCCAGGGGGAATGGTACGGTGAGAGGGACCCTCACCCGGGGACATGTTGGCAAAAGGCTCATGTTCCTGAGAGGATTGCATGCTGAGGTTCAGACAAAAAATAGTGTGACAGAGAATACCACCCTATAAATATATAAAGGGTAATTCCCTGCCCCCTCTGTCCAGAAACAAGAAAAGAAAGCACAAAATTTCTTCCCCGTAGGGGTACAATCAACCAAACGGTGTTACGGGGTAGGAAATATTCAAAACACAAAGTGTTGAAGAAATGAGGAAAAAATATATCCAAAACACACGAGCGTGTAGTTACTCAAAACACTCACACGATTAAATGCGCATTAAACAAAACACTGGGCGCCTACTGAGTGAAATAAATAAGACGCGCGCCCTCAGACGGGTGCGACGCGTTAGGAAATACAAAAAAGAAGAAGTGCACTCGAGCGGAACGTGCGTTCCGAGTCGAGTCCACCTTCGTAGCAACACCTGTTGCTACAACAGTGCAAAATAACTGAAAGCGAAGCGCTCGAGCGGAACGCATGTTCCGAGTCGAGGACACCCGCCTAGCAACCCTAGTTGCTACAACAGAGAAAAGGAAGAGTAAACGCTCGAGCGGAAACTCGTTCCGCGACGAGCACACCGCCGTAGCAACACTGGTTGCTACACAGAAGAAACAAAAGGCAATAACGCGCTAAACAAAGCAATGTTAGCCGGAGGCAGGAAAGGCACTTATCTGAGCAGTGAAGAAAGAGGAAGTGTGTCGCAGCTGAGGCTATTTATACCAGCGTGAAAGGTGGACCCTCATTGGATACTGGTTACCATGGCGGCGGCTTCATGGAACTTGTAGTTTTTCTGTTCATTTTTTGTTTAACTTTGAACTTGCTGATTAATAAAAAGTGAAGAAAGATATGCATAATCCTCGCCTCCGGTCCTGATATAGAATTCAATTTAATCTCTACTTAATGCCAAGCATTGTTGTGATGTCCCGAATTTGCTTTGCTACAGTTACGCAGTGCATTGCTGAAAGTGTGAGTAACTTAGAGCATCCATGTCTGGTTCCTCGTTCAATCTTTATTGCATCTGATTCTTATCATTGATTCGGATTTTAGTTGTCTGGCTTGTGTATCCCACCAGGGCTGTGTAATAAATATCTTGCTCACTCCACTACCCCTCAGTACAGCCACCCAGTCTACTCTATCAAAGGCTTTCCTTGGCTTTAAGGGACAGGAGCAGTATACTTTCCCTTTGCTTGTGAGCTATACCAGTTAAAGATGTTACCTTCCTTGTGTAATCTCTCACTTTTTTCCTAGGTATGAATCCTACTGATCGGAATGCATTTGGTCTTATACCATATGTCACAGCCTATTGGCAAGTTTAGATTTTGACATCTAAATTTAATATTAAAATCTGCCTATGCAAGCTGCAGTTTTCTGGGTCTTCCTCTTTTTTCAGGATCACTGAGACTCTTCTTGTCTGAGTCATCGTTAAGGTGACCTTTCCTTCTTGGCTGTTTAATTGAAGACTTTGGTCATGATTCCTAATCGTCCCTGGACACATCTTCCTATAAAAGACTGATTTATGTCTGTCAGAACGAGGGTCCCCAGAGACCTCAAGGCTCTCTATTGCTTTAAAAATATCTTCACCTGTTAAGGGGCCTTGTAGGGACTGTACCTCTTATAATGTTAGGCTGTGTAATTGGGAGATTTGTATGTACTGTGCGATTGCTTTCTCACCCTTCAGCCTTGTTTTGCCCCAGTTTTGTGGTTAGTAATCTCCCAACCTTATTCCTCCTTTATTGTATTTTTTTGTATCTTTGCTCTATAGTATGCCCTGCTTTAAGTTTAAACTGTTGTAGTTGGCCTTGTACATTAAGTACCTGGACCCATATTTTCTGGGATTGAGTTTTCTAATATTTTTCTTCTATAACATTGCGTAGATTATTACGTCTAGCCCTTTCTGCTATGGTCACTAAGACCTTCATGGAGACAGCAGTTACCTGTGTGTTGCTTTGTAAATACTGTTTTATTTGAATTCATTGGTGACTGTCTTGCAGAAAGTATTGCTTTGAGTGTCCTCTTTGTTCCCTCTCACTCCATTTCAATTCTGAAGGCAGTGGTGCATAGTTAGTTATCACCCCTGTCTCTGTCTTGTATTATCTCAGCTGCTATCTCTTGGACCACTAGTCTCTCGTACGATTTATGAGAGGTGGAATAGTAAGAGCTTTCTGATGGATACTTGTAACTGTAGATTCTTCAGCTCTAGAATAACAGACTGGGTACAAAATATTTTACTGCATGGGACCTGCGACCTAGTTGCTGTTGTGCGGCTCCACGTGTTTTTCCCTGAAAGTGATGGCTGGAAGCTTATTATAAATGCCACCTAAGCGCGCTCATGTCAGTTCCGGAGCTAGACCCTAATTAGTTGACAAGTTTTTTCTCGATTGTTTTTCCAGTGTGTAAGGAAACCTGTCCCCTCCTAAAACTACAGGGTTTATGCCTTATAGAGACTGCTGCAAGTAGATGACTGTGACAGATCCCTGCAATGGTATCTGGTGTTTGGGTTTGTGCCATGACTCCAAGTCTTGCAAGGAGTATGCCCTTATACTCCCAAGACAGTCCAGGATTGTGAAGCAAATCTGTACATCACCAAACACCGCAGGGAGTTGTGTAAGTTGAGAGCATGAACCAGTTCCTGTTCCTAGTGCTGCTCCTACAACAGGTCTTCATCGCAGTCTACAATGGGCTAGGCAGCCTCATGCACTGTATTTGTCAGATTAGCAGCTGAAGTCCTGGACTTACAGTTGCTATCTACTGAGGTGATAACTAATGTCCTAACTGGAGTTTTGCAGTCTGGGCGGACCTCCCCCAATTCATTGATGCTATGCTGTGAAGCCTTGTCTAAAACTGTCACTGGTGCTTGGCTAAAATTTGGTCATGTCCACCTATAAATAGAAAGTTAGCACAATGACACATCTGCTCTGGGTGATTCTGCTTTCTTGATGCAGCACCCTACTCCTCAGAAGCTGGTATTTCAGGCTTCAAGCATGATTAGGACAAACTCATTCCTTAAGACGTCCCACACCTTCAAACCTCTCCCCCCCCCCCCCCCAATATGGAGATAAGGCATCAGGAAACAGATGTTCTCCCTGGCTAGCCTTACCCTTCAGTCACTTAACTACTGTTTGCCACAGAGATAATCCACACATTAGCAAATAGGATCGGCAGTCTCGAAGGAATTCTGTTCCAACCTGGCTCAGACTATTCAGGATGGCCAGGATAAGGCCAAATATGATGTACAGTCAGGAGTGGAATCTACCCACTGTTTAGGTATCGGAGTCAGAACTAGTGTGGTCTCCGGAACCATGCACAAATGAGGTCCTCAGGCTTCTCTGGTAACATTTAGGTGTCACTCATGGATATGCCTTTTGACAGGGGTCTCACCTATTTAGCAGAAAGGCTGATTCCACACTAGAGTGCTTAAAAAAACAAAACCATCACAGCACGCTCCATTGGTCTCTCCATGCCCACAAGGTAGTATTCCCAATAGTTTCACCCCTTTCGAAGCATTGCTTGGGGTTTATATACAGGTAATGCAAGGGGCTGCCATCCCAATCAACAGGAGCCCAATTGTTTTGGAGTTGGGGGTCTGCAGACCATGTCCAGGCCCACGGGAACTGCAAACCTACAACTCCACTTCCCCCTCTTCCAATTACATCAGCCTCCAAACTGTCTGTTCTAGTTGTCCTTTAAAGGCACACAACCACAGGCTGTCTCTTTCTCCAGCTGCGGGAGGCCAGAAAACCCAACAGATGGGTGCTGCCAATAGTTCAGCGGGGCTGCGCCCTCCTATTCCTTTAGGACTTGCTTTATCTTCCACCCAAACCAGAGCAGCATTTGGAGATCAGAGCAGCATTTAGAGGAGCATGTGTCCATTTTGATGTAGGACGTTCAGGCTCTCTTTTTGAGAGAGTCCTGGCCTTGGAAATAGTAACTGAATGTTATTTCCACTATTTCCTATTGATGAAAAAGGCTGGAGGCCTTCTATTTTATATCTGACCTCTGAATTTCTTCCTGAAGAAGGCCAAATTAAATAGACTTGCACTGGCCTAGGTTCTATCTGCCCTTGATTCAGGAAGGTGGATAGCAATATTGGACCTGCAGGACACTTTATTTCCATGTTTCCACCCTGCAGGCCCACAGACGCTACTTGTGGGTCGAGGTGGGCCAGGACAGTGTTCCCCTTTGTTTTCACCAATGCCCCGCAGTTATCCACAAAGGTAATGGCAGTGATTGCAGAATTCGAGGTTCGGAGGTATACCAGTCGCTAGATGACGGTAAACCATCTGACACAGTCTGGGCTCACTATTAATGTGCCGAAGTGTCACCTGCCTCCATTGCAGAGACTCTGTTGACGCAGCATATCCAGGATTTCTACGATATCAGGCCTTCCCTTTGGATCAGTGAATCCAGGGCATTCAGGCTATGATTCCTGGGTCTCATAAGAGTCGCTCTGAGGGTTCTTGGCCAATTGGCCTCCTGTATTTTGCTCGTTGACCATGCCAGATGGCAAATTCAGCGACTGCAATGGGATCTGAAGTGTTGGTGGGTCCAGCACAAAGGAAACCTGTCCACTTCCACCCAAGTGTGGGAAGAGAGTGTTTGTTGATGTATGCTAGTCCTTCATTTTGCAGGCCTTGTTTGCGTGGGTCAGCAGCTTGAACTGGCATCTCTTCTGGATCGGGGGCCAGTGGAGCTTTATGAGTTGCAGGGTGATGCGAGTCCGTCTGGGGAGTACAATAATTAGCCTTGCTCCTAAGTTTTGTATTGTCTCTTCAGGAGGCGTACAGTGATTCCTAGATAAAGAGCGTTATCTTAGTTCAGCCTGCTGGTGACAAGGGCTTGGGTGAAGGTCCTTCTGGTGTTGATTGGGAGCCACCTGAAGATCTTACGGATCATGGATAGGGTGTGGAAGCAAGCAGACGAGACTGCGTTTACCTGTCTCCGCATAGATAACTTTGCTGTCCAAGATGATGCTAAGGTTGCGGGTGTAGTCTTTTGGGGTGGGGGAAGGGTGAGGTGTTGCTCCCAAAGAGGAGGACTTCTGTCTTGTCCATATTGAACTGAGACAGTTTTCCTTCATCCAGTCTGCTATTTTCACCATACATCTGTGGAAGCTGGTTCTAGTGATAGAGGGGTCTTCTGACTGCAAGAGGATGAGCTGGGTGTTGTCGGCAAAGGAGATTGTATTGAGTCCATGCAATCTGACGGTGTTGGCCAAAGAGTCATGTACGGGTGGGGCTGTGGGACAATCCTTGTGGGGTGCTGCAGATGATCTTCATGGGTTCTGAGGTGAATGATGGGAGATGGATTCTCTGGGTTCTTCCGGTGAGGTATGAAACATTCTGTTTGAGGGCATCTCACTGGATTTGGTTTGGTGGAGTCTGTTGATCAGGATGTGGTGGGACATGGTGTTGGAGGCGTCTGACAGGTCCAGGAGGATGAGGGCTGCTGTTTATCCACGGTCTAGGAGGGCCCTGTTGTCATTGATGGCTGTGATCAGAGCTGTCTCAGTTCTGTGGTTGGCTCAGAATCTGGATTGAGAGGTCCAGGTTCAGGGGCTCTAAGAGGTTGTAGTGCTTGGTGAGTTGCTTGTTGATTAGCTTTTTCATGAACTTCTACTGGAAAGGGGAGCAGGGAGATGATCTGGTATTTCTTCAGATCTGCTGGATCAGTGGATGGTTTCTTCAGAAGGGGGCTCACTTCAGCGTGTTTCCAGCCTTCAAGGGAAGGAGGCCATGGTGATGGAGGCATTCAGGACTGACTTGAGCTTGTTGCCAGTCGTCTTGTTACTGAGGCTGAACATGTGGTGGGGACATAGGCTCAAGAGTGCTCCAGAGCGTAGGGAGTTCATGATGGAGATTGTGGTGTGATTTGTGAGAGGGTCCCAATGGGTAAGCAGGTGTTCCAGGTTTATGTTCGTGGGTGTGAGTAGGCTGATACTGTTGGTGGTGGGTGGGTTGGGATCTTGCCGTGGAAGAAGTTTGCCAGGGTATCACACAGTTCTTGGGAGGGGGGTGATTCATTCCCTGTGGCTACTAGATTGGAAAACTCTTTCAGGATGGTGAAGAGATCCTTGCTTTGGTTTGTGCTTGCTTCTATGCGGTCTGCTAGAGTGTTCTTTGTTTCTCTCAGGAGGCAATGGTACTGGTTGAGTGCTGTTTTGAACATGGTATGGTCTTCTGTCTTTTCACTGTACTCCACTTTCTTTCTAGTTGCTAGCAGTTGTGTGTGGAGGGTTTCAGCTTTCCTGGCCTGTCCTTTGGTTTTAGTGGGGACGATTGTGTTGGCGCATTCCATGATCCACTGGGAGAAATTCTATGCAGCCTGCTCTGTGTCGGGTGATGTTTCTGGAAGGTGGGAGTCGAGAGCGTTGTTCTATTGGTCTTTTGATACCCTTTTCCAGTTTGTGTGTGTGGAGCTGGTGGGGAAAGGGTGCCAATGTTGGTAGATCCTGAGATGGTGAAGTAGACGATGTAGTGGATGGTCCAGGTGAGCTGTGAGATGTGGAAGTACTTGACTATGTTGCTATATGTAAAAATGGGGTTTAGTCTATGTCCTGAGATGTTGGTCGGGTTGGTGACAAGTTGTTGCAGGATGATGTTGCTCATGCTTTTCAGGAGGTCGGTTGTGTTGGTGTCTTCGGGTGGAAGTTAAGGTCTCCTAGGAAGATGTAGTACTCAGAGTTGATGGCAATCTGGGCAATAAGATCAGGGACGGTGTTGCAGAAGCTGGGGCATGGACCCGGTGGTCTGTGTGCGAGGGTCCCTCTGATGGTGCTTTTTCCATCTGTGGGAAGATGGAAAATTGAGATGCTCTATTATTGGGGTTGGGTCATCTGAGGAGGTTGTGCAGCAATGGTTTCCTTGTAGATGATGGCAATTCCACCTCCTTGTTTGTTGATTCGGTCCTGGTGTGTTATCTTGTAGCCATTTTGTATGGCAATCGCAGTGTCTGGTGTGGGGGCATGGTTCAGGATTCTGTGAGAAAGATGACGTCCGGGGTGAGGAATGAGATGTTGTCCCAGATCTCCATGCCGTGCGATCGTGCATTGACTAGAATGCACAGGGGTTGTGCCAGGGCCGTCTTGTCGCCCTCTTGGGTGCAGTTGTGGTGTCTCTGGCAGTGGTTGCTTCAGTGTTGCAGGTGAAGTGGCAGTGCTGGCAGGAGAATGGTAAACTGGTGCTGGCTGGAGGTGTGCAGTGGGAGTTGTTGAGTCCGGGGTCCAGGGTTCGGAGGTCTGCGGAGGTGTAACTGTGTGTGGTGGAAGAACCAGGGTTCCTGGCTCTAGGCACAGGCGCAGATGACCGTGCCTTTGGCGCACCAAAGGTGCACCCACACTGTGGTCTCCATTAAGTAGGTCCTGGGAGGTGGTTGGCACTAGGTGGGAAAAAGGCCAGCAAGCAGGAGCGGAAAATGAGGAAAAAACTAAGAGAAGCAGTGAAAAACAAGGGAAAAGTAGGAGAAAGCGCTCAGAAAATGGGAAAGAAGCAAGAGCAACTCAGCAGCACGGGGTGAGCTGGCCTTGGACCTGCAACCTTTCCAGACCTGCCTGCCTTTCTGTCCTTCAGGGCATTTTAGTCTGAAGCATTCCACAGAGACATCACTCTGGGAGGTAATGCTTTGGTATCTATTCTGAAGGTGAGGAATCTGCACTTAGAAGTATCCATCAGAGAGCAGCATTTCCCAGACCTAGGAAGTATCCATCAGAACAGCATTTCCTAGACCCGATTTTTGGTGGGTCGTAAAAATCCAAGCAATAAAGATGCTTTTAAATACTTTATTTATCTTGTCATACTTGCTGGGCTACAGAGGCAAAGGTCAAATATCAGCCTATGTCTTCTGCCGAAGTGTTGCTTATTTGTTTTAAGATGGAGATTGGTATTTACAAATTTCTCTAACAGAGAAAAAAAAGTAAAGCAAATAATGTGCCAGTCTCGCCTAGAAAAGGCTGTAGATTGACTTTTTTTTTTAAACACAAAACAAAATGTAAATACCTATAACTGAAACACCCACGTTCAGAAACTAAGAAAGCGAAAACGAAGCACATCTGTTTGTAAATCTGATTTGTGATGGAAGCAAAGATTTCGATAGGATCAAAACAAATCAAGACACTTTATCAATTGTGCATATTACCAAGTAAATATTCACTGTAACCCGATTTCCAAATATCATTTGGGTGCAATATATACTTTTATCAGTAAAACTCTGTGTCTTTGCAAATTTAGTGGCCATTTTAATACACAATGGGATGCCTGGTAATGTTAGAACGCTACCAGCAAATGCTTTAGTTACGGTTAAAAAAAATCATACGTCCATTACAGATAGGTGGGACGCAAACGTTTGTACTTCTAAAACGTGGGTTGTGGTTCTAAACAATTTTGGGAAGCGCTGTATCAGAAGACCAATATACCATCAGTAAAGTTCTTTCTGGTAGATACTGTAATTGCATATTCTTCACCCAGCTCCCTTGTTCTGTGGAATAGCCCCTTTTCAATCTAAAAAGGGTCTCAAATCAAAGATCTGCACACTGGCACAGATAATTGGTTTGAGGTGTTCCAAGATAATTGGTTGGGGGAACAGTATCAAGAAAGAAACTGACATTTGTGTGCTTGCATCGCACGTATGTGCAGCATTAGTCATCACTTTTGGGATGGGGCCTCATCGCGCCATCTTACCAGCACACAGAGTCTATGCTGAAAAATTCTTCAGATTCCAGTCAGGCACCTGGGGATGTGCTAAAGATGAGAAATCTGCAACTAGATTGTATATCCATCTGAAAGAAAGAGCATTAATGAAAGTAAATAACTTTTAAAAATATTTGTTCTTTATTATTTTCATAGTCCAACAGCACTGTAGACAAATAACATGCCGTGGTAGCACTCCCACAGCACTATTCAGTGCAAAAATGAACATTAAGAATGACTTTATATCCACTGTTCAAGTTCTTGAAAAAGTTAAACCTTAATTAGCAGTCTAACAGCTCAATCAGGCATCACTACCAAAACCAAATCTGTAGTCAGCCTGAAAAGACCTACTTCTCCTTAGCTCCCTCCCATCTTCATCATCCATCTACAGGATACCCATGTATTTCAAAATAGTGTTGAAATAACTAACACACACAGAGGCCCATTCAAGCAGCCTCCCCCCCCCATATAATACTCTGATGTTTACTGAACAATCTAGAGTTGTTATCCACATTGATTAGTGTTGATTAGGTAAATCACTTTAGGTAGTTTATCATCTTTCTTGGGGTCGATGGGCCCCAAGTATTGGTTCCTATTCGCTTTAAGAGATCATCTCCTGGCTATTTGTTGATTAGAAAACATTAGTGCCAAGTCTATGAAATTGCTGTGTGATCTGCTGGCTTTGGGCTGTAGCATAAACCTCAGCAAGCATACTTTAGGCAATCCCAGATCACATCGGCCTGCCCATTCCTCAACATGTCTAATCATCTCAGACCGCCAATGTATGATAAACTCGCATGACCAGACGTGTGACCCCAGGAAGCCTCCTCCAGGCTGCAACGATGGCATTCAAGCATCACATCTGGATACATTACCTGCAGGGGCACCTGCAGATGTGCCATTGTCAGATATGTCCTGTGGCATAGTTAAATTGTATAAGCTTAAGATGAGCATTTGTTGAAACCTGACATACATGTTGTAAGGCACAGGCCCTTTTAGAGTACACAAGTTCCTCCCCAGGTCCTCGTCCCATTTTGCGCACAAGGAGGCCAGACATTTAGACTTGTTATTCATAATGGCCTTATATGATGCTTTAATGAAATATTTACCATTTCCCCATGCACAGTTTGCATCCATGCATCAGCTAGTGGTTCCCTCCCTCCCTTACCGCGTGTGAGCGTAATGGCCTTGATTAGTGCCGCAAAAACCAAAAATAGTCCTGGCAGTAGGTCATAAGCAGGTATTATCTCCTCAAAGGCCATAAGGGTGCTAGAGTCCTATGGTTTATCAAGCAAGATTATTGCTGCCTGTCCATGATTTGCATAACCAATGGCAATCTCTGAAGCACGCCAGCTGAAGCCACGTAACTTGTTCATCTGCCCCTGGTGAATGTTTCTCCAGATGTCACTTAGACCTTTTTGCGTTAGCCATCTATTGCCCTTTTCTGACAGAACAGCCATACCTCCAATTTTCAATTCCAGTCCCCTCCCAATCTCAGGCAGGCTGAAGTGTATCCGTAGAATGCTTTCTTGCCTTGCTTCGGGGCATAAATCGTGGCCACTGAAATGTCTGTCCCTCAGGGTTCCATTTAGAAGTAGCCATTGTCCTTCTTTATCTTTGATAATTTTTCAGTGTAAATCCAAAATGCTTCCATATTAAGATTCCTGTCCATTTGCAGAAGTAGAATATTGCTGTGAGTGTGCCTGAGTCCTCTCCAGTCATGTATCTTTGTCTAGTAAATGTGCTTCTTGTATCTCCTTACAGGCGTTTCAAGGCTTGGAGGATGTTTTCTCGCTTGGCTCATGCATTGAGACGCTTTACATAGAAGGATGCAAGTGTTATATGTCCACACATTTGTGACTGTTAAGGTCTGCTCTATGTAGGGTAGCGTCATTCTTTTTGTCCCACTACTGAAGAAATGTCTGAAGTTTTTGTCTGCATCAGCTAATCGGTTGCTGCTCATCACTGATGTACCATTTTTGGTTCTCTTCTCCACTCCTTCTCCCATCCACAGCACTTGTAACTATTTGTTTGTCTAAAGTCTTCTTATCTCTTAGTCTGTTAGCCTCAAAAACCACATGAAGCAACCACAGCGGTTCTACCTCTTGCAGGGCCTAGTTAACTAAGCCAAAGTCTACACACTTTTGTGGGGTTTTTAAAGCAGTTCCCCCCCCAATTATCAGCCTCTTTTCTCTGGGCTTTTCCTGAACTTGCAGCCTTTTCCACAATAGTCTAATTGTAGGTCTCGCCTATGGTGTCTTTCTATGATTCAGGACTCTTTGCACCACTGGGTGGAGGCAAGTTCCTTTCCCCTGCCATTCTCTGTTGTGCACAATTGTTCTTTCTTAGCTTTTCTTTCTTCTCTTACAGTTTGTGTATTTGGTTTGCTCTTTTGTCTCTGGCTACTCTTCATCTTTGGTGATTCTCTAATCGTTCCTTTTAGAGGACCTGATTCTTGTTCTGTCTTCATTTGGTGTACTCGTGATTTGTTTTGCTTCAGTTATAGATTTTCTGTGAAATTGTTAGCTTTGCCACTCAAAGTGTATTTTGAAGGAATGAGTCCCACCTGTATGGGGCCTTGTGGCCTCTCGAGGTATGTTAAAATCTAAATCCTTTCGTTATTAAGAGCAGGAATGCAACTAAGTACTGGGATATAGAAAACTAATGGCCTACAAAGGAACATTTGTCTCGTTTTCTTTCTGCCTCAGATATTTCTTTCACTTGAAAATCATGGACACTAGTGAGTATATAGGGTGTGTCTGTTTATTTTGGCCTGGAGTGGCCGCTCTGTGAGTGCAATCCTGTTTAATAGGCTCCACTTCATTCTTGTCTCAGAAGTCGTTGTACAAATCATTCAGTGTCTTTTTCCTTCTGTGTCAGAGGGGATTCCCCTTGTTCTCATGTTGTTACTCCCTGATTTGTTTTCTATATCTTGAACTTTCTTTTGCATGACTTTGTGCTGCTCGTGGTAGATGACCTTTCTCCTGTGAGTAAACATATTTTCTTCTTCCCTGTTATCACCAGTTCTGGTTTATAGACCCTCTCACCCTGGTCATTGATTTCTTTTCCCACCTATTTTTAGGTCATCATACAGGGCCTAAAGTTGCCCCTAATTCCTTGAAGAGGTCTTCCATGAATTGCTTCATAATGTATTGATATTCTTTTATATGTTGGGTTGCAGATTCTCTCTCAGTTTGTGGATCTCTTTGTATTTCTTTTTTCTGTGGGTGCCCCTTGTTTTTCTTGTTTCTGTAGACCCCTTTTTGGGTGTTGTAGGTCTGCTAAGTAATTTGTTTACAGACTGATCAGGCTTATTTTTTGCAGTGGCTATTCCCGTTCATTTCTCCTGTGTGATGTTTTTTTTTATATAACAAAATGTATTGAGTTTTAACATACAAAAATTGGACACATAGACCGTTCATTGCTCACAGTCACTTTAAAGTTATAGCTACCACTTGTACATAAGGCATTTACACCCATATCAGTTCTAGATCGAGTCCTCCTTCTTCTGCCACTAACAGTTCTACGGGACTTGTCCCAAACATTCCCCCATACACGTCCATGTTTCTTAGGGCAGCCCAGGGCTTCATAGACTGACTTCTCCTGCTGCGAACATCAGTCAACCCCTTGGTGCCACTGAGCAAGGGTGTTTTGGGGGAGGGGGATCTAGAGGAGTTTGAGATTTCGAATGAGCAGCAATATCTCACTTAGCAATCAGTAGGGCTGTCCCTAAAATGGTCTTTTCTGCTCCTGTGCTGGCCATACTTTCTTGGACACCCAGCAGGATCATTAAGGGGAAACAGGGATTATAAGGATGATTGGAGTACAATTACAATGAACTGAAATTGCCTTGTGTATTAATATGTTTTCAATGGTGTTTTGAGGCAGACTGATATTTATATATGCTGGATGTTTAATTTATTTAACTCTAGACTATTTGTATGAGGCATAATTAAATTAGTTCAGGAAAATGATTGCTTTTTACCAGTGACTAATTAAGGTATTCACTGTTGCATCAATGCTAATTTTACCCTTCCCTACTATTAACCACTCTTTTTGCATAAAACTCTTATTTATCCAGTTTTAGTTGGATCCCTAGGGTAAGCCCCATTTTCTCCCTGTAAACTCCCTGGGGTCTCTAGCAGCCTTGGTCTCTAGATGAAGAGCCGGGGCCTCCAGTTGGGTGATTTGAAGTGAGAGTGCGTGCTCGCGTGTTCGGAGAGATCTTTTGGCAAAGCCACGCACAGTCGCTATACTCGCAGCCCATAGGGTGCTGGGTGAGGAGACTGAGTCTTCATTACAAATGAAGTAATTCTTATGTTCTGTCTCAAGTGTGTTAGTATATTTTTTATCTTGGAGGTACTAAGCTTTCAAACACCGCAGTGGACATAGACCAACTCTTGGGGGACCTAGCCAAAGTGGAAGGGGCCTGGTCAGAGATAAGACTTGGTAGGATTTGAATCTGGGTAACGCCCTATATGATGATTTTATAGATTTTGTGAGATACCTTGTTTTTCTGGTGAAACCCCTCTGCAGTTGAGTTCTTTGTTTAACTTGGAGGCAGTCCCTTGGAGCTATCTTTCCACTTGATGGTTGCATGAATTTAGCCTTTCTGTTCCTTCTGCTACTTACATTGTTATGATCTTTCTTCATTCTGTGTCTTGTTAGTTTTGCCATCATCTGTCTTGTTTATTATGATCTACGCAGTGCCTGTACGTAGCCAGCTTCTCATGCGTCCCCAGTGCTCCAGCTAGTCTACTAATTAAGAGATTCGTAGCCCTCTCATCCCTTCTTTTCCAGGCCTGAGGGCCACTTACTGTTGCTTGACCGATGTTGCCTCCTCTTGAATTACTGCTTCACCTACCACGTAACTTGCACTGCTCCAGGGTGTGTCGATTCTACTTCCTCTCAGCTTCAGTGTCCCGAGTCTGTACTCGCTTGGTCCCTGATATAGCTCTCTGTGTGTCCCTACCTAGTTTACTCCTGAGGGCTGGATCTTCTATTCATGCACTGGTTGCAGTGCGCTGCTCTGATCCCTCTTGTCCCTTGTTTCTGTGCCTCCCTTCTCTTGATTAGGTTCCATTCCTTTTCCAGTATTTGCAAGGCCTGCACTCCACTGCCAGTTGTGTATGCAAGCTGCTTGGAATGGCTAGAACATGTCTTCTACCCCTTCTGTTATTCCGCCATCTTGCCTTGGTGGAGCTGTGCCTGGACGTCGGCTGTTAAATCCTTGGCTGTTGGGCGTTTTTGTGCATCTTGCAACATGCAGGCATGGGTGGCACTCATAGTTGCACTCCTACTGTGTTAGCAGTATTTGAGTACAAGATTGCTGTGGGTTGTTCCTAGGGCCCGGCAGAGAGCAGAGATTACCACCCACACACTCTGCCATTGTGGCCACACCCGTTGAGATAACATTTATCCACTGATTTTCCGAAGTGCCATTTTGATATAATTCTAAGCTTAAACCTATTTAACACTAAGACTGAATGCCTTAGGCATTGCAAATACAACACTGTTTTAACCGTATTGGTTAAACCACAGAATCACTATAACGCAACGAACATGGGGGAAAAAAGTTTAGTTGCTATTACCTTATAATGAATATGCATCAGAACTGCATACTGCACAGCATTAGGATAGTTCCTGTTTCATCTCCAAAGTGTGATTACAAAAACAACAAATATCAACCATGCCTCTTCCCTTCCTACTGGCCCACAAGCTTCCGGAGGGTGAATATGAACTCCACAGCATTAGATGCTTGACGAAGACTGGAAATGTAGTTCTATTAAAACAAGAAACAACAGAAATATACCCATATTGTTTCATAGAGAAACACCTCATGTACCTGATCTTCCAAGCGAGCCACTGCTGATTTTTGACTCCCATCTGTGATTCCATTCTAAGAGAAAGATACCCTCCCGTGCAGTTTAAAGATAAACCACTGTAGCAACTCCACTTGTTAAATATATCCACTAATGTCATAAGGCAACTCCAAACCAGTTTAAAAAAAATTATATGGTGACTTGCTGTTCCTCAACCTTGTGGGCTGCCACTGCTGTCACCCTTCGATTAGTGTCTTTCTGTATGATGTTCAGACTTGTTGGGCAGCGAGATTTCAATACCATTACATTAATCACATGTTGTTTGACACTTTATATCTTCTCTGTAAATGTTTTGCTCTTACCGCTCTAAGGCTACAGCCTGGTTACACTAACATTTCACTAGTTTTTTACAGCGTTTATATGAGATTTTGAAGCCATTTAAATGGCAACATGCAAGGTATCAGCCTGCACATTAATACTCTGTTCCTGCATATGAGAAACTTTTTCACACGTCTTCTCACTTACATCACCCATTTAATTCAAGATAAATTTGATGGTTTACTTTACCTCACTTGTATTAACTTGCTAATTGTAATCTTTGCTCTGTTTTTAGTGAACTTTGAGGCCTTGATCATTGCTATGTCAGTGGTGGGAGGATTAATTATCATTGGCTTGATCACCTGTTGCTGTTGCTGTTGCAGGAAGAAGAAGAGCAAAAAGTAAGCATCTATTAAGCTGCTAAATTTCTCAATAATTAATACAATTGTGAATACCGAATTTAAAATTACCAGTGTAACGTGTATCATGGAATATTATGTCTTGAGCTTTGGTCAATATTCTTTTCTTTCAGGCCAGATAAAGAAGATGAGAAGGCTGCCAGGGAGAAAGAACAGCGAAGAATTAGACAGGAAGAGAGGTGAATAAAAGTGCACTTTTAGTATTTGAGTTAGTTGAAAGAAAGTAGTTCCTATGATTGAAAAGGTATTGACTCATACATACAAAAATGTGCAGTATTGCTGTTCCTTGTTAGTTCAAACCAGTGGCCAGGTGTTATATGTTTCTTGTCTATCATATGCATGTGCATTGCCTATATGAGTGACCAGGTTCGTTGTGGCCTTGAATGATCTTGGCTCAACCAGGATCGATGAATGGAAACCAAACACGACGACTATGATAGACAGGAGATTATCATTTTCTTTTTGTGGCTTATGTCCGGCAAGGTAGCCATTTTTCAAGGGATCTGAATTCTTAATAATGGACACCCCATGTTAAGTGCAGATGGTTTACCGAAAAGTTGTTGGACAAAATTAGCAATGGTGTGTACATTCTGCAACTTTTGCTTTTCTTTAGATCATAATGGTAAATACCATGACACAGTAGAAGTCAATTCTGAACACCATCTAGACTCAGTGGATTGAGGTTTTTGTCTAAAACCTTGTTGGAAACTAAGACTTCGGCCTTAATGCCCACCAGCAGATATGCTTAATATGGACCTCATAAACAGTTTAACCCCTTTGTACTGAATTTGCAACAATTGCATTGGCACTGTTGCTTAGAAGCAGCCTCAGGCATTGCTGAACATACGACGTCAAAGCGAGATCATGCCAGGAAAATGCAGTATGGCCCATCAACCCCTTCATTCAAAGCCACTCTTTCAACACAATCTTTTGTGACATTGGCAACGCCTTTCACCATGAAATCCTTCACATCAGAGTTAAATGTGAAAAATTATGTACATCACCCATCAAACCATTAACACATACACATCATGTGTGTCATCAAAGGCAACCCTTGGTGCTGCCCTTAGTTTTTACTTTCAGTTTCACTTCAGAGCCTTAATAACCTCAGAGGAAGAAAATCTGCACTATACAGGTGGAAACATCCTCCAATCAGGCAGACACCATTGACCTTTAATATGCAGTACACCTGTTTACATGGAATGTGTTAATTGAGCTCCATAGCCCAGCTAATGTAAGGCGATGCAGGGGACAGTTTATACTCCTAAGAGATTCCAGGTTACACTGCAATCAAAGAGTGTAGTATACAGTTGAGCACTAAAAACTAACCAATTAGGGAATTCAGAAATGCTATACACTCAAGTGGAATGTTTATCCTATGTGGCATTTTGGTACTCTTAGCACACCTTCTTCAGGCATTCATGGACTGATGCTCTACCACTATACATTTGGGACCTTGGGCCGTTTTCATAATATGTAGTGCAACACTAAGAATGGTATTATTGATTAAGTACTTCATTCAACATTTAGTATTTCATAGATGCACAGGTTTTGAATTATTCCCTGTGCACGGACTCAGTATTTTTTGTTACATTAATAAAGAAGAATTAACCTACCTTTATCAATGCAATAGCTGTCCACTTCATTATTTGGGCTTTTGGCTCGAACAATGCAATGAGTTGGCTACCAGCCTTAGCCTTCAAAGTTAAAACTGTAGGTCTTGCGAGTCCTTGGATACAGTGTCTTCAATTATTGTTCAAAGGTTTGACCTCAAAAAACACTTGACAGGTCCTGGTCAAGAAATGGAAACTCAATTTCACACAATTTGAAATACCAATTTTGATATGCTGATAAATGCTGACGGAAAATTAACTTGCATAGGGCTCAGTTTATGTGGAGATTGCCAAAATCCTTCCATACTATCATAACTACCTCACTCTCTAGATTTTTCCTGCTTCTCCTAATTGTGTGAGTTCAAGAAATTGCCAAGAGGGCGCTCGTTGGCAACTGCAATGCATGAATAAACAAGAAAATATTTGTGGATTTTCTTCATTACAAATGTATTTTTCCTTTACACCCTCATCACGTGTGATTTGAAATTTAAACACTGACTGCTAGGACCTAAATATTAGTTGAAGAACACTGGCAGTTTTTCCTAAACTGCCACTGGACAGTTTTCCAAAGATGAATCTGCAACGGCCACTGGCATTTTTCTTTTGTCTGAGGGAACAGAATGACTGAGCGACCAAGGATTTCAAGAAGGCTACAGAAACGTCCTCCCCAATGACTGGTGAAGGGTGTCTCCAGCTTTGCAGCAGACTTTTATCAAATGATCTGACGATTACCCCATCATCTAAGGTCCACCTGGAACACCCACATCTAACACTACTGTAGTAGAATTGTTGTTGGCCTCTGTCTACTTAGCCTCCTCTTTCAGGTCCCTATAGGACCAGGACTGATACTCTCATTTCTCTCTAGTACCGCAGTGAGTAGAAAAAAACTGAAAGTGCAGCCCAGAGTAATTGCCATTGGCTTAGATTAACTAAAGTATTCTGGCCATCAATCTTTTTGTTTATCAAAGACGCCACAGCACCCTAGAAAATGATCGTGAATAAATTAGTCCTCCAATGAAGTTAAGTAGTCGTGGGTTCTTTTAATGGTAGACATGGACATCGTATCCATAGGATGGTCGTTGTTCCATATTCACAGCCATCGTAATCATAGGATGAACATAGTTTCATAAACACAGCCAACATGTGTTCCATCACAACGTATGACTTCTTCAAGGATGCAAGATATATATATAACAATTAAAGTATTCAATCCTTTTCCAAAAGTCTTTCAGGACGATAGCAGATAGCATGACTCCTGTGAGCTTCACATAGTGAAACATATGTCCAACCCGAAGAGGGGACAGGTAGTGAGATACCCCTCTATTCACGGGCAAGAAAAGTCACCAGACTTGATTGTGAAGACACGCAAGTTGCTATGCTTACAAGACATACCAGCATGAGCAAAGGTGTCAAAAGTGTCCACCACATAACAGTGTCATAGGAGCAAACTTATTGTGGGTAGATATTAGACCCATCACCATCATTAGTGCATTTATGTGCTGGATCTACCCAAGATAAGAGGGTGGTGGTGAATCAAAACAATGAAGGAGCAGAGAAATCATACCTTTTTAGTAGTAAACACATTCTAAGTAGTATCAGTGAATAGCTGGAAAGGGGATGTATCTTAAATAGTTCAGATTGACTCCCAAGTATGCGAAGTATAGGACCAAGTGCACATCAGCCCAAGTGAAGGGAACTCACCATTTGGTAGGCGCAGTATGCCCTGGGGCATATGGGGTCACTCGGAGTTATTAGGGTGCAGTGAGGACCCAAATCTCTGAGACCATAGTAAGTCTCTTGCTTATGGGAAACCAAAATAATTTTAAACAAAAAATGTTAATGTAGCAATGAGTATCGAGGGTGTTAATGGCAGTGGTATGTGAAATCTCATTATTGAAAGTGGGCCAAATGGTGGTGAACATAATGGTAACGCTGTAATTAAAAGATGAGCATGCGACCAAAGCAGCCAAAGCGTGTGGGGTTAGCCAGTAAAGTTTACAAAATGGTGTCCATGTAGTATGGCAACATGTGGGCAAGGATTAAACGTGCGTTGGATTAACCGTGGGGTCATAATAGTCTTGGTGTAGACAATAAAAAGTAAAGCAGGTATGCCTGTAATGGTAGATATACGTATTTGCATTAGGCATAACAGTAAGTAACGAACGAGAGACGTATGCACTGGGGAAAATCTCCATATAACATTAGCCTGTGTCGTAGAGCAATGACCAAGCCCACTAAAAAGTAAAACCGCTGTGCCTGCATTTGCATTGTATATAACAGTACAGTGTGGAGGAAAACTATAAAAGCAGAGAAGTACCTCCGTATTGCATAAGCCTGTGCCGATATGCAAAGGCCATGCACATGTGAGAAAAGGGGAGCAGGAGCGACGGGGTGCAACTAAAAACTGAACCCAAGTGCACGCTGTGGTTCTGAAATCGGCAGCAACGTTGGTGACATGTTCGCAAAGTAGAAAATGGTTGCTTACCTCGGAAACAGAAAACGTAAGTGGTGCGAGCGAGGACGTCTAGCATGTAGCCACCGGAGTAGGTGGGACGCATAAGAACCCTGTAGCCATAGAGAAGCGAAAGGGGGGGAGCCAGAGGCGGAAACACAGGAAACTGTGGCGTCCATCTTGGAGTGTGGTTGGACAAGCATAGTGTGGTTAATTGCTGTACTGTAAGGCTTGTGAGAAAGAAGAATGAGTAATGGGAAGGCAAGACTTGATACCAGTGGTAGAGTTGTGACCATGCAGAGTGTACAACTGACCTCCTATTAAACGAAACCTGTGGAATGGTTTTGAGAATAAGCAGAGAAGTCTTTCATTAAACAGAGTACAAAAAGAATAACAATGTCAACTCTAAGGACAATTAGAAACAGCAAAAATTTCAAACAATGAAAACAGTGTATGTTAGCGAGTACAATGCAGTAGTGTTCTGCCTAGTGTATAGCAATAAATGCGAGGAACAGAGATACGCACAATGCTACATCATGTCTTCGGATGATTCAGAAGGTTGTCACCGCAGTAGATGTAGTGCCAAACAACAATGTATAAGTAATCAAGAGAGAAAAACATTTGAAACAATGAAAAAAAAACAGAAAGAACTGGAAGGAGCATCGTTAGATAGTGTTACAATGGAGAGAATATGATAATTACATAGAGGTACAAAATATGTACTAAAGAAACACATGCAGTTCCCTGTCAACGTTCAAACCAAGGTCAACTGCACAAAGTTTAATGATCCACTTAGCTTCACATTTCCTGAGCTTGGAGACCAAGCCTCCCCGCCCTCGTATCCCTAGTGATGCGTGTGAGGTCATGGAATCTGATCCCCATAAACTTAGAGCCCGCATGTGCCGAGTTGTAATGGGCAGCCGAGGGTAATTAGGGTGGTTGTTCCTAATAGCTCCAATGTCTTCCTGCATCCGTTCATTTAGAGGGTGAATGGTGCTTCCCGTATAAATTAGACCACATTGACAAATGATGCAGTAAATTGTGAATTTGCTGTTGCATTTGATGAACTGTTGTTCGTCATATACATGTGCAGAGTTGTAAGAAAACGTCACCTCTTTGTGCGTGGCAAATTAACAGACATTGCAACATGAGCATCTAAAGAAACCACAAGGTTGGGGGGAGTTAGCCAGGTGATGGATTGGTTTTGCGTTGGTCTCAATATAGCTGGGACATAACTTATTTTTAAGTGTCTGCCCATGACTATAAGTAATCTGCGGCCTGTCCTTGATATGTTTGTGTAGTGTTTTGTCCAGTAACGGAAGATGCCAGTGGTGTTTAAAAATGCGGGGTGTAACATGACTATGTTGATTGAATGCAGCAATCATGTTGACATGTCTGTCTTTAGACCGTGTGTCAGTCCCCTGGGTCTGAGGAGGGAGGGCGGGGGAGACTCCTATCAGTGCCAGGGAAGGAATTCCGTGGCACTGATAGTGTCTACTGCCATGGTTTTCATGCTTGCCACGAAAACCACAGCAGTAGGCGGGGTCAGTATCCCAAGTGTGGTATTGTGACGGCCTCGTGGCTGGAGACCAAAGTCTCCAGCCCAGCGGCCGTTACCACCCTCTCGGTCGGAGTGATACATTGGCTTAATGTCATAATTTGGGAAAAGGTACTGCCAGCCTGTTGGCAGTACTTTTCCCCAAATTACCGCCGACCGCCAGGATCGTAATGAGGGCCATAATGTATTATTGGCTTACATGCCCTTAATCTTATGTATTGGCACTTGGTTAGTGCAGTGCCAGCGCAAACGTGTGATAAAACACCTTTCAGCACCAAAAACAACAAGCTGTGATGTCATTCACCATGATGTCACTTGTATACTGCCCCACTTGGTTAGTACCCCCACTTCCTATATTTTGTTTCACTTCCTCTATCCCAATCTGGAAAAGTCACCATAAGGAGAAGGGGATGATGCCTCTCCATTCTAACAATGTCACTCATGCTTTATTTCCCTGGTTGTGTTTTACCTCTTCTGCTTGTAATAACTTGTGCACAGCTGTTAAGATGGCACAGCAATTGTTTTCTTTCTTAAAGACTCTGGCGCCCTCAAGGCTTAGACCGTACGCTTTAAAGACTATAAATAAAGGACAATAAACACAAAGGGCTTACAGTTTGGGATGGAAAGATGCTTTTGTCTATTACATTTTTAGATATTTTCTTAGAGAAGTTTGCACTTCTACAACTACAGTGCTGTCTGAACTGGGTTATTTGTTTTATATACTGTCCCTCTAATTGACTGATTTGGATAATCAGAATGCCTAGCCTTAATAACAAGCTGCAAAACTGGAGAACACAAGAAGGATAAGTGCCAAATGCTGTACACTGTACTGCAGGTCACGGATTAGGTAGTTGGTCATAGTGAGGAATACCCAGGGTTATGGATAGGCTAAAGTCACTGTCCGCATTAACGATCCTGGGACTAAGCAAACCTTAATTTTGTCTTTGTTGAGCCCCTGCCGTGACTTCAGTTTGTAAGATGCACTATATTCAGGGCCACTAAAATAATGCAATTGTGTGGCTGCAGCATTTTTGTATAATTATAGATTTGCCACATAACCAAAAATCTGCAACCAAAATACATTGTTTATAGCTCATACGGTTGAAATATTACTAAAACCCACCGCCACATGAAAATGCGCAGTGAAAGGCCGTTCTTGTCACCTTTCTGTTGCTTGCTGTGAGTGCATGTGCTAGCGCTTGCGTATTCCTTGGTTTTGTACAGTAAAGGGCTTGGAGCCTGCCTGTCATTTACTGTTTGTTGGCTTGCGTGGCACTCTTATCTACAGTCTTGTAGTTCGTCACTGTAAGCCAAGCATCATTTCCGTTCCTCTGTGTGGAGCAGGTACCAAGCACTGATTGATTCAACTTAATCTGTGCCCCTCCGTTGCTCCTGACGTGAATGAGATACTATTTTCTTCTTTTTAACTTCTGATGCCCTGCCTTTTTTGCTTTAGTGGTAAAACAACGCTATGGAGAGGCAAATGCCAATTATCTTGGTAGTTATGTGCTGCTCTCGCTTGAATGGTCAATTTCTTGGCACACGTATCCTTGGCTGCAGCGCACAGAGACCTTACACTGCTGCACACAGTGGGAAAAAATTAGAGGGAACATTGGTTATGTCCAAGCTATATTGAGACCAATGCACAAAACCAATCCATCACCTGGCGACCCCCCCGAACCCCACCCCCCTCCTCCCAACCTTGTGGTTTCTTTAGATGCACTGGTGATGTTTTCTTATAACTCTGGACACGTATATGACATACATCAGTTAATCAATTGCAACAGCAAATTCACGGATTACTGCATCATTTGTCAATGTGGTCTAATTTATATGGAAAGTAGCATTCACCCTCTAAAGGAACGGATCCAGGTACACATTAGAGCTATTAGGAACAATCACCCTAATTACCCCTTGGCGGCCCATTACAACTCGGCACATGCGGGCTCTGAGGTTATGGGGATCAGATTCCATGGCCTCACACTCATCACTAGGGATACGAGGGGGGGATACCTGGTCTCCAAGCTCAGGATATGTGAAGCTAAGTGGATCACTAAACTTTGTGCCGTTGACCTCGGTTTGAACGTTGACAGGGAACTGCATGTGTCTCGTTAGTACATATTTTGTACCTCTACGTGATTATCATATTCCCTCCATTGTAACACTATCTAATGATGCTCCTTCCAGCTCTTTCGCTTGGTTCGTTCTTTCAGTTTTTTAACATTGTTACAAATGTTTTTCTTTCTTGATTACTTCTACATTGTCGTTTGGCACTAAATCTACTGCGGTGACTAACTTTCAAGTCATCCGACGACTTGATGTAGTATTGTGCTTATCTCTGTTACTTGCATTTATTGCTATACACTAGGCAGAACACTATTGCACTGTACTCGCTAACATGCGCTGTTTTCATTGTTTGAAATTTTTGCTATTTCTAGTTGTCCTCCGGGTTGACATTGTTATTCTTTTTGTACTCTGTATTTTACCTATACATATGTATGATCTGTTTGATGAAATACTTCTATGCTTATTCTCAAAACCATTCTACAGGTTTAGTTTAATAGGTCAGTTGTGCACTCAGCATGGTCACAACTTTGCCACTGGTATCAGGTTTTGCCTTCTCATTACTCATTCTTCTTCTTTCTCACAAGCCCTATAGTACAGCAATTAACCACACTATGCCAGTCCAGCGTCACTCCAAGATTGCCGCCACGGTTTCCTCTGTTTCCCTCCCCTGGCTCTCCCCCCCCCCCTTTCCGTTCTCTATGGTACAGAGTTCTTAAGCGTCCCGTCGACTCCGGTTGCTACATGCTAGACATCCTTGCTTGCACCACTCACGTTTTCTGTTTCCGAGGTAAGCGACCATTTTCTACTTTACTAACATGTCACCAACGTTGCTGCCGGTTTCAGAACCACAGCGTGCACTTGAGTTCAGTTTTCAGTTGCACCCCGTCGCTCTTGCTCCCCTTTTCTCACATGTGCATGGCCTTTGCACATCGGCACAGGCTTATGCTATACCGAGGTTCTTCAGATCCACAGCACGCATTTGGGTTCAGATTTTAGTTGTACCGCGTCGCTTCTGCTCCCCTTTTCCCACACGGGCATGGCCTTTGCGTATCGGTACAGGCTTATGCGATACGGAGGTACTTCTCTGCTTTTATAGTTCTCCTCCACATCGTACTGTTACATACAATGTAAATGCAGGCACAGCGGTTTTACTTTTTTTTGGGCTTGGTCTTTGCGCTACGACACAGGCTAATGCTATACAGAGATTTTCACCTGCGCATACAGCTCTCCTTTGTTACTTACTGTTATGCCTAATGTGAATACGTATGTCTACCATTACAGGCATACCTGCTTTACTTTTTATTGGCTACACCAAGACTATTAGGACCCCACTGTTAATCCTGCGTAATTTTGTTCCTTGCCCACATGTTGCCATACATGGACACCATTTTGTAAACCTTACTGGCTAACCCCACACGCTTTGGCTGCTTTGGTCGCATGCTCGTCTTTATATTACAGCATTACCATGATGTTCACCACCATTTGGCCCTCTTTCAATGATGAGATCTCGCATACCACTGCCATTTACACTTTCAGTAGTCCGATACATTTAAATGTTTTGTTTAAAAATATTTTGGTTTGCCATAGGCAAGAGACTTACCATGGTCTCAGAGATTTGGGTCCTCGCTGCACCCTAATAACTCTGAGTGACCCCTGTATGCCCCAGGGCATACTGCGCCTACCAAATGGTGAGGTCCCTTCACTTAGGTTGATGTGCACTTGGTCCTATACTTTGCATACTTGGGAGTCAATCTGAACTCTTTATGATACATCCCCTTTCCAGATATTCATTGATACTACTTAGAATGTATTTACTACTAAAGGTACGATTTCTCTGCTCCTTCATTGTTTTGATTCACCACCCCCCCCTTATCTTGGGTAGATCCAGCACAAAAATGCACTAATGATGGTGACGGGCCTAATTTCTACCCACCATAAGTTCGCTCCTATGTCACTGTTATGCGGTGGACACTTATGACACCTTTGTTCATGCTGGTATGTCTTGTCAGCATAGCAACTTTCGTGTCTTCACAATCACTTCTGGTGACTTTGCTTGCCCGTAAATAGAAGGGTATCTCACTACCTGTCCCCTCTTCGGGTTGGATGTATGCTTCACTATGTGAATCTCACAGGACTCGCTCTATATGCTATCGTCCTCAAAGACTTTTGGACTAGGATTGAATACTATAATTGTTATATGTATCTTGCAACAGCTGTGTTTATGAAACAATGTTAATCCTATGATTATGATGGCTGTGAATATGGAACAATGACCATCCTACGGATATGATGTCCATGTCTACCATTAAAAAAAAACACGACTACTTTACTTAATTGGAGGATTCATTTATTTACGATCATTCTCTAGAGTGCTGTGGTGTCTTTGATAAATTCTGCTTGGTGTTTCAAATGAACACCAGATTACGCTCTGGGGTAGTGGAGCTCATTTCACAGCATTGCACCATAGCTTCATTTCAACAATTAATCTTATTGACTTCTACACATAGGTTTGGGAAGTGCACCCCGTCAAATCACCACTACCCATTCTTTCAATTTTTTTCTTTTAAACAACGAAGAACTGCAGTCATTGACCAGTAACATTTGCATATTACAGAGTTCTTGTCTCATTTATACACACATGTACACAATGAAACTTCTTTCATGTTGCTAAGAGGAAATATACAATACTTCTCACCCGTGGGCCAGATTCCTTTTCTTTCTGCTGCTTAATTTGAAACAATGGAAGTGAGAGATGTTAATGAGACTTATTGTTCAGAACTATTGATTTGAGCTGTTGTTTTAACACTGGTTTCTTGGGGAGACAGTACAAAAATATACTGGTGATGTACCGAAATTATAGAGCTCTGCCTTGGTGTGGTTGGTGATATCCACGATTCAACAAATATTAAGTGGTTAGTGGTGATTGTCTTTATTTCAGTTACACCTTTTACGAGGGTTATATCTAAAATATCAACATCGGAGAAAGTGGCCACCTTCGTAATGGCAGGTTACAGCATTCCTCGAACAGTTAAGATTAACAATACACTAGTCCTTTGGGCGTATCTTTGTGACTCATGATACAAACTGATCATTATGGAATAAAAAGATGGAGAAATAATAATCCTTTGCTATGCGCAAAGTGCAAAGGCCAACAACGAAGTTTGTCACTGTTGGTCTTGAAGCACTGACAAAAAATAAAAATCATAGATTGCAGAGAGAGAAGAGCCTTCCAAAAAGAGCAAGCCTTTGGTGCTGTAGACGCGAAGAGGGGTGAAAATGTGCAAATTCATGAGTGTCGTACAGAAATCAGCAATGTAACATGCTGAACAAAATCTAGAAGTCATTCCTTAATTAGACTTACATCCCGCTTTTGTTTAACAGCAAATCGTTTTGGGTTTGAAGTGTATCTTGAGTCACTGATGTGCAGTTCAACACTGAAAATTTTGAGTTTTAAATAGGTGGCTCTATCAGTCGTGATAGGGACAGCACAAAGTCAAAGGTCTCATCTAATCCTTTATAAACCGTTCATTCTCTTTCACCTGATCCTCTAAGAACCAATACTATGTGACTGAAGAGGTGAAACCACCATGGTATACCAAATTATAGCATCTCCACTGTGTGATCTGCCATGGTACAATGCTGCCTTACAAAGGCCAGAGTATAAAATAAATATGGAGAAAGCGAACAGAAGCTAATCGACCAGAGTAAATGTTTCATCCAAGTACAATCACTAGCGTGCCCCAGTGAACGAGATCCAATATTAAGAATTTTATGGCAAATTAGAGCTTTATATCCCCTGCCACAGAAAAAAGAATGGGACCTCTATTATTTGGCTTAATGCATTGATGTGGAATTACCAATCTAGTTTTTGTTTTGTCAAAGTAGCAGCCGAGAACTAAGCTAGAGCTTTCAGCAATTTTACTTCAGGTACAGGTAATGTAATTTCTGAAAGAACTTACCCCCAACTTTTCAGCATTTAATCTTGAAGTACAGATATGTTTGTTTCTATGAAGCTTTTGTAGAAAACCATTATGCAATACCACTATTTTCACCCTGGAAAGCAGATGCAGCTTCTCAATAGGCATCCATACACAAACAGTATTTGCCAGTTAAGATGAGACACTTGTAGAATTGGGAAAAATACTGATAAAGAGCTATAGATGAATCGCTCTTTGGGCACAAAGACATTTAGAATATGACCGTAAAATGCATGTTAACCATATTGACACTGACTCCATTTCACTAGCTATAGGGCTCCTTGACTTCCATAACAAACAGCAACATGGCCTGAATTTTCTATTTATGCTGTGCTGAATGCTGCTCCTCGACCCTGTGTTTCAAGGCAATACAACTGGGTTTTAAAAAGATATGTCTGTCTAAGTTGAAACAGGATACAACTTCTGAAACTGAAAAATAACTGGGGCTTGACTGCTTAGCAAGTACTGACTGTGACACTGTCTGCAGAGCTCCCCTTAGTTTGAGACAGCTAGTGAGAATTTTCCCAGTGCACGATTGTTTGATCATTCTGGGTTACTAACCTTCAACTTTGTGGTTAGCTCACACTGGGGGCATTCGCTCCTAATACGTTAATTTGGGCCCCGTAGGAGAGTTACAGTTTCCACGTGCAAGTATTATTTTTTTTTCAAGCACATTTTATTAAATATATCATGCATTACAGTACATGTGACATTCAAGGACTGTGTTGACAGATATGCAGTCGATCAGGAGTTAGAAATAGCATTGGCCTCATTGTTATGGCAATGTAGTTATATTGTGTGCATATCAATATCTTCTGAATGTTTAGGATGAGAGAAATAAGGTCCACATATCTTCATTCATACTGTCTTACACTCTTCTATCTTCTAATGTATGATGTAAACTAGATATCCCCAACCCCCTTCCCTCCCACTGTGCCTGATGTCTCTCCATTATTTTTACTGTTTCCTGTCAAGTTGAGGATGAGTGTCCCAAATGGGGGGTCTTCTATCCCCCGCTAGCCTTTGCAGGTATACATGTGCCACCACATGGCTGTGGTGCATAGCATCCTTGCCCCCAGGTATTTAAGGGTAGCTATTTAAGCAGATATTTGCTGTGTGGGGGGGGGTGGGGGGGGGGGGGGGTTGTCACCCTCTGATGAGTATGTATCCTGTTGGTCAAGTGCCGTCACCAGTGCCTCCAAGGATGTGGCCCCATCTATTGATTCCTGCCCCTTCTTCCTTTCTGCAATTTAATCACACTCTCATAGTCAGGCCATTTCAGCAACTTCTGCCCTCATTTGACGGTCCCCGGGGGCTCTTCCATAGGCAAGCTATTTCCCTCTTGGCCAAGATGAATGCTAAGTCTTGGAATTGACTTGCGATTTTTGTTTTGGTGGTGTGGGGGAACCAACTAAGGAGACAGTATCCCAGGGTGCAGGGGATCTCGCTCTCTTATTATCAAGGTTAGCGTTCCAGTGATTTTCTCCCAGTATTCTAGTAAGTGGGTGCAGTTCCAAACCATGTGTAAGAACTGTGCTCGGGGCTCCCCTCAACGGGTACATTTCGCCTCTTCCTGGTCCAAATATCGGCTAAGCTTGGCTGGCATGAAATATGCTCTGTGGAGTATATAAAGGTTAATTAATTTAAAGCTGGCATTGCGGGATACCTTGGGTGTGCGCTCCAGGATGCACACCCAGTCCTTGTCCTCAATAGGACTTCCCAGGTCCTCCTCCCATCGTGACTTAAGGGCCATTAATGGAGTCAGTAACTAGTCTCTGTCGCCTAGACAAGCAGGTGACCAACTTGAACTTTCCAGTGACACTGACCAGATATTAATATACGTCAGAGTGGGGTGGTGCCACAAACCCCAATTTCCAGTATCAGTGGATGTTGGCTGTTACCGCTCGGTGCAAAATAAATTGCCCCTGAGCCAGTTAATAGTACTGCTGAAAATCTGCAAAGGCCAGAATGGTTTCTGCTTTATATAACGCATCCATTGTTTTTGCTCCTGCGACTATCCAATCCTGAATTCCCCTCCAGTAGCCGTCGTGTGGGTGCACTAGTGGAAACTGCATTGGGATGTCAGGGAAGTGTGGCAGTTTGTTTGTTCCTTTGGAGGCAAAGGTCCAGCAGCGCAGCTCGACAGACTTCCAGCGTATCCGCTGCATTCGGGGAACAATAGCTGACAGTCTATGGGTTTCTGAGGCTCTGATGTGTAAATTGCCATTGGGCTGTAGCCTCCTTGCTCTCCATTGGGTCAGCCACTGTAGTTGTCCGCTATAGATTGATTCAAAATCTAGCCTGGACATAGCTCCCTCCATTATCGGTCCTCAGAGTTTAGCCAGTGCCACACTCCTGTGAGCCATGCCCCCAAAGGAACCCCGTTATAATTGTCAAGATCCTTGAAGCAAGAGCGTGGGATCCATGGCGGTAATACTACAAAATAGTAGAGGAGGCACCGCAAAGCTAACATCTTTAAGAGTGCCCCATGACCTGCTACCGATAATTGAAGCCTGCTCCAAACCTCAGTGCTACACCTGAGCCATCTATAGCTTTTCCCACATTGCCCTCCAGTACATCCTCTGGCTTTGGTATATTTGTACTCCCAAATATGGTAAGCACTGGGACTCCTAGCATAATGACCCCAGGCTGGGTGGTCGGTCCCGCATAGGTGCTGCCGAGAAGATGCAGGATTTTTGCAAAATAACGTGTAGGCCTAATGATTCTCCAAAGCATTCCAGAAGGGACCGAGCTCCTGCAAGTGCTCCTCCCTTATCCTGAAGGAAAAGGAGGAGGTCCTCAGCGTAAAGCGCAATATGGTACTCTTGATCTCCCACCCTTGTACCGTAAAATGAGTCTCTCTTCCAGGCATGGCAAGCAAGTGGTTCCGTTTAAAATGCAAAGAGCAGGGATGACAGGGCTACCCTGTCTCTTTCCTCGCTCAACTGCATATTCCTCTGAGATAATCCCGCCCGTGCGGACCCTTGCTTGTGCATCCTTATACAGACGTTTTGTCCAGGCTCCAAATCCTTCACCCAGCCCAAAGTGTCTCATTACTTCCTGCAGATATGGTCACTCTAGGCTGTCAATCACTTTTTGATGTCAGTGACGAAGATCACTGCTGTATTCTTATCGTCAGAATCCGCTTCCAGCACAGACATCAGATGTCTTAATATTCAGAGCTGTATTTCTGCCTGGGATGAACCCGGGCTGATCTCTATATATTAGAGTGGTCACATGTTGCATCAGTCTGATGGCCAAGATTCTACTAAGAATGTTATGATCGATGTTCAACATCAACAGGAGGCGGTATGATGTTATGTCCGTAGTTTCCATCCCAGGCCTTAGTAGGTGTACTCTGATTGCTTCCCTAGTGGAAAGTGGGAGGGAACCCTCATGTTTGGCTGCCTGATAGAGAGCTAATAATTTAGAGGGTAAGCGTTCCATCAATCTGGAGTAAAACTCCGCTAGAAGGCCATCCCTGCCCGGAGATTTCTTCTTGGCCATTTGCCTTATTGCAGCCCTCATCTCTGGTAGCATTATGTTCTTGCCAAGGTCTGCAGCTGCCTGTGGCGGTAGTACCGGGATTTCAGCGTATGTTAAGAAATGCATTTAGTGCATTAGCCCGTTAATGGCAGTGTTGCGATATAAGGTAGAGTAATATGCATGGAACCCCTCATTTAATAACCATCTGTCTGTACAGTCTGTCCCCAGTGGCTGTGGCCAATTAAACTATCACAGAACCCTGTTTGGCCGCATTTGCCAGCCATGCTAGTAGTACCCCCACTCTATCCCGTTCAGTGTGTGCCCGTATCATGTAACCGCTACTTTTTCCCTGGCTTCCAAGAGCTCAGCTTGGATTCCTGGGTGGTCTGGCCTCCTCTTTTCGAAGGTTTTCAGATCTCTCTCTCTGCCACCTCAATATCTCAAAGTAGCATCAGTCTCACCCTTTGACCTCCGATATACAGCAGCCACTAATTACAGTCTTGAAAGCTTCCCACTATGTCAAATGGGACAAGGTGGTACCGGTATTCTCGGAAAAGTAAGAGTCTTTGGTGACTCCAGAAGTGGTGTGAAACACCGGGTCTTCCAAGGACTCTGGGTGCAATCGCCAGGTCGGTATAGCAGGCCTGGGTCTGTACCATCGCAGTCCCAGCACAAGGGCATTATGATCTGAGACAGTTCTTAGTACTCAGTGAGTGCTACCGTCTCATGGATATCCGGGGAACATAAAATGGCATCCAATCACACATGTAGGTCGTGCATTACAAGTAGAATGAATAATCCAGTTCCTCACCATGTTGGGGGTGCCAGGAATAAACCAGTCCTCATTCCCTTTGCCAGGCAGAGAACGAACAGGCTCCCCTATAAATCGGGGAGTCCTGCAAGGGAGGATGGGAAATGTCTTTGATCAGACACACAGTTCTAGCCCCCACCCAGAATGATAGATATGGCCATGTGAAGGGCTAGGACCCTGGGTAATATGGAAAAGAAGGCTGTCTGATCTGTGTTGGGGCCATATATACTTCCTATAGTAATGTCATGACCATCCAACCTCCCTGTTATGATCACGTATATTCCCTGTGAATCAATCAACTGGCTAGTGGACTTGAAAGGGACGCTGCTCTGATCCATTTCAGGGCTTCTGGGGCATAGGAGGAGTATGTGGTGTAATAGAGTTGTCCCCTCCATTAGCGCTTAAGCGCAAGCCCTTCTTTGGGGGTAATATGTGCTTTCTGGAGCAATGCAATCTGGGTCCCCACCACCCTTTATGTGAGAATAATTTGTGTCGTTTGTGCATGGAATGTATCCCCCAGATGTTCCAAGATAGCAACTTGAACGTCACACAGGATGCCATGATAGTCGGACATTGCAGTATGGTGTTGAGGAAATAACCACCTGACGCTCAGGAATAACTCCCTCTTCTCATCTCTAAGGCTCAGTGTAAGTCTTTCTTGGAAAAACCTAAATACCAATCAAACCAACTCCGCAACCCTAGGACAAGTAGTCCAACTCTAGTCATTCAAACAGTCAAGCATGCAACAGTAAGTCATGGAAGCACCAACAAAACTGTCTCTCCAACTCTTTCTTAGGGTAAGCCCCACTCCGGTGCCGCCCCATCACGCCCAGTAAGTCCAAATGCATGGTTGCTGTCCGGTTGCAGTTCGTACCTCAGACTCCCTGACTATGGACAGTGACTCAGTGCCATTGTACATCTCTTAAAGGGACAGGATTTGCAGCCCCTTTATTGTCATATTGTTTGTGATAGATTAACTCATCGGCTGTTCTGGGGGTAATGTGTGGCGAGGGGGGAGTCTGATTCTCCAGTGCTGTCTTCCAGGGACGTAACCGTGTCTGCCACCGCATCTGCATTGGGTGATGTAAGATGTAAGGGGGGTGATGCTCGTTTCTGCCCAGTGTGGCCACTTCCTCTGCTGCTCTCCAGGGCCCTCGCTGGAGCTCCTCATCGGAGGGGGCGCTGGGTCTGGACCTCCAGCAGGGTCTACGTGCTTGTGATACATATTACTCTGATACATCATAACACTCACTTTCTAGTACTGATGATGACTTGACAATTTATTTATTTATTTCAAACTAGGGTCTAAATCAGGGGTCTCCAACTGGTCGATTGCGAGCTACTGGTAGCTCGCCGACAACCTCTCAATAGTTTGCGGCCTGATGCCCACTTCTATATTCTGTCTTTCATTTTCTTAAATTGTAGGCCTTTTTGACCTCTTATCTGTTCTTGCCCGCTGTCCCATACACCAACTTCCCTCTTTGGCTATTAAGCTTTGCTGTGGAGGGGTGTGGCAAAGAGGGTGATGTCAGCCCAGCATGAGCAGTGCTAGATTGCCCATGGGGAACCAGGACACCTACCTTCTGCTGCCTGGCACCACGCTTTTATCCTGCACGACTTCTGCAGCTGGCGCGTCAGCCTTGGAGGCCTATTGTCCCTACGAACCGCACCACAGGAGATGAAAAGCTCAGCACTATAGGCACAAAAAGATTGCCGGTAAAATGTTTGTGGCATAGAGATACTTTCTTTTGAAAAAGATGTCTGAGAAATGCTTTATTCGAGGCATCAAAATGCAAGAGATACTTTTTTTTTTTTTTTTTTAACATTTGAAATGCTGATTTAATTTAATCATGTAAATTAAAGCAGCATTTCACAGGGATCTCTCATTTTTAAAGTACATTGCAAGTTATTACTGGCCAAAAACCGGAGCCAGGAACGTGATTTTACATTTCTTTTCATAAAATTTGAATGAAATAATGAGAGAAATGTAAAATAGCTCTATGGCTCCGATTTGTGCCTAGCGACCGCTTGCAAGATATACTTTATTTATTTAAACTAAAACCATGTAAAACGCTGCCTTAATTTAATGAAATAATAGAAGAAATTTAAATTAAAGTGTTAAGTTGGCACAATAAACCTAGAGCTTAACACGTCCCTTTATATTTACCCCATTTGAAAGAAGTACCTAGCCACTGTAATGGCTATATTTTTCTGTTTTAAATGTGGCCATTAAACAGGGA